>NC_091448.1:15959645-16579247 GCF_964237555.1 Oryctolagus cuniculus | reverse complement strand
AAGGGCGGTTCCCCCTGCCACATTCCCCACTTCCGCGGGGGAGCGGCACACTGCTGGCCGGCTCTCTTGGGGGCTGCACAGGTGTTCCCCTTAGATGTTCCCCTTAGATGTTCCTGGTGCATGCCGTCTCTCTCCTCCTTTATAGTCCTCCTCCGCCAATCCCAACTCGGCTGCCCACACGCCGAGTACGCTGCTCTCCTCCAATCAGGAGCAGGTCCTGCTGTTTATTGGTTGAACTGGAGGCAGCTGGGTAGAAGCTGTTTTCTCCTCTCCCAGCGCCATATTGTGGGAGAGCAGATGCATAGAATAAGTCTTAATTCCAGTAACTTAGTCTAGTCCGAGTTGCTCCCCACAGATCCCCCTTTCTTTTTATTTTTTGGCGTTGATACGCGCCTGTCTTCGGTGCCCCGCGGCACACACTCTGCTCTGCTTGCTAGAGTTGCCCACAGGTTCTTACAAGTCCTATCAATCAGGCAAACCGAATCCGGGTCCTCTCTTCGCCATGTTGTGAGGAGGTTTTTAGGCGCTGATGCGTGCCTGTGTTCGGTGCCCTGCAGCACATGCTCTGCTCTGCCTGCAGGTGCTTACAAGCCCTATCAGGCAAACCGAATACAAGCCTTCTCATTGCCATATTGTGGGGAGGCTTATTGGTGTTGATTCGTGCCTATCTTCGGTGACCTGCAGCTCATACTCTGGTCGAGCTGCCTGCTGGTGCTTACCGCCTTACTAATCAGGCAGACCGAATCCAAGCTCTCTCATTGCTGTGTTGTGGGGAGGCCTTTCTCTATTTCTCTATCTCTGGGCATTCCTATTTCTCCCATTTTACTTCTATCTACCAGCATTCCTATTTCTCTCATTTTACTTCTAAAACTTCTGTTTCTCTTTTCCCTGCGGCTTCCCGGAGCCCGCCCCGAGGCTGCTTCTCGGCGGCTTCCCGGCTCTGAGCCGCTTCAGCCAGCTTCTCTCATCTGTGTGGCTTCCCGGCTTTACGCCCGCACCACGGCCTCGCACCAGCCCAGCGTTCCCTATCTACTTGTGCCCCGCACGCTCTCTCTGCGCACGGCAGCCTCTGCGAGTCACACAGCCCCAGCTCACGTTTCTGCCACTAGCATTCAATCCAAGTTCCCCGGGCTAACCTGGCAAATTCAACCCAGCTCACGTTTCTGCCCCACAATTTGGCTTCCCGTCCTTTGCTCCCCGGGCTAATCTGACGGATTCCAACCTGGCTTACGTTTCCGCTTCTGGTTTTAACTTTTCGCCCCTTATTCCCGGGCTAACTCGACGAATCCCAAGGTAGCTTTCGTCTCCGCCTCAGCCTGCCCCCGCGGCTACATCCTCCCTAACATATTTTTCTCTACCCGGTATGTTTCCCTAAGTTTTCTTCCAACAATATTCCTCCCTCATTTCTCCTGGCCTCTCCCCACAGTCCGTATCCAAGTCTAAGTTTCTTATAGGTTTCACTTTCACTTTCAACCTGCAGTCCATATCTGAGTCTAAGTTTCTTCTTGCTTTCACTTTAAATCCTAACTTCTTTCCCACAGTCCGTATCCGAGTCAATAGGTTCTTCCGGCACCTTTTCTGTCCGGCTTTTCCCTAGGCTCTTCTAATCTCTCTCTCCGGTATTTTCCCAGTTCTTCCTGTTTCTTCCCTCCTAAGTTTCCTATCCGAGTCACGGCACCATTATGTCGCTCCCCCTCTTCGTGGAGGAACGACACAGGACCCTGCGCTGTTCTTTTGTCTGCTCGGCCCTTCCCGGGTTTGCTGCTGGTTCTTCCCGGGTTGGCTACTGACCCTTCCACCTCCGTGGAAGGGCGGTTCCCCCTGCCACATTCCCCACTTCCGCGGGGGAGCGGCACACTGCTGGCCGGCTCTCTTGGGGGCTGCACAGGTGTTCCCCTTAGATGTTCCCCTTAGATGTTCCTGGTGCATGCCATCTCTCTCCTCCTTTATAGTCCTCCTCCGCCAATCCCAACTCGGCTGCCCACACACCGAGTACGCTGCTCTCCTCCAATCAGGAGCAGGTCCTGCTGTTTATTGGTTGAACTGGAGGCAGCTGTGTAGAAGCTGTTTCCTCCTCTCCCAGCGCCATATTGTGGGAGAGCAGATGCATAGAATAAGTCTTAATTCCAGTAACTTAGTCTAGTCTGAGTTGCTCCCCACAAGGCATGGAAAGCCAAGACACTCTGGGGGGGAAAAAAAACCTAAATGAATAATCTCCGTGAGTGAGATCCCAGTGGAAAGAACAGGTCATCAAAGAAGGGAGGAGAGAACTTCCACTTTGACCATGGCCTTGTCTAAATATGATCAGAGTCAGTGAACTCAGGGGGCTTCCATAGCCTTGGCAGCTCATGACAAGATCCTAGGGTGATTACTGATGCCATAAACAAGAGTGTCAATTTGTTAAGTCAACAACAGGAGTCACTGTGCACTTACTCCTCATGTAGGATCTTTGTCCTTAGTGTGCTGTACATTGTGATTTAATGCTATAACTAGTATTCAAACAGTATTTTTCACTTTATGTCTCTGTGTGGGAGCAAACTGTTGAAATCTTTACTTAATATATGCTAAACTGATCTTCTGTATATAAAGAGAATCAAAAATGAAAAAAAAAACCCATAGTGAAAGTGACCAAAAAATAAAAGTTGCATCATTGAAACCGACTTATCAGTACAAATATGATCTTAACCTGGACCTCACTGAACTGAGATCATATTTCAGCTTTATTCTTTGTGTGATTTTGTGGTTTTGAATGGGGTAAATGGTATGAAATTCCATAGCCAACATATATTTCCAATTTCACATCTCAGTGTCACATCAAAATTTAACATACATGCATTTGTTAACTTATTGTTTAATATAAGAAAAATCTTTAGAAAAATGAAAAATTAAAACATTTTTCTATTGAGGGACAAATTATAAAAATGTAACCTTCATATTTATACTATGTTTTATTTTCATTATTTAAAATTTTTCTTTTATATAAAGTAAACAAACTTCATGTATTTCATATATACAGCTTTAGAAACATAGTGGTACTTCCCACCCTACCATCCCTCCTGCCCATGTTCCCACCCTTTTTAATAGCATTTTATCAATATACACAGACTCATACATGTTAATTTTTATCATGATTAAATTATTTTAGATTATGAAATTTTATTTAAAAACTTTTAGAAGATATATTTATTTATTTGAAACTCATGGTTATAGAGAGATAGAAAGGAAGATACTCACACATCAAATGGCTGAAATGCCAGGGTTGGGCCATGCTGGAGCCAGGAGCCAGAAGCCAGGAGCTTCCTCTGGATCTCTCATGCAGGTGACAGGAGGCCAATCACTTGGGCCAGCCTCTGCTGCATTCCCAGTCACATTAGCAGGGAGCCGGATTGGAAGTGGATCAGCCAGGACACAAACTGGTACCTATAAAGGATGCTGGCATTACAGCTGGCAGTTTAACTCCCTACCTCACAAAGCTGGCCCCTGATTATAATATTTTTTGACAGGCAGAGTGGACAGTGAGAGAGAGAGAGAAAGAGACAGAGAGAAAGGTCTTCCTTTACCATTGGTTCACCCTCCAATGGCTGCTTCGGCCAGTGCACTGTGCTGATCCGAAGCCAGGAGCCAGGTACTTCTCCTGGTCTCCCATACGGATGCAGGGCCCAAGCACTTGGGCCATCCTCCATTACACTCCCGGGCCACAGCAGAGAGCTGGACTGGAAGAGGAGCAACGGGGACAGAATCCGGTGCCCCGACCGGGACTAGAACCCAGTGTTCCGCCGCCACAGCGGAGGATTAGCCTATTGAATCGCGGCGCTGGCCTGATTATATTTTAACAAACGACCGATATACTTATATTATTCATTATTTTCTAAGGACTTATTTCTATAGTAAATGGGAAATAAAACTGTTAAGATTATTACAGAGAAACTTGTGATATTCAACTCAAAACCCTGCACTTGTGTGGGAGGCCAGGAGGAAGCATCTGGCTCCTGGCTTTGGATCGGTGCAGCGCGCCGGCCGCATTGGCCATTTGCGGGGTGAACCAACAGAAGGAAGACCTTTCTCTCTGTCTCTCTCTCTCACTGTCTAACTCTGCCTGTCAGATAAATAAAATAAATAAATAAGTGACCTGAAGAAAGTTCTGGAAAACATGAGAATGCAGCTCACAGATAAAAAAAGAAAACTGTAGAGCTTCAGAAAATACTGCCAACTGATAGTGAGCAAAGCAAGTGTCACTAGGGCCATAAGCATTACTATCAAGTTAGGTCCCAGTGGAAAAAAATCCTAATATTTTAAGTCACTGAAGAGTTTAATAAAAAGAAAGGAAGGATAAATAAGAGAAGAAGAAAGGTGAAGAAAGATAAAGGAACATAAAGGATAAATCAGAAAAGAAAAAGGGCAAAGCAAGATAAGGGAACATTTCCACGTAGTAGAGTTCCCCTTACATTTGCCTCAGTTGCCAAAAATTACATGTGCAAGTACTTGTCACATTTAGCTATCTTTTCTTTTTCCTGGCCCAGGTTTTGTTTGACGGGATGATTGAGTACATTTCTCAGATAAATCATTTTTTAAAATATCTAATTATCTTGTTGATGCTACTCTGAGATATCTGATATGTGTTGTGTCTTTATTTTTATAACTGCTGGAGAAGATTATTGGATGAAATAAAATCTCTCCTAAATGTGAAATTCTCAAAATTAACACACACAAGTTTATGCTCCTATTTGTATCCAATTTAATAACATTTTACAATGCAATGAATGGTTTGTAATATACCTTTAAAAGTAGTCTATACTCCCCTAGAAATTGATTTGAAATATAGTTAAACAACACTCATAATTAAAAGTAACTAGTTTTAGTACTCAAATAGTACTTTACACTTTGTGTTTCTGTGTGGGTGCAAACTGTTGAAATCTTTACTTAATATATACTAAATTGATCTTACGTATTTAAAGATAATTGAAAATGAATCTTGATGTGAATGGAATGGGAGAGGGAGCAGGAGATGGGAGGGTTGCGGGTGGAAGGGAAGTTATGGCGGGGGGAAGCCATTGTAATCCATAAGCTGTACTTTGGAAATTTATATTTATTAAATAAAAGTTAAAAAAAAGTTCAAAGATTTTTGCAGTGGATTTCATTCTACTAATTTTTTGTGTTTCCTCTTAAATTTCTTGACTTTTAATTGAAGGAAATTTAGTAATAAACGTAAGACAAAAGAATAGGCTTGTGAGATGCCTTACTGCCTCCTCCTCTAAGCTCTGAAACAACAGAGAAGGACGGGAAGGGATACCTGGTGAAATAAGTTTACTGAAGCTGAGATTCTGCCTCCTGTCACACGTAGGCCTTTTGGAGAAGTGACAATTTGGAGCATTCCCTGTAGAAGTCTGTGACAAATGTTGTCCACTATACTGTCATGTTTTAGTTTTTCTTTGGTGCTTCATCCACTTTGCTGAACATATTAAAGAGGGTTAGGTATTGGTGGTCAGAAGCCTAATTGTCAGTTTTTTGACTCAAGCTGCAGGCTTATTTTCATCTGTCCATTGTGAAATTCAGCTTATCTTTTCTCTATTCTGCATTGGTATTTTGAAAGTTGGATTTTTGTTAAAGGATTGTGGGCTTTGAAGCCAGAGTGCTTCTTCCACTTAATGCCCCTGCAACTGTGGGAAGTTATTTAATTTCTTATTATCCAGTTTCCTCATTTATAAAATGGGATAATGATTATAAATCACCTAAAGTTATTGTGAGAATCAAATGAACTGATACATGTAAAGTACATGTATCTAGAACCACTCACTAAATATGAGAAGTTCTTCTAACATCTGCAGACATTTTGACTCCATACATGCACTATCAACCCATTACTGTTGCTTCCATTATGTAGGATTCTTTAGCAAAGTTCTGTTTATCATTAGTCTGGATGATATATGTTTGTTTTACACTCCTATTTTAAAATAAAAGTAAATTTCTGTAGTTCTGTATAATATTAAAAAAACTAAGCAATATTTTGATTGCACAACTAAGCCACATGTATTGTCAGTGATCAGTTGGGTGAGGAACTTGGGCCATCCTCCACTGCACTCCCTGGCCACAGCAGAGAGCTGGCCTGGAAGAGGGGCAACCGGGACAGAATCCGGCGCCCTGACCGGGACTAGAACCTGGTGTGCCGCCGCCGCAGGTGGAGGATTAGCCTATTGAGCTGCAGCACTGGCCCCCTTCTCATTCTATATTAGATTTAATCCAAGTCTTACATACTTAATTTATACATGCCTTTGTTTGTTTTTTAATTTATATTTCCATATTTGGTATGTTTGCTCATGCACTGATAAAATGTTTTTAAATTAACATCCATATAATATTTTAACATAGGTAGGTCTAACTCTTCATTCCTGTTCTCATATACAAATGCAATAGGCTTCTTCCCCAACCCCTGATCCTGGATCTGATTTCTTTTTGGGAAAATCTTTTTGGTGTCACTTATAGTAATAGTATATTTGTTTTGTTTCTTTGTTTTTCATCTTTCATTTGCTGTGTAACCTATATCTTTATGAAAAAAATTAATTTCTTAGTTACATATCTCCTTATCATCAAGCCTAGTTAAAATACCAAAATGATGGAGAAATATAGAAGCATATATTACATCACTTGTTTTCTTTGGAACAAAAATGTTGACTATCCTTTCAAATTTAGATTCAGCAGAAAAATCTTTCACATTATACAAACATACATGTACATATGTATATGCATGTATATGCATCTTTCTGAATCAAATTCAGACCATATGGTGATGTACCCACTTGGCTGTAGCTTAGGCCTCCATGGAATCAGGCTGGATGTACCTTGCTGAGGGTAGATGTTGCCTTATATACCTCACTGGGTGTGTTCCCAGTAAGAGGGTTTCACAGATATTGTAAGCACGCCATTATGTGTCTGAGGTAGGAGAGGCAGCGCTTGTATATGGTGCCAGGTCAAGGGTTGCCCTAAGGGATTAGTCTACCATGTTAGTTCACTGGTGGGTGAGTGGTAGCAGATAAATGACTTGTGGTCCTGAATATCTTTCATAATCCTATATAGCTTCTGTTTGCTTGTTTCCTTCATTTCTTCTGCTTACTTTCCTTTTACAATTTACTTAAATTTTAATATTTTTTGGGGGGGGTTCCATTACTGCTACCAATTGTTTCTATTTATTCTCTCTCAGATGCCTTGTTTCTTTCTGGATCAGATTCTTTTAACTGAGAGCTTTTTCCTTGTACAATTGAAAGGAACATTTGAGGCTAAGATGGAAGTACATTTCCAAGAATAGTTACCTTTTCTTCTCCTAGACATTTGGAGACAGGATCAGTGCAGGATGAGTGAGACGTTTTGCACTGTCACAGTGAAGTGAACCTTAGCTTCAAGTTTGTGCAGGAGTCTGCTCAGACTCTGTTTCAGGGATACTTTTTCTCTCTGTTTTCTCTGATCCAGAGTAACTCCCCACTGTCACTAGCAGTCTACTCGGCATGAGAGTGGGGTATGGTAGGTTTACTTCTTGTTTACTCTGAGCTGGGCTGAAGGTTCAGCCTTTTGGGTTCCCAGGCTCACAGGGACAGAATATTTTTTGGTTAGGTCCAAGAATTTGATTTTGTTCATCTGTACTCTCTGAGGCCTTTTGAATTCTTGCCTTCCATTAGATTTTGGACTGGGATTATTTTACTCTCTTATGAGCTCCTCAGTGCATTTAATATCTTATTGAATATATCAGTTGTTTTCCACAGGAAGGTTGGTCTGAATAGCATAGTCCTCTAAATAATTGGAAACAGAACCTGATCACAATTTTTGGTCAACAGATAAAGTATCTTAATTTGGAAGTTCAGAAAACAAAAATAAGCTCTACTCACTGACATCTCTGATTTATTTTACACTTTGCTGTAAACAATTTAATAATTATTTATCCATTTAGAATATTTCAATTCTAATTCCAACACCATTATTGCTCTCCTCTTGATATATATGAACAGACTTTATTGAACCTTAGTCTTTCTCATGAATCTGATAATCATAATTCACAGTAAAATCTCATATTATTCTCTTTTTCCCAAGAAGGGATTAGTGATATCAATGAAGTGGATATTCTTTTGAAAAGGATGAGGATGAATCTTGCTGAAAAGGAAACTAGTGATCTGATACATAATCTGCCAGTTGATGGTGAGTATTTGAAATACATTTAAAATGTTCAGTACGTCTGTAAAATATGTGCTTCTGTAAGAGTCTCTGAACACTCCTAGTTGATATTAAAAAGACTAAATATTAAAGAAAACTCGGACTGTAAGCAAACATATTTTTGTTCTCTTGACATTTTCAGCAATTTTAGTTCAGCTGAGAGTGGCCAGTACCACTTCTAGACCTAGGGAGAATTAGAGAAAGGCAGTGCTGTTGTGAGGAGGGAAGACACATAGGAAAACGGGAAAAAATAACATTTCTCCTTGCTGGCCCCACAATTGTTTACCATGGACATTTAAGAAGACAGAAAGAGTCAAGGAGGCATGGAATGTGATACCAATTTTCTACCAGATTAGTATGATAGAACCCTCGAAATACTTCCTGGGAAAGAGCAGGTAACATTGAGGCCTGAACGTGTAGAATGCCTGAATGCCCAGTTTCCCTACTTAGTGACTGTTTATATTCCTCATATTCCTGAACCTAACTCCATGGCTCAAGGACTATGTTCAGGGATTCCTAATCTCCCTTGATGAACTATAGACAAATGCTAAAATTTAACAAATTCTGAATTATGGTTGAACTAATCCCCAAACCCAGTAAATACAAGTTTAGGATATTAACTTTAGAGTATTCCAGTGGGGCCAAGTATATCTTTATGGAACATAAACCTGACCATGTAATAACCTTAGACAAGTCAATCATTACCTTATTAAGGATCTATTTCTTTCTATCATTGTGTAATATAGGCACTGTCACCTAAAATACTTTCTTATTAATTTATTCTGAATTTTTGGTGCTGCCTATCTATAAGAATCTTCAGGTCGTCTTCACTGTTTCATTTCCATTGCTTGCAATCATATAATCATTAGGAAAAATGAATCTAGATGTGGAGCCATTAAGTTTCATAAAAAATATTTTTTAACCTCAAGGTCTTTCTAAAGTTATAGTAAAATTGGGGGATTTTTCAAAAAGATTTATTTGAAGGTCAAAGTTACAGAGAGGGAGAGGCAGAGGTAGAGAGAGAGAGGTATCTTTCATCCACCCCAAATGGCCACAACAATATTTGGGCCAGACTGAAACCAGAAACCAGTAACTTCTTCCAGTTCTTCCATGTGAGTGCAGCACTTGGGCCGTCTTCTGCTGCTTTCCCAGGTGCGTTAGCAAGGAGCTGGATCAGAAGTGGAGCAGCCAGAAATTGAAACAGTGCCCATTTGGAATGCTGGCATTGCAGATGGTGGCTTATCCTAATGTGTCACAGTGCTGGCTATAGTTGTGGGATTTTTAAAAAGTTTTATTTATTTATTTGAAAGGAGATTTACAATGTTTTTAATCATAAAAACTAGAACATTTCAATGAAATTGAAAACAGGAAAACAATAAAGAAAATCAACAAGACCAAAATCTGGTTCTTTGAAAAGACAAATCTATAAACCTGCAGCCAAACTAACAAAGAAAAAATGAAAGAGGACACAGATTACTAATGTCAGAAGGGAAAGGAGTGATATCAGTAGGGACCCCACCAATACTAAAAGGAGAACAAAAGGGATACCAGGATCAATTCTATGCTTACAAATGTAATAACCTCAATGAAACAGACCAGTTCTTTAAAGGGTACACAGGCTGCCAAATGTCAAACAAGAGGGGATAGACAATTTGAATAGGCCTGTTTTTGTTAAGGAAATTGGTTAATAATTAACCTTTCATATAAAAAGCACCAGGCCGAGATGGTTTCACAAGTGAATTGTACTAAACCTTTAAGGAAGAAACTTTACCAACTCTCTACAATTTCTAGAAGCAGAGACAATAGTTACTAAACTATTTCTTCTTTTAAAAAAGAAGAATTATTTATTTATTTGAAAGAGTTACACGGAGAGAGAAGGAGAGGCAGAGAGAGAGGTCTTCCATCCACTGGTTCACTCCCCAATTGGCCACAACAGCCAGAGCTGCTCTGATCTGAAGCCAGGAGCCAGGAGCTTATTCCAGGTCTCCCACATGGATGCAGGGACCCAAGGACTTGGACCATCTTCTACTGCTTTCCCAGGCCACAGTAGAGAGCTGGATTGGAAATGGAGCAGCTGAGTCTCAAACTGGCGCCCATATGGGATGCCGGCACTGCAGGCGGTGGCTTTACCTGCTGCACCACAGCGCCGAACTCACTGAACTCTTTCTCTGAGGTTTGCCTTACTCTGCTACCAAAACAGGGAGAGATATTATAAGAAAAAATGGCATACTGATATCTCTTATGAAAATAGATACAAACATCCTCAGTACAATATTAGCAAATATAATTCAACTATCTATAAAAGAGATTATTTACAACTAAGTGGGATTCAACCCAGGTTAGCAAGGCTGGTCAACATTCACAAGGCAATTCATGTGGGCTGGTACTGTGGTATAGCAGGTAGACCTGCTTCCTTGGGCCCTGGTACCCATTTTGGAGACCCAGAATAAGCTCCTGGCTCCTGGCTTTGGATTGGCACAGCTCCGGCTGTTGCGGCCAATTGGGGAGTGAACTAGCAAATGGAAGACTTCTCTCTCTCTTGTCTCTACCTCTCTCTGTAATTCTGTCTTTCAAATAAATAATAATAATTAAATCTTTAAAAATATGTTTAGTGGTTTGTTAGAACTAAGTTTTATTATTATCATCATTTAATTTAAATTTAAATGGATGCATGTCTCTCTAGTGGCCACTGTATTGGATATTGAAGACCTATAATAGCCTTACTCTAGGATGTGGTGTATACTTCTGAGGTGTAGCCTTTCTGTTTTCTCAGCTATTTGTCCAGCTATTTGTCCTGCTCATCAGGCCATAGCAGAGAGCCGGATTAGAAATGGAGCAGCTGGTACTAGAACCAGCACCCATATAGCGGCTTTACCCACTGCACCACAGCATCAACCCCAATGAAGTTTCTTTACTCTAGTCAGACTAACACTTCAATACCAGCTGGCATTATTTAACTGATAGTACAGCAATATTTCACTCTTAGTCCTGTGGCAGCCATTTTCTAATGTAGCATTTCTTTGAGCCATGTGTAATCTAAACCCTGCTTCAGAATTCATATCAAACACCCCCACCCCCTCAGTATTAGTTAGCTTTTCATTTTTACATTGAAATATCCCGAGGCAACAAACTTTATTTTGATCAGTTTTGAAGGTTCACATTCTCAATCAGGCAGTTCTATTGGTTTGGACTCTGGTGAGGGCAGCAGAGGCAATGGCAGAGCACGTGTGGATGATGTACCATGTTACAGGCCAGGAATCAGAGCGAGAGGCTGGGCCTTTCAAATAAACAAGTTAATCTTTTAAAAAAGCAATTAATATAATCTATCACATCAACAGGCTAAGCAGAAAACTCACATGATTGTATCAATAGATGAAGGAAAAGCATTTGACAAAAATCCAATGCTCATTCATGACAAAAATTCTTGGTGACCTAGGAATATAAGTTTCTCAATTTAATAGGGAATAAGAAAAAAAAAACCCTCAGGTAACATCATGCTTAATGGTGAGAAACTACAAGCTTCTCCAATAAGAAGAGGAACAAGACACAGTGATCTATTTCTTCCACCATCCATTTTCAACTTAATACTAGAAAGCCTAATTAACATATAATAGAGAAGAAAAGGAAATTAAAAGTATACTTGTTTTGATTTATAAAAATCAACCTAAAATGGATTAAAGATATAAAAGTGAAAATAGAAGCTATGAGAACATAGATAAAATACTTTGAGACAACAATAAACAATATTTTGGATATGGCCCAAAAGTACAGGAAGCAAAAACAAAATAGGTAGTAAATAAACTTATATCAGACTAAGAAGCTTCTGCTCAGCGAAGGAAATAATCAACAGAGTAAATTCAACTGACAATGGGAGAAAATATTTGTAGTCTCTTCATTTGACAAAGGATTAATTTCAAGAATGTATAAGCAGCAAAACAACAACAAACAAAAACAATCAGTTAAGAAATGGGCAAAGTATCTGAATAGACATTTCTCAAAAGAAGAAATACAAATGGCCGACAAATTATTTTGAAATGTTTCATATGTCTAGCCATTGGGGAAATGCCAATCAAAACCATAATGAGATATCCTCTCAAGTTAGAAGAGATATTATCAAAAATATTAAAAATAATAAGTACAGATGAGGATATGGACCAAAGAGAACCCTTATATACTGTTGATGGGAATAAAAATTAATATAACCATTATGGAAAAAATATGGAGGTTTTTTAAAAGCTAAAAACAGTTTTAGTTAGATAAATTAGATTTAGTTTAGATAATCCAGTTATCTCACTTCTGTGTATGTATCTGAAGGAGATTAACCCATATTAAAGAGATACTTGCATTTCCATATTCACTGTGGCACTGTTCATGACAGCCAAGCTATGATGGAATCAACCTAGGTGTCCATGGATGGAGGAAATGATAAAGAAAATGTTGTATATAGGGATGTTGGGCAACAGATGTTGTGGATTCATTCTGAGACGAGGAGCGTGGTGGGGACAAGGGGCGCGGAGTCACCACACAGACCCCGGGAGTCGGGTGAAAGCGGGCCAGAGGCGAGCAGCCCGCAGACTTGTTTATTTCAGTTGGTACAACAGCTTATATAGCCAAGGCAGCCAATCTGGTCAAGGGGCACTCTATGCCCTAACTATCACAGCCTGTTGCCAGGCAGTATCCGAAGCCATCCAATCATAACCTGTTGCCAGGCAGGCTCTATTTGCCATGTGGTTTGCAAAACCATCCAATCACAGCCTGTTGCCAGGCAGGCCCTGTTGCCAGGTGGGTTTCAAAGCCATTCCTGAGTAACTGATGCTCACTTGCCAGTGGCCATCTTGGCATGGCCTTCTCATTCCATCACATGGGCTGGCACTGAGGATCAGCAGGTTAACCCGCTGCCTGCAGCTCCTGTGTCCCATATTTTCACCAGTTTGAGTCCTGGCTGCTTCATTTCTGATCCAGATCCCTGCTAATGCTCCTGGAAAAGCAGCAGAAGATGGCCCAAATGCTTTGGCCTCTGTACCCACATGGGAGACCCAAAGAAGCTCCTGGCTCCTGGCTTTGTCCTGGCACATCCCGGATGTTGTCACCATTTCAGGAGTGAACTATTGAATGAAAAAGCTCTATTTCTATTTTTGTCTCTCCCGCTCTCTGTAACTCTGACTTTCAAATAGATAAATAAATAAATGCATAAAGAAATATTTTTTAAAAAGAAAATGTGGGGGCTGGTGCCCTGGTGTAGTGGGTAAAGCCTCTGCCCTGTGGCTCTGGCTTCCCATATAGGCGCTAATTTGAGTCTCAGCTTCTCCATTTTTGATCCTGCTAATGTGCTTGCTAATGTGCCTGTAAAAGCAGTGGAGGATGCCCAAATATTTGGGTCTTTGCACCCACATGGGATCCCTGGAAGAGACTCCTGGCTTCTGGCTTCAGATTGGCCCAGTTCCAGCCATTTGGGGAGTAAACCAATGGAGGGAAGTCCTCTTTCACTCTGTCTGTCTCTCCTTCCACTCTGTAACTCTGCCTTTCAAATAAAAATTTTTAAAAAAGAAAATGTCATATATATATATATATATACACACACATTGTAATATTAGTCAGCCATAAAACAATGAAGTACTGACATTTGCAACAAAATGGATGAAACTAGATATCATTATGCTAAGTGAAATAAGCCATATGCAAAAAGACAAATAGTACATTTCTCTGTCATATGTAGAAGTTCTGTCAACAGAATGTGATTTTTGATTTCTCTATTTCTATAAATGGTATAACACTTATGCTACAACATTTGAGAGCTAATTATGTAAACTGATCTCCTCCCCACAAAAAAAAATCAAGGATAGAAATTTCAATTCTACTTTCATTACTGACAATCTGTATAACTGATCATACCTCATCGGGCCTTAGTCTTCATGGTAAAACTAATATCTCGAATGCACAGTAACTCATAGCTTTGTCACATTTTATGGTTATTCATTTTTGTTTACATTTCTCTCTTTTTTCCCTAGGACTTGTTGATGTCACTGAACTGGGCAGTGTTTTGCAAAACATGGGAATGAAACTCTCAGAAATGGAAAGTAAAGATTTAATAGAGAAACTACCTGTTGATGGTGAGCACGTAAATCTTTGAACTGATCAAGATAATCTGAGAATATGAGCAGTACATATCACCTCTGAAAAAGTGTATCTGTCATTAAAGAATCATTCATAAAAACTTAGAAATGAATTCAGAAAGGAAACGAGGTGATAGTCTTCCTTGTCACTTTGTTGAAATATGTCAGCAACCCCTTTAAGTTTAGAATCAAAAGAATCCTGATAAACTAGACAGGACTATTATTAGGACTATAACAAAGCAAATGAAATGACAAGCGTTGGGGAGAGTAATTTGAAAAACAATCTGGAGAGAAGTTAATATAGGAAACAAAATGGGAAAATAGAAGTAGGATAAGCAAGTTGAAGATGGGAGATTATTAATATGAGAGACACATTCCATAACCATATGTAATATTGTTCCCTCATTTTCTCAGGGTCAAGGGCCATGAAAACTCAGGTCACAATGTGTGGAATCCTTCCTAATTAAAGGACTGCATAATATCCTACTTCTAAGTCAGACTCCTTGATCCAAGGGCTGTATTCTTAGGCCTTCATAATCTAGCAATGGGCTAGAAACAAATACTAAACCATAGCTAAAACTGAATTAGAGCTGAGTTTTAGTGGATTAATACAAACATTGTTCTAAATAAAAGAAGTCATTCACAAAAGATCATTTAATGTATGGTTTCATTTACATGTAATGTCTGGAATAAGCAAGTCTATATTACTGCATACTAATGTTTTCATTTAGATTTTAGGAATTATCTCTTCCTATAATGAATTGACACTTAGCAGTTTCTGATATTTTCCCTGACACAGAGAAAATTAATTATTGCATGTGTTAAGGTAGGGGTTAGGGGCTGCAGACTAGTGGTATTAGGTTTTTTTCTGGGGTGGTAAAAATATTCTAAAAGTAGATTGTAGTAATGGTTGCATGTAACATCAACTGTAGATGAATTATATCTCAAAAATTGTTAAAATTAATTATTACTTGTTCTCTCTTTTTGGAACCAGAATATAATTAGAAAAAAAATTTTAGCATAGATTTAAAGGCAATGTGGACAACTAACTACACTATTGTTCTTTATATATACCCATTAAAATCTGAAAAATCATTACTAATTACTTTTCAATAATTTATGTTCTCCAAGGTCAATATTTCTCTGTTTAACATTAAGTTTCCATTTAAATATTTGTCATATAGAATTATGGGAAAGTCAAGAATATTTGTGTAAATTAAATGTATTAATGTTTTTCAACTAATAAAGGAAAATCAATCTGAAAAATCCCAATTTCTGAGTTGTATTATGCTTTCATGTTAATATACTTTTTAAAATTAATTAATTAATATATTTATTTTGATGCCTGCTTTTGTTTTAATTTTTTACTTATATAAGCTGAACAAATTTCATATATTTCATATATACCGATATAGCATAGTGATACTTCCTACCCTATCCTCCCTTCCATGTTCCCACTTACCTTCCTCCTTCCTTTCTTATTCTTTCTTTAAATTTTTACAATAACATAATTTCAGTATGTTTTATAATAATAAGCTAACCCTCTATACATAAAGAGTTCAACAAATAGTACGAAGCAAAAAGCACTGTTCCTCACCACTAGAGACAAGAGCTGTAAATAATGATCAAACATAAACTGTCAATTTTGCTGCTATAAATTACATTTTTTGGTACTCTATTAGTTACCACAGATAAGGGAAAACATGTTTGTCTTTTAGGGGCTGGCTTATTGGGCCCCTGCACCCATGTGGGAGACCAGAAAGAAGCTCCTGGCTTCAGACCAGCCCACCTCGGGCTTTTGAAACCAGTTGAGGAAAGAACCAGCAGATGGAGGATCTCTCTCTCTCTGTGTCTCTCCCTCTAACGTAAACTCTGCCTTTCTTATAAGTGAATAAATCTTTTTAAAAAATTTGATTATATGTATATATAATTTTTTTAGTTTTCTCAGGCTAATCACTAAAGTGATTATTAATTATGTAAAATAAAGAGTAAGAAACTTTGTCTCAAGGTAAAACTCAGGAACTCATATTTATCAACTAATTACATAAGAAGGCAATATCTAAAACCAAATACAAATGTTAATATGTAGTACATATGAGTTGAAAATCCTGTTCTTGTGCTTAATGTATAAATAGTTTAGGCATAGGACAATGAAACAGAACCCATAGAAAATGGTGACTTAATTTTATATCTCACTCTTGACGGTTGGAGTTTCAGCTTCCTAGAGTATAACAAATTGGAGGTCTGGAAATCATTCTAAAATCTTTGGTTCATTTTAGGGATAAATCTAGGGAAATTTGAAGAATATATGAATATTGCTTGATTTTTAAAATTCTATATTTTTCATCGGTGTCAATAGCTTATTTGTATTTGTTTTTCTTTACAGTTAATGAGAAGATTAAAACAACAAAGTTGATGGATGCAATGAAAGCTTTTACTGGTGAGTGAAAAATTACTAGGAAAGTTATTAATTATAAAATACTTTTCAACACATTGCATTTCCTTCTTTATTATCTTTTCATACTATATTTGCTTTCAAAATTCTGTAATATATTTACTTGCGTGATTTAAATTTAAGGTATACAATTAAAAGTCTGTATTTTGTTAAGAAATTGGCAGAATATTTTTAATAAATCAGTAATGATTTACTTTACCAATATTCAAATATCCCTTATGCTGTAGACATAAGTGAAGGGAAAATCACTATTAATAATATTCCACATATTACTAGATTCCTCTTCCAAAATGGTCAGTTTCCATTAATTTAACTTGCTGAGCAATCTTGGTAGCAAATTACATGCCCACAAATCTGTGACCCATAGATTATTCCTTTTATAAAATTAAGGGCGATGAGGTTGTCTTTGTGGTTCCCCAATAATTATGTGTAAGTTGTGTATGTTTCTATTTGTTCACTACTTCAAGTAAAAAGTCATACAGCACAGTTAATGAAATGTTTATAATTCACAGTCATTAGAGGTCCTCAGAGTGGTCAAGCACTAACATCCCTGTCTTTTGAAAGGAAAAAAGGTCGATGCCAATGATCTGCCCAACGTTCTGGGGAGCATGGGGATCGAGCTCACAGAAGGAGAATGTGCAGAACTACAGGAAGCCATTCCCACCGATGGTGAGCCCGACGAATGCCAGTGTAGCCTTTCCAGGGAGCTTGGTATTGAGGGTCATTGGTAGCAATTTTATAATGTTGTTTCTTCAGTTATTCCTTCTAAGAGGTGCTGAAAATGACCAGGGAGAGGTAAGTTCTCTATCATGTCGATTTAATGCGGGAGTCACCAAGCTCTTGAACTATCAGAGTTGACAGAAATGTAACCATGTTAAGCATACAGGTTACTGAGGTCTGAATGATATGAAGGAGAGAGCGAGAGATTATTACAAGGAAGGGAAAGGAGAAGGAAAAGGGAGACAAGAGTGAGATCATTTCTGAATAATGATAGAGTCTCTCCAGGCATTTCCTAAAATGCCAAACATTATATACATTTTTGTCACCAAGACAGTTTTGTGGGTTTTTTTGTTTTTTAGAATTTATTTGAAATGCAGAGGAGGCGGGGGGGGGATGTCTTCCATCTGCTGGTTCACTCCCCAGCTGGGCCAATCCAAAGCTAGGAATAGGGGCTTCCTCCAGGTCTCCCATGCAGGTGCAGGGGCTCAAGGACTTGGGCTGCCCTCTACTGCTTTCCCAGGCCATAGTGGACAGCCAGATAAGTGGAGCAGCCAGGGCTCAAACCGGTACCCACATGGGATGCCAGCACTGCAGGCAGAGGCTTTACCCGCTATGCCATACTGCCAGCCCTGACAGTTTTTCTTCAAAAAATGATTTTTATTTAATGAGCATTAGGCCAAATTTTCCAGAAAAGGCATTTTAAAAACTTTGTTACTAGAGTTACCCAGGTGCCTCATAGCTATGTGACCATTCACATTCTTCTTTTTTTTTTTTTTTTCTGATTTAAATTGTGCCTTTTCTTACAGCTGCTGGAAAGGTGTATCAGAAGAGATTGGTGGATGATGTAAAGTCTATGAAAGGTATATAACGTGTGATAAGCAGACAAAAATTCTCTGCTTATTTCTCCTTTCAGTCCTTAGAATAAGAGAAAACAGGATATTAAGAAGGGAAAAATAAGGCCAACCAGTGTTGCTGCTTAATATGTGATGACAGAATACTCAGAGGTGGCATATGACCTCCTTCTATTTTAGGGTTTTAAAAAAATGACAGCAGCATTCCCTGCAAAGTTTTGTGATGAATGTGTTGTCTATGATGTTCTTCACTTTTTGAAGAATTTGCTATAATCCTTTATCCATTGATTGTCTGAAGCTTGAATTATCACACTCAAATGTTGCCTTAACTTTGTTTTGAGGAAAGACCTGCGCAGTATCCTCCCTTATGCTTTATGGGGCTACACTGTCTATTTATTCCACACTTTTAACCCCTTGTTTTGAGAGATGATTGTTGCTTAATATTTAGATAATAACTTAAACCACACAATCACAGTCCCCCAAGTAATGCTTAAGGCTTAAGCTCCAGAACACTTTTATCTAAGTTGTTCTGAATATGATTGTAGAAGACTTGCTGAGCTAACCATGTATACCAATCCACTGATATGTGAGCGTGTGTGTGTGTGAATGTATGTATGTTACTGATATATGTTTGTATTTTTATTGGACTAAAGTGCATGTGAGATTAAAATTTAGACCTGAATATATGAATATTTGTAAATCTTTTTTTTTCATGATTCTCTCCTGTTTCTTTCCCAAGGAGGGATGGTTGAAGTCAGTAACCTAGGCACAGTTCTGGAGAACCTGGGTATTGAACTTACAGAAAAAGAACATGAAGGTCTGACAGAAAATCTACCACTTAATGGTGAGCATTATATAGATAACAATGAATCTTAGCAAGAAATTTTTATTTGTGGACATGTTTAAGGGAATTCAAATTAACTAGTGATATTTAGTATAAAAATATAATTTCAAAATATGATGGGAGATATACATTCTAATTTAAGAACAGAGCTTTGGGCAGGCATTGTGGTATGTTAACAGCTTAACCACTATATGAGTGAAGTCCCATATGGAGCCATACTGGAGTCCTAGCTTTTCTTCTTATCGAGCTTCCTGTTCATGCATACCCAAGAGGCAGTGAACGATGGCTCAGGTGCTTAGGTTCCTGCCACCCATGTTGGAGACTCAGATGGAGTTCTGGTTTCTGACTTTGGCATGGCCTGCCTCAACAGTTGCTGGTATTCGGGGAGTGAACTAATGGATGGACAATATCTCTCCTTTCTCTCTCTCTCTCTCTCTCTCTCTCTCTCTCTCTCTCTCTCTTTCTCTCTCACTAGCTCTTGCTCTCATTCTCACTCTGCCTTTCAAATAAACAAAACTTAAAAAAAGAATAGGAATTGCATTATTTAAGTGCAGCTAAGCATAAACATAACAAAATAAGTTATAAAATATATCATGTAAGATTATGCAACAGAAGTTTAATTTTCTTTCTCGTAAAGTCCAAAGTGAAAGAGTATTTTTAGTTGATGGGTATATTCAGTAATTAAATATTTAGTTTCCTTCTGTCTTAGTACTCTTGCTAGGTCCTTTTCACTGCTTGTATCTAACAGGGAAGACAACATGAAAGAGAAAGCTGTGACACATGGTTAATTTCCACAACCATTCCTTTGTTTATTGAGAGTAGTTACATGGCTACATCTAAAGGCAAGGGGGTGGAAGGAATAGAAATGTAATATCTGGCTGGGCCTCCTCCATATACAGTTCTGTATTGTGGGAGGAAATAGTAGTGATAAAAAGCTAGCTGTGTGTGTTTGCTTGTTTATGGGGTTTGAGGTTTGTTGGTTTGTTTTGCTGTCAAACTTAAACCTGAATTTTTTAAAAACAGTAGTTTAGTTGTAAGAATAGGACATGTCTTTTGGTTTGTAAATCCATAGTCATACAACTCCTTCCCCTCTGTGGATTGAAATTATGTTTTTGCAACAATTAAAAAAAGGAAGGAGGGGGGAATGGGGGGGAATAATGATTATCTTCTTAGAATTGTACCTATGAAATACGTGAAATCTGTTACCTTTATATAAATAAAAATTTTAAAAAGAAAGTAGCCAAAACTACTCTCAACATAGAAATTGGACAGAGAAGTTTTGGGAATTGGAGTAAATTTGGGGATTGGAGAAAATAAGTAAAGGAAACTCCAGGTTGCCAAAATCCTCACAAGCAGTTATTTCAAGTCCTAAATATCCATTACTTTCTTTTACTCCACGTCTCATGTTGCTCTGCAGCCACACTGAAATGCCTGAATCCTCATGTTAGGTCTGTACACAATCACTGGAATGCCATGGAACTTTCTGAGTGAATATTTCTCCCTCTATTTCTTTGATAACAGATGTTTGTTCTCTGTCAGCCCATGAAAGACTGAGCTACTCAATGTGGAGTATATTGTTTTTATCATCCATTGTATTCATTTTCAATGTCAAGTATAGTGCCTGATATTTAGCACAGTCTTGATAGAAGTTTCTTCTATACAAAAAATTGTTGCCTAGAGCTTATGCCATATCATTCAATCTTCCATTTAACTTCATGCCTTTCCATGTATTCACAAATATGTAACTTGAAAATTTAACTCTTCTGAAAAGAATTATCCTCAACTCAAGAGTTAGCTTTCTCCAGACAACTAACTGAGCACCAAAGGGGAAACCTGTTAAAGTGAAATGGACACTATGAGAAACAGTGACTTGATCAGCTCTTGTCCTGACTGTTGATATACAATGTAATACTTTATCTATTTTAGTATTTTCTCTTTGTTTTGTTCTAGTACTATTGGTTGAACTCTGTGATTAACACTCAATTATTCTTAGGTGTTTAAATTTTAACTGAAAAGTGATACCTGTTAAATATAAGAGTGGGAATAAGAGAGGGAGGAGATGTATAATTTGGGACATGTTCAATCGGACTTGCCCCAAATGGTGGTTTTAGAATCATGCCAGGGGATCCCAATACAATCCCATCAAGGTGGCATGTACCAATGCCATCTCACTAGTCCAAATGATCAATTTCAGTTCACAATTGATCACACTGATAGGTCTAAGAGTCAAAGGGATCACACAAACAAGACTAGTGTCTGCTAATACTAGCTGATAGAATCAAAAAGGGAGAGAACGATCCATCATGGGAAGCAGGATACACAGCAGACTCATAGAATGGCAGATGTCCTAAATAGCACTCTGGCCTTAGAATCAGCCCTTAAGGCATTCAGATCTGGCTGAAGAGCCCATGAGAGTATTTTAGGCATGGAAAGCCAAGACACCCTGGAAAAAAAAAAACTAAATGGAAGATCTCTGAGAGTGAGATCCCAGTGGAAAGAATGGGGCCATCAAAGAAGGAGGTACCTTTCTCTGAAGGGAGGAGAGAACTTCCACTTTGACTATGACCCTGGCGGAAGAAGATCGAAGTCAGTGAACTCAAAAGGCTTCCATAGACTTGGCAACTCATGACTAGAGCCTTGGGAGATTACTGATGCCATAAACAAGAGTGTCAAATTGTTACGTCAACAACAGGAGTCACTGTATATTTACTTCTCATGTGGGATCTGTCCTTAGTGTGTTGTCCAATGTGAAGTAATGCTATAACTAGTACTGAAACAGTATTTTACACTTTTGTGTTTCTGTGTGGGTGCAAACTGATGAAATCTTTATATATACTAAATTGATCTTCTGTATATAAAGAGAATTGAAAATGAATCTTGATGTGAATGGAATGGGAGAGGGAGCGGGAGATGGGAGGGGTGTGAATGGGAGGGAAATTATGGGGGGGGGGAAGCCATTGTAATCCATTAACTGTACTTTGGAAATTTATATTTACTAAGTAAAAAAATATGAAAGACAGAGTTACAGAGAGAGGTAGAGACAGAGAGGTCTTCCATCCGCTGGTTCGCTCACCAGATGGCCGCAACGGCTGGAGCTGCACTGATCTGAAGCCAGGAGCTAGGAGCTTTTTCTAGGTCTCCCACATGGGTGCGGGGCCCAAGGACTTGGGCCATCTTCTACTGCCTTTCCAGACCATAGCAGAGAGCTGGATGGGAAATGGAGCAGCCGGGATAGAACCAGCGCCCAAATGGGATACCGGCACTTCAGGCCAGGGCATTAACCCACTGCACCACAGCGCCCACCCCAAAAGAATCTCTTTTAACATAAATCCTGGAAAGAACTGTGTGTTTGCACCAGAAGATAGAATTTTCAGGACTGTTAGCCCATTCTGACATTCCAGCAAGCGTAAAATTTTTAAAAAGTTAGTTTTCTTGAGCCAACCTTCTAGCCACTACAGAATGATTTCTTGTCATACATTGCATATTAAAGCATATAAACTCTTGGTTGGTTAAGATAAATTTGTGGGTGGAATTTATTTTCTTGTTTTTAGTTTCTATGTATTTTTTATGTGCCCGTGTCCTGATAATGATATGTTTTTTTACAGAAAATGGGAAGGTTGATTTCAAAAAGTTGATGGAACAAGTGAATATTATTAAAGGTTAGTTAGAAGTTATTATGAATCTAATGCCTTAATATTTATGCTAAATATATTTTACATAGTCATCACTTCCTTGCATTGTTGATTCTGTACTTTTTTATTGATGAAATATTTGTATGTAACTGCCTGAAATTTAACTTAGGTTATTTATGCTTCATCACTGAAATTTCAGAGCAAACTTTTTATAGTCATAATTTGATTTCTGAGATGTTTTTCAATAATGGTTATTATTCCTAAATTTGAAAGCTAAAATTCAAATTAACACATTAAATAATATAACAAAAGTTTAATAAAGATTGTCATAATTTAGAAATTAATATTTAAATCATATATTTAGAATATCTAAGTTTGTATCATAAAAACTGAATCATTTTGCCTATTATTTTACTATGAGTTAAGAAGAAACTATTTCTGAAAAGGTTAAATAGTTCATAGGGTAGTTTTGTGCTCACATTGCTATGGTAGCTCAAAATGAGTAGGTATCAGTGATATTTTCTCATGTTTTTAAAGATATTAGACCTCTGTATATATACTAATTTGTCATCATTTCAATTGTGTTAAAGGAGGAGAAATCGATGTCTGTGACTTGAAAAATGTTCTCGGAAAAATGGGGATAACACTCACAAATAAGGAATTTCTGAATCTGGTACAAAATTTACCAATAGATGGTAAGAATCTAAAATATCGTTCTGGTCTTCTAAAAAATAGTAATTCTTATTTTGTTTGTGAGAAATTCTATAACATTCCATTTGATAGTAAAGAATACATATTTTCTGAATCATTTGGAATCAAATACCTCATGTCCATATAATCTCTCTCTCTTTTGCACACACAAACACACACACACACACGCTCATCTAATGTATGTAAAGATACATTGAAATTTGTTAACATGATTTACATGGGATGTTAAGGATTGTTATAGCAATGAAAAGAAGGGGGAGAAGTATTCAAATAATAATAATAACAAAAAGAAGAAAATATTAGAATTAAAAAGTACTCCCATGTATGATATTATCCTATGTATACATTGTACAAACTTATAAAAGTTTACAATCATAGACAATTTTTAAAAGTAAAGAAAGAATAATCTGATATCTTAAAAATTTTATAAGGGGTTGGTAGGGTGGCACAGCAGGTTAAGCTGCCACCTGCCATGCTGGCATCCCATACTGGTGCCAGTTCAACATCTGGCTGCTCCAGTTCTGATCCAGCTCCCTGCTAATGTTCCTGGGTAAACAGTGGAAGATGGCCCAAGTGCTTGGGCTCCTGAACCCACATGGGAGAACTGGATAAAGCTCCTGGTTCCTGGCTTTGGACTGCCCAGCTTTGGCCTTTGTAGCCATTTGAAGAGTGAACCGGCAGGTGGAAGATGTTTTTCTCTCTCTTTCTCTCTCTCTTTTCTCTCCTTCTCCCTCCCCCTTTCTCTCCCTCCCTCTTTCCCTCTCTCTACTTTTCAAATGAAAAAGGATTTTATGAAATATTTTATAATTTGGGAATCAAGAACTTTTTGTTCACAAATTCTTCCACTAAAATTGAGGTATAACTTTTATAAACTAAGAAAATTCTACTGGAAGAGGATTCTAAAGGAAAATGAATTAAATGAAAAAGGAACAAGAGCATTGTAAACTAATATAAAAATCAGTGCTTGTTACAGACTTTTCAGAAATACTAAATATATGAAGTTGTGGATACGTTAATTGGTCTGATCTAATCATCCACAATGTATGCATATATTATAACATCACAAGATATATAGTCTGTCTACAATAGAATTAGGTTAAAAGAAAAAGCATTTTAGATGGATAGCAATAATATTATAAGGTGCCAACACTGAAAAAAGGATATTGATTGATTATATCATTTCTTTAAAAAATTGAAAGTAAGTTGGAAATTTTCTGGGGAAAATTACATACCTACTCATTTTACCTTAAATTATGACTTTGCTGCATTTGTGAACTTCCATATAATTATTTATATGTTTTTTGTAGCTAATGAAAAAATCTGTAAGAATAGATTGCTGGATGGCTTGAAGTCTCTTAATGGTAAGTGAAAAACAATGAAAAACCAGTTGACTCTAAGAGATACATGTGCACTGTTTCCTAGATATTAAATTGTGACTCTTTTCACTTTACTTAAATATTGATGCTATTCCCATCTTCCTTTTTGATGTTTTTGTTAGCAAAGTATCTCCACATTAGATTTCTTTTTTAAAATTTTATTTAAAATATACAAAGTTCATGTATTTCCTATACACAGATTCAGGAACATAGTGATACTTCTCATCCTACTATTCTTCTCACCCATATTAACCATGCTTCTTCTTTCTCCCTCTGCTATTCCCATTCTAAATTTTTACAAAGACCCATTTTTAGTTTATTTTATGTTCATAAGATTAACCCTACACTAAGAGTTCAAAAAATAGCATGAAGGAAAAAAACACTGTTCCTCAACAGTCAAGCATCGCTTTCTGACCTTTTGGCTAAGATCAAGAGTAACAGTTAAGACAAGGACTTAACAATCATAGAGTCTTAAAATGTCAATTTCACCCCTATAAATCACCTTTTAGGTATTTTATTAGTTACCACAGATCAGGAAAAACAATTGATATTTGTGTTTTTGGAACTGGCTTATTTCACTAAGTGTAATGGTTTCCAGTTGTATCCATTTTGTTGCAAAAAAAGTTTCTTTTTTTACCACTGTGTAGTATTCCACAGTGTATATATACCATAATTTCTTTATCCAGTCTTCAGTAGATGGACATCTGGGTTGATCCATCTCTTAGCTATTATGAGTTGAGCTGCAATCAACATGGGAGTACAGATCACTTTTTTATATGCTGATTGCATTTCATTTGTGTAAATTTCCAGGAGCGTCATGGCTGGATAATATTTTAGGTCTATATTCAGATTTCTTAGGTGTTGCCATATTATCTTCCACAGTGGCTGCACCAGTTTGCATTCCCACTAACAGTGGATTAGAGCACCCTTTTTCTCACATCCACGCCAGCATTGTTTGTTGATTTCTGTATGATTTCTGTATCAGGGGTGAGGTGAAAGCTCATTGTAATTTTGATTTGTAGTTCCTTGATGGCTGGTGATCCTGAGCATTTTTTCATGTGTCTATTAGCCATTTGGATTTCCTTTTTGAAAAGTGCCTATTCAAGTCCTTTTCCCATTTCTTAACTGGATTATTTGTATTGTTGTTGAGTTCCTTGCACTCTTTATAGATTCTAAAATATTAATCCTTTATGAGTTTCATAGTTTGCAAATATTTTCTTCCATTCTGTTGGTTACCTCTTCACTTTGCTGTGTGTTTCTTTTGCAGTGCAGAAGCTTCTCAGCTTGATGTAATCTCATTTGTCAATTTTGGCTTTGATTGCCTGTGCTTCTGGGGTCTTTTCCAAGAAGTTTTTGCCTATGTCAGTGTCTTTCAGAGTTTTCCCAATGTTCTCTAGTGATTTGATGGTATTATGCCATATTTAGGTTCTTGATTTTTTTTTTGACTGGAATTTTGTGTAAGGTGAAAGGTAGGGGTCTTATTTCATCCTTATACATGAGGAAATCCAGTTTTCCAAGCATTACTTGTTGAATAAACTGATCCTTGCTCTACAGATTGATTTTAGCTGCTTTGTCAAAGATCAGTTTGTTATAAACGCACGTATTGATTTCTGGAGTTTCAATTTTGTTCCATTTGTCTATTTTTGTGTTGGTACCAGGCTGTTTTTATGATAACTGCCCTGTAGTATGTCTTGAAATCTGATACTGTGATGCATTTGGCTTCATTTCTGTTAAGATTGCTTTAGCTATTCATGTTTTTTTGTGTTTCCATTTGAAATTTTTTTTATTTGACAGGTAGAGCTGTAGACAGTGAGAGAGAGAGAGACAGAGATAAAGATCTTCCTTCCATTGGTTCACTCCCCAAATGGCTGCTACAGCTGGTGCTGCGCCGATCCGAAGCCAGGAACCAGGTCCTTCTTCCTGGTCTCATGCGGGTGCAGGGGCCCAAGACTTGGGCCATCCTCCACTGCCCTCCCAGGCCACAGCAGAGAGCTGGACTGGAAGAGGAGCAACTGGGACTAGAACTGGCACCCATATGGGATGCTGGTGCCACAGGTGCAGGATTAACCAAGTGAGCTGCAGCGTTGGTCCCCCATTTGAATTTTAGCATCATTTTTTCCAGAACAGAGAATAATGTCATTGGTATTTTGATTGGAATCACATTTAATCTGTAAAGTGCTTTTGATAGTGAAGATGGCGGAATATTGAGGGTGCGCACCGATAGTCCGGGAAAATTTAGTTTAATAAAAGTGGAGTTACGGTAGCCTCAGAAAAAGGATCAGGAAAAAATTGCAGAGGAAACTCTTCCGGATCTAGTGGCTGTGACTCGGAGGACCTACTGGGAGAACAAGGTCGCCCACCATGCGGAAGCCAAGCCACGGGAGCCGCAGGGTCTGCATGCCAGTGCAGGAAGGGGAGTGGATGTCACACAGACACCAGCGGGGTTGCAAGGTTGCAAGGTTTGCAAGAGTTTGCAAGGTTTGCAAGAGACAAAGAGCAGGCCCCCACTCTGGATTTACGTAACAACAGGAGAGAGGTAAGGAACTGAGTCACTACGATTCAGTAGCCCAGGCAACCCAGTGGGAGTCCAGAGGAGAAACAGAGCCTGCACAGACTCTTTGGGTAGAAGCCAGAGATCGGCAGCTAAATACCATCAATTCTGCACAGCCAAGTGGTGCGGTATTACTTACCTCCTGAATGAATGAATAAATAAATAAATAAATAAATAAAAGAGAGAGATTTACCACGCATAACCTGAGGATGTCACCTTTGCACACCCGTACCCGGAAGAGCTCTCAGGCCACACCCATCTAAAGCCTCCAAGGCTCCTCCAACAGCAGGCAGTCCACTTAACACAGACATAGTATAAAATAAAAAAAAAAGCACAGTGACGAAAGAAGAATTAACTATGCCAAGCAACAAACACAGAAATCGAGGGACAAGATCAATGATGACACTATGATGCCTCCAAATAAACAAAACACCCCAAACCAAGATTATGAAGATGATGAGATAGAAGAAATGCAAGATACGGATTTCAAAAAATTTATGATAAGAACATTTAGAAGTTTTCAAAAGCAAATCCTTGAACTACAGAAATTCTTATTGGATAGGATTGAAAATCTCTCTCGTGAAAATGAAATTTTAAGGAAGAATCAAAATGAAATGCAGAAACTAGTAGAACAGGAAAGTGTGATAGTGAAGAGAAATCAAAATGAAATGAAGAGCTCAATAGATCAAATGACAAACACATTAGAGAGCCTTAAAAACAGAATGGGTGAAGCAGAAGAGAGAATATTGGACTTAGAAGATAGAGCACAGGAAAACATACAGTCAAACCAAAGAAAAGAAGAGGAAATTAGAAATCTAAAAAATATTATTGGGAATCTACAGGATACTATTAAAAAAACCAGCATTCGGGTTCTAGGAGTTCCTGAAGGCATGGAGAGAGAGAAAGGATTAGAAGGCCTTTTTAGTGAGATACTAGCAGAGAACTTTCCGGGTCTGGAGAAGGACAGAGACATCCTAGTACAGGAAGCTCATAGAACCCCCAATAAACATGACCAAAAGAGATCCTCACCACGACACGTGGTAATTAAACTTACCACAGTGAAAGAAAAAGAAAAGATTCTAAAATGTGCAAGAGAGAAATGTCAGATTACTCTCAGAGGATCTCCAATCAGACTCACAGCAGACTTCTCATCAGAAACACTACAGGCTAGGAGGGAATGGCGAGACATAGCACAGGTGCTAAGAGAGAAAAATTGCCAACCCAGAATATTATATCCTGCTAAGCTCTCATTTGTGAATGAAGGTGAAATAAAGACCTTTCATAGCAAACAGAAATTGAAAGACTTTGTGGCCACTCGTCCGGCCCTGCAAAAGATACTTAAAGATGTGCTACACTCAGAAACACAGAAACACGGCCATCAATATGAAAGAAGGGAAAGGAAGAACACCTACCAGTAAAAGAGCATGGGAAGCTCAAAGCATATACTAGAAAATATCTCCGGGAAAATGGCAGGGCAAAGTCACTACGTATCAATAGTCACATTAAACATTAATGGTCTTAACTCTTCAGTTAAAAGACACCGATTGGCTGATTGGCTCAAGGAACACAACCCAACTATTTGTTGCCTACAAGAAACAAATCTCTCTAACAAAGATGCATGCAGACTGAAAGTGAAAGGTTGGAAAAAGATATTCCATGCCAACAGAAACAAAAAAAGCAGGTGTAGTCGCATTAATATTAGACAAAAAACTTTAATACAAAAACTGTTAAGAGAGACAAAGAGGGACACTATAATGATTAAGGGTTCAATTCAACAGGAAGATGTAACTATTATAAATGTATATGCACCTAATTAGAGGGCACCGGTGTATTTAAAAGATATGTTAAGGGACTTAAAGGGAGATTTAGATTCCAATACAATAGTACTGGGGGACTTCAATACTCCACTCTCAGAAATAGACAGATCAATAGGACAGAAGATCAACAAGGAAACAGCAGATTTAATCGACACTATTGCCCAAATGGATCTAACAGATATCTACAGAACTTTTCATCCTACACATAAAGCATTCACATTCTTCTCAGCAGTGCATGGAACCTTCTTTAGGATTTACCACATACTAGGCCATAAAGCAAGTCTCAGCAAATTCAAAAGAATTAGAATCATACCATGCAGCTTCTCAGACCACAGCGGAATGAAGCTGGAAATTAGCAACTCAGGAAACCCTAGAAAGTACGCAAACACATGGAGACTGAACAACATGCTCATGAATGAACACTGGGTCATTCAAGAAATCAAAAGAGAAATCAGAAACTTTCTGGAAGTAAATGAGGATAACAGCACAACATATCAAAACTTATGAGATACAGCAAAAGCAGTATTTAGAGGCAAATTTATAGCAATAGGTGCCTATATCAAGAAATTGGAAAGGTACCAAATAAATCAGCTTTCAGCGCAACTCAAGGACCTAGAAAAACTGCAGCAAAACAGACCCAAATCTAGTAGGAGAAGAGAAATAATTAAAATCAGAGAAGAAATTAACAGGATTGAATCCAAAAAAAATCAGCCAAGCGAAGAGCTGGTTTTTTGAAAAAATAAACAAAATTGACACCCCATTGGCCCAACTAAAAGAAGAGAAAAGACTCAAATCAATAAAATCAGAGATGAAAAAGGAAAGGTAACAACAGACACCACAGAAATAAAAAGAATCATCAGAAATTACTACAAGGACTTGTATGCCAGCAAACAGGGAAACCTATCAGAAATGGATAGATTCCTGGACACATGCAACCTACCTAAATTGAACCAGGAAGACATCAAAAACCTAAACAGACCCATAACTGAGACAGAAATTGAAACAGTAATAAAGGCCCTCACAACAAAGAAAAGCCCAGGACCAGGTGGATTTACTGCTGAATTCTACCAGACATTTAAAGAAGAACTAATCCCATTTCTTCTCAAACTATTCAGAACAATCGAAGAAGAGGGAATCCTCCCAAATTCTTTCTATGAAGCCAGCATCACCTTAATCCCTAAGCCAGAGAAAGATGCAGCACTGGCTGAAAATTATAGACCAATATCCCTGATGAACATAGATGCAAAAATCCTCAATAACATTCTCGCCAATAGAATACAACAACACATCAGAAAAATCATCCACCCAGACCAAGTGGGATTTAGCCCTGGTATGCAGGGATGGTTCAACATTCGCAAATAAATCAATGTGATTCACCACATTAACAGAATGCAGAAGAAAAACCATATGATTATCTCAATTGATGCAGAGAAAGCATTCGATAAGATTCAACACCCTTTCATGATGAAAACTCTAAGCAAATTGGGTATAGAAGGAACATTCCTCAATACAATCAAAGCAATCTATGAAAAATCCACAGCCAGCATCCTATTGAATGGGGAAAAGTTGGAAGCATTTCCACTGAGATCTGGCATCAGACAGGGATGCCCACTCTCACCACTAATATTTAACATAGTTCTGGAAGTTTTAGCCAGAGCCATCAGACAAGAAAAAGAAATTAAAGGAATACAAATTGAGAAGGAAGAAGTCAAACTATCCCTCTTTGCAAATGATATGATTCTTTACTTAGAGGATCCAAAGAACTCTACTAAGAGACTATTGGAACTCATAGAGGAGTTTCGCAAAGTGGCAGGATATAAAATCAATGCACAAAATCAACAGCCTTTGTATACACAAGCAATGCCACGGCTGAGAAAGAACTGCTAAGATCTATCCCATTCACAATAGCTACAAAAACAATCAAATACCTTGGAATAAACTTAACCAAGAATGTTAAAGATATCTACGATGAGAATTACAAAATCTTAAAGAAAGAAGAGGATACCAAAAAATGGAAAAATCTTCCATGCTCATGGATTGGAAGAATCAATATCATCAAAATGCCCATTCTCCCAAAAGCAATTTATAGATTCAATGCAATACCAATCAAGATACCAAAGACATTCTTCTCAGATCTAGAAAAAATGATGCTGAAATTCATATGGAGGCACAAGAGACCTCGAATAGCTAAAGCAATCTTGTACAACAAAAACGAAGCCGGAATCATCACAATACCAGATTTCAGGACATACTACAGGGCAGTTGTAATCAAAACAGCATGGTACTGGTACAGAAACAAATGGATAGACCAATGGAACAGAACTGAAACACCAGAAATCAACCCAAACATCTACAGCCAACTTATATTTGATCAAGGATCTAAAACCAATTCATGGAGAAGGACAGTCTATTCAATAAATGGTGCTGGGAAAACTGGATTTTCACGTGCAGAAGCATGAAGCAAGACCCCTACCTTACACCTTACACAAAAATCCACTCAACATGGATTAAAGACCTAAATCTATGACCTGACACCATCAAGTTATTAGAGAACATTGGAGAAACCCTTCAAGATATTGGCACAGGCAAAGAGTTTCTGGAAAAGACCCGGGAGGCACAGGCAGTCAAAGCCAAAATCAACTATTGGGATTGCATCAAATTGAGAAGTTTCTGTACTGCAAAAGAAACAGTCAGGAGAGTGAAGAGACAACCGACAGAATGGGAAAAAATATTTGCAAACTATGCAACAGATAAAGGGTTAATAACCAGAATCTACAAAGAGATCAAGACACTCCACAAACACAAAACCAACAACCCACTTAAGAGATGGGCCAAGGACCTCTATAGACATTTTTCAAAAGAGGAAATCCAAATGGCCAACAGGCACATGAAAAAATGTTCAAGATCACTAGCAATCAGGGAAATGCAAATCAAAACCACAATGAGGTTTCACCTCACCCCAGTTAGAATGGCTCACATACAGAAATCTACCAACAACAGATGCTGGCGAGGATGTGGGGAAAAAGGGACACTAACCCACTGTTGGTGGGAATGCAAATTGGTCAAGCCACTGTGGAAGTCAGTCTGGAGATTCCTCAGAAACCTGAAGATAACCCTACCGTTCGACCTAGCCATCCCACTCCTTTGATTTACCCAAAGGAATTTAAATTGGCAAACAAAAAAGTGGCCTGCACCCTAATGTTTATTGCAGCACAATTCACAATAGCCAAGACCTGGAACCAACCTAAATGCCCATCAACGGTAGACTGGATAAAGAAATTATGGGATATGTACTCTTTAGAATACTATACCGCAGTAAGAAACAACAAAATCCAGTCATTTGCAACAAAATGGAGGAATCTGGAACACATCATGCTGAGTGAAATAAGCCAGTCCCAGAGGGACAAATATCATATATTCTCCCTGATCGGTGACAACTGACTGAACACCAAAAAGGAAACCTGTTGAAGTGAAATGACACTATGAGAAACGGTGACTTGATCAGCGTAGCCCTGACTGTTAATGAACAACTTAATACATTATCCCTCTTAGTAGTTTTTTTGTCTGTTCTACTTAATATGACTGGTTTAATTCTGTAATTAATACACAGTTATTCTCAAGTGTTGAAACTTAACTAAAAAGTGATCGCTGTTAAATATAAGAGTGGGAGTAAGAGAGGGAAGAGAGGTATGATTTGGGACATGCTCAAGCTGACTTTCCCCAAATGGTAGAGTTAGAAACATACCAGGGGATTCCAATTCAATCCCATCAAGGTGGCATGTACCAATGCCATCTCACTAGTCCAAGTGATCAATTTCAGTTCACAATTGATCATAATGAAAGGACTAAGAATCAAAGGGATCACACAAACAAGTCTAGTACCTGCTAATACTAACCGATAGAATAAATAAAGGGGAGAGTGATCCAACATGGGAAGCGAGATACACAGCAGACTCATAGAATGGCAGATGTCCTAAACAGCACTCTGGCCTCAGAATCATCCCTAAAGGCATTCTGATCTGGCTGAAAAGCCCATGAGAGTATTTCAGGCATGGAAAGCCAAGACACTCTGGCAAAAAAAAAAAAAAAAAAAAAAAAAAAAACCTAAATGAAAGATCTCTGTGAGTGAGATACAGTGGAAAGTACCCGTCTTCAAAGAAGGAGGTACCTTTCTCTGAAAGGAGAAGAGAACCTCCACTTTGATTGACCTTGTCTAAACAAGATAAGAGTCGGAGAACTCAGAAGGCTTCCATAGCCTTGGAAACTCATGACTGGAGCATAGGGAGATTACTGATGCCATAAACAGGAGTGTCAATTTGTAAAACAACAGGAGTCACTGTGCACTTACTCCTCATGTAGGATCTCTGTCATTAATGTGCTGTACATTGAGATTTAATGCTATAACGGGTACTCAAACAGTATATTTCACTTTGTGTTTCTACGTGGGTGCAAACTGTTGAAATCTTTACTTAATGTATACTAAACTGATCCTCTGTAAAAAAAAAAAAAAAAAAAGAAAAAAAAAAGAAATTATCAACTCCCAACTTGACTCTCACTGGGATTAAACATGACAATAGGTCTGATCTGATTTCATCATCATTTAAAAAATCATCTATTATTTTTCACTTTATGTTTCTGTGTGGGAGCAAACTGTTGAAATCTTTACTTAATGTATGCTAAACTGATCTTCTGTATATAAAGAGAATTGAAAATGAATCTTGATGTGAATGGAAGGGGAGAGGGAGTGGGAAAGGGGAGGGTTGCGGGTGGGAGGGACGTTATGGGGGGGAAGCCATTGTAATCCATAAGCTGTACTTTGGAAATTTATGTTCATTAAATAAAAGTTAAAAAAGTGCTTTTGATAGTGTAGACATTTTGATTAAATTGATTCTTCCAATCCACAAATATGGTAGATCTTTCCTTTTTTTGTGTGTGTGCCTTCTTCTATTTCTTTCTTTAATGTTTTGTAATTTTCATTGTAGAGATTCTTGACTTCCTTGGTTAAATTTTTTCCAAAGTATTTAATTTTTTGTATCTATTGTGATGATATTGATCTTAGAAATTCTTTCTCAGCCATGGCATTGCCTGTGTATACAAAGGCTATTGATTTTTGTGTAAGTTTTATATCCTTCCACTTTATCCAACTCTTTTATGAGTTCTAAATGTCTCTTAGTGGAGCCTTTTGGTCCCCTATATATAAATCACGTCATCTGCAAATAGGGGTAGTTTGACTCTTTCCTTTCCAATTGTTTATCCCTTTGATTTCTTTTTCTTGCCTAATGCTTCTGGCTAATACTTCCAGGAATAAATTGAATTTCAATGGTGAGAGAGCATCCTTTTCTGGTTCTGAATCTTAGTGGGAATGCTTCTAGCTTTTTCTCATTCAATAAATTGCTAGGTGTGGGTTTGTTTTTAAAATGCCTTGATTGTCTTCAGCCATGTTCCTTCTAAACCCATTTAGCTTAAGGTTTTCATTATGACAAGAAGTTGTATTTTATCAAATTCTTGCTCTACATCTATTGAAATAATTGTGGTTTTTATTCTTCAGTTTGTTAATGTGCTATATACCACATTTGTTTTGATTTGAGAATGTTGAACCATCCCTGCATACCAGGGATAAAACCCATTTGGTCCAGGTGAATGATCTTTCTGAAGTGTTGTTGGATTTGATTGGCTAGAATTTTGTTGAGGACTTTTGCATCTATGTTCATCAGGGATATTGGTCTATAGTTCTCCAACTCTGTTACATCTTTTTTTTTTTTTTTTTTTTTTTTGGTTTAGGAATTAAGATGATGTTGGCTTCATAGAAGGAGTTTGCAAGGACTCTCTCCCTTTCAATTGTTTTGAATAGCTTGAGAATAGGAATTAGTTCTTAAATATCTGGTAGAATTCAGCCATGAAGCCATCTGGTCCTGGTATTTCTTTGTTGTGAGGGTCTTTATTACTGATTCAAATTCTGTCTTGCTTATTGGTTTGTTTAGGTTTTCTTTGTCTTCATTACTCAATTTTGGTAGATTTTTTGTGTTCAGAAATCTATCCATTTCTTGTAGGTTTTCCAAGTTGTTGGCATACCATTCTTTGTAGAATTTCCTAATGATTTTTTAAAAATTTCCATGGTATCTGTTGTTAAATTTGGATTTTTCATCTCTGAGTTTATTGATTTGGGTCTTCTGCCTCTTCTTTTGTTAGTTGGGCCAATAGTATATCAATTTTATTTTTTGCAAAGAACCAGCTCTTTATTTCACTGAACTTTTGTATTGTTTTTTTGGTTTCAATTTTGTTTATTTCTTTATATTCTTGCTTTCTGGCCTAGCATATGGTCTATTTTAGAGAACATTCCACTCATTGATAGAAGAATGTGTATGCTGCAACTGTGGGATGAAAAATTCTGTAGATATCAGTTAGGTCTTTTTGGTCCATAGTGTCTATTTGCTCTGTTGTTTCTGCATTGCTTTTCTACCTAGTTGATCTGTCCCTTGCTGAAAGTGGGGTGTTGAAGTCTCCCATTACTATTGTATTGGAATCTATGTCTCTCTTATGTCCATTAGCATTTGTTTTAAATAACCAGGTGCCCTGGCATTGGGTGCATATACCTTTATTATAGTCACATCTTCCTGTTGAATTGATCCCTTAATCTTTACATAATGCCATTCTTTGTCTCTTTAAAGAGTTTTTGTGTTAAAGTCTACTTTATCTGTATTAGGATGGGTACATATGCTTGTTTCTGCTTTCTGTTAGTATGGAATATCTTTTTCTATCCTTTCACTTTCAGTCTGCATCTATCTTTGTTTTTGAGTTGTGTTTCTAGGAAGCAGTAAATAGATGGGTCTTGTTTTTTAATCTATCCAGCCCACAGGTATCTTTTATTCGGATAATTTGGGCCATTTACATTAAGGTTACTGTTGATAAGTAATGACTTGGCCCTGCTATTTTCCCATAAATATTTCTATTGTTTACTTTGGATTGCCTTTGTACTTTTAGTGAGAGATTTTCTGCCTTGTCATTCTTTCATAATGATGACTATCTTTCTGTGTTTCTGTGTACAGCAGGTCCTTAAGCATCTTTTTTAAGGCTGGACAAGTATAAATTCTTTCAATTTCTGATTGTTATGGAAAGACTTTATTTCACCTTCATTCATAGATGAGAGCTTTGAAGGGTACTGTATTCTGGGTTGACAGTTTTTTCTCTTAAGACTTAGACTATGTTCAATATCTGTTAACCTGTGGGGGTTTCTGATAAATCAGCTGTGAATCTATCTGGAGATCCTCTGAAAGTAATCTGGCATTTCTCTCATGTATATTTTAGAATCTTTTCTTCTTGTTTTACTATTGAAAGTTTGACTCCAATGTGTTGTGGTGAAGATCTTTTCTGGTCATGTACATTAGGAGTTCTGTGTACCGCATGTAATTAGATTTCCCTTTTTCCAAATCGGGGAAATTTTCTGTGATTATTTCACTAAACAGGGTTTCTAATCCAATCTCTTTCCATACCTCCAGGAACTCCTAAGCCATGTATGTTGGGTAATTTGATAGTATCCCATAAATCTCCAACACTGTTTTTAATTTTTGCAATTTTTTTAATCTGACTGAAAAATTTCCAAAGGCTTGTCTTCTAGTTCTGATATTCTTTCTTTTATCTCACCAAAATCTGTTTTTAAGGCTTTCCACTGTATTTTTATTTGACATATTGAATTATCATTTCTAATATTTCATTTTTATTTCTCTTCAAAATATCAATTTAATGGGAGAATTTTTTTATTCATGTCATGTCAGGCATTTTATCAATTTCTTCATCTTCACATTCTAATAGGGAAGTGTTGTGATCTTTGGTGGGAGGGTCATGTGTCTTTCTTATTCTTGTTTGTTGAATTTCTGCATTTACTTTTAGACATTTGTAGAGATAGGTGTTGATTTTTCCTCCTGATGGATTTTTCCTTTGAACTATGCTTCTGTGGTTTAGTGGAGTGTCTTCTCTCTCACTGAATATCCAGATATGTTCACTGGGTGTGGCCAAGGAGCTCTGGTCACTACTCCATGGTGTGCCAAGTACCCAGGATGACACCCAAGTTGGGTGTGGTAGATCTTGTCTTAACAGAAATGAGGGTATGGTCACCTCTGTTGATGTAATCATACCCTCACCTTCCCTCTTCCAAGGTGATTGATTCCCAGGTGTTAGCCTTCAGTGAGGCAATACTCATTTGCAATTCCACATGAACTCTACAAAGATCTGGGAGTCCTCAGTGTGAGCGTGGATCCTGCTGCAGTAACCCACCTCCGCCAGTCAGGGGACTCTGAGCGTGTGAAGTGGCTCACAGTGATTGTGCAGACACCTTGCTGCACCCGGCACCCTCTCATGCAGTCACAGAGTTCCCACAGTCTCAGCACACAGGGCTCCTGCAGTCACGGATGCAGAGGATGCACTCCACCTTGCTAGCCTGTCCTGCCCACAGAGAGACTCAGAGGGTCTCTGAGTCAGCTGATGTGGGTGCTCTGCCTAGGCAGTTTGAGCCCTGGAGCCTGTGATAATATTGAGAAGCTGGGGGCACCTCACAATCCTATGTGGATATCTAGCCTCCTGTCAATCATCCCAGCCAGACTCAGAGACAGTGGGGGATGCTGATTTTTCCCTCTGGTAAAATCCCTGAATCACACATGTGCACAATAGCCACTGGCCACAGCCCTACTCATTTCACAGTCACGCCTTCCCCCCACTGGTTGCTGGATGGGCATGTACAAGGATCTCTGCAGGCTGTACTGATGTCAGAATGGCTCCTTTACCCTGCTCATTGCTGGGTTCATGCACCTGAGCTGTTGCGGGTGCCTCTGCTAAGAAGATGGCGTCTTATCCCCTCCAGTTGCTGGCCACGCACACAAGAGCTGCTGCAGCTGCTACCTACTTATATCAAAATGGCGCCTGCCTTCTCTCAGCTGGTTGCTGGGTGCCATTGTTGGGGAATGGGGAAAGTAAAACATGACCTGTTTTTTTTTTCTGCTGTGGTTAGTAGGCATCCTCTTCCCTTCAGGGCTCCAGGCCAGACTCAAAGATAGTGAAGTATGCTAAGCTTTCCCTCCGGCTGTATCACCAGTGGCCTGGGCTACTACAGGCTGATCTCACCTTGCACTCCGAAGCTGGCACTTTCTCTGGCTCTGGGCTGCTGGGGTTGTGTATCCATATTAGATTTCTTGAAATTCCTTCCTTTTGGCAGAAAGAAAACTAAAGTCTATGTCTTATCACTGAAACTAAATGACAGTTATTTAGAGAATTTAGTTAGGATTTGAGACTTGTCTTGTAAAATAAACAAAAGAACCTGCTAATTGAATAAATATTAAATTATTTTTCATTGCTATGAATTCATAAATAGTAACTCAGGCATGCAATAAAAAATATGTCATTCATGCTCCAACTAAGGAAAGAGATTCTAGTGTTTACTGTATCATTGACACTCATTGCACATTGACCTTCCTTGCCAAGACATTCCTGCTAAAACTGGTAACATATATATACAGACATAAGAACATATACAGACTCTAAAATCCATCAGATTTTGCTAAAATCTCTTTTTTCAAGGAGGTCTTATTGGTGTAAATAAACTGGACTCATTTTTGGAAGACATAGGATTGAACCTCACAGAGGAAGAAATCAAGGATCTAAGATGCAAACTGTCCACTGATGGTGAGCATTTAAAATACTTTAAGCTACTCATATAATTCAAGAATTTTGCATAAATGTAAATCAGTCAACCCATTAAATTGTTTATTTACCATAGGTCAGAGTTTAGAAAAAAAGTAAAATAGTAATTCAGAGGGCAATGAATTCCTAATTTATATCTTTTTCATTTTATCAAGATGATGCAGTTTATTTTACTTGAATTCTAAACAGAGATTGGAGTTTCTTCAGGTCCACTACAGGTCAGGAAAAGTTGGAGGAAAGAAAACAAATTAGAGAAGAGAGTGAAAATACAATGACTTAGAGAAAAATATGTAGAAAAAGTAACCATGAGAAAGAAAGAACGCTAAGTATGGTGAATGATTTGTGTCACCAATTGCCACTAAGATGATCATTTCCCTTGCAACTGGTTCCAGTTCTTCCAGGCATTTACCATTAAGGACAAAAAAAGAACAGAAATAATGACGTGCATTCATTTGCCATGAAGCCATAGCAGAATCTAATAGCTGTCAAAAGTCCAAAGACAATGAAAGAGTCAGACCAGTATATGTGACATGTTACCCTTACAAAGCTTCAGTATTCCTTTCTTCTGGCAAAGCTTTCCTATCCAAAGGCTGTGTTCCTGGGCTTCAATGATCTCTCCTGGGGTGGAGATACACTTAGTTATATGCATTCCATCACAGATGAACAAAAAATGTATATTAACCTGGGAAAATTCCTTGGTTAATAGTGCTTATCTAGAACATGATCTTGTCACTCATATATCCTTTTGTTTCATTGTTGTGACATATAGGCTAGATCACATTTCTAGAATATATTTTTATCATTATCCATTTATTTTACATAGTCTTTATTATTTTGTGGTGATTATCTTTTTAATGTCTCTAAAATATATAAAATTATGCTTTATATAATATACATAGATAAATTATAAATCAGTAATAAGTAACTGTGCTTCCTAAGTATTAGAATATTATCAATAACTTACACCTTTATATGCTCATCTGCATTTCATTTTAATGCCCTTCCCTTGAAAAGCAAACAATATCTTGAATATTTGATTTATAGTCCTTTGTTTTTTAAAAGAATTTTTAATCATATATGTTTCTAAGCAATATTTTAACATTTGCTTTATTAGTCTTATAAAATATTATCTTACATTATATTATAAATGTCTTGCATCTTGTTGTTTCCTCGGTGTTTCTAAGATCCATTTACATTGTTGCCTGCAGACACATTAATACTTTTCATGCTATACACTATTTTATTATGTTAGTATAAAGCAGTTTATTTATACCTCTTACCATCAATAGACATTTAGATTATTTCCAGTATTACACTGGCACAAACAGTACTGCCAAAAAATGATCTTGTACATGCAACTTGTCATCATGTCAAAGACTTCTTATGAAATTTGTTTATGTAAATATATATAATCTAGAATTGCAGGGTGAAAAAGTAAGCCAATAATCAACTTCTACAAATTAAAACTGTAACATGAAATTGAAATTCATTTTTCTATCATCAGTGTTCAAGAGTTCTTGTTGATCTATACATCCTTTACAACATTTGTGTATGATCACACATGTGTTGCCAAGTCTAGCCAGTCTGAGTGTATGTTTGTCACTAGGTCACAAATAAATTAATTTTTAAAAATAATAAAAGTATAATATGTAAGATTTTACTTCTTGGGAAAGTTCCATGATTCAAATAATGGCTATATTCCTGGGCTTTGATGAAAATTTGACCTCATCAAAATTAAAAATTTTTATTCCTATATCAAGGAAAGCCCATGTGATATAATAAAAAGAAAAACTGAACAGTGAGAGAAAAATATTTGCAAACCACATATTCAACACAAGATGAATAGCCATGATACATAAGGACCCCTCAAAACTACAATATAAAGAACAAAAAAAGCCATTACAAAATAGGCAAAAGGGGTGAAGACATATTAGACCAAAGAAGGAAACATGAAAATATGTTCAACATTATTAACCTTTAGGGAAATGACAATCAATACCACAATGAGATATCACTACATATCTATCGGAATGACTAAGATAGAAAATAATGACATCAAATACTGATGAGAATGCTAGAGAAATTACATCACTTATACTTCCTAGTGGGAATGTAAAATGATACAGCTACTCTGAAAAACCATTTTGCAGTTTCTTAAAAGACAACATAACCATACAACCCAGGAATTATTTGCAGTTTCTTAAAAGACAACATACCCATACAACCCAGGAATTATATCACTGGACAAAGAACAGACTTTGGAGTGGACACCATATTGGAGTGCCTGGGTTCACATCCCAGACCCACTCCCAATTTCAGATTTCTGCTAATGCACACCCTGGAGGGCAGCAGATGATGGCTGAAGTACTTGAGTCCCTGCCATTCACCTGGGAGGCCTGGGTTGAGTTCCTGACTCCTAGCTTCAGCCTGGCTAAGCCATGGCTTTTGAGACATTTGAGGAATGGACAAGAGATGGGAGATTCATATTCATTCATATTTTTTCTGTCTCCCTCTCTCTCTCTGTTTCTCTTTCCCTCCTCCTCTGGCTCACTCTCCCTCTTTTCTTCCCTCCTCCCTCTTTCTGTTTCTGCCTTTCAAATAAATAAAATGAATAATGCTATTTTAAGAAGTAGACCTTATAAAGCAATCTTATCCTTTGGCAGATATAGGTTGTATTCCTTACAGAACTAAATCACAGTGGCCATTGTTGAAATTGTCCTTTTTCATACATGGTTTCTTCTTTACACTGATTCATTCCTGCGAAGAAGGTAAAAGTAGATAAATTCTGTGGGATGTAAATTTTGGTGTATGTTTTCCACTGTTCATGTTACTTCTAAGTCTCACAGTTTATTTCTCTTGTTGCCTCTCCAAAGAAATACTGATTTATTTCATAAATAATAAATATGGATCAGAATTAGTTCTTTGAATTCTTTGAAAAGAGGGCAATCAATGCAAAAACCTACCTTTTGATATTTCAGTGCATGTTGAAAGATGTGTGACTAGCACACATCATTGTGCCTGTTTCTATACATGGGAATACTGAAGCACATTCTGGCCTACTTCTTTTTATTTCTTCTATTTTTCCTTTAGCAAATGGAGAAGTTGAGATGAGAAAGTTGTGGGATGAATTGAAAGCTTTTACAGGTGAGTGAAAGTTATTACAATATAAAGTTCCCTAAGCTTAGTATATGAGTATTTGTAAATAATAGTTTCCTGTGATTCTATCCCTTATTTGTTAATTTTGGCCTTAAACCTTTTCTGATAAAATATTTGCATCTAATATCCTTGAGTTTTCCTTTATATATAGTAATTAAATATCTCTAATTTCCTACTAACTTGTAAGCTTTCTGCAATTTTTCACTAGCAATATCACTTTGGTATTATTTATAGACTCCCAATTCAGAACAGATTAAGTCAAAACAAAACTAGTTTTTTTATTTTCCATTTCTAGAGTAAATCTTGTAATTCACACACAAAAAATGTTTTGAATATGCAGTACATTTGTGACATGTAAAAATGATTCTGATATTGTAATTAGAACTAATAGATATTCAAGTAAAATTTATTCTTCTCTACTTTAACTTGTTAAAGATGAGGCAAAATCACTTTTTTAAATAAATAAATTTGTTATATGATTCCTTATTGATTCTGTATAAATCTGTGTATCATACACTTGACCTTTCTCAAATCAAGAAGAAACATTTAGACATAAGTAAATTGTCAGTTGAAATAACTCATTATTCAAAAAAGTTGTTGAATGATAACATTCTCATTTTTCAAAGGACAAAAGATTGATGTGCAGCATCTACCAGATTTTATAAGCAACATGGGTATTCAGCTAACAGAAGAAGAACAAATGAAGCTGGTAAACATGCTCCCAGTTGATGGTGAGTCTTAAAGATGAGACTCTGTTGCCTTTCAGAGAGCTTAGTTAAGTGGGAGTTTCAGGGAACTCTTAAACATTTCTGTTAAGCATTTTTTAAAAATACTAAAACAATTAGAAAATGTACATTTTAAGTTATGTAGATGATATTTTGCTCTTTTTTTCATACGTCAGATCATCAGGACTCAGCACATCATTACAGTCATGTATCTAGCCAATGACAAACTTTTCACAATTAAAATGTGAGAAATTGATGGGCTGAGGAGATTTTAGAAGGGTTGAGTGGAAAAGGCCAAAAAAAAAAAAAAACTACAATGGATTATCAGTATAGTAGAGCTCATTAACAATTGCCTTAGATGTTTAAAATTGAATAATTTTTCAAAATGAAATACTCTTTGTTTCTTCCCCTATATTTTAAATTGTATGTAAGGATATAGTTATTCATTGAATAAGAATTATTCCTGATATTCTAGAATATGTATAATATCTTCATAAATATACATGTATCATATTTTACTTGACATATATTATGCTTTGCATTGTAGCTGCTGGAAAAACCTATAAAAATAGCTTATTAGATGCTGTGAAGTCCTTCAAAGGTGAGTAACAAGCAATGTGATAGCTAGTGCTTAAATTTATATGATTAGAGTTTAAACCAAGCCACCCTTCCATGAATTGATTTCAAATATAGCTTTTTTCATTTTATTTCCTGATAATAATGTCCTATATTTTGTCTTTGTAAAAGTCCATGTTCTCTTGTATTTATCAAAACTAAGCCTTTAAAGTATAATTTAAATTCATGGTAGATAGCCAAAGCATGAAGGTAATGCTGGGTAACCATTCTGAGATTGACTAAAGACAGCCAAATGTAATTATTGTTTGTTGTCAGATATATTGGTAATTGTTTTCCGATACAGCTAAATCCATTAATTAAGGTTCATTGTGAAAGTACAGTTAAGAAAAACTGTGGACAAAGTATATCTATAGCTTAGATGCTTTTTTTTAATGTTTGTTTTGGCTATTTCTCTTTCCACTCAGTCCAAAATAGAGTGCAGTATAGAGAGAATGAAGAAAAGAGTTAAAAGCCCTTTCACTTGATGCCTACTGAGAAGTCTCCTGCCACAGAAGGAATGTCTTCTTGTACTCCTAGGCCCTTTGGAAGAAGGCAATAGGATTATTTCTTAAATAATTTATGTATAAGCATGCCATGGTATTTCCAATTTTGTAACATCTGCTACATGTTTTTATCAACTAAATTTTGTTTCACCTTATAAATAATATAAATAGGACACTGGTAGCCAGAAATTTGGCTTGTTAGTCTCTCTGTGGTTCTGTTTTTCCATCTATCCCATGAGGGTATCTTATGCATCTTTTCTAGTTTCCAGGCCTGCTGTTTCATGATTTTTTTTTAAGATTTATTTATTTATTTGAAAATCAGAGTTACACACAGAGAGAGAAGAGGCAGAGAGAGAGAGAGAGAGAGAGAGAGAGGTCTTCCATTTGCTAGTTCATTCCCCAATTGGCCATAACGGTCGGAGCTCGCCGATCCTAAGCCAGGAGCTAGGAGCTTCTTCCAGTCTCCCACCTGGGAGCAGGGGCCCAAAGATTTGGGCCATCTTCTGCTTTCCCAGGCCATAGCAGAGAGTTGGATGGGCCCCTGCAGCCCATCTCGAACCTGTGCGCCCATATGGGATGCCGGTGATTCAGGCCAGGGTGTTAAACCGCTCCGCCACAGCGCCGGCCCCTGTTTCACTGTTTTTAAAATCTATTTTTTCTCCATCCAGTCCCAGCTCCAACTTTTGATTTGAATTAGAGAGATTTTCTGTCTACTGGTTCACTTCCCAAATGGTGTAACAGTGGAGGTTGAGCCAGGCTGAAGCCAGGAGCCAAGAACTGAATCCAGGGCCCAAGTACTTTGGCTGTCTTCTACTGCTTTCCCAGGCATATTATCAGGGACCTGGATTGGAAATGAAACGGTCAGAACCTGAACCAGTACTTAAACTGGCTTAATGTTCACTGGGAAACGTCACAACATGCTGGGCTTGCTCTTTATATCTAACAATTTACTTTCTTGGGAACTAACCAGCGTCCCATGAAACTATAAGAACTATGTTAATCTCTTCCAAAGATGATGCCCCAATTGACCTACCCACCTTCCAATAGGCCCCACCTCTTAAAGGTTCCATCACCCTCCAACACTGCCACACTAGGGCCTAAATATCCAGTATGTGCACCTTTAGTGGATACACTCAAACCATATCCAAACCATAGCACTGGATATAGTTTCACCAAGACAAAATTTAAAATTCTTTAATACAGTGTTAACCTCAAGTTAGCTGTGTGTGTTTAAAAGCAGTTACAGTACTGAGGATTCCATTTTCCTTTACTCTGATTTATTTGAATAGTAAAACATTTAACATAATATCAATGTATTTCTAATATTTAATATATTTCTCATATTTTAATAACTTTCTCAATCTCTGTATCTTTTTTCTAAGGAGGGAAAGTTGAAAGAAGCAAAATGGATGCTGTTCTAGAAAACATGGGAATCAAGCTCACAGAAAAAGAGCTTGAATGTCTGGCGGATAACATTCCGATTAATGGTGAGCGTGTAGTTGTCACTATGCCTTTCAAAAATGTCTTTCTTTTTTATCAAAGAAGTCTTGCTTGTATACTTGCATGTGAATATTTACTAAATAAGGATTATTTGGTAGTAACAGGAAATATTAAGTAGTTTCGAGTTGAATTCAGTCTAAAGAAATACTGATTCAATTTTAAAACCTAAACAATCTGTTTCTTATTAATACTAACTATTACTTATAGAGACCCAGTACATTTTTCTAAGGATATTCAGAAAGAAAAATAAAAATTATATGACTTGCCTTTAAATGTGACCATGTCTTCACTGAGTCTTCATTTCTGAACTAATCTAGGCTGGAGCCATTTACTCTTTTGAGGGTAGTACACTATTTGCGGTTCCAATTTCTGTGTTAGTTAGGTAGGGTTATTTATGCTGCAGTAACAAATGACCCATAAATGTTGATTGCCCAAGACAACAAAATGTTTTCTTTTATCTCTGAGTTAAATACTGGTTTACAGGTTGGCTGTGCCTTTGCTTTTTGTTTTCTCCACTTTGAGACAGGCTGAAGGAACAGTCCCTGCTTAGGTCATGCTCCTTTTATTGCAGAAAGAAATTAAATATGGTAGAACCAGATAGTAGTTTTTAAAGTTTTGGCTGAGAAGAAAAATAGGTGTTTATTGGTCTAAACAATTTACTTGATGTTATTGGTAACAGAAGTAAAATCCTACCATAAGGGTAGTAAATATTTTGAGAGGTAGCAAATATTTTGAAAAAAAAAAAAAAACCATGCATCCCCTGGAAACATATTATGTATAATAATGTATGTATCTGAAAGTATGCCAAAACCAGTCTGTATTCATTTTATCACATTTTAAAATGGATTTCATAATTATTGAACATCTATTCAATGAAATACATGCAATCTTCAAAGGAACCATTAGCTCTATAATTATACACACACACACTATAGACACATCCTATCTCTAATGAAATACACATGAAAAGTGGCAGCAGTGGTTGCCTACAGGAAAGGGGATTATTTGATTAGAGATAGTTTTGTAAAGCAGAAATATTTTCCACTGTATATACATTGGTGTCATTTGTGTATAATGTAAATTATGCTTTTGTTACCTAATTACAAGTAAAATAATTTTTAAAAATATTACACTAAAAGTACAAACATAAAATTAATAATTAATATATTATATATCATAAAAATGAAAAAATGTGCTCTGTGAAACTCATAGAAGAAAATTTTTTAAAAATAAACTACAATCTGAGAGAAAATATTTGCAAGCAACATATTCACTCCATCCCAACTTTACACAGAATTTGTATTTGGAATATATAAATAATTCTGCAAAACAGATGAGACAAAGAAAACAGTTCCTTAAGGAAACAGGCAGAATATATAAAGAAACATTTCACTAAAGAGAGCATATAGATGGTAAGTAAGCATGTGAAAAAATGGTCAATATATTAGTAATTAGGGAAAAACAGATCAAAACTACAATGAGATATCACTACAAATGTATCAAAATGGCTATAATGAAAAATAGTTGACAATACCCAATGCTAATAAGGATGATAAAGAAACTGGATCACTTACTTGTACCAGAGCTTGCTGGTGGTAATGTAAAATGAAACAGCCACTTGGGAGAGAACCTTTTGGTAGTTTAATTAAAAGCTAAACATATAATTACTATGAAATCCAGGGATTATACCTTTGGATTTTTGCCACAGGGGAAATGAAAACATATGTTCTCATAAAAACATTGTATGCAAATATACATAGCCACTTGTAAGAGTCAAAAACTGGAATCAGCATAGATGTCCTTCAACATGGATAGCAAACTGTAATAGTATTAATACATAATCATAGAATATTAATAAATAACAATAACTGAATTATCGATGCACTCAATAACTTGAATGAACCTCCATAGAATTATGATGAAGTCCCAAAAGCCAATTTCAAAAGTGCTGTGGTGTTAGAATGTTACATATCTTGACGATGGCAGTTAATACATAAGCTTCAGACCATAACAAATAATATACAGGTAGGTGACATGCTGTATAGAACTTTATACATACACAGACATTTAAATGAGTCCAAGTAAAACTGGGAATCCTAAGTAAGATTGGAGTGTATCTTTGTGACAGTATACTATAGAAATATGAGATCTTAAAATTAGTGGAAATCAGGGAAAATATATAAACCATCTCTATTATTCTTTCAACTTCATGTTAATTTGTAATTATTTTAATAAAAATTTTAAAATAATAAGTTGAAAATAACTTTCCCTAAGCCAATTTAAAAATATATATATTTATTTCATTTGAAAGTCAGAGTTACACAGAGAGAGAAGGAGAGGCAGAGAGAGAGAGGTTTTCCATCTGCTGGTTCACTCCCCAACTGGCTGCAATGGACGGAGCTGCGCCAATCCGAAGTCAGGAGCCAGGAGCTTCTTCCAAGTCTCCCACGTGGGTGCAGGGGCCCAAGGACTTGGGCCATCTTCCCCTGCTTTCTCAGGCCATAGCAGAGAGCTGGATCAGAAGTGGAGAAACTGAGACTTCAACCAGCGCCCATATAGGATGCTGGCACTGCAGATAGCAGCATTACCTGCTACACCACAGCGCTGGCCTTTAGCTAATGTAGAATTAATGCCTAACATCTAGGATTTATATTCTTATAGCTGAGTCAGATAAACTGGTGCTAATGTACTTCAGTTGGTCTCTTACTTGCCAATTTAACTTCTTTTTCCTTACTTTGTTTCCATATGTAAGTCTTTGGAATTATTATCTTATTTTGCATTTCTTGTAGTTGATGGGAAGATTGAACTCAATAAATTGGTAGATGCAGTGACCACTGTTACAGGTTAGTGAATATTTAAAGTGACTCCAAGATCCTAATTCTTACACTGAATTCTACAATGACAATTTATTCTGTCACTTTATTGTCTTTTCATTCTTCCATTTTGTCATTTTGCTGAGGAAATTCAAGTTTTTATGGACCTTAGGCTAAACCATTACCAGGTTATGCAAATTAAGTTTTATGGGAAAATAATCACATTCATTAATTTGTGTTATTATTTCTTTAACCTATAGTAATGGCAGAGCTGAGTAGTTGGTACTGAAATTATCTTGCCAATAAGGTTTAAAATATTTCCTATACAGATTTTTAAAGAAAGATTTTGCTGACTCTGGTCAAGACATTATCTATAGAGAGGGTGACTATATAGTGTATTTATCTCAGTTAAGACTATCCTTGTTGTAGAATCATTTAAATTAGTTGTAACACTCTCTTTTAGTAGTCTGATAGAAATGTGTGAATATTATAACCTTAGATTATCTGCATTTAATATATCTAAGTGCAGTGTTTCAATAGAAAATTCTTTATTCCTTGAGTTATATTCCAAATCATACTTTAATGTGCATGAATTCAAATAAGCCATAATCTGGGTATCATAAATGTAAATTAGCTTTCTGCAATTTTGAGAACACTACTGTAAGCCCAGAAGTCAGAAAACAGAAAGGCTCACACACCCACTTAAAAAGTTCAAATCACTTAGTTGATTAAATCATTTAAAACAGAACAAAAGCAAAAGAGAAAAGATGGAATAAAGTAAAACTTTGAGGATAGGGTGCAAGTTTGTGGAAGGACTGCATGACCTGAACCTGCAAAGCTCAATGTTCATATAATTTTTTGTCCCCCTCTGATGCGTCATTCTTCTCTGATAGTGATGTGGTTACAGGACCAGAGTTGAGGTTCAAGCAAGTTTGCCTACAGATGTAAGATATTCCAGCCAATGACACAAACTTGCTCTTTCAGATAAACACAGAGACAGTACACCTGCAAATAGTCATAGATTGCTGCTGACAAGACCTGTTTTGTATTTCTTGGGCAGAGGACACATGAGGCTAAAATGGTTTTTACTAAGAAAATGAACAAAATTAAAGTAATTTGAATTATGAAGCTTATCAATATTTATCAAATCTTGAGTATTTAGTGCTCAAGAACATTTGGTGTATCATAATTACTTAGAATATGTTCTATATTTAAACATGAGCATTTAGTGAACAAATGTCTGTGTGTATTTAATGCCTCATGAATACTAGGTATAGCTTGGTCCTTCCTTCCCTTTCTTTCTATTACATATGTGTATATCTTCTACTTAAACCAATTATCTGGAAGAATTAGTATTGTTAAAATGTTTGTATGACCCAAAGTGTTTACAGATTTAATGCAATTCCCATCAAAGTGTCAATCACATTCTTCACAGAACTAGAGAAAACAATCCTAAAATTCATATGAAAGCACAAAAGACCCCCAAATAGCTGACAATTTTGAGAAAAAAAAAATTGCTAGAGACATGACAATATTAGAGTTTGAGACATCTATACAGCTGTAATACCAAAACAGCATTGTACTGTCATAAAAATAGATGGATAGATCTATACTTTTGAATAAGAATGTTAGGTTTTAGGATTTTAGGGTTCAAAGAAGGCGGGAAGGTGGCTAGTATAAAGTAGCAAAGGCTTTATCTTAGGGGAGACAAAATGGGGCAGGGGAGGGCAAAGAGAGTGGGACTGAGCTTGCCTGGACAGAGGGCAGGGGGTTTGAAGCCAGGTTTCATTCCATTTGATCAACAGAGTCCCTTCTCTTTTTTTTATTTTTTTAATTAATTAATTAATTAATTATTTTGATAGGCAGAGTGGACAGTGAGAGAGAGAGACAGAGAGAAAGGTCTTCCTTTGCTGTTGGTTCACCCTCCAATGGTCGCTGCGGCCGGCGCGCTGTGGCCGGCGCACCGCGCTGATCCGATGGCAGGAGCCAGGTACTTAACCTGGTCTCCCATGGGGTGCAGGGCCCAAGCACTTGGGCCATCCTCCACTGCACTCCCTGGCCACAGCAGAGAGCTGGCCTGGAAGAGGGGCAACTGGGACAGAATCCGGCGCCCCGACCGGGACTAGAACCCGGTGTGCCGGCGCTGCTAAGTGGAGGATTAGCCTAGTGAGCTGCGGCGCCGGCCAGAGTCCCTTCTTAATCTGCTTGTTGGGGCAGGTGCAGAGCACCACATGGACTCTGATAAGATGGGTAGGAGATTTACGGAAAGTCTCCTTGGTGAAGTTTACTGTGCACTGTCTTAGCAGTTTGGAATGTCCCCAGGTGTAGGGCTTTCTGGAGCAATAAACATTCCACTAGCGTTTACATGATCTACCTCTACCCGGTTCCATCAGGCCTAGGGATTCAGGCCCATCAACCTAACAGTTTCTATCAGGCCTCAGTGGCCTAATAAGTTCCAACAAGAAATCCTAGAAATTAATCCATGCACCTACAGTCAACTAAATCTTGACAAAATATATACTGGAAGAAGTTTTTTCAATAAATGGTGCTGGATAAACTGGATATCCATGTACAGCTTATTGAAACTGAAACTCTACATCTCACACCAAAAGCAAACAGAACAAAACAGAAAAAGAGAACTCAGAGTGCATCTGACACATAAGCACCTAAAATGACGAAACTAGTAGAAGGAAACATGGGGGAAACATTTCATGACATTGATATAGACAAAGATTTTCTGAGTAAGACTGCAAAAGCACAGGCAACAAAAGCAAAACTAGACAAATGAGATTATAGCAAACAAAGAAGCTTCTACACAACAAAGGAACCAACCAACTCAGTGAAGAGAGGAGAGAACTTTTTCTATCAATCTGACAAAGGATTAATATCTAGAATATATGAAGAAGTCAAAAACTCAACAACAGAAAAATAAAGTCTATTTTTTTTGAAAAAAAAAAAAGGTCAAATGGAGGCAGGTATTTGATGCAGCAGTTAAGATGCCACTTGGGACACCTAAAAGCCATATCAGAGTACCTGGTTCAAGTCCCAGCTCCTCCACTTCTGATGCACACCCTGAGAAGCCGCTGGTGTTGGCTCAAATATTTGGGTCCCTGATATCTACATTTTTTCCTGGATTGAGTTCTGAGCTCCTGACATCAGCCTGGCCCAGCCCCAGCTGTTGTAGGCATTTGGGGGGGTGAACCAGCAGATAGAAAATTGTCTATTGGTTTCTCTGTCTTCTTGCCTTTCAAATTTAAAAAATAGATGAATGGTATGAATTTTATTAAAGAAGAAACTCAAATAGCCAACATGTTTATGGAAAATGTTCCAAATTCATTAGCTACTAGGAAAATGCAAATGAAAACAACAAGATATTATATCACTCCAGTTAAAATAGATTTTACCAAAGAGACAAAAAATAAATGCTGAAAAGAATGTGGAGGAAAAGGAACTTTAATACAACTGTTGGTGAAAATATGAATCACTATGACTATTATCAGAACAACTTGGAGGTTCCTTTAAAAACTAGAAGTATAGACCTACCGTATGATCAGTTCTCTCTCCTGAGTCTTGTGGGCTGGGTGGTCCATGGCTAGGCTTATTGCAGGTTCTTCCCTCCATGCATGAAATGATTCAAAAGTGGAAGCATAAGGATATATAGGAGAGCAGGATTTATTTGGAGCAAAACAAAAGTTCAAGCTCAAGAACCAAGTTATGCATGAGCAAACAGCCAAAAAAGCAAAAGACCCTAAAGAAAGAAAAGCCCTTCTGCAAGGAAAAATTTCTAAGGTGAAAAAGATTTCTACAGAAGAAAAAGCCCATCAACAAGATTTGGCATACTGTTTATACTCACAAGAGGCATAGAGAGCAATATCCAGGGTGGGACCCAATTGTATGTTCAAAAGAAAGCGGGGTTATTAATGGACTTGAGCACCACTCATTGCTGTGTTTATTTTAGGAGATATTGGAACTGTCATGGCATCAGGTGCATGATGGGAGTGGTTGTGAATTCCTTGGTAAACTTTATTGTAATGATATTATAATGACCAAAAACCATGGGGGACTCATCCTGCAACCATGTTGGATATTTCCATCTAGCACTGATTGCAAGTTTATAACATTGTGGAACTTGCAATTATGTTACTGGGGAAGGGCTGGGGACTTCCTGGTACATGAGAGGTGGTCTGAGTGCACAGCAGGGGAGGCCTGGGCTGTGCTCAAGAAGGGAAAGGAGTCTGGGTGGCACACAGAAAGGGACCAGTCATGTTAGCTAGGCCAGTCCATCACATAGGCCAGCTGAAGCTGTCCTGTGTCAGCTTAGCCATGGCTGGTAAAACACAAATTTCTGGAGCTGTTAATCAAGGACCTCCATGGGTGGGTGAGGAGCTGTCAGTGGTGGTTTGGTTAGGCCTGTCAGTTAGGAACTGCACCATCACGAGGTTCAGCTTGTGCTGTCAGACCTCAGCTCGGCTAGAGCTGTCAATCATTCAGCAAGGCATTCTTCCCCTAACTACCTACATTCCCACAGCATGGGTATATATATCCAAACAAAATGACATCAATATGTCCAAGAGATACCTGCATTCCCATGTTTATTGCTGTACTTTTCACAATAACTAAGATATGACATCAACCTAGATTCCCAATGGTTAATGAATGGATAAGTATGTGTCATATATATACAGTGTAATATTATTCAGCCACAATAATGAAATTCTGACATTTGCAGCATGATGGATAGAACTGGTAATCTCAAGTGAATTAAGCCAGAAACTGAAAGATAAATACTACATGTATTTTCTCATATATGAAAACTGAAAGAAATTTATCTGAATTTAGAATGGTGATTACTAAGAGTTGTGAAGGGTAGGCGTGTGGGGGAATAGAGAGAAAACCTTGTTAGGAAGAAGGAATAACTTCTGGTATTCTGCAGCATAGTAAAATGACCATAGTGCAAAATAATCTATTATATATTTTATGAAAACAGAAGAGAGAGGATCAAAAGTTAAAAGCATAGAGTGATGACAGGGAGAGGGAAACATTGATTGCTTCTATTTGATCTGTATATTTTTTGAAATATTGTGCTGTCCCCCATAGATATATGCAATTATTGAATGTTCATATAAACTGTTTTTTATTAAATTTTAAAGAAACTCTATTCATCCTACACATATTTTAAAAGTTTAACCTATGTTTTATAAAGTATAAACTTGAACTTATGTACTTACTTAACTTCTTAATAGATTTAAATATTCTCCATAGTAAACACACACTACTGAATTAACATATTAAGCAATCAAGTAAAACGAAGGATACCACAGAATAACAGAGATATTGGATTGGGATCAGCTTCTTTGATATGTTAGAAAAACTTAGATTACCCCCCAACACTTATTTCTAGTTACTTTACCCAGTAATTATTGATGCTGTGTTTTGGAGGGTAAAGAAAACAATTGTTTCCATGAGGACTGTTGAAACAGAGGTCTCATCCTACTTTGATCAAATAACTATTGAAGCTGCAGTTGAATAGACAAATGATTTTTCTATTCCATACTTTGGAGATGTTCGGTCATATTCAATTCCTTATCTGCATATATTTCTTTTTTGTTGTTGAAGGAGAAGAAGTTGATGCCAGTGATATAAAAAATACTCTGGGAAACATGGGGATAGAGCTCACAGATAAAGAATGTTTGGAGCTAGAGAAGAATCTATCAGTTGATGGTAAGCATTTAAGTCTTTAGGAACTTAGAGGGCTTTTTGTTTTTAAAGAACTTCCATCACTATCTATATTTGATATCTAAAAACGACAGCTTTAGGAGGGGTCATGTAGTTCCACCTTAAGACGTAATCCCAATTGTGTTATTTCATTCATAGAATCTTCTACCTCTTCAGTCATTTTTATTAGAAAAAGGAAGCCAAAAGGCACCTTCAAGATTGTGCAGGGATATATGGAGAAGTAAAATGGTGGGAAGGTACCAGAAGGAAAAAATGGAGAAATTAAGGGGAGGACAAGGGAACTTCCAGTCTGGTATATATTCCAGCATAGCAAAGTGCTGCAGTTCCCTCAGATGCCAGGGAGCCACATGCACAACTCCCTGAACTTCATATTGGTTTTTATTGCTGTTTTGGTTGTTTTTCAAGTAAAATAGATATTTCTTTTTTTAACTTTTATTTAATAAATATTAATTTCCAAAATACAGCTTATGGATTACAGTGGCTTTTTTCCCCCATAACTTCCCTCCCACCACAACCCTCCCATCTGCTGCTCCCTCTCCCAAGACAATAGTCTTGTTTGACTCTTAATCCTATCATTATGATCAATTGTGAACTGAAACTGATCACTTTGACTAATGAGATGGCATTGGTACATGCCACCTTGATGGGGTTGAATTGGAATCCCCTGGCATGTTTCTAACTCTACCACTGGGGGCAAGTCAGATAAACATGACTATTGTCTGCTAATACCAACTGATAGAATTAAAAAGCAGAGAACGATCCAACATGAAAAGCGGGATACACGGCAGACTCATAGAATGGCAGATGTCCTAAACGGCACTCTGGCCTCAGAATCAGCCCTTAAGGCATTTGGATCTGGCTGAAGAGCCCATGAGAGTATTTTAGGCATGGAAAGCCAAGACACCCTGGCAAAAAAAAAAAAAAAAAAAAAAAAAAAACAAAACAAAAAAAAAAAAAACAAACCTAAATGAAAGATCTCTGCGAATGAGATCCCAGTAGAAAAAAACAGACCACCAAAGAAGGAGGTACCTTTCTCTGAAGGGAGGAGAGAACTTCCACTTTGACTATGACCTTGTCTAAATAAGATCGGAGTCGGCGAACTCAATAGGCTTCCATAGCCTTGGCAACTCATGACTAGAGCCTAAGGAGATTACTGACTCCATAAACAAGAGTGTCAAATTGTTAAGACAACAACAGGAGTCACTGTGCACTTACTCCTCATGTAGGATCTCTGTCCTTAATGTGTTGTCCAATGTGAATTAATTATACAACTAGTACTCAAAGAGGACTTTACACTTTGTGTTTCTGTGTGGGTGCAAACTGTTGAAATCTTTACTTAATATATACAGCATTAAAAAAATGAAATCTGGTCATTTGCAACAAAATGAAGGAATATGGAAAACATTATGCTGAGTGAAATAAGCTGTCCCAAAAGGGACAAATATCATATGTTCTCCCTGATCGGTGACAACTAACAAAGTACCAAAAAGGAAACCTGTTGAAGTGAAATGGATACTATGAGAAACAGTGACTTGATCAGCTCTTGTCCTGACTGTTGATGAACAACTTAATACTTTATCCCTTTTAGTATTTTTTGTTCTACTTAATACTATTGGTTGAATGCTGTAATTAACACACAATTATTCTTAGATGTTTAAATTTAACTGAAAAGTGATCCTTGTTAAGTGGGAATAAGAGAGGGAGGAGATGTACAATCTGCGACAAGATAGACAGTTTCTATACTAAACTGAGTGTTTACTTTTATGAATTTAAGTTTTTGATGCTGCTTTATTTAACTTCTCATTGTGTAGCCTGATTTGTGTCTTTCTTATAGCTGATGGAAAGGTGTACCAGAACAGGTTGATGGGTGGTGTGAAAACCCTTAAAGGTGAGTTGAAATAGGAAAAGGCAGATGAATCTGAAACATATATGTATTGCATTCTCCAATCCTTCCATCATATATGTATGTGTGTGTGTGTTGGTAAAACCAAATTATTTTATTGGATTGGTTTTGTATATATTTTAGCAAGTAATCTCCTGTACCATTCTTTAACCTTAAGATTTAAGTGAAATCTCACATCAAGACATGATTCTTGAATGGCTTTACCCCAGTGAAATGGCAAATTATTTAAAAAAAAAAGTTATTAGCCCAGATGGATTGAAAGGAATTTGTTCTGTATAGGCCTGAATTCTGAGTCCATGGAGGAAGGATCTTTGAAAACTCTCAATTATTAGTATATTTCATCATGAGTTCTAGTTCATATTTATATTTGTTAAATGACCCAGGAACTCAAAAGCTATAAAATAAGCCAAAAGTTAGTACCAAAATTGTAACTCTCCATATTAATCTGGTCAATCAGTAAGAATTTCCTTTTAAAACTCTTCTTAAAATTAATTTAAAATAAAAATTACAACAGATGCAAAAAACAAATGGTTAGTAAATTTGTGGACCTAATTAAAAATAAAATAACCAACTCATACTCTGGGACTTCATATGATGCAAATTCAGGAGTCCTTCAAAATGTTCCTGGAAGAGGCTGGTGTTGTGCGGTGGGGTAGGCCACACCCTGCAATGCTCACATCCCATAATGGAGTCCTGACTACTCCACTTCTGCTCCAGCTTCCTGCTAATGCATCTGAGAAGGCAGTGGAAGATGGTCCAAGTGCCTGAGCCCCTTCCACCAATGTGGGACGCCTGGAGGGAATTCCTAGCTCTCGGCTTCAGCCAGGCTCAGTCCTGGCTGTTGTGGACATTTGAAGAGTGAACAAGTGGATGAAATATATTCATTCATTCATTCATTCATTCTCTCCCTCCCTCCCTCCCTCTCTCTCCTCTTTCTGTCACTCTGCCTTTCAAATAAATATTTAAAAGATGATCATGGAAAATGCAAATTATGAAAAAATATGCTTGGATTTCAAAATTATTTTGCACCAAAATGAATTTATCTTTTAAATCCACTTTCTACAAAAAATTTTTTATAGAAAGCAGGAAAAGTTAAAAGCATTTTATTTTTTTTTACTTTTATTTAATGAATATAAATTTCCAAAGTACAGCTTATGGATTACAATGGCTTTTTCCCACCCATAACTTCCCTCCCACCCGCAACCCTCCCCTTTCCCGCTCCCTCTCCCCTTCCATTCACATCAAGATTCATTTTCAATTCTCTTTATATACAGAAGATCAGTTTAGCATATATTAAGTAAAGATTTCAACAGTTTGCACCCACATAGAAACACAAAGTGAAAAATACTGTTTGAGTACTAGTTTATCACAATGTACAGCACATTAAGGACAGAGATCCTACATGAGAAGTAAGTGCACAGTGACTCCTGTTGTTGATTTAACAAATTGACACTCTTGTTTATGACATCAGTATGTGAGGGGCTGGCACTGTGATGTAGCAGGTGGGGCTACCGCCTGCAGTCCTGGCATCCCATATGGGCACTGGTTCAAGTCCTGGCTGCTCCATTTCCCATCCAGCTCTCTGCTATGGCCTGGGAAAGCGGTGGAAGACAGCCCAAGTCCTTGGGCCCCTGCACTCATGTGGGAGACCAGGAAGAAGCTCCTGGCTCCTGGCTTTGGATTGGAGCAGCTCTGGCTATTGGCGGCCAATTGGGGAGTGAACCAGTGGATGGAAGATCAATCGATCTCTCCCTCCCTCCCTCCCCGCCTCTCCTCTCACTGTGTAACTCTGACTTTCAAATAAATAAATAAATCTTTAAAAAAATTTTATGTGTCCTTATAGAAATGCTAACAGCATTAAGTTAAGTTGAGAGTCTGGCACTGTGGCATAAAAGTTAAAGCCACCGCCTGCAGTGCCAGCATCCCATATGGGCACTGGTTCAAGACCTAGCTGCTCCGCTTCCTATCCAGCTCTCTGCTATGGCCTGGGAAATAGTAAAAGACGCCCAAGTCCTTGGGCCCCTGTACTGGTATTGGAGACCTGGAAGAAGCTCCTGGTTCCTGGCTTTGAATTTGCGTAGCTCTAGCTGTTGCAGTCATCTGGGAGTGAACCAGCAGATGGATGACCTCGCTCTCTCTCTGCCTCTGACTCTCTGTAACTCTGCTTTTCAAATAATAAATAAATAAATCTTTTTTAAAAAAGTTAATTTGAAACGGTCCAAGTTTAGCCAAGAAAATAAAAACTAAATTCATTAAATAACAGACTAGACATAGTTAAAGAGCGTATTCCAAACAACTGTAATTTAACACTGAAAATATGCCAAGATTGCAGCATAGACAAAAATGAAACATAAGAATGTGAAGTTAAGAGATGTGAGGGTTAGAGTGATAAATCTGCAGGTTTTTCCAGTATTACAAAGATCTTAAAAAAAGAGGATGAAGGAAAATACCAATATGAAAGAACTGATAATTCTCATTATTGTTGAAAGACATGAATCATAAAATATAGGGAATTTAATGGATCGTGAAAAGGATAATTAAATAGAAATCACTGTCCAGATACATCACAGGAAAACCACAAAACACATAAACAGAAACCTTAAAATCAACAAGAGTGAAATCTGAGTAGCTACAATAAAATAATAATTTGATACAAGATTTATAAACAGCAAAAAGTGTAAAGAAACATATTGTAATATTTTCAAAATACTGATAAAATAGCTGTCAACATGGGGTTTCCACTGAAAAACCTTATTATCTTTATTTTCAGAATGAGAAGTTACAAATTTTAAGACAAAAAATGCTGACTTTGATAAAACAGATCATCATGATGAATAATTTTAAAGGGATATATATCATGAAGGAAAAAATACTCCCAAAAAAGAATTCTGAAGAGTGATATGAGTAAAGAAGTTGTTAAACCCACATAAACCTTTCTTTTAAAGATTTTATTTATTAATTTGAAGGTAGAATTACAGAGAGAGAGAGAGAGAGAGAGAGAGAGAGAGATGGAGAGACAAAGAGAAAGGTCTTCCATCTGCTGGTTCACTCCCTAAATGGCTACAACAACTGGGGTCGGGCCATGCTGAAGGCAGAAGCCAGGGCTTCTTCCAAATCTGCCATGCAGGTGCGGGAGCTCAAGGGCTTGGACCATCCTCTACTGCTTTCCCAGGCCATTGCAGAGAGCTGGATCAGAAGAGGAGCAACTGGGACACAAACCAGTGCCCACTGAGACTTAGCCTACTGTACCACAGTACCACCCCCCCCAACATAAACATAATACATTTAAGAATGTAAAATATTAGCAAGTTTAAATTTTGTTATGTCTAATAAAATAACATTAATATGTTGGAGGCATGTAGGGAATAGGTAAGTATAATCATAGTTGGTGACTTTACCATCCTTTTGTCGTAATAGAACACAAGGGTAAATATAAGGAAGAGTTGAATATTGTGGCTAACCATCTTGAACCAGTGTGCATATTAAATACATAGAATCTGTGCCTAATAACTAGTATTCTTTTCAATCACATGGTCAAAAATATACTGAGCTTTAAATAGGATTGTCACATAATTTATTGATTAAACCTTTGAGAATGAATGAAGTTTAAGAATACGGAAAAGTAATCTATAATGATATCAAGTGGTTGGTTATGAACTAGAGACTGAATGGGAAAGGGCCTGAGGGAACTTTCTAGGATGATGGGTTTAATTTCTTGCTTTAGGCAAAATTGCATGGGTGTATTCAGTTATCAAAACTTGGGTGGTCATTTGACAAGCAGCTAAGTCACCACTTGATTAGATGGCCACATCCCATATCCGAGTGTTTGATATGAGTCCTGGCTACCCCACTTCGGATTCAGCTTTCCTCCTAAGGCACAGCCTGCTATATTCTGTTTACTATACCACAATTTTAAAATACGATATTTGACAGCTTCTTTCTTCCTGAAATTCAAGAGTAATTCAGTGCTTTTATTATTTTAACTTTTCTCCCATAATTTCAAGTATAATAAAGATATCACAAAAAGAGATGTTTATATTAATATTAACCTTATTTATAAATGCATACACAAAATCATCACAATAGCGGAAGATGAAAAATGTGGAAAAAAAGGAAACTAATAAAAAGACACATAAATTGCATCATATAAGAAATAAAAGCTTTTGCATGACAATACAAGCTAAACAACATTTTTTTGACAGTCAGAGTTAGACAGTGAGAGAGAGCAACAGAGAGAAGGGTCTTCCTTTTGTTGGTTCACCCCCCATATGGCCACTGCGGCTGGTGCAGCGCCAATCCGAAGCCAGGAGCCAGGTGCTTCCTCCTGGTCTTCCATGTGGGTGCAGGGGCCAAGCACTTGGGCCATCCTCCACTGCCTTCCCAGGCCACAGCAAAGAGCTGGATTGGAAGAGGAGCAACTGGGACAGAATCTGGTGCCCCAACAGGGACTAGAACCCGGGGTGCCAACGCCACAGGTGGAGGACTAGCCTAGTGAGCTGCAGGGCCGGCCGCTAAATAACATTTTTTAAAGACACAGAAAAATTAGAGAAGATACTTCTATGGCATAAAACCAATCAAGTAAATTATGGAGTGCATTAAACACTACAAGAATTCAGTAAGAACAAGCCAAACAACAATTATTAAAGTGTACACACATAAGAATGGACGTTGGATAAAAAAGAAGACCCTTCAGAGGCCAATCAGTATTTTTTTTTCGACAGGCAGAGTTAGACAGTGAGAGAGACAGAAACAGAGTTATAGAGAAAGGTCTTCCTTCCTTTGGTTCACTCCCCTAATGGCTGCTATGGCTGGCGCTGCACTGATCCGAAGCCAGGAGCTGGGTGCTTCCTCCTGGTCTCCCATGCGGGTGCAGGACCCACGGAACTGGACCATCCTCCACTGCCTTCCCGGGGCCGCAGCAGAGAGCTGGACTGGAAGAGGAGCAACCGGGACTAGTACCTGCCACCCCAACCGGGATTAGAACCCGGGGTGCCGGTGCCGCAGGCGGAGGATTAGCCAAGTGAGTCACGACACTGGCTGAGGCCAATCAGTATTAAAGAAGTAATTTATATCACCAATGATCATTGAAATCCAAACTAAAAGAATGATAAAATATAAGTTCATACCACTTAACACATGTTAGATTCACATAAATTATAAAAGTCAAACAATATCAAGTGCTGGCAATGATATGGAACAATGGAAATTTTCATGTATTGCTGGTTAATATGAATAGATTGAACAATTAAAATCTCAAGAAGTAAAAACTGTGCATATTTCACTTTCTTTGAATATTCACTGCAGTTATCCCATTCCTTTTTATGTATCTCAGACTCTCTTGTCTACTAGGAAAAATGTACAAGAATATAAATGCATTATTGTTTATAATGGCCAAAGATTGGAAACAACCTAAATCTTCATCTATAGGAGAATGAATAAATGTAGCAGGAACTAAATTGTAATAGAATAATAGTTCAAATGAGTGAAGAGTGTGGGGAGCAACCCGGACTGGACTGAGTTACTGGAATTAAGACTTATTCTATGCATCTGCTCTCCCACAATATGGCGCTGAGAAGGGAGAGACGGCTTCTGCACAGCTGCCTCCAGTTCAACCAATGGGCAGCAGGACCTGCTCCTGATTGGAGGAGAGCAGCGTACTCGGCGTGTGGGCAGCCGAGTTAGGATTGGCGGAGGAGGACTATAAAGGAGGAGAGAGACGGCATGCACCAGGAACATCTAAGGGGAACACCTGTGCAGCCCCCGAGAGAGCCGGCCGGCGGTGTGCCGCTCCCCCGCGGAAGTGGGGAATGTGGCAGGGGGAACCGCCCTTCCACGGAGGTGGAAGGGACAGTAGCCAACCCGGGAAGAACCAGCAGCAAACCCGGGGAGGGCCGAGCAGACGAAAGAACAACGCAGGGTCCTGTGTCGTTCCTCCACGAAGACGGGGAGCGACAAAGAGGAGCTCCAAGTTTCAACATGAATAAATATAACAAAACTAGCAAATTTTGAATGAAGAATACAAAAGTGAACTCACATTATGATGTGATACATATGAACTTAATGTTATACAAAACATTTCATGCGTATGAGGAAGACTTAGAAAGCTCGTGGGAAAGTGGAATTTAAAAATAATGCATTTGTTCTGTGAATTTTTGAAGCACACTCATACATGTAAAATGTTCACAGGAATTATAAACACTATAGTTATCACTTATTGTCCTTTTGGCTAAGATCAAGTGTACAATAGTGTTACCCTTTGGGGTAAAGGAGAGAAAGAACGGAATGAAGAGGATTTTGTGGTATATTTTTGTTATATCAGTACTATTTATTCATGAGGGAGGTTAGGTGGATACACAGATGCCAATGATATCATTATCAAATTTTTATTATTTTAATATTTCAAATTTGACAGATATAAATAGAATGACTAGAAATTATTTGATAAATTTATTTGGGGGAAAGGACCATGTGAATTTCTGTTCAGGAAATAAGGGTAATTCCTTCCTACCATCAGCAGGCTGTGAGTTTAGTTTTCCCTAATTATATGAATGGTTTAGCACTTTCATCAATCCTTTGAAAGCAAATTATATAAGCTGACTTTTCCTCTAGAAAACATAGGGTTGAAATTTCAATTCAGTCTTAATTACTGACAATCATTGTACAATTGATCATATTTCACTGGACCTTAGTCTTCACGGTGAAACCAATATTCATAATTCACAGTAAATCATAACTTCTGTCACATTTTATGCTTGTTCTGTTTTATTATATTCCTCTGTTTTTCCTAAGGAGGGATTGTTGATGTCACTAAACTGGACACTGTTTTGCAAAACATGGGAATGAAGCTTACAGAAATGGAGAGAAAAGATTTAATAGAGAAACTGCCTGTTGATGGTGAGCATGTAAATCTTTGAACTAATCAGGATAACCTGAGGCTGTCAATGTCTATATGGTCATCTCTGAAAAAGTATATTTGCCATTAAAATATTTATAAAAACTTAGAAATGAAGTCAGAAAGGAAATGAGGTGAAAGTCTTTCTTGTCATTTTATTTACATGTGTCAGCAACTCTACCTTCGGAAACAAAAAAATATGATCAGGTGGACAGGATTATAAAAATGAGTGAAAGACAAACATGTGGGGGCAGAGCAACATGAAAAACAGTCTGAAGGTTAACGCAGAAAAAAATGGGACAATGAAAGAGAAAAGAGCAGGTCAAAGATGAGAGATTATTTATAACATGATGGTGTACACATTCCATAGCCATATAATGGTGCTACCTCACTTTCTCAGAGCCAACAGCTGTCAAACCTTTAAGCCATGATGTATGGATTTATTCCTTATTATGAAGCTGCATAATATCCCACTTCTGAACTCAGAATCTGTGATCCAAAGGCCATGTTCTCAGACATCTTGTTTTTTTACTTACTACTTGTTTAATTTTTATTTAGTGAAGGATTAAGCTTATGATTATTAAAAATTAATGTATGTCATTTTACAAATTAGAAGAAAAATAAGAAAAAAGGAAGAGGAAAGTTATAGTAGGAAGTATGATTATGCAGTTAAAACTATGTGAATGAAATATATGAAATTTGTTCCCTTTATAAAATAAAAAAGTAAAAAAGATCCAGAAGCAAACCCCAAAATATGGTTAAAATCTAATTTTGACTGAAGTATGGTATATCAGTAAAAATTTTATTCTAATGAAAGAAACCTTCCACAAAAGAGCACATATTGTATGACTCACCTCATATGAAATGTCCAGAATTGGTAAATCTATAGAGACAGAGTATAGATGGGATTTCCTGGGACTGGAGTTGGTGACTATGGGATATTGGATGGAAGGTGCAGTGATGAAAATTTTCAGATATTAGACTCAGGTGATGGTTGCGGAGTTGTTTTCTGCATGCTTAGAAGCATGTAACTGTGCACATTAAGTAGGTGGATCTTATAGTGTGGGAATTATATTCATAATAGTTCAGTATATCTTCCAAAATATAATAATGGCCTGCTTGATTTTTTTAGATACAGGAGAAAATGGAGAACAAAATTCCTCTCAGCCTAGGTTTAGTAATACTGTTGACAACTGATGCTTTCTTCTGGTCACTTTTGTTAAAAAATGGTTCAATTATTGGGAATGTTTTTCTGTCATAATCTTAGTATCAGAGTTTCCCAATTATATGAAGTCTTATAAATATTTATCATTTATAAATAGGAAAAATCAATAAGGTATTTTGTAAATGAACATTTTGTAATCATTTTTCATCCAATATAGGAAAATATATCTGAGATGCTAGAATATCTTGGATTTCTGAGTTAATTCTATCTATGTAACATACTTTCAATGTAATGTATTTCTAAAATAGATTTCACAAATAAATGTAGAGATTCTACTTTATAAAATATCTCACATTAATCTCTGGAGTAATCATTATTTAAGTAGGATAAAGGAGTAAGAAACTCTATGTGGGGGAAAAGTCAACAACTACTAAATATCAGCTCACTACATAAGGAGATGATTTTTAAATTCCAATGGAAGTATTATATATAGTACATGACAAGTTGTAACTCCTGATTCTTGTGCTTGATTTAAACAGTAGAGAGCTTTCCATAGCACAGAAGCCATTAAGTAGACTCGTTGGAAAAACTGACTTAATTTTGTAAATCAATCTTGATTATTAAAGGTTTACTTTCCTATATTTCCTATAGCTAAATGAACCAAAGTTCCAGTGCTTATAATCTAGAACTTCTAGCTTCCCAAGAGGAATAAACATAGACAAAAATTATAGGCTCTATAAATATCATTTTATTATTTTATATTATTTTTAATCAGTGTCAATGAAGTATATTTGATTTACATATTTTCTTAACAGCTATTCAGAAAGTTGATATGAAAAAGTTAATGGATGAAATGAAAGCTTTTACTGGTGAGTAATAAATTACTCTAACACTAAATTATCTAATACTGTGTTAATTTTGAAAATACTTTTGCAGTTTATCCTACGAGTATAGTTTGTTACTTTTTCATCAAATGTATCCTCTTAAAGACTTATACTGGACTTTATCTATATTTAAAAATTTGATTAAAAATCTATTTTGATAAACAGTTTAGAGTAAATAAGAAATTAAGTGAAAGCTTTAATAGAGATCAGAATATTCATATTAATTTCATCATAAAGGAAATAATCATATATTTAAGAGCAGCCCCAATGCTAATTTCCCCTGCCAGAACTGTAAATTTTCTGGACAAGTGTAATTTTCTGGACAATCTTGATAGCAAAATTACTGCTCTGTTGCCTTAGAGGTACACAAATCCATCGTTAAAAGATTATTTCCTTCATTAAATCAGGGTTGAGGTTCTTTTTGTGGTTCCACAATATGTGTAAGTTGTGTATGTTTCTATTTGTTCACTACTTCAAGTAAAAAGTCATACAGCACAGTTAATGAAATGTTTATAATTCACAGTCATTAGAGGTCCTCAGAGTGGTCAAGCACTAACATCCCTGTCTTTTGAAAGGAAAAAAGGTCGATGCCAATGATCTGCCCAACGTTCTGGGGAGCATGGGGATCGAGCTCACAGAAGGAGAATGTGCAGAACTGCAGGAAGCCATTCCCACCGATGGTGAGCCCGACGAATGCCAGTGTAGCCTTTCCAGGGAGCTTGGTATTGAGGGTCATTGGTGGCAATTTTATAATGTTGTTTCTTCAGTTATTCCTTCTAAGAGGTGCTGAAAATGACCAGGGAGAGGTAAGTTCTCTATCATGTCGATTTAATGCGGGAGTCACCAAGCTCTTGAACTATCAGAGTTGACAGAAATGTAACCATGTTAAGCATACAGGTTACTGAGGTCTGAATGATATGAAGGAGAGAGCAAGAGATTATTTTTTTAAGATTTATTTATTTGAGGGCCCGGCGCCGTGGCTCACTTGGTTAATCCTCTGCCTGTGGCACACACCGGCATCCCATATGGGCACCGGGTTCTAGTCCCAGTTGCTCCTCTTCCAGTCCAAGCTCTCTGCTGTGGCCCAGGAAGGCAGTAGAGGATGGCCCTAGTGCTTGGGCTCCTGCACCCACGTGGGAGACCAGGAAAAAGCACCTGGCTCCTGGCTTCAGATTGGCACAGTGCCAGCCGTAGCAGCCATTTGAGAGGTGAACCAATGGAAGGAAGACCTCTCTCTCTCTCTCTCTCTCTCTCTCTCTAACTCTATCAAATAAATAAATAAATAAAAAGATTTATTTATTTGAAAGGCTGAGTAACAGAGAGGCAGAAGCAGAGAGAGAAAAGTCTTCCACCCACCGGTTCACTCCCCCAAATGGCCACAACGGCTGGAGCTGAGCTGATCTGAAGCCATGATCTAGCCACAAGAGAGCAAGAGATTATTTTAAGAACGGGAAAAAGGAAAGAAAAGGGACAGACAAGAGTTGAGGTCATTTCTGAATAATGATAGAGTCTCTCCAGTGGTTTCCTCAGATGTCAAACACTATACACATTTTTGTCACTAAGTTTTTCTTTTAAAAACTAATTTTTATTTGATGAACATTAGGACAAAATTCCCAGAGAAGGCATTAAAATTTTTTCTTAGGGCCAGTTTTGTAGTGTAAAATGTAGCATCTCTGCCTGTGATGTCGGCATCCCATATGGGTAATGATTTGAATTCTGGCTGCTCCACTTCTGAACCACCTCGCTGCTAATGCACCTGGGAAAGAAGTAGAAAATGACCCAAGTCCTTGGGCCCCTGCACCCACGTGGGAGACTTGGAAGAAGCTCCTGGCTCCTGCTACTTGGGGAGTGAACATGTGGTAGAAGATCTCAAGATCTCTCTTCTTTCTGTTTTTCCATCTCTCTCTGTAACTGTCTTTTAAATAAATAAGCCCTTAAAAAAAAACTCTATTACTAGAATTATCCAGTTGCCTTATAGCTGTGTGACCATCCTATTCTTTTCTTTCTCATATAAATTATGCCTTTTCTTACAGCTGCTGGAAAGATGTATCAGAAGAGATTGTTGGATGGTGTGAAGTCTATGAAAGGTATGTAAGAAGCATGACTATTAGAAAAATATGCTACATTAACACATGCATTTATACAACTAGTTTTAGTTGTATTTACATCTTTATATTTAGATTTCTCATTTCATTACATTCATTACACCATACTTTCATGTAATCACCCATTATTTGACATTTCAAGGAGTCCTTTCATTATTGAATATTTCTAAATAGCAACTTCAGAGAATCACTTGATCTCTATACAGACAGTATAATACAGAGAATAGTAGATACTTGTTCTCCAAATTTACCTATTTTACAAATAATCTTAAAATGATCTTTAATATAATTTTATTCCAAGAATTAAGAGTCTTCATGTTATTTTCTATATGTTCTTTCCCAAATGTCTTTTAATTTTATATATATATATATGGCCATACTGCTTTTCCCCCTCTCCTCTTGGCACTCCTTACAATAAGAGAAGACAAGGGTGTAGGAAGGGAAAGAGGAATGGTTATAGGTTCCACTTCTTAGTACAGGGTGAGTGAAGTCTCTTGCAGGTATCAGTGGAACTCATGACATTCTATACCTTTGGAAAAATGGCAGTCAGCAATATTCTTTGGGGAATTTTGTAGTGAATTAGTGAATGTACTGTTTTTTATACTCTCATAGAGCAATACATTATAATTTCAGTGTACTTTTTATATGTAGCAATAATGCAGAACATTGATGGTTAGAAACTCCAAGTATCACTCTCAGCTGTTGCATGACTTTGTTCTGGGTACAGGCCTGCTCAGTGTTCTCCCTGTGTGCCAGTGGGGACAGTTCTACCATTGGTATGAATGTTCTAAAAACTATTTTAAAATAAGCTTTTCTTGCAGTGCAAAGGAAAAAATTGCATTTTCTTTTTTATTTTTTAAAAACTTTTATTTAATAAATATAAATTTCAAAAGTACAACTTTTGGGTTATAGTGGCTTTTTCCCCTCCATAAACTTCCCTCCCACCCACAACCATCCCATCTCCCACTCCCTTTCCCATCCCATTCTTCATTAAGATTCATTTTCAATTATCTTTATATACAGAAGATCAACTTGATATATACTAAGTAAATATTTCAACAGTTTGCATCCACATAGATACACAAAGTATAAATTACTGTTTGAGTACTAGTTTTACCATTAATTCACATAGCACAACACATTAAGGATAGAGATCCTACATGGGGAGTAAGTGCACAGTGACTCCTGTTGTTGATTTAACAATTTATACTCTTATTTATGACATCAGTAATCACCTGAGGCTCTTGTTATGAGCTGCCAAGGCTATGGAAGCCTTTTGAGTTCCTTATTTAGACAAGGTCATAGTCAAAGTAAAAGTTCTCTCCTCCCTTCAGAGAAAGGCACCGCCTTCTTTAATGGCCCGTTCTTTCTACTGGGATCTCACTCACAGAGATCTTTCATTTAGGTGTTTTTTTTGTTTTTGTTTTTTGTTTTTTGTTTTTTGTTTTTTTTTTTTGCCAGAGTGTCTCGGCTTTCCATGCCTGAAATACTCTCATGGGCTTTTTAGCTGGATCTGAATGCCTTAAGGACTGATTCTGAGGCCAGAGTGCTGTTTAGGGCATCTGCCAATCTATGTAAACTCCTCTTTTGACATTTATTAACACTGTAAGTGACAACTTTAAACACAGTTGGAGTCCCCTAAGTGATTCTTCAACTTTAAATATTTTTAAGTTGTTCTTAATATGATAAGAGGTGATTTACTGAGTGAACCATATAAGACTATTCAATAATATAAATAACTCGTATATATGTCTTTCTTTTTTAGCATTATGAAATGCACACAAAATAAAAATTTATGTCTCGATATATCAATATTTTGAAATTATTTATGTTTTCTTCATAATTCTTGCTATTTCTTTCCTAAGGAGGAATGGTTAAAATCAATAACCTAGACAATGTTCTGGAAAACCTGGGAATTGAACTCACAGAAAAGGAACATGAAAGTCTGACAGAAAATCTGTCACTGTCACTTAGTGGTAAGAATTATAGATAACAATTGGGTTTCAAAGGAATTTACAATTATGGACTTATGTAAGGAAATACGTATAACTAGTGATAGTTCATAAGACAAAAATGGCACTATTCAATGATAAAGGAAAGCTGATCCTAATTTAAAATAGAGCATTTATTAGTTTGGAGGCTAAAAGAAAAACTTTGTATGACACAAGTTAAGCAGTTTATTTGAGAATTAGAGGTTTAACAAATTAGGAAGCACTCAGACTCAGAAAAGCAGAGATATTGAGCATCAGGCTTATATAGGCTGAATGCACAAGCAAAGTAAAGGTATTATCTCATTGGTTATAGGTGGGCATTTAACTCATTTTGATATTTCTGGTTACAAAACTAGTGGCTGTAGTGATTGGGTGGTGGTAGGCTGTTTGTGACTTTTAAAAAAGATTTATTTGTTTGAGAGGTAGAGTTACAGAGTGAGAGGGAGGGACAGAAAGGTCTTCCATCCACTGGTTCACTTGCCAAATGGCTGCAACAGGCAGAGCTGGACAGATCCAAAGCCAAGAGCCAGGAGCTTCTTCCAGGTCTCCCATGTGGGAACAGGAACCCAAGGACTTGAGCCATCTTCTACTGCTTTCTCTGGCCATAGCAGAGAGCTGGATCAGAGGGAGAGAGACAGAGAGACAGAGAGAGAGAGAGAGAGGTCTTCGATCCGATGTTTCACTCCCAATTGGCCACAATGGCTGGAACTGTGCCAATCCAAAGCCAGGAGCTTCTTCCAGATCTCCCATGTGGGTGCAGGGGCCCAAAGACTTGGGCCATCTTCCACTGCTTTCCCAGGCCACAGCAGAGTGCTGGATCAGAAGAGGAGCAGCTGTGACTAGAACTGTTGCCCATGTGGGATGCCGGCGCTTCAGGCTAGGGTGTTAACTGGCTGTGCCCCCACTACTACTTTCAAATTAGGAAATGCATAGGGAACAGGGTGAATGTTTTAGGATAGACAGTCTCCTAACTACACAGTCATCTTCAACCAGTTCTATTATTAAATGACCAAATGACCATTCCTCATTTCATTTTTACATATTTTCCCAGGGAAATATTACTAGAATAATGTTATGCTGAAGACTACCCTGAATATTAGATTAATATAGTCACAATTATACTTCTTAATATCATATTTAAATCATTTTCATAATTTCTTACGTTATATTGGTTTCTCTTTCAGTAGGTTGAATTATGGTTTTCCATAACAGAGCAAGAATGTTTTTTATTATCCTGTACTCCTCATTCTCCCTGTGTTCCTATAGCTCATTAATTGCCAAATGAAGTCATCAATATGGGATGCTGGCGCTGCAGGCGAGGCTTAGCCTACTATGCCACAGCACTAGCCTTGCCTAAAACTCAGTCCTGGTATCCCACATGAATGGCAGGAACCCAGGAACTTGGGCCATAACTACTGCCTCCCAGGGTCTACATGAGCAAGATGAAGTCAGTAGCTAGAGCTGGGTATGCAACCTTTGTAGGAGAGGGAGAGGAGAGGAAGGAGAGAGAGGTGAGAAAGGAGAGGAGAGGAGGAAGAGGAGGAGGAAGAGAGAGAGAGAGAGAGAAGGAGGGAGGGAGGGAGGGAGAGAAGGAGGGAGGAAGAGAAATTGATTTTTCATCCTCTGGTTCACTCCTCAAATGACTGAAATGGCCAGGGTAACTGAAATGGCCAGGTCTGGGCCAGACTGAAAGAAGAAGCCAGGAATTTTATACAAGTCTCTCCCATGTGGGTGACAGGGGCCCATGTACTTGGGTCATCTTCTACTGCTTTCCCAGGCACATCAGCAGAGAACTGGATTTGAAACGGAGCAGCCAGGATTGAACTGGCACTCATATGAGATGCTGACATCATGGGCAGCAGCTTAACCCATTGAGCCCAGCACTGGGCCTGAGGGACATAAAAATCTTAACTGCTAGGCTAAGAATCCACCCCAGAGCCCGCATTTTTTTTATTTGCACTCAGTCCAATGCACTTAGTTCCCATGGGTTGATTGACCTTCCTGATACTGAAACATAACCATGTTTCCGTAACACTCTACCTTTGACTAATGATTTCTTTTCCTTAAAGATAGAAAGGTTGAACTATTTATCCAAACCATATACATATATTGATATCAAAATATTGAGAACTCATATCATAAGCTGTTCCGAGTTAATAGTAGAAATAAATTAATAGCAGGGGCCGGCACTGTGGCAAAGCAGGTAAAGCTGCTGCCTGCCTGCAGAGCCAGCATCCTATATGGGTGCTTGTTCTAGTCCCAGAAACTCCACTTCCAATACAGCTCCCTGTTCAAATGCCTGGAATAGTAGTAGAAGATGGCCCAAGTCCTGGAGCCTCTACACTCACGTGGTAGACCCAGAAGAGGCTCCTGGCTCCTGGCACAGCTCTGGCCATTGTGGCCATCTGGGGAGTGAACCAGCAGATGGAAGATCTTTCCCTGCTCTCTCTGCCTCTGCTTCTCTGAAACTCTGCCATTCAAATAAATAAATCAATCTTTAAAAATAAAATAATAAAAAAGAATAGTAGCAGTAAAAGTTTAAAAAATGAAAAATAGAATCTCACTGTCAACACAAATCTTTGAAAGAAGCTTGGTTTAAACTAGAAATAAAGGCTAACAAAAAACAAACCAACATCAACTCATAGGAGTATGAGCATTAGATTTAAGAAAGCAGTGTGTTTAGTCAGCTTTCCACCTACCATAGAATGGATTCTTGCCATCATTGCATCTGAGTCTTTGATTGAATCATATTAAATTGTGAGTGGATTTTAATAGCTTTTTTTATCTTATCATATTGTCTTTTCCTAATTATGGTTTTTCTTACAGCTAGTGGAACGACTGATCTAAGTAAATTGCTGGAAGCAGTAGAAATTGTTACAGGTTAGTTAAAAGTTACTATAAATCTAATGTCTTCATTTTTATACTAAATAATTTTTGTATAGCACCACATTTTTCATTGTCTTTTTAATTCTTTTCCTTTGTCTATATTGATCAGTATCTACCTAAAATTATATTTTAGAATATCTGCATTGTAGTACTATTTCAGTGCTAAGTAGTTCTGGTGGCAAATTCCTTTGTATGTGGGATATTTGCCAATAATAGTCACTATTCTTGATTTTGAGTGCCAAAAGTTTAGTACAGTAAGAGATATATTAAACTGTTATAAAGGTGAGATAATTTTTTGAGGAATTTTTATTATTAACTTTAAATTTGCAAAACAAAAATTGTAAAGTAGTAAATAAAATGAGTTCTGATATATCCCTCATCTAATTTCCCTTTTTAGCATCTCACATTAATGTGTTTGTCACAATGAGCTACACCAAACTTCTGGTATTGCTTTTATCCAAACTCCTTTTATCCTTACCAGCCTATTAACCAACATTCTGTGCTGAGATGAGGTTGTTTGTTTGTTTGTTTGTTTAGTTATTTGATAATTTATCTCCCAGGTGTAAGGAAGAACATGCAGTATTTGTCTTTCTGTGTCTGGCCTATCTCAGTCAACATAATGTACTCCAGTTGCATCCATTTTCCTGCAAATAACAGCACTTCATTCTTTTTTATAGCAGAATGTATTCTGCTGTAAAATCTATATATGTATATATGTTCCACACTTTCTTTATCTGTTCATGTGATGATGGGTACCTTGGTTGATTCCTTCTTTGGCTGTTGCCAATAGTGTCGCTAAAAACATGGTGGAGCAGGTATCTCTTTAATGCAGTGAGTTCATATCTTTTGGGTACATACTCAGGAGTGGGATTGCTGGATCATATGGCAGTTCCATTTCTAGTTTTTAAAGAAATCGTCATACTTTTTCTACACTGGCTGCAATAATTTATATTCCACCCAGCAGTGTATAAGAGTTCCCATTTCTCCATATCTTCATCAGAAAATGTACTGTCTTTTGCATAATAGCTATTCTGACAGTGGTGAGATGATATCTCATTGTAGTTTTCATTTGCACTTGATTTGGCTAGTGATATTGAGCATTTTTTCATATATTTGTTGGTCATTGTATTTTTTCTTTTGAGAACTGGCTATTGAGGTCCATTTCTTAACTGGATTACTTTTGTTATTGAGGTTTTTGAGTTACTGATCTATTCTGAATATTAATCTTTGTTGGATGAGTAGCTTGCATATATTTTCACCCATTCTTTGGGATGTCTCTGTACTCTATTGATTGTTTAGTTTGCTGTGTGGAAGCTTCTGAGTTTCATATGATCCCATTTGTCTAGGTTTCCTCTTATCATGTGTGTTTTGGGGGTTAGCACCTACAATATCCTAATTTATAGGACATAAACTGAATCATTATATCTATTTTACTAAGAGTGAGCTTATATTTCTATCAGTTAATGAGATTGGTGAGCAATTAATATATTTTATTTGTATATATTCATATAATAAGTGTAGTTGAAACAGAACAGACGAACAGACAGCATATCTTTTTAAAGTATTAGACCTTTCTCCATACTGATGTATGACCATTCTGATTATATTGAAGGAGGAGAAATTGATACTGAAAATGCTCTGGAGGAAATGGGAATAGCTCTCACAGAGAAGGAACATGAAGAACTTATAACAAATCTATCAGTTGATGGTAAGCATTTCAAATAATAGTATGGTCTTAAAGGCAGCATGCATTGTTTATTTTGTTAGAAAAATAATTTAAAATTATTTGGAATGAATTATCTCATACTTATTGGAGAGACAGACAGACAAAAAATAAATGTAAATTCTAGTTTGTTGACATGAGTTACTTGGGCTTATGACTGCACTTGTAGACTGAGAAGGAGGAAGGAAAGAAAAGGACTTAAACAAAAAAGGAAGACTAGACTAAAAATGCATGAATATGTATAATATGATCCAATTTGTATGTTTATAACACATATAATTCAAGTATTATAAAAACTTTATAAAGAAAGCAAAATGAATTCTACTGATGGGCCAGCATTGTGGTATAGCAGGTTAAGCTGCTGTCTGCAATACCGGAATCTTGTGTGGGCACTGGTTCAAGCCTCGATTGCTCCACTTCTGATCTAGCTCCCGACTAATGCACCTGGGAAAGCAGGGGAGGATGGCCCAAGTGTTTGGGCCCCTGCACCCACATAGGAGACCCGGAAGAAGCTCCAGGCTCCTGATTTCAAATCCATCTGGCTCTAGCTGTTGCGGCCATCTAGGGAGTGAATCGGCAGATGGAAGACCTTTCTCTCTGCCTCTGCCTCTCTGTCACACGACATTTCAAATAAATAAATAATTCTTAAAAAAAAAAAAAAGATGGAGAGAATGAGAGAGTGGATAAAGAGAGAGTGGGGTTAGCCTGTCCTGACAGATAACAAGGATTTGAAACCAGGATTCATTCCTTTTGAGCAACAAGCAGAGTCCCCTCTTTAACTGCTTGTGTTAGGGGAAGTGTAGAGCACCACAAGGACTTTGATAAGGTGGGGGGGGGGGCATGCAGAAAGGCTCCTTGGTGAAGTTTACACTGCATTGTCTTAACAGTTTGGAATGTCCCCGGTGTGGGGCTCTCCTGGGCAATAAACATTCCACTGGTTTCACAATAACAACTGAATAAATTTGGTATATTGATGGTGTTTCATTTTTGTATCTTAAAAGTAATTGGAAACCTTCTGAGAAAAATTACTAATACCCTTTACCTTAAATTGTGCTTTTGCTGCCTTGGTGAACCTCTACATCACTCACTTTTGTGTGGCTTGATTTATATTTCTGTAGATAATGGAAAAGTCTTCAAAAATAGATTACTGGATGGTTTGAAATCATTTAATGGTAAGTGAAAAAGGAATGAAAAACCAGCTTAATTGAAGAGAGAGAAACATACTCTTTCCTATATAATAAATTGTGAGTTTTACCAATTTACTTAATTATTGACATCACTCCCATATTCCTAAATAGAAGTGTGTGTTCGAAAAGTATATGTTGGAGTTCTGAAATTTCCTATTTGATAGAAAAGAACATAAAAATATCTTGGGAATTTAGTAGGAGTTGAGACTATCTTAGAAAGTAAATAAAAACAAGCCCATTTATTAGTGAGAAAACTAATTTTTGCACTTCTATCAGTTGTTAGTAATTTATTCAGCCTCTTTTAATATTTATAAGCTATAAACTCACCACTGTGATCCAGCCAAGGAAAGAGATTCAGGTTTTCTCTCCATTATTGACCCCCTTTTTACTACAGAGCATAGGCATTCCTGCTAAAGCTGGTAACCTTAATATATAGAAGTTAAGAGCTTTGGGTCCATCAGATTTTACTCCTATTTCCCTTATTTTTCCAAGGAGGGTTTATTAATGTCAATAAGCTTGATTCAGTTGTGAAAAACATGGGATGTAAACTCTCGGAAGAAGAAATTAAGGATTTGAAATGCAACCTGCCCACTAATGGTGAGTGTTTAAAATATTTTTAAGATACTCATGAAAAATCCAGGATTTCTGTACAAGTGTCAATTCTTCAACCCATTAAACGCTTATTAGGCCTAGTCAGGCATTTTTTAATGGCTTAAGAGAATTCAGAATGCAATAAATAACTAATTTTGTCTTGTATATATATATATATATTTTTTTTTTGACAGGCAGAGTGGACAGTGAGAGAGAGAGACAGAGAGAAAGGTCTTCCTTTTGCCGTTGTTTCACCCTCCAATGGCCACCACGGCTGGCGCGCTGCGGCCGGCACACTGCGCTGATCCGAAGGCAGGAGCCAGGTGCTTCTCCTGGTCTCCCGTGGGGTGCAGGGCCCAAGCACTTGGGCCATCCTCCACTGCCTTCCCGGCCACAGCAGAGAGCTGGCCTGGAAGAGGGGCAACTGGGACAGAATCCTGCGCCCCGACCGGGACTAGAACCCGGTGTGCCGGTGCCGCTAGGTGGAGGATTAGCCTAGTGAGCCGCGGCGCCGGCCAGTATATAATTTTTAATTGGTTCATGATGCAATTTATATCACTTTGTTATAAACAGGGATTGGAGCTCATTCAAGTCAACTACAAAATTGGGGAAATAAAACAAACTAGAGGACAGAAGAGAGTGAAAATACAATGAAATAAAGTTAGAGGAAATGAACATAAGGAAAGAATGCTAAGGGTGGGGAATGATTTAAATATCACCAACTACCACTTAAATTAGCACTTCCACTGCTACTAGTTCCTCTCCATCTAGGAACTTACCTTTAGACAAGAAGACAAAAAAGTGATGAGAAGACAAAACAGTCAACAAGAAAAATAGGTTTGACACACATTTCTTCACTATTGAAGGCATAGCAGAATCTATGTCCTAAAGCCAAGGGCAATGAGAGACTCGGGCCATTTCTGGTATGTTTTCTTCACGAGTATTTTAAAGAATTCATCTTTTAGAGTATCCATATCCATATGGATACTCCATTAAGTTCATGGAAAATGGAATTAAAAGATAAGTTTAGGGGCTAGCATTATGTCCCAATGGGTTAAGCCACCACCTAAGATACTAGCATCCCATATTGAGTGCTGGTTTGAGTTCTAGGTGTTCCATTTCCAATCCTGCTCTCTGCTGTAACATCTGGGAAAATAGCAGAAGATAGCCCAAGTACTTGACCCTTGCCACTCGTGTGGGAAACCAAGATAAACCTCCTGGCTCCTTGGTTTGCCTGGCCTAGCCCCACCCATGGCCATGTGGCCATTCGGGGAGTGAAACAGCAGATGGAAGAAATCTCTCTCTCTCTCTCTCTGTCTCTCTTCTCTCTGTCTCTCCCTAATTCTATAACTACCTTTCAAATAAGTAAATAATTCTTTTTTTAAAAAAAAATAAATTTATTTTGGTGCAAAAAAATTTTTTGAACTCCATGCATACAAGGAGTCATCAAAAATTAATGAAAATGTATTATGAGAAAATTATGTATAGATTTTAAAGTTTTTGCACCAAAATAAACTTGTCTTTTAATTCCATTTTCCACATCTCCTGAAGCACCCTTGTATATGTAAATATAAATGGTGTTGATAATGTTCAATATTTTCAATATTTTGATGGTGACAGTGGGTACATAAATCTGCACAAGTAATAAAACTATATAGAACTGTGTTGGGGCCAGTGCTGTGGTGTAGCGGGTAAAGCTGCAGCCTGCAGTGCCAGCATCCTATATGGGTGCCGGTTAGAGTTCCAGCTGCTCCACTTCTGATCCAGCTCTCTACTATGGCCTGGGAAAGCAGTGCAGGATGGCCCAAGCTCTTGGGCCCCTGCACCCACATGGGAAACCCAGAAGAAGCTCCTGTTCCTGGCTTCAGATCGGTGCAGCTCCGGCCGTTGCAGCCAATTAGGGTGTGAACTGGTGGATGGAAGGTGTCTCTCTCTTTCTCTCTCTCTCTCTCTGCCTCTCCTTCTCTCTCTGTGTAACTCTGACTTTCAAGTAAAATGAATAAATCTTTAAAAAAAACTATATAGAACTTAATACACACAGAGTCATGCAAATAAATACATGTAAAACTAAGAATCTGAATAACATTGGTAGGCTTTATCAATGTTAATATCTGCTATGTTTTAAACAATGCTTTTTATTTTAATTTTATGGTTATATATCAAGAAAGAGATATACTTTTTGAGGGATGAATTGCTTTATTAATTTAGAGACTCTCAATCTTTATTTCTTTATTATTTTAAAAAAATTTTTAAGGTGAACTAATTTCATTTATTTCATATTTACGGATTTTGGAGCATAGTAATACTTCCCAGCCTACCCTCCCTCCCATGCTTCCACCCTTCCTTCTCCTTCCTTTCTTATTCTCTCTTAATTTTTATAATGATCTACTTTCAATTTAATCATAAGATTAATCTGGTATTGTGATGCCTCTGACTTTGTTTTTTTAAGATTCCTTTATCTATTTTGGGTTTCTTGTGTTTCCTTATGAATTTTGGCATCATTTTTTCTAAATATTTTATATCTTTCTATTCCTTTTTTAAAGATCTGCTCCACCCCACTAGCATGGCCTTTCCATGGAGAGGCCAAGATGTTCCCAGAGCTAGCTGCCCTTGGGTGCTCTGCCTTGAGCCCTGGAGCCTTAGATATTTTGAGAGGCTGGAGGCACCTCACAGTCCTACACTGACGCCGAGGGCCCTGTGAACCCTCCCAGTGAGGAGCATTGCTTTTCCCTCTGGTAAAATCCCCTAGTCTCACCCACAAGTGCCACCACAGCCTCTACTAGTATCAAAATGGCGCCTTCTCCCCCTCCCCCCCCCAGTTGCAGGGCACCCTTTTGGGTTACTGGGGAGAAAGAAACGTACTTCTTTTTTTTTTTAAGATTCATTTTATTTATTTGGAAGACAGAGTTACAGAGAGAGGTAGAGACAGAGAGAGAGGTCTTCCATCCACTGGTTCACTCCCCAAATGGCTGCAACGACCAGAGCTGCGCCAATCCAGAGCCAGGATCAGGAGCTTCTTCTGGGTCTCCCACACGGGTGCAGGGGCCCAAGGACCTGGGCCATCTTCCAGTGCTTTCCCAGGCCACAACAGAGAGCTGGATCAGAAGAGGAGCAGCCGGGACTCGAACCTGTGCCCATATGGGATACCTGTGCTTCAGGCCAGTCCTTTAACCCACAGTGCCACAGCGCCGGCCCCGAAATGTACTTCTTTTCACTAGGTTAGGCAGGCACCTTGCCCCCAGCTAGGGCTCCAGGCCAAACTCAAAAATAGTGTGGTCTGCAGTATTATCCCTCAGGCAATAACACAGGTGGCATGGGCTGCCACAGTCTGCTCTCATCCCTCTCTCCTTAGTTGACATCTCCTGCAGTTCCTGGCTGCAGGTGTTGTGTGTGGCTTCTCTGCTTGTTGCCTGGCATCTGCATGTGCTCTGCTCCTGCACAGCATCCTTCTTCCCTCTGTAGAATTTCCTCTGCAAACGTCTCTCCAGCTCTCCCCTGGGAATGTGCTTCTTCAGCTTTTCTTCTGCCATTTTCCCCTGTCTAAAGCAGCACGTCTTGTCCCTAGTATACTGTGGTTTATATGTCTTATTTTTAAGGGAAGCTGGGAAAAATAGATGAAACATACCTCTCCATTTTTTCTTATGATTTTGTGCTGGTATACAGTTAACCAAATAGAATTTTCAAAAATATTATGTTAAAAATAACTTTTGCATTTAGTCTATTAGCCTCCCATGATATGATAAACCAATATATATATATATATACACATATCTATATCTGTATCTGTATCTATATATCTATCTAAATATATGTCTGATGTCAAAGAATTGTCTTCAAAGTGATTAAGAATTTTACAACATCCAAAGGAATTAATAAATCTGAGTCTACTAAAATAGAAGTATTTAACAAGAACTTATTATATGGGAAGATTATTTTAAATTTTTATTTAATTTTTAAAGATTTATTTATTTGAAAGAGAGAAGGGGAGAGAGAGAGATGTTCTGATCTCTATTTGCAAGTTCATTCGCCAAATAGTGTCAACTGCTGGGGCTGGGCCAGGTCAAAGCCAGGAATCTAGAACTCTGTCTAGGTCTTAAATGTGAGTGGCAGGCGTGCATATACTTGGGCCATCTTCTGACTGGATGAGACACAGAGCAATCCAGACTCCAACAAACACTCTGTCTGATATGGGGTACTGACACAAAAGCAGCAGCTTAACCTGCTGGGCTACAATGCTGGTTCCAAGATCATTCTTAAATTCCAAATTGAAACATTATTAAATAGTATATACCAAATTGAAATCCTGTTGTTGTGGTCTGATCTAAATAAAATTTTCCAGGATCTTAGAGCTAAAAGTAAACCTTTGAAAAAAGTGACTTTTTAATCTTATCTCCTGACTATTTAAGGTTTGATAGCCTGTAAAAGAATTAAATCACAGTTATATTGATGAAATAACTAAACTTTTTATATTTCATTTCTTTACTCTGATTCATTCCCAGCAAGAGGGTAAAAACAGAGAAAATTGTTGAAATGAATATTGCTAGAATATTTTCCATTCACAGTAAATTCCTAAGTCTCATAATGATTTCTTTTTATTATTTGCATTTTTTCTTATAGTAGATGGGAAAGTTGCAATGAGTGAATTGTTTGATGAATTAAAAGCTTTTACAGGTAAGTGAAAAGATACTGTATTAACAAAACCTTCAATCTTTACATAGTAGCATAGTTTTAAGTATTCCCCACTATTCCATTTGTCAGTTTAAGCTTTTAACATTTTCTCATAAAACACATGCTTCTATAATCCTATAGTTTACTTTTAAATGTAGCATCTAAGTGTCTATAAATTTATAACAGTGTGAACTTTCTAGAATTTTTATACTAACAATATCATTCTCTGTTACATTATTAATAGATTCTCAAATAAGAATAGATCAAGTAATAAGATAAGACTTTTATTGTCAGTATAAAGAACAAATAAATATTCAGAAAATATTGAAACTATACAATACTCTCTGGTAAGATGTATAAATGAATTGTTTCTGATTTTTAACCAGTTATTCAGGTAGAATTTATTCTCTTCCACTTTGACTCATCTTCAGATCAGTCATACCTTTCAACATTTTTAAGTAAACATGTAAATTTGATATATCACTCCTCTTAATTCCATATAGCTATCTGTTTTATTATGTCTGAAACTACCTCAAATTAGGAGGAAACTTGTTTAATGTTATTACATTGTTTGAAACAATTATTCTATTAAATTCTTGAATAATAATCTTTTATATTTTTCAAAGGAAAAGAGATTGATGTGCAGGACCTCTCAGATTTTCTGAGTAACATGGGTATTGAGCTAACAGATAAAGAACAGATAAAGCTGCTGAACGAGCTGCCAGTTGATGGTGAGCCTTATAGATGACTCTGTTCCCTTCTTGAGAGCTTTGTTTTATGGGGCTGTAGGTTTTTGTTTGTTTGTTTTTAAGAAAATGTTCTCAGTTTACAGTCCTAAAAAATTAAAATGATTAGAAAAAGTAAATTTTATGTTATGTAGATGCCCTTTCATTTCTTTTGCCCAAGGCCACAGAGCTTAAGTAAATGTTTTACTATCATATCCTCTGACCTCTGACAAAATTATATTAAAAAAGGAAATGAAGGAAAAGTGATGAGGTGAGAGATTTTTAGAAGAATTGGGTGGAAGGAGTCAACAAAGAAGCAAAGTGATAGCAGCATAGCAGTGTCTATTAACAGCTGTCTTCAGTGTTAAAACTTGCATAATGTCACACCGATAGTTCTCATTTTTATTTTTTTAAGTTAGAGGATGAGATTAGAGCATATTAATAAATAATAAAATGTGGGGAGCAGCTCGGACTAGACTAAGTTACTGGAATTAAGACTTATTCTATGCATCTGCTCTCCCACAATATGGCGCTGGGAGAGAAGTAAACAGCTTCTACCCAGCTGCCTCTCACCAACTTGACAAGCTGCAGAAGCTGCTCCTGATTGGAGGAGAGCGGTGTGCTCGGCGTGTGGGCAGCCGAGTTGGGATTGGCAGAGGAGGACTATAAAGGAGGAGAGAGACGGCATGCACCAGGAACATCTAAGGGGAACATCTAAGGGGAACACCTGTGCAGCCCCCGAGAGAGCCGGCCGGCGGTGTGCCGCTCCCCTGCGGAAGTGGGGAATGTGGCCAGGGGGAACTGCCCTTCCACGGAGGTGGAAGGGACAGTAGCCAACCAGGGAAGAACCAGCAGCAAACCCGGGGAGGGCCGAGCAGACGAAAGAACAGCGCAGGGTCCTGTGTTGCTCCTCCATGAAGAGGGGGAGCGACAATAAAATTATTTCTTAAATTATGAAATGTATGTATCTTCTTATGAGCATCTGCAGCACATTTTGTTTGACATAGAGTGTGTTTCGCATTGCAGCTTCTGGGAAGATCTACGAAAATAGATTGTTGAATGGTGTGAAGTCTTTCAAAGGTGAAAAACAATATTCAAAGTTTAAATTAATGTCATTAATCAACATATTCTCTAAGAATTGATTTTTAATTAGGTCTTTCATTTTACATTTAGTTTCCTAAGTAATGTCCCTTCTAAAATCTTTATAAAAGGTCTCATAATCTTTTATATTTTTCAAAACTAAACCCCCTAAGAAATACATGAAGACAACATTAGGTAGCTATTTTGAGAATTGACTAAAAAAACAAAGACAACCAAAGATAATTCCTGCCCATTGTCAGAAAGATTAGACATTGTTTTCTAGTAGAATCAAATCCATTAAATAAGATTCATTAATGATTTCTCTAAACAGAACATATTTTTAGCAAAGTTGTATTAAGAAAAACTGTCCCTATTCCTAGTACTTAGGAGAAAGAAAGAGAGAGAGGGAGAGAAGGAGAGAAAGAAAGAGAAACACAATAGAATGGAGTAGGGGGATGAAGAAAAAGTTGGAAACCTTGCCATTTGACACCTATTGAGAAGAGTTTCCTGCCACAGAAGGAATGCCTCCTAAGATTCCCAGGCCTTTAGGACAGCAGGATTATTTCTTGAAGAAATTAATGTGGAAGTTACCCATGATATTTCTCATTTTATAATTTACTATGTGTTATTATCCACTAAATTAAGTGTCACTTTAAAAATGGTGCTTTTACTGCAGGAAACTGAACTTGTCAGTCTTTCTGTAGTTCTCTTCTTCCTCTGTCCCAGGGGGCACATCTTATGTACCTTCTTTAGTCCCTAGTCCTCCTGTTTTACAGCTTTTAAAATATATCTTCCTCTCCATGTACTCCCAGCCTCAATTTCTGCTTCGGCTTCCCAGCATTTGTAGTTAAGCCTTCCCTGATATTATCATAGGTGGATTAAAAGAGATAGCATATATTCATTTTCATTAAACAAATAGCTTTCTACTTAAAAATAATCTATACTTATACTCTTTTCACCCCATGGGAAAACCACACAGTGTAATTTCAGAGTTTCAGTGGAAACAAGTACTAGTTTTCTAGCATTGAAGAATTTTCTCAAAATCCTTCTCTATGTTTCATTAGTTGCCTTTAACTTCAGTTATAAAATTCCTTTATAAGGTATTTCCTGGGTATAGTTTCACCAAGATAAATTTAAAATTTGTAAGGAAAATGTTCATCTAAATTTAGTTGTCATGGTTAGAGGCAATATTAATTACATGGAGAACAAGATGATATTTTTCCTTAATCTTATCATTTTAATAGTAAAACATTTTAATATATAATATTAACATATTTCTAATATTTAACACATGTATTACATCTTAATTTTCTCACTTTCTGTCTTTTTCTAAGGAGGGAAAGTTCAAAAAAGTAAAATGGATAGTGTTCTAGAAAACTTGGGGATTAAACTCACCGAAAAGGAGCTTGAACATCTAGCAGCTAAGTTGCCAGTCAATGGTGAATACTAGTTATTACTATGATTTTCAATAGAGTTTTCGCTTATAAATTTAAATTAGAAGATTTTGAAATAAGAATTATTCAATGCTAAAAGGATATTTCTGTTATCTCCAAATAAGCTTTATATCCCTTTGGTATTATCAAGTCCTTCTTGAACCCCAATAACTCAGATATTTACTTTTAATACTGTCCCAAATTTCCTATAAGCTTTATTCATTTTTTTTCTTTTCCTCTCTGGTTGTATATTTTCAAATAATCTTGATTTGAGTGACCAGATTCTTTCCTCTTTTATTTTATCCTGCTAATGAGAACTTCTATTGCATTTCAATTTTTCTTAGTATACATTTCAGCTTAAGAATTTTTTTTTTTTAAATTGTTCCATCTCTCTGTTAAGATTTTCTGTTCAAGTATTGTATAATTTCATTCTTTTTGTTGAAGCTCATTGAGTTTCCTTAAAACAGCCATTTTGAATTATCTGTCAGAGTCTGCAGATGTAATATGCTATATGATCAGTTTCTGCTACCTTATTTTCTCCGTTACGTGAAGTCATGGTTCCCTGAAAGTTCTTGATGTTTGTTACCATACAATATCACCTACACTTTGAAGTACAAGGTGTTATTCCATTCGTCATAACCTAGATTTGTGTTTGCCTGGCCTTCCAGAAATTCTAAGTATTATGCTTACTTTCTCTGAGCTTATGGACTAGATGACACCCTATGCTAAAGTTTGTCATAAATCCACTGTTGTATTATGTTTTTTCCATCATGAATGATACCTTAAGCCCAGATTGTCTCAAATCCATAGTGAATCTTGTTAAGAATGAACTGAATCAGCCATTTTTAAAAAAGAATGAAATCCTGTTTTCTACAACAAAATGGATGCATTGTCCAACTATTTTACTTAAAATATAGGGTGTCATCTGAAGACTAGAAAATGGCCCCTTTACTTAACTGTTCTCTTGTTCCAGGGGACAAATAACCTTTCACTAAGATATTGTTAATTCCTAGACTCTATTAATTAATAATTCTGTCAATAATTTTAAAATTGTAAAAGATAGTGGAGAAAATTTACTTGGACAAGGGTCTGCTTTATTGTATTTGGACTTTGGTCCCATATCTTTGACATTGTTTGTTCCTTACTCATTATCTTTACTTGTAGATGCTGGGAATATTAATTTCAGTGAATTGATGGAGGAAGTGAAAATTATTACAGGTGAGAAATGAGTTGCTATAAATCCAAGACTTAGATTGTTAACACTAAATAATTATTTTGTTGATGTCTTTATTTTCCTCTTTTACTCTTATTTGTATCTAATCACTCAAAGTTGTACATTAGATTATCTGTATTAACTATAACTATCTATATTCTTTATAGTGTTTTTTTTTTAAGATTTATTTATTTATTTGAAAGAGTTACACAGAAAAAGAGAGGCAGAGAGAGAGAGAGAGAAAGGTATTCTAATCCGCTGGTTCACCCCCAAGTTGGCCTCAATGACCAGAGCTGCGCTGATCTAGAGCCAGGAGCCGGGAGCCTGGAGCCAGGAGCCAGGAACCAGGAGCCAGGAGCTTCTTCAAGGTCTTCATGTGGGTCTTCCTTGAGCCATCTTCTACTGCTTTCCCAGGCCATAGCAGAGAGCTGGATCAGAAGTGGAACAGCTGGGACTAGAACCAGCACCCATATGGGATGCCAGCACTGCAGGTGGTAGCTTTACCCGCTAAACAGTGCTGGCCCCTACAGTGTTTTTCAAAAGTGTAACATCACTACTCTGTGCTTTAAGAAAGTCAAATTATAAATTAGTAAAGTAAAATTTTGGTAGAGATACAGGTAGTTTCATAATTTGGATAATAACTAGTACACTGTATAATTACAGAATTATTTAGATCAGTTATCTAAAATTTTCAAAATAAAATGAAATTGCATGTTTTTAATTGGGTACTATATTTGATTACATAATTATGAAATAACAACTTACTAGGATCAAGTAAAAAAATTTTGTTTTTAAAAATCCATAAAAAGTGGTTAGTAGGATGGGCAATCTTATGCCTTTGTTTGTCTAGCAGTCTAGACATTAATGTTGAGTTGTTATAGCTAATTTTTAAAAAATTTTTCTAGTCATTAAATAGTACACAAGTTCCTCATCTGTTTTTATTCTATCTTTTTTGAAGGAGGTGAAGCAAGTATCAGGGAAATAAAAAGTGTTCTTGGAAGTATGGGCATAGAGCTCACAGAGAAGGAAGACTCAGAATTGGCGAAAATGTTACCTGTTGATGGTAAGCATTTCACATAGCAATACAAGTTCAAAGAAGTTGATACTATGTTCTCTTTATGAGAACTAACACTCATTTTGATTGCCAAGGAAAGATTAAGAACAAAGAAAATTTAAAGCTTTCTTGAAACAGCCATTCCTGTTCATTTGCATATCCATGGCTGCGGTTGTGCTACACCAGTAAAGCTGATTAGTGATGACATAAACCTTATGAGCCACAAGGCCTAAAATATTTATTTCCTGGTCCTTAACAGAAAGAATTTACCTATCCTTCTTTGACGTATACACTCAGATTACAAAGAAGTGTATGCTGGGCTGAAGCTTAGGTATATTTTTAGTTTTATTTAAGTATTTGAACCAATTCACATTCATTTTAGCAATATGTATCATCATAAACAGTAAGTTTTTGTTGAAGCAACAAATAAAAAAAAAAAACAGTGGCATAAAATATTAAGAGTAATTTTGCTTAAAATGCATGTGCATTTTGGTTAGCAGGGGGGTTCTGCTTTTTGTTACTTTAACCAAAATACCAAAGAGAAGCTTTGTTCAAAAACAAAAACTTATTTAAACTGAAGCTGCAGGTTCCAGGATCACTCAGGTAGTCTGGTATCTGATGGAGGATGGATATAGTAGTACAGAGGAATGATCACGTGGTGGGCAGGAGGAGGAGAAAGAACAGTTAGGGAGAACTGGAACTCAAATAATCAAATTTCTCATGAGAACCACCATCCAAGGGCATGCCCCCAATGACCCAAAGACCTCCTATTGGCCTCACCTTTCAAACACCATCATTAGATCAACTCTATACCATCAACCAATCATTAACATCAAGACATCAGAGCTTAAACATCTGCATGAGTTTTCGGGAGTCAAATTTACTGTCGTACCCATTGTAAGGCGGGCACAACGCACCAAACACCAGAGTAAGGGAAAGAGTTTATTGGGGGAAACCCGACAGACCAGAAGGAAAAGAAGGAGAAGGAGAGGGAAAGAAAGAGAGATACAGAGACAGAGATGAGGAAACGGAGAGAAAGAGAGCCAGGTGTTCAGGAACAGGTCCTTTTAAAACTTTTCGGGGGGGAGGGGGAGTGACAGGTAGGGAAGTAGGAGCAGCGAATCCCTTTAGGATGGGGGTGGGGCTGACACTGGTGGTTGGGCCATGTGGCCATCTGGCTTCCAGCCATGGCAGTGGGGGCTAAGGCCTAGGATGGTGAGGGGACTGCGCCATTTTACTAACTGCGCCCATACTACCAACCAACATTTGGTTTTCTCAAATGTTTGCTAAGCTGGTAAGTGTGAAATGTACTATCTTTATTTACCAATATTTCATAAGCATTTAAGCAATTTGTGTTTCCTCTTTTGTAAAGTACATATTTTGTCTCTTGTCCAACTTCCTATTGGTTTGCTTCTATTTTTCTTGATAATTGGTAAGAGATTTTTTCTATTCTAAGGAGGCAGGAATACTTTTTCTGAAAAAGGACAGAGAAAATATTTTAGGCTTTACTTCTTCTTTTGCAACTATTCAACTCTACAACTTTTGTTGTAGGGCAAAAGTACCCACAGTTATTATGTGCACAGATAGGCATGGCTATCTTCAGTAAACCTATAAAGCCAGGTGGTGGGTCAGTGTCTTACTGGCCATACTTTACTGACCTCTATCATAATGATTTTTTTTGGTTACATGTGTTTTAAAATATATTTTCCCAATTTTCATTTGGCTTTACACTTTCATTATGATGCACCAAAGTTCTTAAACTATGTGAAAATTTCTTTAAGTTTGCACTTTCATATGTCTCTTTGATGAAGTCTTCAAAATATCCTTCTATATTTTTCTTCTAAAAATTTAAAGGTATATCTTCAGTCAACCTGAATATCATTTTTTTAAACTGGAAATCTGTTGCGTATTTAGTCAAATAGAGTGTTCTCAAAACTTAAAAACCCAATTTTGTTCCCCAATTCTACTAAGAGGTTTAATTCTGGAATGTGAAATCAATAAATCAATAGAAGTGTCCTAAAAGTAATTAAAGAGGCATATAAGGAAATGAAAATAGAAATTAAATACTTTTTCAACATAGTTATGGCTAATATTTAATTGCCTTGAATGCCAAGAATAGAAAGACTAGTCATGTGTTTTTATTCTTATTATAAAATAATAAACTTATTTTATAATAAACTAGAAATCATAAAATTTATCTTTCTGAAATTATGACTTTTGTGCAACTTTTATGAATCTCTAAATCTCTTTGACTTAAATTGTTGCTTTTCTTACAGCTGATGGAAAGTTCTATCAGAATAGGTTGATGAATAGTGTGAAATCTCTTAAAGGTGAGTGAAAAACAGAATAATGGAGCTGATATTAATGTGTTTTCTGCCTATAGTATCGTATAGTCATTGAATTGTCAATTCTTCATATATATTTATATTTTCTACTTATATATAGTTTCATGTTTGTGCCTCATCTATAGATCTGCTACAACATAGCATTAATCTTGGTTATTCTCCACTGGATTGAAGTCTCATTTTCCTCTTCAATTTTTGAATCACTCGTACAGGAGAAAATAAAATTTAAGTGTGTACGATGAATAGCAAAAGAAATGACAATGGAGGTAGAAAATAAAATCTATTTGAGAGCTAGACAAATGAATGTGAAAGATCAGAGTAGAAAAATAAGTTATCTGTACTACTCAGGATCATTATATTAAGGATCTTAGTGATTAATTCACTGAGTATATATATATATATATACCTTTAAAAACTTGCTGTATGGCTGGAGATCCCCAAAATAGCCTGAGCATAAATGCTTTTACTTTCACTTTATTATTGACCCTTTTTATACACTTAATTGGCTGCAATGAATCATGACTCTTACATCAAAAAAAAAGCTGTAATATATGGAAAATAATTATTTTTGCACATTTTGAATTCTGTCAATGAACTTTTGTCCCCTAAGGAGAAAAGATGGATATCAATAAACTAGACACATTGCTGGAAAACATGGGGATGACAGTTTCAGAAAAGGAACTTACAGATATTGCAGAGAATCTACCAGTGGATGGTGAGTTTTTAAGATATTATTGAGCCCCCAAGAACACACAGCCTTAAACCTTTCTAAGGCTTGTCTGGAAACAAGGTATCATTTAGAAAATCATGAAGAACTTAAAATAACAAAATATTCGATAATTTCACTTAAACAATATTTTTCACTTAATATGCTAAAAATTGCTGAGAATCTGGCATGAAACATTGCCATGCCAGAGAGGGAAAAGTACAGTTGGGGGTCTGAGGACAAGGAGAGGCAGGTGGTGAAAATATATCGGCCAGCATAGGTTTTTGACATTTCCTTTTCTTATTCCCTTCTCTTATTAACTTAGCAGCTTTGTTCCTAGACCAGGCTGTTGGGCTCTAGTTTATATGTAATTATGAACTCAGATTTTGAAATTAAGGCAATAATGAACTGAAGTCAATATGATAAGTCATAAGTTAAATCTCAACTTAAATCAACAAATGTAGGGAATACTCCAAAGCAAGCAGTATTGTTTTCATGGGATAATCTCCTATCTATCTCCCCATTCCTGATGCTTCTCACTGTTACTGGTTTTTCTCATTTTGATAACCTTTTTATCTCAAAAAATGTACTTAATTATTTTTGTGCTTTCCAGTACTCTGTAAAAGTAACATGAGAGTTATATGAACTTTTGGAAAACTTATTTGCTTATAACTTACATTTCTACTGAGATATTTGGAGAATAATTGTAGTTGACAGACTACCAAATTTCAAGAGGAGGTTGTTTTTACAATTAGAACTTCTTTCCCCTCCGCCCCCTTTTTTTAACCACTGAAAACTTCTCTGGCATTAAGCGAAGGGGAAAACAAATGTCTTATTTAACACAGCAATCATCCAAATAATCATATTTATAAACTTAATTTAAAAATTATTTAAAGCAGATAGGTACCTGGAGCAATAGACAAAATAGAGAGCCCAGAAATAAACCATTGCCTATATAATCAAATGTTCTTCAACAAGAATGCCAAAATCATAAAATAGGGAAACAGACTCTTCAATAAATGTACTGGGCAAATGTATCCATACCTCAGGAAAAAATTAACTCAAAATGGATTAAATATCTAATTGAAATTTCTGCTAAACTAGGATCCTTTTGCTTTTTATTTGTTGAACTCCATTTTCTAGAGCAGTAAGTCCTTGACTGCAATGCAAATTAAAGATTATCTCAAAAGTGAAGGGGAAAAGGGAGAAAGGGAGAGGGAGGCTGAGTGGGAGGAAGTGAAGGGGAGGGAGAGAGGGAGAAAGGGATATTCTCAGAAATGTATCTATAAGCTATATTGAACCTGTTAAAAACTACAACAGAAAAGGGGGGCCAGCACTGTGGCATAGCAGGTAAAGCTGCTGCCTGCAGTGCTGGCATCGCGAAGGGGCACTGGTTTGATTCCTGGCTGCTGTACTTCCTATCCAGCTCTCTGCTATGGCCTGAGAAAGCAGAAGTTGGCCCAAGTCCTTGGGCCCTTGCACCCATGTGGGAGACCAGAAGAAGCTCCTGGCTCCCACTGTTAGGGCCATTTGGGAAGTGAACCAGTGGATGAAAGACCTCTTTCTCTGCCTTTGCCTCTGCCTCTTTGTAACTCTGCCTTTCAAATAAATAAATAAATATTTTAAAAAAAACTAAAAAGAAAGAAAAAATACCTAAATGTAAGGCTTAAAACTATAGAACTCTTAGGTTAAAAAAAATAAATCAGAAGAAAAACTCCATGATGTTAGATTTGATTAATTTCTGAATATGACAGCTAAAGCACAGTCAAGCAAATGTAGGAAAATGAAACTATATCAAATATTAAAACTTCTGCTTATCAAAATATACAACTATCAGAGTGAAAATGCCACCAAAGGAATAGGAGAAAATATTTGCAAATAATGTGTCAGATAAGATATATTATAAAAATATGTAAAGCACTACAACTCAACAATAACAATGAATTTTAAAAAAGAAAAAAATTACTGTTGGGGCTGCTGTTGTGGCACAGCAGGTAAAGCCACCGCCTGTAGTGCTGGCATCTCATGTGGGAGCCAGTTTGAGCCCACATGCTCCACTTCCCATCCAACTCCCTGCTAATTTACCTAATAAAGCAGTGGAAGATGGCACAAATACTTGGGTCCCAACACCCACGTAGTAGACCCAGAGAAAGTTCCTGGCTCCTGGCTTTCAATTGACCCTGCTCTGGCCATTGCAGCCATTTGGGGTGTGAATCAGCAGATGGAAGATTCTATTTCTCTCTCTCTCTCTCTCTGTAATTCTGCCTTTTGAATAAAATAAATTTTTCATGCTTCAATAAATGTAGCAGATGATAACTAATTCTATATTTTGAAATACTATTCATAGTTAGATAGCCCCCATATCTTCCTTCCCTGTATTGCACTGATGAGAAATCCAGGTTTGCAGATTCTCCTTGCAAGTACTTTCTTCATTCACTGAGTGCCCGAATACTTACAATCCACACCCAAGGTATTGAATCTGAAATCACTGAGATCTGGGAGTTGACAGGGCTCTGAATTCCAGAGTTTTCTAGACTGTAATGGAAAAATAGGTGATATTCAGCCTTGCAAAGGATCAGTGACTCCCCTCAGGTATAGAGTGAGAAGTCTGAAGGAGAATATAGGCACGTGCCATGGATCCTCTCCTGGGCATAAGAGCAGAACCAGTAAGAGATAAACTGTGACTCTCACTTCTTTGCAAGATAAGAAAGAAATGGAACAGATATCTAATACCTGAAGCTTTCCAACTGCATCCTGAGGGCCTGGATTTCATCTCACCTTTGCCAAAGCAATAGCACAATTTTGAACATTCTCTTTTTTTTTTTTTTTTTTTTTTTTTGACAGGCAGAGTGGACAGTGAGAGAGAGAGACAGAGAGAAAGGTCTTCCTTTGCCGTTGGTTCACCCTCCAATGGCCGCCGCGGTCGGCGCGCTGCGGCCGGCGCACCGCGCTGATCCGATGGCAGGAGCCAGGAGCCAGGTGCTTTTCCTGGTCTCCCATGGGGTGCAGGGCCCAAGCACCTGGGCCATCCTCCACTGCACTCCCTGGCCACAGCAGAGGGCTGGCCTGGAAGAGGGGCAACTGGGACAGAATCCGGCGCCCCGACTGGGACTAGAACCCGGTGTGCCGGCGCTGCTAGGCGGAGGATTAGCCTAGTGAGCCGCGGTGCCGGCTACAATTTTGAACATTCTAAAGGGAATGTTAATAATAAGACTATCAGTGGGCTTTTCAGCAAAACCATAGGACAGAAAATAGTGGATTGATATTTTCAAAAAGTTGAAAGAAAAAGTAACTTCCAGCTGACAACACTATACCCAGCATTCCTTTCCTTCAAATATAAGGGGGGATTTTAAAACAATTCAGATAACTAGAAGTGTAGAAATTTATCAGCAGGAGACCTGCCTAACAAGAAATGCTAAAGGGAGACCTTCCAGCTGAAGAGAAAAGAAGCTAATTGGTAACATAAAAACATATGAACGTTTAAAACTCACTGATAAAAGCACAGAGTCAAACCCAGAACACTCAAATACTGTAGTCGTGGTATGAAAATAAAATATATCTCCACTCTGAAAATTAAAAGATAAAACTATTATAAATAAATATAACTGTAATAATTTGTTAAGGAATATAAATTTTAAGGTAAAAAGATAAAAACTATTATAAGTAAATTTAACTAATAATTTGTTAATGGATATAAATTATAAAATATGTAAATTGCTACATCAAAATATAAAATGTGGAAGAGTGATAAAAGTGTATAATTTATGTAAGTGACCAAGGTTATCAGTTTAAAATAGCTTATTGTATGTATAAAATGTTTTCTGTAAACCTCATGGAAACTGCTAAGCAGTTTCCCATACTAGATAACACAAAAGAGAAAGTGAAAGGATTCCAAGCACAGCACTACAGAAAATCATTGAATTATAAAGAAAGAGCTCAATAGAGGAAGACAGGAGCAAAGTGAACAATTAACAAAATTACAGTAAATCCTTATATATCAATAACAATGTTCATTTATACATTCAATTATTGTTTATAGCCATTGTCTATATTCCCTAGCAGAACTAGGGTCTTTTTTGCTTTTTACTTGTTAAACTTCTTATTTGATGAAGTATTAAGCCTGTTTACTATAATGTAAATTTAAAATGTTATCTCAAAAAGTAAAAAAAAGGGTAGAAAGAAGGATGAGGAGGGAAGTACGAGGGAAATATTCTGTTCTTTGACTTGTATCTACAAATCATATTGAATCTTAAAAATTAATTAAAATAAAAAATATTTTAAATGTAAATAGGTTAAAGTTTATGATCAAAAGTCATAGAGTGGCTGAACTGATATTTAAAATAAGACCTAACTCTATGCTGCCTACAAGAAACTCAATTCAGTTTTAAGAATACACAGGGACTGGCGCTGTGGCGAAGCCAGTAAAGCTGCTTCCTGCAGTGTTGGCATTCCTTATGGGTGCCAGTTCGAGTTCCAGTTGTTCCACTTCTGATCCAGATCTCTGCTATGGCCTGGGAAAGCAGTGGAAGATGGTCCAAGTCCTTGGGCCCCTGCACCAGTGTGGCAAGACCCGGAGGAAGCTCCTGGCTCTTGGCTTCGGATTGGCATAGCTCTGGCCGTTGCAGCCAACTGGGGAGTGAACCAGTGGATGGAAGACCTTCCTTTCTCTCTCTGTCTCTCCTTCTCTCTCTGTGTAACTCTGACTTTCAAATGAATAAATAAATCTTAAAAAAAAAGAATACACAGAGGGCAAAAGTGAACATAAGAAAATATATCCCATGCAAAGCAAAATCAAGAAGACCAAGAGTAGCCATATTTAGATCAGACAAAATTGCTTTAAGCCAAAAGCTGTGAAGAGACAGGCCTATATAATGACGAAGGGGTCAATTATTAAAGAAGACAAGCAAATTTTTTTCTAGATCATGCTTACAAAGTGGCTAAAAATGTTAAAGCACTAGAATATATAAGAATTTTTGATTTGTTATCATGTTCCACAATTTCTTAGTGATACTGTCATGTCACATTTACATGCATTTTTTTTTTTTTTGCAGTTGATGGTAAAGTGAAAATAAAAAAGTTGTTGAATACAATGAATGTTTTTTCAGGTGAGTAAGTTTAATGTAAAACTGAAATTCTCATTCCGTTATGTTTAAAATGACATTTTCCAAGTAGTGGATTACTGACTTTTAACTCCTTGCTTTTTCTTATTTCTGATGAGTTATTTGCTTCTTACACCCTATGATTTGGTATTAGATTATAAAAAAATCTTAACACTTTACATGTTTCATCTTGAAACCAGTTGTAATGTCTCTGAGAGTATTTTGCTAGTGTTTTACCACATCATGTAAATATCCAAAAAAAGCCACAGAAAATGTCAAGATGAATTTTGGAAGACTTAAGGGTTTTTTTTGTCACTATGCAAAGAAATCCATGTACTTTGTAAATCAAAAGAATAATGCTTGTAGAATTTTCTGACTGATTGATTTTGCAAACACTCTTTTCTACAATTTTTCAGGCCTTAAGAATTGGAAAATTAGTTTTTACAACTAATAAAGAATATTGTCCCTGTCTCCCCTATTGATTTTATGTAGATTGGTATTATTTTAACATTGAAATTTGTTTAATTTGTGCATCATGCCATACAGGTGTAATAAGTACTTTGTTGTTTTTCTAATAATCAATGTTGTTCTCTTTTCAAAGATGAAAATAAGATTGACATAAATGATCTGAAAAACACTCTAGGAAGCGTGGGAAGTGAGCTCACAGAAGAATTCCTAAATCTTCAGCAAACTGTACCAGTTGATGGTGAGCCATAAAGTGGCACAAAAGGTTTCCAGAGAACTTGACTTAGGGAGCTGTGTCAGAAGTTTAAAACTTTCCTATATTAATTTCCTCTGGTAATTTCTAGAAAGAGTCAATTCAGCTACAAGCCCTTAGTGCTATTAAGGACTATATACGAACTTTTGCATTACACAAATAGAAAAATGTGGAAGAAAGCAAATGGGATAAGAAGTTAACTAGAATAATTAAGAAAATAAAAATAGCATGTGCTTTAGTATGATAGAAGTTTACAGAATGTTCATGTATATTATACATGCTGGAGATGGGGACTCACTAATAATATGTTGATTTATCACATAGCAAAAAGTTTCCATTCTCAAATTCTATGTATATTTGAGAATAATGTGGGAATGATATCTAAGGCAAACACTGTTTTTGAAAATTCCATTAATCATGGTGCATGCATTACTGTCTCTAATAATATCATTTTATTTCTGGAATGAATTTACACCTTTTATCATGCTGGAATAGTATTTCAGAGTAGATTGTTGAATGAAGTGAAGTCTCTCAAAAGTTGGTAAGAAGACTGATAAGAAATCAAGACTGTCAAATGCTCATAGTTTATAATAATTATATCTTTGGATTGGAAATCCTACATGTTATATTTAGATAATTTGTAATTTGTGCTTTTTTTAAAGTATATCTATAGTTTAACAGCTCATGTCCTAAACATACCTTTGCATAAGGCCAAATCTTTTTGAAATTTCCCAAATTTTACTCCAAATGAATTATTTTAGAGTTTGGTATTTTAGAAGAAAAGCATTAAAATTTTTAAAAATATGATCAGAAGCAGCAGTAATAATTAACTTGAAAGTTTAGGAAGCACAAATAGACCTTACTTACTATTGCTCAAAAGTATGAATTTACAAAGTTATTTAACTCTGTTAAGTATTTTCAAATGTGAGCTTGACAATAGAGTTTAAGGATATAAAGTCTGATTTTAATTCTTCTATTCACTTTATCCTCTTAAGCAAATCTGATTAAAGTTTTGATATTTATATTATGAATAGAAATAATACAAGTATATGAACCTTATTGTATTTTTATGTTTTACCTTGTTATTAGTACATAATCATTAAATATAGCAATAGCATATAATTACTAAAGTAATATTTATTGTTTTCAAATCATTCATATTTTCATGATCCTGACTTATATCTTTGCAAGGTGGGAAAGTTAATGTTAATAGCATAGACATAGCTCTTCAAAACGTGGGGATCAAACTTACAGAATCAGAACTGAAAGATCTGGCAGAAAATCTAACAGTTGATGGTAAGCATCAGGTCTTTTGTTATGTCTTTCCTAAATTTCTAAACTGGTTTATAAAATTCATCAAATTGTTAGTTCTAAAATTATGTTTGTCAAAAATCCTTTTGTGGAAAGCATGAAAAAAAAAAAAAAACCCTGATCTCATTTTTAAAATCTGAAGTCATTAACATCTCAAAAGAGATAAGGCATATCTCTTAAGTAATGCTAAGATGACTAGTTAATCAAAAACAATGGTTAAGGGACAGGATAGAAGTTGAGAGAACAAATTGGAAGTGTCAAAAGAAATCATAACCTCAATAAATAATATTATTCATCCAGTCCCTTTGACACTCTCACTTATCACACATAGACTTCCAAATCTCTATCTCTTTTCCAGTTTCTATTTTACACCTCCAGACTTATATATTTACATTCAATTTGAACTAACCACTGGAAAGATCCTTTGGGAATTCAGTCTCAATAATTGAAATCCAAATCCATTTGCTTTCATCCCATTCTTACTTTTGCTCCGATATTTTCTTCCCAGTTGATGACCACTCACCACCTGTTTATTCAAATCACCACCTCCCTACCATCTTCTCCCTTGTTTTCAACATTCTCTTAAAGGTCTCTGGCATATTTCTTCAATTTATCTCTAATTTATGTACCTCTACTAATGATGGCTGTATTTCAAATCCCTGTCATCTTTGGTTTATATAAATATAACTAGTAATCTTTTTTTCTCTTAGTAGTGCAATGTCTGTGGATTGACTGAGTAATTAACCTAAAATTCAGCTAATTAAGATTAATAATCACATTACTTTTCAGTGACTTGTCATGACCTATCTGAGAAAATGCAAGTACATTAAAAAAAAAAAAAAGGATTTATTTATTTATTTGAAAGGCAGAGTAACGGAGAGGCAAGGGTGGGGGAAGAGAGAAAGAAATTTTCCACCCACTGGTTTATTTCCCAAATGGCTACAATGTCTACAGTTAGGCAAGTTAAAGCCAGGATCCAGGAGGTGCAGTGGCCCAACCACAGTGCGATCCCCAGTGCAAGTGTTTTTACATGCCAGTCTTGGCTCTCTAGGATCTGTTTTTCCATATCCATTTTTGGCTTATTTTTTGGCAAAAGTCACATCCCTTAACATTCTCTATAGTTCTATATGTGTACAATACACAGTTGTTTTTACATCTTTAATTTTGTTCATGCAGTCTTCTCTTCCTATATGGGTTGTATACTCAGTACACTTGGAAAACTCCCATTTATTCTTATATTCCCTCCAAAGAAACCTTTTATTTAATGAATACAAATTTCTTTGGGAATATAGTGATTCTTCCCACCATACCCGCCATACTACCCACATGACCACTGCTCCTCCTTCTCCCTCTCCCCTTCCCAATCTCATTCTCCATTAAGATTCATTTTCAATTAACTTTATACACAGAAGTCCAACTTATACTAAGTAAAGATTTCAACAATTTGCACACACACACAAACTGTTTGAGAACAAGTTTTTTTTTTTTTAAGGCACTTTAAAGATTCATTTATTTATTTGAAAGTCAGAGTTACACAGAAAGAAGGAGATGTAGAGAGAAAGAATGAGCGGTCTTCCATCTGTTGGTTCACTCCCCAGTTGGCCATAATGGCTAGAGCTGTGCCAATCCAAATCCAGGAGCAAGGAGCTTCCTCATGGTCTCCTGTGTGGGTGCAGGGGCCCAAGACCTTGAGCCATCTTCCACTGCTTTCCCAGGCCATAGCAGAGAGCTGGATTAGAAGTGGAGCAGCCGGGTCTCGAACTGGCACCCATATGGGATGCCAGCACTGCAGGCTGTGGTTTTACCTACTACTTCACAGCTCCGGTCCTTGAGAATGAGTTTTACAGTTAACTCTCATAATACAACTCATTGAGGACAGAGCTTCTGCATGGAAAGTTAGTGCACAGTGATTCCTGTTGTGAAATTAACAGTTAACACTCTTATGTATGACATCACTGACCACCTGAGGCTCTTGACATGAGCTGCCAAGGCTATGGAAGCCTTTTGAGTTCACAAACTCTGTCAGTATTTGGATAAGGCCATAAGTGAAGTGGAAGGTCTCTCCTTCCTTCTCAAAAAAGTACATCCTTTTTTGATGGTCCCTTCTTTCCACTGGAGTCTCACTCACAGAGATCCTCATGTAGAACAGTTTTTGCCACAGTGTCTTGGCTTTCCATGCCTGAAATGCTCTCATGGGCTTTTCAGCCAGACCAGGGTGTCTTAAGGGCTGATTCTGAGGTCAGAGTGCTACTTAAAGCAACAGTTATTTTATGAGTCTGCTGTGTGGACTGCTTCCCATGTTGGAACATTTTCTCTACTTTTTAATTCTATCTATTATTATTAACAGACCTTTGGTCTTATTTATATGATCCCTTTAACACTTAATCCTAACTATATGACCACTCTAACTCTTAATATGGTCACTTCAATACTTAAAGTGTCAATTTTACTTCTACAAATTTCATTTTAGCTTCTCTATTAATTATCACAGAGCAGGGAGAACATATGATATTTGTCCCTTTGGGACTGGCTTATTTCACTGAGTATAATGTTTTCCAGAATCACCCCTTTTGTTGTGCATGACCAGATTTCATTTTTTTTTTCACTGCTGTGTAGTATTGCATAGTGTACATATCCCATCATTTCTTTATCCAATTGTTAAATTCCTTTTTACTTCCACTGGGACCATGTTTCTGTGATTCTGTATGCAGCACATTCTTAAGCATCTTTTCCAGGGCTGGACAAATGGTGACAAATTCTTTCAATTTCTGTTTGTTATGAAAGGCCTGTATTTCACCTTCATTCATAAATGAGGGTTTTACAGAGTATAGTATTCTGGGTTGACAGTTGTTTTCTCTTAAAATTGGAATATATTTCTCAGTTCTCTCCCAGCCTGTAGAATTTCTGATGAGAAATCAGCTGTGAGTCTAATTTAATATCCTCTGAAAGTATCTGGCACTTCTCTCATGCACATTTTAGAATCTTTTCTTTATGTTTTACTATGGTGAATTTGATTACAATTTGTCATGGTAAAGATCTTTTCTGGTCATGTCTATTAGGAGTTCTATGTGCTTCCTGTACTTGGATGTCCCTTTCTTTCTCCAAATTGGAGAAGTTTTCTGTTGCTATTTCACTAAAAAGGCCTTCTTCCTTTTTAATTTTTTTATTTAATGAATTCATTTTTACATAGATACAACTTTAGGAATATAGTGCTTCATTCCTCCATATCCCCCACCCCGCTCCCATCCCACCTCCCATTCCCTCTCCCATCTCCTTCTTCATTATGGATCATTTTTGGTATGACTTTATATACAGAGGACCAACTCTATGCTAATCATAGATTTCAACAATTTTCTCCCACACCCACACACAACATATAGAGTACAGTTTGAGGAGAGAATTTGCAGTCAATTCTCATATTACAAATCAATAGGGACAGAGGTCCTACCTGGGGAGTAAGTGCATGGTGACTACTGTTGTTCCTTTAACAATTAACACTCTTTTTTATGATGTCAGTGATCATCCAAGACTCTTGTCATGGGCTACCAAGGCTATGGAAGCCTTTTGTGACCATAGACTCCGTTGGTAATTGGACACGGCCATAAGCAAAGTGGATGTTCTCTTCTCCCTTCAGAGATGCCTGTCTCTAAAAAGGCCTTCTAATGCTTTCTTTCCACATCTTCAGGAACTCCTACAACCTGTTTATTGGGTCATTGATAGTATCCTGTATATTAACAGCAATTTTTTTTTAATTTTCTAATTTCTTCCTCTTGTGTTTGGTCTGGTTGTATAATTTCCTGTGCTTTGTCTTCTAGGTCTGATATTCTTTCTTCTGCTCACTGATTCTGTTGTTAAGGCTTTCCACTGCATTTTTGTTCTTTTGAATTCTTCATTTCCAAGATTTCATTTTGATTTCTGTTTAAGATGTTAATTTCGTGGGAGAAATTTTCTTTTATGTCGTGTATGAATTTCATCAGTTTGTGCATTTTTTTCTGATTACTTCTATGTAATCTTTTTTTAACTTTTATTTAATAAATATAAATTTCCAAAGTACAGCTTATGGATTACAATGGCTTTTTCCCACCCATAACTTCCCTCCCACCCGCAACCCTCCCATCCCCCGCTCCCTCTTGCATTCCATTCACATCGATTCATTTTCAATTCTCTTTATATACAAAAGATCGATTTAGTATATATTAAGTAAAGATTTCAACAGCTTGCACCCACACAGAAACATAAAGTGAAAAATACTATTTGAGTACTAGTTATAGCATTAATTCACATTGAACAACACATTAAGGACAGAGATCCTACATGAGGAGTAAGTGCACAGTAACTCCTGTTGTTGACTTAACAAATTAACACTCTTGTTTATGGCGTCAGTAATCTCCCTAGGCTCTTGTCATGAGTTGCCAAGGCTATGGAAGCCTTTTGAAATCGCCGACTTCTATCTTATTTAGACAAGGTCATAGTCAAAGTGTAAGTTCTCTCCTCCCTTCCAAGAAAGGTACCTCCTTCTTTGATGGCCCGTTCTTTCCACTGGGATCTCACTCACAGAGATCTTTCATTTAGGTCTGTTTTTGGTGTTTTTTTTTTTTTTTTTTTTTTTTTTTTTTGCCAGGGTGTCTTGGCTTTCCATGCCTAAAATACTCTCATGGGCTCTTCAGCCAGATCCAAATGCCTTAAGGGCTGATTCTGAGGCCAGAGTGCTGTTTAGGACATCTGCCATTCTATGAGTCTGCTGTGTATCTCGCTTCCCATGTTGGATTGTTCTATCCCTTTTAAATTCTATCAGTTAGTATTATAGGACACTGGTCTTGTTTATGTGATCCCTTTGACTCTTAGACCTATCATTATGATCAATTGTGACCTGAAATTGATCACTTGGACTAGTGAGATAGCATTGATACATGCAACCTTGATGGGATTGTATTGGAATCCCCTGGCACATTTCTAACTCTACCATTTGGGGAAAGTCAACTTGAGTTTGTCCCAAATTGTACATCTTCTCCCTCTCTTATTCCCACTGTTATATTTAACAGAGATCACTTTTCAGTTAACTTTAAACACCTAAGAACAATTATGTGTTAATTACAGAGTTGAACCAATAGTATTAAGTAGAACAAAAAAATACTAAAAGGGACAAAGTATTAAGTTGTTCATCAACAGTCAGTACAAGGGCTGATCAAGTCACTGTTTCTCAGAGTGTACATTTCAATTCACCAGGTTTCCTTTTTGGTGCTCGGTTAGTTGTCTCCAAGATATGATATTTGTCCCTCTGGGACTGGCTTATTTCACTCAGCATGATGTTTTCCAGGTTCCTCCATTTTGTTGCAAATGACCGGATGTGCTTTTTACTGCTGTATAGTATTCTATAGAGTACATGTCCCATAACTTCTTTATGATCAATTTTTGAATTCCATTTCTAGCATTTCCTTAGTCTCTTCATCTTTACAATTTAGCATTGAAGTGTTGTGTTCTTTTGGGGGCAACATGTTGTCTTCCTTATTCTTATTTCTTGACTTGGTTTGTTTGTTATTCAGCGTTTATGGAAATACTTATTGGTTTCTTCTTCTTTTTTTTTTTTTTTTTTTTTTTTTTTTTTTTTTTGCTGTGGTGGCTTTTATCTTTGTACTATGCCTTTGTAGATTAGTGGAGTGTCTGCTTTTAGTGAATACCTAGAGCTGTCTTGGGTGTGGCCAGGGAGCTCTGTTCAGTTCTCCAGGGTGAAGGGCATGTCTAAGGTGACACACTGAGGTTTGTCGTGGTAAATTTTCTCTTTTTTTTAATCAGAGGGGAAGTGAATTCTGCTCAGCTGAGCTCCTCTCCTCAAAGGAAACCAGTGCCTGAGCACTAGCCCCATTGGGTGTAATATTCATCTGCTCTGTCCCAAGGACCACACAAAGGATCTGTGCAGTCCTCAGTGTGAGCTCAGATTCCCCAGCAATGTCCCTCACCAGGTAACCAGGGAGCCCTGTGTGTGTGGAGCCTCCCAAAGTGACTGTCAACAGTTCCTTCCACACCATGAGCCCTCCCATAAATCCTCAATTTTTTCACAGTCCTGGCATACAATCCTCCCAGTCACAAGCACCCAGCTCCCTATCGGTTCTCCCCACCAGACTCAGTAGTCTCCATTCAGCTGGTTGTTGGGTGCAAATATGAGCTTGCACAGCTGTTACATATGTCCAAAGTGGAGCCTGCTCTCTATTGCCTTGTTACGGGATGCTGTTGCAGGGTGATAGGGGAGAGAGAAATGTGCCCTCCTTTTTTTCTCCTTTGGTTTGGCAGGTACACTATACCCCATGGGGCTCCAGGCCAGATTCCCTCAAGGCTCTTCCTGCAGCTTTATTATTAGTGGCTTGGGCTGCTGCAGTCTGGTCTCACCTCACTCTCCAACACTGGTGCATAGGCTCTCAGCTACTGGGGTCCTGAGTTGTGGGTGCCTACTCTTTCCCCATAGGTCCACTGTGTCCCTCTAATTTGCATAGTTTTCTCTGCCGCTTTCTCCTTAACTCTTCCCTAAGACTGCACTCTGTCCACTTTTTTTGAACTATCTTCTCCTAGACTAGAGCAGTAAGCTCCCACCCTACTCCTTCATATTAATCCCCTTCTCTATATTTTTCATTTATTCTTTTACTCAAATCCTCTTTGGGAACTTTCCATTCAAATTAAATATCTGTTCATGATTCTTTTATAACTTTTTGCCTGTATTTAATTTCTTTTATAATTTTTTGTAATCACATGTTTGTATTTCTTTCCTTTAAAAAATATTTATTTGAAAGATAAAGTTACAGAGAGAGAAGGAGAGACAGAGAGATCTTCCATTCACTGGTCCACTCACCAAATGGCAACGATGGCCAGGGTTGGGCCATTTAGCCAAGAGGCAGGAGCTTCATTCTGGTTTCTCACATGGGTACAGGGACCCAAGGACTTGACCCATTTTCCATTGCTTTCCCAGACATACTAGCAGGGAATTATATCAGAAGTGGAGCTCCTGGGAATTGAATGGGTGATCATATATGATGCTGACCTTCACAGGTGGCAGCTTCACCCACTCTCACAATGCCAGCCCCATATATTTCTTTTGACAGTTTGTAAGAGCTCCATTCAAACACAAGTGTCTTATATACTTTTCTATATTTGTTATCTACTATAGTATCTGGTATATATTTTTATGTGCTAGAAATTTTTGTCCCTATTGTTATAATAACAATAATATAACATAATTTTGATTAAAATGGTACCACTTCTTTGTCTCTATATGTCAGGGTTTCTTATCACAGTTCTTACAAAAAGAAATAGAACTTTCTTATTGTATTATTCAAACCTAGTGGTCCCATGACAAAATAAACTAAACCCTGGAATGTCTCAACATATTTAACTTTTATAAATTCATCTGCATGGTCCCACTCTATAAGCAGACATACTTTCTACTAGATAAGCTAGATTGGATGATTTCCATCAGTTCCTACACGTTACCTCAAAGCCTCCATTCTCAGACACACAGACTCTGCTGTTGGTTTTGGCTCACTAGTCAGACTCATTATTCCATTTTTTTATGGGGTTTCTTCTTTTTCACTCCAATATATCAGTAATCTTTGTGTAAATTTGATTTAAAATAATTAACCAAATTCAATGAAGTTCCTCAACCCTTTTGCAAATCAGTGATAAATAAAGATGCTTGTAAGACTGTGTCATCTAATTCTGTTTCCTGATGCTATGTTATATCACATGTGATCCAGTTAACTACTTATTTTAATAATTGTCAGTTTATAAATTTGTCTTTCTCAATAACTGATAAGTTACTGGAAACAAATATTATTTTTAGTGTCTGGAGCCTAGAAAGTAGTAATAAATGAAATGTTTTGACTTATTTACGTATATACTGTTACATTGACTTTGCCTTTTTTCTAATTATTCTCTTGGAAACATCTGATTTTTTTATGATTTATTATATGAAAGCGAAATAGAAGAGAAGGAGAGAGTCAGTCTTCTATCTGCTGGTTCATTTCCTAAATGGCCACAACAGCTATGTCTGAGCAAAGCTGATGTCAGGAGCCAGGAACTCCATACTGGTCTCCCACACAGGCAGCAGGTTCCCAAGCATTTGAGTCGTCATCTACTGCTTTCTTGGGTGCATTAGCAGGAAGTTGGATTGAAAATGGAGCAGCCAGGACTGGAACTGGTACTCCAGTATGAGGTGCTGGCATTACACCATAACACCAACTCCTATTTTTTAAGATGCACATGCCAGGGATCACATACTACGAATATAAAACAAACAACAGAAAAAGACAACCTACTTCAAAGAAGTATAGCAGACTCAAAGTTTATACAACATAGCAGTCCCATCATAATATAATTCAGAATCATTTGACATATAAAAATACTAGGAAAATGTGATTAATTTCCAAGTAAAAAGACAATCAACACATGCTAAGCCTGAGATAACTCATTTGTTAGAATCATCAGACAAAGCTTTGAATCAGCTAGAGCCTGGGAAATGAATGGAAAAATAGAAGTTATCATCAGAGAATAGAAATTAAGAAAAAGAACCCAATAGTAAGAAAAGCTGCTAGAAGAAAGAAATAATGAACTTGAAGATAGTTCAACAGAAATTATCTAATTTGAAAAACGCAGAAAAACAGGTAAAAAGAAAAAAATGATCAGAGCCTAAGGGCACTGTGGGACATATCACAAGGGCTAATGTGTCACTGAAATTCCAGAAGAAGAAAAAAAAAATGAAGTCAGGAAAAAACAGTTAAAGAATTAATGGCCAAAAATACCCCAAATTTGGTGAAAGACAAATTTATAGATTTAAAACTAGAGAATCAGTAATTTGAATAGCTATATATTTCTCATCACAAACCAGGAAAGCTAAAAGACAGTGGAACAATGTCTTCAAAGTACTCAAGCAAACTTGTCAATTCAGAGTACTTTATTTAATTTTCACTTTAATTAGCACATATAATTGTACATATTTTTCAGGTACAATGTAATTATTGAATGGATTTATGCATTACATAATGATCAGAAGGATGTAATTAGCATATGCATCACATCCTAATTTGTCATTTCTTTGTTATGAGAACATTCAAAAACCTCCCTTCTAGCTATTTTGGATTAGAAGTATATTATTCTTAATTGCGGTTACCCTACTGCACAAAGAACTTTAGCACTTACGTCTTCTGTTTGTAACTTTGTCCCAGTTGACCAGGCTCTCCCTGGCCTCTCTTCCTCCCCCCCTTCTCTATTCTCTGGTAACCACAATACATTCTCTAATTCTAGATAGTCAGTGGTTTTACATTCTCTAATTCTAGATAGTCAGTGGTTTTAGATTCCACGTATGAGTGAGCTCATGTTGTATTTGTCTTTCTATGTCTTATTTATTTGGGTTAAGATAATATACTCTGCATTCATTGATGGTGTTGAGAATTACAGGATTACATTCTGTTTGTGACTGAGTAAGTATTCAGGCCTCTCAGGGAAGTTTTCCAAGAGTCTCATAACAGTACACATTCTCTGAATTTTATTTACTGAGCCTGCTGGTTTTTCTTGAAGGCAGAGTATGCTTTGGTTATCTTTGTACCCTACAGTTTAGCATATTGTCAAATATTAGCTATATACTCATAACTTTAGGGAAATGGTTCTTCCCTGAAAGCTTTCTTTTCTTTTATTTTTTTAAAGATTTTTATTTATTTATTTGACAGGTAGAATTACAGACAGTGAGAGAGAGAGACAGGGAGAAAGGTCTTCCTTCTGTTGGTTCACCCCCAAAATGGCCACAACGGCCAGAGCTGCGCCGATCCGAAGCCAGGAGCCAGGTGTTTCCTCCTGGTCTCCCATGTGGGTGCAGGGCCCAAGCACTTGGGCCATCCTCCACTGTCCTCCCAGGCCACAGCAGAGAGCTGGACTGGAAGAGGAGCAACTGGGACTAGAACCCAGCACCCATATGGGATGCCGGCACCGCAGGCGGAAGATTAACCTAGTGCGCCACTGCACAACCCTCCCACCCCCCCAAGCTTTGCTCATCACATAAGCCACACAGGCAAGTTTTTAGCACAATCTAATCTGAGTCTGTTGGATGCTCCTGAAACACGGTGGCTAAGTAATTTTGTGATGAACACCCATCAGCAGTTTCTTATCTGCCTCTGTACTTCACAGGAGACGTGTTTCTCATTCATCTCCCTATTTGCAGGTGAACATAGGACCTCCCCCCTCTCTTTCTCAGGGTACAGAGGCATGTTTCTGTGTAGGTATAGAAAACTGGTTATAGCTTTGAGTAAGTTTGCAAGTAGCAGAAAATCCCACTGTGTGCCCTGTGTGTCACCTGGACCATCTGGTTCCGTGTTGTCCTGTGTGACTGAGAGGCTGGGATCTTACATCATATTGATCTTGCTTTTTCTGTGTAAATAATAAATTGTCTGAATCCATTTGGGATATTGACTCCTTACCAGCCAAATCTGAGGAAGAGCAGACAGCCAGTACAACAACTCCACTGGTGATCACTGTGACCCCATTAAATACCATGTAACTGCTTAGGGTCTGCCTGATTACTTGAGAGTAACTAAGTTGATTGCTAAATAAAAAAAGTAATGGAAAACAAGAAAGTAGAGGAAATTTCGCCTATGATGAAATGAATGGAATCTCTAACTGTTGCATCAAAGATGTACCAGTCATGTGCCACTAGGCTCTACAAAATTGTGACAATAATTGAAAAGACTTTTAAAATAATTATACTAGGGGGAACAGCATTGTGGCTCAACGGTTGAGCCTCCACTTGCAATACAATAATCCCATAGGAATGCTGGTTCAAATACTGGGTGTTCCACTTCCAGTCCAGCTACAAGGGCTACTGATCCTGAGACAGGAGCAGAAGATAGCCCAATCACTTGGGCCCCTGCCACTCTTGTGGGGAACCCAGATGAAATTATGCATGCTGAGTTCTGGCTGTTGCAGCCATGTGGGGAGTGAACCAGCAGTTGGAAGATATCTTTTACTCTCTGTCTCTCCCTCTCTCTCTTGTAACTCTGCCTTTCAAATAAATAAGCCTTTAAAAAACTATTATACTGGAAATGTATGAAAGAGTAGCAGAAGCATTATCATTGCCCTTTTACAATAATAGGTAGGTTAATAGGTATTCCATAACTGAAGAAGGTTATAAAATATGACAAACGTCAATAATGATTTCTATTTGTTTATAAAGTAGAATGACACCAGCTCTGAAGAGTATAGTATCTCTGGATAGACTCTATCATCTAGAACAGAATTTATCAATGTTTCTATAAAGGCCAGATAATCAGCATCTTATACTTCCAGGGCATATGATCTCTGTCATAACTACTCAGCTCTGCTGCCTACAGCACAAAATCTGGAGTTGACGATGAGACATAAACAAATGAGTGTGTCTGTGTTCAAAAAAATTTTTTTAAATAGTAAAATTTGAATTTCATGTAATTTCTATGTGATAAAAATAATATTTTGAGTTTTTCTACTAGTTAAAAATTAAAACAAATTCTTAGCTCTTGGGCAATACAAAATAGGTGCTGGACTTGATCTGACCAATTAACCAAATTTCTGGTCTAAGGAATAGGACACTTCTTACTATCAGTGAATCTCTGAAATCTAACATTCATAAATTAAAGTTTGACATAGGGGAAAATGGGAAAGAATGAAATTTTACAATATAGAATTTACATACTTTATTTTCTGAGTCTGGATCAATTTGCTATTTTTTTTTTATCTTATAGCTAATGGGAAGGTTAATCTTCATAACTTGATAGATGGAGTGAAAGCTCTAACAGGTGAGAAGTTAATAAAAATCTAAGAGTATAAGTTTTGCTCAACATCCCTGTTTCTTTTGCAATTTGTCATTTATTTAATGTAGCGTTTTTTAATCTAATATATTTAATTTCAAGGAGTTAGGTTTTAAATTATCTATATTTAGTATTAAAATTCAGATTCTTATCTCGGTAGCAAAATCTTTGTTGTTTGGATTTGACTTTAATATATTCCTATGTAAAGGAAAAGCAAATTCTAGATTAAATGAATGAATGAAAAAAATAGTTTATATTAAAATATAGGTTATTTTTTATTTAAAGATGTTAAGAAACACTATCTGATATGATGACAATTATTTGGATAAGTCCTAATAAAATCTTTATTCTTTAGGAGATTTTTGTAAGCCTCATTTTCTTGGGTATTGATAGTCCACATATGACTGTGTTATCTCTAGTAATATGACGTGGATCATTTGCTAGAATGAAGGGAAAAAGATCTATTTACATAAATATAACTGATTATATATTTATTTAGGTATGTGTCTATGCTCTTTATCAAGCAATGAAGTTTCTGTGAAACAGGATAAGATGATTTTTTCATGTTTTGGAGTAGGGTCATCCTTAAAATTCTCATATTATTTCATTTTGTGTCTTTGAAGGAGGAGTTATCGATATCAGTGATGTGGAAAATATTCTGGGAAACATGGGGATAGATCTCACAGAAAAGGAACGGTTGAAGTTACTGAAAAATTTGCCAGCAGATGGTAGGAACTTAAAACACTAGTATAGCCTTTAAGATAACTTAGTATTATATGAGTAAATTTGTAAAAAGTATTAAAACATTTCTGTTTGTTGAAGAAAGAATATACATCTTAAATACTTAGTATGATCCTATTGTACCTTGAGAAGTTCTGTCTATTTTAGAAATTAACAAAAGGAGGCTGGTGCCATGGCTCACTAGGCTAATCCTCCACCTGCGGCACTGGCACCCCAGGTTCTAGTCCCGGTCGGGGCACCAGATTCTGTCCCAGCTGCTCCTCTTCCAGTCCAGCTCTCTGCTGTGGCCCCGGGAAGGCAGTGGAGGATGGCCCAAGTGCTTGGGCCCTGCACCCGCATGGGAGACCAGGAGGAAACACCTGGCTCCTGGCTTCAGATCAGCACAGCACGCTGGCCGTAGCTGCCATTTAGGGGGTGAACCAATGGAAAAAGGAAGACCTTTCTCTCTGTCTCTCTGTCTCTCTCTATCACTGTCTAACTCTGCCTGTCAAAAAAAAAAAAAAAAAAAAAAAAAAAAAAAAAGGAAAGAAAGAAAGAAATTAACAAAAGGAGCCAGTGCTGTGCCTTAAAAGGTTAAGGCCCTGCTTGCAGTGCTGGCATCCCATATAGGCACCAGTTTAAGTACCAGCTGCTCCACTTCCAATCCAGCTCCCTGTTGGTGTGCCTAGGAAAGCAACAGAAGATGGCCCAAGTCCTTGGGCCCCTGCCACCTATGTGGGAGACCTGAAAGAAACTCCTGGCTCCTGGCTTCATTGTGGCCCACTCCTGGCCATTGCAGCCATTTAGAGAGTAAACCAGCAAATAGAAGATCTCTCTCTCTCTCTCTCTCTCTCTCTCTATCTCTTTCTCTCTGCCTTTCAGATAAATAAATAAATCTTTTAAAATTGACAAAAACATCAGTCATGAATTGTGTCATTAGGGGAAAATATTCATGTTTGAATTCCCTTTGAAAGACCAAAATAAGATAAGAATAAAAGAAAAATATGAGAGAATAGATCAATCAAAAAGAAATAATTATCCACCATAGAATTTAGCTTCTATATTCTTACTGTACTGTTTCTAATTTGGCATTCCTAGGACACATAATCAATTGTATCTTCAAAAAATTCTGATTTTGTAGTTTACCTTAACAAATCTCTCCATGATACTCATATATCTTTGACCTAAATTGTGCGTTTTCTTAAAGCAGATGGAAAGATCTATCAAAATAGATTGATGAGTGGTTTGAAGTCTCTTAAAGGTGAGTGAGAATCATGATGAAATACAGAAAAATATGAGATTTCTCAAGCTTTTCATTTGTATTATACTTTATTCATATAATTGTGAATATTGTCACTGGTCATTATATGTTGATTTTATACTTATGTTCCTTCAAGGGGCCATTGTATTTGCTATCTTATTTTTGTGTCTTGTAAAGAAGGCTCATACTCTGTGGAATTTTTTTTCTACTTAGGGGAAACATAAATTAGCCTAAACTTGTAATATTAAAAAAGGAGTAAGGATTGATTCAGTTATCCAGGGAGTTTGGTCATTAGTAGAAAAAAAAATCTATATTTCTACACTGCCTGGCAAGGGGTCCATACAGCATTGTTCTTGATTCTCTGTGTAACTTAAAGAGAAGCTGTCACAATGTCCAGAACCCTTGGTGTCCTACAAATGAAGGAGGAGGATGTCCTGAAATTCTTTGCAGCAGGAACTCACCTAGGTGGCACCAACCTTGCCTTCCAGATGGATCAGTATGTCTACAACAGGAAAAGTTATGGTATCTCCATCCTAAATCTCGAGAGGACCTGGGAGAAACTTCTGTTGGCACTTATGCCATTGAGAACCCTGCTGATGTCAGTGTTATATCCTCCAGAAACACTGGCCACAGGAAGTTTTCTGCCGCTACTGGAGCTACTCCAGTTGCTGGCTGCTTCACACCTGGAACCTTCACTAACCAGATCCAGGCAGCCTTCTGAGAACCATGGCTTCTGGTGGTTACTGATCCCAGGGCTGGCCCTTAGCCTCTCACAGGGGCATCTTATGTGAACTTATCTGCCATTGCTCTGTGTGACACAGACTCTTCTCTGTGCTATGTGGATGTTGCCATTCATGCAACAACAAGGAAGCCCACTCAGTGGGTCTGATGTGGTGGATGCTGGCTCAGGAAGTTCTTCACCCGCATGGTACCATCTCCCAGGAACACCCACGAGAGGTCATGCCTGATCTCTACTTCTACAGAGATCCTGAAGAAATTGAGAAAGAAGAGCAGGCTGCTGTTAAAAAGCTGTGACTGGGGTTGGTGCTGCAGCGCAGTGGGTTAAAGTCCTGGCCTGAAGTGCTGGCATCCCTTATGGGCGCCAGTTCTAGACCCAGCTGCTCCTCTTCCTATTTGGCTCTCTACTATGGCCTGGGAGGGCAGTGGATGATGGCCCAAGTCCTTGGGTCCCTGCACCCATGTGGGAGACCCGGAAGAAGCTCCTGGCCATCTGGGGAGTGAACCAGCAGATGGAAGACCTCTCTCTCTGTCTCTACCTCTCTAACTCTTTCAAATAAATAAAAATAAATTTAAAAAATCTCTTCTGAGATTATTTAAAAAAAAATGTGACTGTAGAGGAATTTCAGCGTGAACCCATTGCCCTGGCTCCTGAGTTTACTACTACTCAACCTGAGATTGCAGATTGGTGTGAGGGTGTGCACGTGACCTCTGTGCCTATACAGCAGGTTTTTGCTGAAGACTGGAGTGCTCAGCCTGTCACTGAAGACTGGTCTACAACTCCCACTGCTCAGGCCACCAAATGAGTAGGATAACCACTGTGTTTTCTTAAACTGCTCTTCTCAGACTCTGAAGCAAAAATGGAAATGAGGTTGATGGAAAATAAACAGTAGTTTCTACAGAAACAAAAAAAAAAAGAAAAAATCTGAATGTTCAGATAGCAAAAATAAACTGTACCCAGTGGCAAAAAATACAAGATTTGTCATGTCCCCTATTTCATTGACCATATTATCCAGCCTAACTCCTATAAAATTGTGTTGACTTGTCCTTCAGACAAGGTTTATGTGAAGAGGTTTTACTTATTAAAGCCTCTGTTGATGCTATTTGTTATTTATGCCAAGTTTATTGAATCTGGGGTCTTGGTCCTTATGCTAAAATAAAAGGCACAATATTTAAGAATTAATAGTTTCATCGCTTTTATAAATTTCTTAAATTTTACTTTTATATTTATCTCTTTCACAAGGAGGGACAATTGATGTCAATAAATTGCACACAATTCTGGGAAACATGGGCATGAGACTCACAGAAAAGGAACTGAAAGATCTGACACAGAAGCTATCAGTGGATGGTAAGCATTTGTATATACTGAGCCCCTCAGGAATATAAGAACTTTTAGACACTAATGTTTGATTAACTTTAAATTTCACTTGAAAGGTGGGAATACTGAAGCCTTTCCTAGCTTCCCTATTCACTTTTTGCAACTGATAAAGCTAACAGTTTTTCATTTTAGCTTGATAGTTATCTGATCCCAGAAAATGGACCTTGTGGCAGAAATTAGTATGCAGGTTTGTTGAAAAAACTCTTAAGACAGTATCTGTAAGAGAATGAGGGAAACAAGATTGGACAAAGGAAGAAATTGAGTTGCAGTACAGTTGCTACAGAAGCCTCAGTTCATCCTACAGAGTGTAGACCTTTGTACCTTATATCCACCAGTCATTGGGTACAGACTACTCTCCAAAAAGGAATATAACCTTAGATGAGGCAACTCCCTTTGTGAGAAGACAATTCCTAGAGAGGGAATAAGCAGTGAGCCACCAGAAGTTACTAATTCTGACTGCTGGGGAAATGATAGACTTAGACAGAAGAGGAATAACATCAACTACACCACTCTGATAAAATAATGAGAAAAGTGAATTTATATGTGGGACCAATCCTGATTGAATGAATCCATCTAGATTTGTAGTAGAAAATTCTCCTATTGATTCTTCCTATACTTCAAAAAACTAATAAAATTATAATTGGATAAGATTTTGATTAATAGGTAGATTTTGATCAAATGAAAATGGTCATTTTCTAATTAACAAGTCTCTGTGTCATAAAGTATTTTTTATTACTTATTGGGGCTCCAGCAATTGAATGTAGAAACTTCACGTGACAGAAAAAAAAAAAAAACTCCTAAAGGTACTATATTTCCAACTTTGATCTCCTTGAATGGCCAGGGCCTTAGAGCCCTTGAGTTTACCAAAACAGGAAACAGCTTCTTGACTAGATATCTATCAGAAAAGAGTTGTACCACTATTACTAAAAGATAGTTTTTGCTACAGTTATCCCCTGAAGCAGATAATATAATTCCAAGATTAATGGTTAACCTCCCTTGTTTCCCATCATCTTTCTTTTTTTTTATCTTTTATTTAATGAATATAAATTTCCAAAGTACGACTTATGGATTACAATGGCTTCCCCCCATACCGTCCCTCCCACCCACAACCCTCCCCTTTCCCACTCCCTCTCCCCTTCCATTCACATCAAGATTCATTTTCGATTATCTTAATATACAGAAGATCAGCTTAGTATACATTAAGTAAGGATTTCAACAGTTTGCTCCCCCACAGAAACATAAAGTGAAAAATAATAGATGATTTTTTAAATGATCCCATCATCTTTCTATCAGCGATACCTACTTACTTTCAGTGAATATGAAAGCGAAATTGTACTAGCATGCATGGGTCATGCCGTGCTAACTTTTCTACAGAAATTCATACTGTTCTAATTTGATTTTCCATATCCAGGAGGAAAAGCTACACCTCACGTGCTATACAATTGTTTTTAAAATGTCTTAACATTTTAGTGATTTTATTTCTTTAGTATATCTATCCAGTAGTGGGATTACTGGATCATAAGGCAGTTCTATTTCTACTTTTTAAAGAGATTTATGTATTTGAAAATCAGAGTTACACAGAGAAGAGAGGCAGAGAAAGAGAGAGAGAGTCTTCCATCTGATGGTTCACTCCCCAGTTGGCCACAATTGCTGGAGCTGTGCAGATCCAAAGCCAAGAGCTTCTTCCAGGTCACCAGTGCAGGTGCAGGGGCCCAAGGACCTGGGCTATCCTCTACTACCTTCCCAGGCCATAGCAGAGAACTGAATCAGAAGTGGAGCAGTTCGGTCCCAAACCAGTACCCATATAGGATGCCGGCACTTCAGGCCAGGGCGTTAACCTGCTGTGCCACAGCTCTGGCCCCTCTACTTCTACTTTTTAAAACAAAATCTCCATATTGTTTTCTTTTTTAAAAAAGATTTATTTATTTATTTGAAATTCATAGTTACACAGAGAGAGGAGAGGTGAGGGGTGAGAGGGGTTTTCCATCCACTGGTTCACTCCCCATATGGCTGCAATGGTTGGAGCTGCACTGATCTGAATCCAGGAGCCAGGAGCTTCCTTCAGGTCTCCCAGATGGGTGCAGGGGCTCAAGGACTTGGACCATCTTCTACTGCTTTCCCAGGCCATAGCACAGAGCTGGATCGGAAGAGGAGCAGCCGGGATTAGAACTGGTGCCTATATGTGAGGCTGGCACTTCAGGCGGCAGCTTTTCCCACTACGCCACAGTGCCAGACCCTCCATATTGTTTCCTGTTTTGACTGTACTCACTTTACATGCCCACCAACAAAGTATAAAACTTCCCCTTTAGGGTGCTGGCATTGCGGCATAGCAGGTAAAGCCATTGTTTGCAGTGCCAGCATCCCTTATGAGTGTCAGTTTGAGTCCTGGCTTCTCCACTTCCAATCCAGCTCTCTGGTATGGCCTGAGAAAGCAGTACAAGATGGCCCAAGTCCTTGGGCCCCTGCACCAGCGTGGCAGACCTGAAGGAAGCTCCTGGCTCCTGGATTCAGATAGGTGCAGATCCTGCCATTTTGGTCAATTGGGGAGTGGACCAGCGGATGGAAGACCTCTCTTTCTCTCTCTCTCTCTCTGCCTCTCCTTCTCTCTCTGTGTACATCTAACTTTCAAGTAAATGAATAAATATTAAAAAAAAACAGTTCCCCTTTCTCTACATCCTCATCAATATTTGTTACTTTTTGTCTTTTTGATAATAGCTATTCAGTCTAGAGTTAGGTAAGATCTTGTCTTCATTTGCATTACTTTGATAGGTAGTGATAGTGAACATATTTTCATATATTTTTGCCATTTTCACTTCTTCTTTTAAAAAGTGTCTATTCAGTTGCTTTTTAAAAAAGATTTATATATTTATATGAAAGTGTTACAAAGAGAGAGAGGAGAGCCAGAAGGGAGAAGGAGGGAGGGAGGGAGGGAGAGAGAGAGAAAATATGCTTCTATCTGCTGGTTTACTCTTCAAATGGCTGCAAGGACCAGAGATGAGCCAGGCCAAAGCCAGGAGCCAGGAGCTTCATCCATGTCTCTCACATGGGTGGCAGGGGCCCAAACACTTGAGCCATCTGCTGCTTTTCCCAGGCCATTAGCAGGGAACTCGATTGTAAGAAGAGCAGCCAGGACTCAAACCAGCAGCAATATGAAATGCTGGCATGGCTAGTGGTGGCTTTACCCACCACAGCCCATTCAGAATCTTTGTTAAGATTTCTTAACTTGGTTATCTTTTTCTGTTCTTGAGGTTCGTTGTTGTTGTTGTTGTTATTTTTCCCTTTATATTCTGGATATTGATCCTTGGTTGGACATTTGCAAATATATTCCCCCATTTTCTCTATTGTCTCTTCGCCCTGGTTTATTTATTTGAAAGGTAGAGAGACAGGACTAGAGATATAGAGACAAACAAACTATGTCAAAAGACTGGCAAAGCCACCACCTGCAAATACACCACCAAATACAGGTTATATGTGATGCCAGCATCCCATATGGGAGCCAGATTGAGTCCCAATTACTCTGCTTCTGATCCAGCTCCCTGCTAATGCACCTGAGAAAGCAGTGGACAACCCAAGTGTTTAGGCCCCTGCACCCAAATGTGAGACCTGGAAGAAGCTCCTGGCTCCTGGCTGTGACCTTACCTTGCCCCGTCTGTTGCGGCCATTTGGGGAGTGAACCACAGGATGGAAGATCTCTCTGTCTCTCCCTGTTTCTCTCTGTAACTCAGACTTTCAATAAATAAATCATTCTTTAAAAAAAATCATAAGTCCTGTCTTCTGTTCGATCTATTTTGTTGTTGAAGCCCTCAGATGTACTATTTATTTCTTTGACTGAAGCTCCAAGATTTCTGATTGATCTTTTTTTTTATTTTTTTTTTATTTTTTTATTTTTTTGACAGGCAGAGTGGACAGGGAGAGAGAGAGACAGAGAGAAAGGTCTTCCTTTGCCATTGGTTCACCCTCCAATGGCCGCCGTGGCCAGCACGCTGCGGCCGGCGCACCGCGCTGATCCAATGGCAGGAGCCAGGAGCCAGGTGCTTTTCCTGGTCTCCCATGGGGTGCAGGGCCCAAGCACCTGGGCCATCCTCCACTGCACTCCCTGGCCACAGCAGAGAGCTGGCCTGGAAGAGGGGCAACCGGGACAGAATCCGGCGCCCCGACCGGGACTAGAACCCGGTGTGCCGGTGCCACTAGGCGGAGGATTAGCCTAGTGAGCCGCGGCGCCGGCCTGATTGATCTTTTTAACGATTTCTGTTTAATTTCTAAAATATATCATGCATTGTTTTCTTCATTTATTTGAATTATCTACCTGTATTCTCTTGCGTCTTCTTGAGTTTTGTTAGTGTCATTATTTAAAATTCTTTTTCAGGCATTTCATAGATTTTTTTAAAAATCAAGATCTATTTCTGGAGAACTATTGTATTACCTTGAAGGTTTCATTCTTCCTTGCTTCTTCATGTTTCCTGTGTTGATGTCTGTGTTGCTGTAACTGTTTCTTCTTCTTTATGTAGTAAATTTCATTAGAAAAGACTTTTTCATCTAGGTGGGATATGGAGCATCAGTGGGTATTTGCTTTGGCTTTGGTTTTATGTGAGCACAGAGGTGTAACCACTGTGTGATTTCCTCAGTTGTAATCAATGTCAGTAGTTTGAGTACTATAATTATTTAGACTACAGGAGTTCACAGGGGTAGTGGTATGGCTTTGCATTGGACATGGGCTTCCAAAGGTGCGTGTCCTTGGGCCCCACAGTCAAATGCCAATCACACTGGTGTTTGTGATGGCAGTGCCACATTCCTGGTTTTGTAAGACATGTAAGAGGTCATCACTAGGTCCCACAGTGATGACCTAAGTGATGTCAGAGCTTAAGGCATTGATAACAATGGCCCTGGGATGTGGATGGTCCTTCCCCAGGTCTTTCTGGGAAGATGTGGGTAATGCAACAATAGCCTCAGTACAAGCACCGGAAGATATGGAGGGTCTGATATCCTGTTTCCCATAGGGCAAATACAAGTTATGCTTGGTATTGTGAACTGGCAGGCATAGACCTGGAGAAGCAGAATGCATATAGGACCTTCCCCAACTCTCACAGATGAGCACAGACGACTCTGGAGAATCTAGCATCAACAGTCACAGTCTGAGTGCTATAGGACACAATGAAGACCTTATCCAGCACCCACTGGGCAAGCGCAGATGACTCTGGGAATTGTGAACTGGCAGCAGCTGTAGTCCTGAAGGAATATGATGCTGATAGAACTTTCTCTAGTCCCATGGGAGAGTATGAATGTACTCAGGGTTTATAGAGCCAATAGTTATAACCCCAAAGCTGCAGAACATGGAGCATTCTTTATTCAGATCCCACAGGTTATGCCAGGAATAGCATACTGGCATCTACAGAAGTGGAAATATGGGATGATGTGTCCTTTCCGAGGTCCCACAGGGTAAATGCAGATGACTCTAGGGATTGTTGCCCAATAGCCACAGGTTGCAGCAGTAAACTTACCTAGGTTCCATGGGGTCAGTGCCAGTTATGCTGGGGATCGAGCAATGGCAGCCATGAACCTGTAGCTGTAGGACACAGATGGAGCTTTCTCAACATCCCATGGGATGAGCATGGATGACTCAGGGTGTTACAAGACTAACAATCACAGTCTCAGAGTTTCAGGATACAATGGAGGATCTTACCCAGGGTGAGTGCAGGTAACTCTGGGGCTTATAACACCACCAACTGCAGTCTTTTTTTTTTTTTTTAAGATTTATTTATTTATTTATTTATAAGGAAGAGTTACAGAGAGGCAGAGGCAGAGAGGGAAAAGTCTCCCATCCACTGGTTTACCCTCCAAATAACTACAACTGCTGGAGCTGGGCTGATCTGAAGCCAGAATCCAGGAGTTTCTTCTGGGTCTCCCACACAGGTGTTGGGGTGTGCCCAAGGACTTAGGCCATCTTCTACTGCTTTCCCAGGCTTTAGCAGAGAGCTGCATCAGGAGTGGAGCAGCTGAGACTTGAATTGGCACCCATATATGATTCCAGCACTGCAGAGAACAGCTTTAGCTTCTAGGTCATGGCACTGTCCCCACCAGCTGCAGCCTCACCGCTGTAGGAGGCAGAAGGGACTGTTTCAGCTCCCACTGAATACCCACTGTCCTGAATCTGTGGAACTCAGATGGGATAAGGCTTGTACTCCTGCAGCGGTGAGCATGGATCTGTGGAATGCAGATAGGGCCTTCCCCAGGTACCAAGGTGAGCACAGTTGATGCTAGGGCTTGTGCTTGGTCAGCCTCAGTCCCTGAGCAGGGAGACATGGAAAGGAACTTTCCCAGTTCATGCAGGACAAGCAAGAGTGACCAGGAAGCTTGTGTATTGGCTACTGAGAGCTCTAAGCTATGAGCCACAGAGGGGAATTTCCTATGTCCCTTTGGGGTTTGTGTGCCAGAGGCTGTAGGCCCTGAATCACGAGAGACAGAGGAATACTTCTCCAGGATCCACAGGGACAAGCAAGGATGACACTGGGATTTGATCCCTGGCTATCAAGAACCGTGAGCTGTGAGACATGGAGAAGGACTTCCCCAGTTCCTGCCAGGGCTTGTGTACCAGCTACTGTTCTCCAGATCTTGCAGAGTGAGCAAGCATGACTCTCGAGCGTACACACAGCAGTGCTGCAGCTGCAGGATACAAAGGGGCCTGTCCTCGGCCCCATGAGGTGTATCAGTTCCAGAGGCTTCTGGCAGTGTCCAGTGCTACCAACTGAAACCTAAGACAGAATGGAGTCCAGCAATGGCTGTGCTGTGGCAGCTCTCCAGACTACATTTAAAGCCTGTGGGCACTGAGGAATTCTATTGCTAGGGCTGTTGGTCTGCAGTGATGCTGATGATAGGGATCACGGTTTTCTAATTACTCTTCCTGGGAATGTAAAGTTCTCCCCTGGCCAGGCGCCTGGAGTAGGAGTTGCAGTATGCTTTGTTCTGGTTTTCTAAGTCTCCATGCTGCTTAGGGCTTCCATCACCTTTTTACTGAAGTTCTCTCTCAGTGAACTGTCCAGAAATTGGATCGTAAGTCTTCTAAAATAACCATTAGTGAGACTTTCTTGCATTCTCTATTTAAATTGCTACAGCACCCTTTTCAGTATTCTTCATGCTTTTTCTCACATTTATTTTTCTTCCTGGTACCTACCATCGTTTTTTAAAAAACTAAGTTTTATTGTTTGAAAGGCAGATTGACAGAGAAAGAGAGAGAGAGAGAGAGAGAGAGAGAGAGATAGATCTTCTATCCACTGACCACTCCTCAAATGCCCACAAAAACTGTAGTTGTGCCAGAACAAATAAAGGAGCCCAGAACTCCATCCAGGTCTCCCATTTGGGTGACAGGACCCCAAGAACTTGAAGCGTCATCTGCTGCCTTCCAGGTACATTAGCAGGGAGCTGGATCAGAAGCAGAGGCAGAACTTGATTCCAGGCACTCTGATGAGGATGTGGACGTCTCAAGTTGCAGCTTAACCTGGTGCACCACAGTACTCCCTCCAGTTAAAATATGCTATATATTTTTCATTTCATTACTGTTTCATTAGTGTGGGGAGCAATCCGGACTAGACTAAGTTACTCGAATTAGGACTTATTCTATGCATCTGCTCTCCCACAATATGGCGCTGGGAGAGAAGTAAACAGCTTTCGCACAGCTGCCTCCAGTTCAACCAATTAACTGTAGGACTTGCTCCTGATTGGAGAGCAGCGTACTCGGCGTGTGGGCAGCCGAGTTAGGATTGGCGGAGGAGGACTATAAAGGAGGAGAGAGACGGCATGCACCAGGAACATCTATGGGGAACATCTAGCTGAAGGAACACCCGTGCAGCCCCCGAGAAAGCCGGCCGGCGGTGTGCCACTCCCCTGCGGAAGTGGGGAATGTGGCCAGGGGGAACTGCCCTTCCACGGAGGTGGAAGGGATAGTAGCCAACCCGGGAAGAACCAGCAGCAAACCCGGGGAAGGCCGAGCAGACGAAAGAACAGCGCAGGGTCCTGTGTTGCTCCTCCACGAAGAGGGGGAGCGACATAATGGTGCCGTGACTCGGATATGAAGCCTAGGCAGGGCTTAGTGTCGTTCCTCCACGAAGAGGGGGAGCGACATAATGGTGCCGTGACTCGGATAGGAAACCTAGCTCGGATAGGAAACCTAGGACGGATATGAAACTTAGGAGGGAAGAAACGGGAAGAAACGGGAAGAACTAGGGAAAATATCGGAGAGAGAAACTAGCAAACAGCCTAGGGAAAATATCGGAGAGACTAGCAAACAGCCTAGGGAAAAGCCGGACGAAAAAGGAGCCGGAAGAAGCTATTGAAAGCCTAGGCATAGATTCAGATACGGACTACAGGGGGAAGCTGGGAGAGATCTCTAAGGGTGAAAGCGAAAGTGAAAGCTAGAACAAACAGACTCGGACGCGGACTGTGGGGAGAGGCCAGGAGAAATGAGGGAGGAATATTGTTGGAGGAAAGCTTGGGGAAACATACCGGGTAGAGAAAAGTGTTAGGGAAATTGAAGCCGCGGGGGGCAGGCTGAGGCGGATACGAAAGCCACTTTGGGATTCTCAAGTTAGCCCGGGAATAGGGGGCGAAAAGTTGAAACCAGAAGCTGAGACGTAAGCCAGATTGGGATCCGTCTGATTAGCCCGGGGAGCAAAGGACGGGAAGCCAAACCGTGGGGCGGAGACGTACGCTGGGTTGAATTCGCCAGGCTAGCCCGGGGAACTTGGATTGAATGCTAGTGGTGGAGACGCAAGCTACGCTGTGTTACTCGCGGAAGCCGCCGCGTGCAGAGAGAGCACGGGGCATTGGCGCGAGGCCGTGGTGCGGGCGCGAAGTGTGTGGAGACCGCGGAGCGTGCGCGCAGAGCCGGGAACCCGCCGGTGGGGCGAGGCGCCGGGAAGCCGCGCAGAGCCGTGAAGCTGCCGCGGGGCGAGCCGCCGAGAAGCAGCCTCGGGGCGGAGCCCGCCGGCGGGGCGAGGCGCCGGGAAGCCGCGCAGAGCCGTGAAGCTGCCGGCAGGGCGAGGCACCGGGAAGCCGCAGGGATAAGAGAAACAGAAGTTTAGAAGTAAGATGAGAGAAATAGGAATGCTGGAAGATAGAAGTAAAATGGGAGAAATAGGAATGCCCGGAGATAGAGAAATAGAGAAATAGAAAGGCCTCCCCTCAACATGGCAATGAGAAAGCTTGGATTCGGTCTGCCCGATTAGTGAGGCGATGAGCACCTGCGGCGCTAGCAGCTTATGCACCGCAGGTCACCGAAGACAGGCACGAATTAACATCAGAAAGGCCTCCCCACAATACTGCAATTAGAAAGCTTGGATTCGGTCTGCCTGATTAAGTGAGGCGATGAGCACCTGCGGGCCGCTAGCAACTTACGAGCTGCAGGTCACCGAAGATAGGCACGAACCAACACTAATAAGTCTCCCCCACAATATGGCAATAAGAAGGCTTGGATTTGGTTTGCCTGATTGTTAGGGCTTGTAAGCCCCTGCAGGCAGAGCAGAGCATGCGCTGCAGGGCACCGAACACAGGCACGCATCAGCACCTAAAAACCTCCTCACAACATGGCAAAGAGAGGACCCGGATTCGGTTTGCCTGATTGATAGGACTTGTAAGAACCTGTGGCAACTCTAGCAAGCAGAGCAGAGTGTGTGCCGCGGGACACCGAAGACAGGCGCGTATCAACGCCAAAAATAAAAAGAAAGGGGGATCTGTGGGGAGCAATCCGGACTAGACTAAGTTACTCGAATTAGGACTTATTCTATGCATCTGCTCTCCCACAATATGGCGCTGGGAGAGAAGTAAACAGCTTTCGCACAGCTGCCTCCAGTTCAACCAATTAACTGTAGGACTTGCTCCTGATTGGAGAGCAGCGTACTCGGCGTGTGGGCAGCCGAGTTAGGATTGGCGGAGGAGGACTATAAAGGAGGAGAGAGACGGCATGCACCAGGAACATCTATGGGGAACATCTAGCTGAAGGAACACCCGTGCAGCCCCCGAGAAAGCCGGCCGGCGGTGTGCCACTCCCCTGCGGAAGTGGGGAATGTGGCCAGGGGGAACTGCCCTTCCACGGAGGTGGAAGGGATAGTAGCCAACCCGGGAAGAACCAGCAGCAAACCCGGGGAAGGCCGAGCAGACGAAAGAACAGCGCAGGGTCCTGTGTTGCTCCTCCACGAAGAGGGGGAGCGACAATTAGTATTTATAACTGTGGGGTACACAATAGGTATTACTAAATATTTATTGCATTAATATAAATCTGTTGACCTTCTACAACATACGAATTCCAGTTCAATTGAGTAAATTACCCACAGGTTATTCATAACTTAAACATATAGCACAAAGTTGTAAATTATTGAAGTAAAAATTAAAATTTTAATAAATTATATGTGGACTGACCAGATAATCTTTGAAATCCAGTTGAAACAAGTATAGGATAAGAACCTTATCAGGGTCTATTTCATCCACATTGCCAAAGTATCCAATCAAGAAAAACAATTCTATAGAAAAAGTAACTTACAATTCAATTATTTCTGCTATGTATGTGATTCGCTAACTCAGAAGATACAAAAGTAATGTTATCATAGTCACTTTAACATTTAGAACTATCCTTCCTTCTCCATGATCTTGAGAGAAAGTTTTTAAAATGTGAAATTATATAAAATTCAAGCATATTTTGGAAAATTAGTATAGTCTTTTGTTAGTTCATATCATTCTTAGTACCTGTGTTTGTAACTTATACCTTATGTTACAGGTAATGGAAAAGTCAATCTTAAAAGTATGATGGATGAAGTGAAAAATTTCTCAGGTGAGTAAAAAGTTACTATCACTCTGACATCTGTAAGTCTTAGACTGTACTATTTTTTATCTTACATGCTCTAACTTGCCAATCTCTGACTTATGAGAGTGTGGAGTTTTAACATTACAGGCATAAATATTTCATATTTAGAATCTTTGGGTGGATCATAAAACTGTCAAATGTCTATATTTTCACTTTCTAAAGGAAAAAAAGTTCATATCCGTGACCTTCAAAGTCTTCTGAAAAACATGGGGATTGAACTGACAGATACAGAATGCTTAGAGCTGAAGAAGACCCTGCCAACGGATGGTGAGTCGTAACACTGGGCTTTACATAGAGCCCGGTTTTATGGCTTTTTAAGAATCTGTAAAACTTTCCATGAAATTTCCTCTAGAAGTTCTTTAAGTATATTAGAAAAGAAAGTTTTGTATTATATTTAAACCTATTAACTGTTAATTCAATTTCCCCTTTTTTCTTTTATTTACTGGAGAGGCACACAGAGAGAGAGAGAGAGAGGAGAGAGAGGAGAGAGAGAGGAAAGGAGAGAGAAACAGAGAGAGGGAAGGGGAGAGTATGTGTATTTCTGTCCCCTGGTTTTCTCTCCAAATGGGTGCAATGGCCAGGGCTGGGCCTAGGCAAAGCTGTGAGACAGGAACACAATCCAGGTCTCTCTTATCGGTGTCAGGATCCCAATCACTTGCAACATCATCCTGCCTCCCAAGGTCTGCATTAGAAAGAAGCTGGATTCAGGAGTGGAGCCATGTATCAAATTAAGGTACTCCAATACAGGATGAGAGCATCTTAGGCCAAGCACTCACCCCTACATTTAATTTTTAAATCATCAATACCTTTAGTCACAAATGAAGCAAATATTTTAGCTTAATATTGTTCATACCTAATTATAAAGCCTATAATTAGGGAAAGGAAGGAAAATGAGAATGCCAGACTAGTGGAAGGAAAGGAAAACTCAGAGACAAAATGGGAAATCAAAGTATAGTGAGGTTGTTAAGAGCAAAGCACTTTCTTTCCATATACAGAGATTCAAACCCTGTTTCCAATACTTACTGCTGCTGTCACACTTAGTCCTGTGCATCTCAGTTTCCTCATTTACAAAATTTGTGTAAAAATTAAGTGAGATAAATCATTTTGAAAAGTACATGGTAAATAGTGAAATGTCAATATAAAGGTTAGTTATTGTGCTACTGTTGTAGTTGTGACGATGAGGATGATTGGAGTGGTAGTGGTGGTGGTGGTGGTGGTGGTGGTGGTGGTGATAATGATGATGCTTCAGAATAGTTGAAAATACACAGTTGGTTCAGATTATAAACTCATAGATATTTGTCACTTTAAAAAATTTGCCACTGAAAATTTGCCACATAAACCGATATTTTATAGAAAACTATGGAAAAATGTTTCTAGAATTATAAAATATAAAAGACTACCTTTGGGATGTCGATATAATTTTCATTCTGATGTGAATTTTCCTTTGTCATAGCTGCTGGAGAGGTGTTTCAGAATAGGATCTTGGATGGTGTAAAGTCTCTCAAAGGTGACAGTCTCTGAAACATTATATTGTGAATATTGAAAACTGATTTATTTGTTGTGCCTCCTTCAATATTTGTATTTAACATATAATATCCTCGGTTCTGTTTTTGGATCTACTCTTAAGTTATCACAAACTTTATCAAGGGGAAAAATTACTTGAGAGTTATTTATTTTAGAAATTTTTAACAAGTAACTGAATCTTAAATGACAAAAATATCCTCTACTGTTTCAGAAGACTATGAGTTTAGTTGCTTTAGCTCCATTTAAAAAGTCGTTAAGAACTTTTTTACTATGTTCCATTATTATCAAGCTTAGGCTTAAATAAACAAGCTTTATTCATAACTTTTATGACTATTGACTTTTTAAATCATGAATACATCTTGTTTTTATCATTGTTTTCCATCACATTTCTTAGGTAATAAAGATCATTTAATAAAAGAAACAATGAATATACTTATATTTTTAATGTTTTAAAGTAATTTAATTTGTCTGATTTTATTTTGCCCTTTTTTTAAAGGAGGGATGGTTAATATCAATGACCTGAACAAAGTTCTTGGAAATATGGGAATTAAACTCACAGTAAAAGAACTTGAAGATCTTACAAAAAACCTCCCAGTTAATGGTAAGCATAAAAGATATAACATATCCAAGCATCCCTGTGCTTCAAAAAGCTAAATTCATATATCTGTTAGATATTTCTATTTATATATTCCCAGGGGTTATGAAGTTCAGCATGGCCAAAAAGGAATTCATTATATTTCAATTGGATTGATTTCTAACTTTATATTATCTGGGCCTCCGATATATTTAAAGCCTATCATAATAAATTTGAAAGTGTCATCTCTCACTTGGGGCCAGAACTGTGACATAGAAGGTTGAGCCTCCGCCTATAGTGTCGGAATCTTATATGGGCACCAGTTTGAGTCCCTGCTGCTCCACTTCCAATCCAGCTCCCTGCTAAAATGCTTGGGAAAGCGGCAGAAGATGTTACAAGTACTTGGGTTCCTGCACCAAGTGGGAGACCCAAAAGGAGCTCCTAGCTCCTGGTGCTGGCCTTGCCCAGCCCTGGCCTTTGTAGCCATTTGGGGAGTAAACCAGCTGATGGAAGACCTCTCTCTGTCCTCTCTGTCTCTGTAACCCTGCCTTTCAAATAAAGAGATCTTTTTTTTAAAGTGGGGTATCATTTTCCTTCACTGTTTTCCCAATTAAACTTAATTTAACATCCTAAAAATTTTTTCAGTCCATCGCTGGCTGTTGCCACTGGCCCTTGGCATCTATGACTCTTGATCTGTTCCAGATGTTGCTGTCTCATCAACATTTGGTATTATCATACATTTAATTATTTGAGCATGATTAGTAATAAAAGGTAGCAAATTTTTTACACTATGTTTTCTGATTGCCAGTGAGGTTATCATTTCATATACTTACTGATCATTTAGATTTCCTTTTCTGTGGATTGCCCTTTCATATATATTTTTCCAATTTTCTGTTGGACTATTTTCATTTTACTGATTAACTATAGTTGTTCATACATATATTCTTTGTTCTAATGATTTTTTTCATTTTTATGTTATACATACAAGAAAGACCTTTGTGGATTATCATTGCATTTAGATTGTCATGTTTTATTGAACACAAGTTCTTCATTTTGATAGAGTTTAATTTGTCACTATTTTTCTTTATAATTTCTTTTCAGAAAGTTCTTCCTTATTGGGTCATAAGCATTTTTTCTATTGTTTTTAGCATGTTAGCATATTTTTTTCAAATTAATTAATTTTATTTATTTGAAAGACAAAGGGACAGAAAGATAGAGATCCCCATCTGCTGGTTCATTGTCCAAATGTCCAAAACAGCCATGGCTGGGTAAGGCCAAAACCAAGAGCTGAAAACTCAATGTGTCTTTCACATAAGTGGTAGGTACCCAACTACCACTATTTCCCAGGATGTGCATTAACAGGAAGCTGGAATTGGGAACCAAGCCAGGACTTGAAGCGAGGCACTTTGATATAGGATGTGGGCATCCCAAGGGATTTCTTATCCCCTGTACCAAAAACCTACCACAGCATATTTCTTTTTTAAAAAAGATTTATTTATGTATTTGAAAGTCAGAGTTACAAAGGAAGAAAAGGAGAGGCAGAGAGAGAGAGGTCTTCCATCCGCTGGTTCACTCCCCAATTGGCCACAATGGTCAGAGTTGCACTGATCTGAAGCCAGGAGCCAGGGAGTTTCTTCCAGGTCTCCCATGCAGGTGCAGGGGCCCAAGGACTTGGGCCATCTTCTACTGCTTTCCCAGGCCATACCAGAGAGCTGGATCTGAAGTGGAACAGCTGGGACTTGAACTGACGCCCCTAAGGGATGCTGGCACTGCAGGCAGTGGCTTTACTCACTATGCCACAGTGCTGGCCCCCCAGCATATTTCTTTTTAATTGATATGGAATTCATTTTGATTTTTTTTTTACAGGCAGAGTGGACAGTGAGAGAGAGAGAGAGAGAGAGAGAGAAAGGTCTTCCTTTTGCCGTTGGTTCACCCTCCAACGGCCGCCGTGGCCATCCTCCACTGCACTCCCTGGCCACAGCAGAGAGCTGGCCTGGAAGAGAGGCAACCGGGACAGAATCCGGCGCCCTGACCGGGACTAGAACCCGGTGTGCCGGCACTGCTAGGCTGAGGATTAGTCTATTGAGCCATGGTGCCGGCCTCATTTTGCTTTTAATATGAGTTTGAAATCTAATTTTTCTCTATATAAATAATAAATATTTCATTAGCCCTTTTTCTTTTTATTTCCCAGAATCTTTTTCTTTAAGATGTACAAACTTCATGTATTTCATAAATACAAATTTATGAACATATGATAGTGATTCCTCCTACTATATCCATCCTTCCACCCTACTCCCACCCCTCTACCTCCTCCCTCTCATATCCCCATTCTTATTTTTTTATTAAGATCTATTTTCAGTTAAGTTTGTAACAGAAGATTAACTATACTAAGTAAAGAGTTCAACAAACAGAATGAAAAAAAAAGTTCCTTAACAGTTTTTTTATTTCTCTTTGATTTCTTTTATGACCCATTGTTCATTCAGGAGCATGTTGTCAGTCTCTATATGTTTCCATATGTTCTTCAGTTTTTTTAAAAGGTTTCATTTATTTATTTGAGAGGTAGAGTTCCAGACAGTGAGAGGGAGAGATAGAGAGAAAGGTCTTTCTTCTGCTGGTTTACTCCCTAAATGGCCGCAATGGCCGAAGCCATGCGGATCTGAAGCCAGGAGCCAGGAGCTTCTTCCCAGTCTCCCACTTGAGTGCAGAGGCCCAAGCATTTGGGCATCCTCTGCTGCTTTCCCATTCCACAGCAGAGAGCTGGACTGGAAGAGGAGCAACTGGGACTAGAACCGGTGCCCATATGGGATGCTGGCACCACAGGCGGAGGATTAACCTACTGCACCCTTCAGATCCTTGAGTTGTTGATTTCCAGCTTCATTCCATTGTGGTTAGAGATGAGGCATGGTATGATTTCAATTTTTTTTTTTTTAATTTGCTGAGACTTACTTTATGGCCTGACCTGTGTTCTACCCTAAAGAAAGTTCTATGCACTGGTGAGATGAATGTGTATTCTACAACTGTAGGATGAAAAGTTCTGTAGATATCTGTTAGAACCATGTGGCCCATCGTGTTGATTAACTCTGTTACTTCCTGCTGATTTTCTGTCCAGTTGATCTGTCCATTGCTGAAAGTGGGGTATTGAAGTCCCACATAACGATTGTGTTCGAGGCTATGTCTCCCTTTAGCTCCATTAACATTTCTTTTAAATAGTCAGGCACCCTATAATTAGGTGTGTATACATTTCTTATTGCCACATCTTCCTGATGAATTGATCCCTTAATCATTGCATAGTGCCCTTCTTTGTCTCTTTTAACAATTTTTGTGTGAAAGTCTATTTTGTCTGATATTTGAGATGGCTACACCAGCTCATTTTTGGTTTCTGTTAGCATGGAATATCTTTTTCCATCCTTTCTCTTTTAGTCTGCATGTATCTTTGTTGGTGAGATGTATTTTTTGTAGGCAGCAAATAGATGGGTTTTGTTTTTTAATCCATTCTTCTTATCTGTTTCTTTTAACTGGAGAATTGAGGCCATTTACATTCAAGGTGACCATTGATATATAATGTCTTTGCCCTGCAATTTTTCCATAAATATTCTTATTTTTTACTATGAATTTCCTTTGTACTTTTACTAGGAGATTTTCTGCTTTCACCTTCTTTCAAAGCGATGACCATGTTTCTATGTTTCCATGTGTAGCATATCCTTAAGCCTCTTTTGTAAGGCTGGTTGAGTAGTGACACATTCTTTCAATTTTTGTTTGTTATACAAGGTCTTTATTTCACCTTAACTCATAAGTTAGGGCTTTGCAGGGTAAAATATTCTGTCGACAGTTTTTTCTCTTAAGACTTGGAATATAGCTCACCATTCTTTCCTACCCTGTAGGGTTTCTGATGAGAAGTCTGCTGTGAGTCTAATTGGAGATCCTCTGAAAGTAATCTGGCATTTCTCTTGTGCACACCTTAGAATCTTTTCTTTATGTTTTACAATGTGTTGTGGTGAAGATCTTTTGTGGTCATGTCTATTAGGAGTTTGTGCTTCCTGTACTTGGATGTCCCTTTAGAACATGAATACAGTATTCATGCATGCTGCCACAAGAACCGTACAAAGGATCTATACAGTTCTCTGTGTAAACACAGATCCCTCATCACTTCTCAGCCTTTTGGCTAAGATCAAGTGTGGAGCACAGATCCCGCAGCAATGACCCTCACCAGGGAATCAGGGAACCCCAAGTATGTGGAGCCACATGTGACTGCCCAAAGTCCTAGTCACATCCTGCCACAGTGTTTTCACAGTCCCGACACACAAGCCTCCCACAGTCACAAGCACCCAGCCCCCTCTCAGTTCTCCCAGCCAGACTCAGGCATCTCCTCTCAGATGGTTGCTGGGCACATGGACAAGAGCTGGTGCAGTAGTTACATATGTCCAAAATGGCTCCCACTCACTCTCGGCTGATTACAGGACACTGGTGCTGGGTCGTCAGGGAGAGAAAAACATGTCCCCCCTTTTTTCTTCTAGGTTGGCAGGGATACTGTCCCCCACAGGGCTCTAAGTCAGACTTATGCCAGGCTCTTTCTGCAACTTTAACACTGGTGGCTTGGGTTGCTGTGGTCTGGTCTCACCTCACTCTCCAAAGCTGGTGCTGAGGCTCTCAGCTGCTGGAGTCCCGAGTTGTGTGTGTGCATACCCTCCACATAGATCCACAGGATCCCTCTAATTTGCATGGAGTTTCCTCTGCCATTTTCTCTCTCTTTCCTGAGATTGTACTCTCTCCACACGTTTTAAACTATCTTCCCTTAGACTAAAGCAATAAGCTGCCTCCCTATTATGCCATCTTGGTGCCTCTCCTCATTAGCCCTTTTACCAACTGATTTGTAGTGTCAACTTTATCACATAGACTAGAGTCTGTTTCTAAGATTTCTATGCTATTTCACTGGCTTATTTCTCTGTCTGTATGCCAATATACTACACTGCCTTAATTATATGGCTTTGGGGCTGGTGTTGTGGTATAGTAGGTTAAGCCTCCACCTGCAACACAGGCATCCCACATCAGTGCCGGCTTGTGTTCTGGCTGCTCCACTCTGATCCAGCATCCCTGCTGATGGCCTGAGAAAGCAGTGGAAGATGGCCCAGGTGCTTGGGCCCCTGCATCAGAAAAAAGACCAGAAAGAAGCTTCTGGCTCCTGGCTTCAGATCAGCCCAGCTCTGGTGGCTGTGGCCGTCTGGGGAGTGAACCAGTGGATGGAAGACACCTCTCTGTGTCTCTCCCTCTCTATATCTGTAACTCTGCCTCTCAAATAAATAAAATAAATCTTTTAAAAAAATGCTTTATTCTAGTAAATCTTTAAAATCAGTATTGCCAAATTAGAAATTATCTTTGCTGTTTTACAATATTAACCTTCTCTAAGTTTTAAAATAATATTTTTAAGATTCGTGATTGATAACACTTGTATTTTAATTGAAAATTTATTAAAATTACTATTGTGATTTAGAAAACTGATGATTTATCTATGTTGATCTCATTTCCTGCAATCATGCAAAAGTCTTTCTGATACTAGTAGTTTATTGGTATTTAGAACTCTTATGAAATTTCTGTATAAAAAATAATATCATTTGCATAATGATTATATATTGTAGTATTTTAATTTTTAAACCAGTTATCTGTTGTTCTTATTCTTTTTTATTGGTTGGAAACTGCTGACCATATTAGTGGAGGGTTAAGCTTATGATTATAAATTAAAAGTACATCATTGTAAAAATTTCTCAGTGAATGAGATCCCAGCAGAAAGAACAGGCCATCAAAGAAGGAGGCACCTTTCTCTGAAGGGATGCCTGTCCTTTCTGTGGGGATCTCACAACTGAAACCAACACCCATACGGGATGCCAGCACCACAGGCGGAGGATTAACCCCCTGCACCACAGGACCAGCCCCTCTACTTTCATTTCTAATTTTAATATTTATATCTTCTCTTTGTTATTAATCAAACTAGCTATAGATCTAACAATTTTATTGATCTTTTCAAAGAAACAACTTTCAATACCCTTGATTCTCTTTCTATTCTCTATTTCATCTATCATAATTATTTATAAACAATCTTTACTGTTAGCTTCCTTCTACTAGTTTTAGGTTAGTTGTATATAATTAATATCCTGGGTGTTATAAAGAGCTCATTCTCATCTGAGGTACATGACCACATGGAAGAAGATTGCCAAATTAGAATTATCTACCAGAAAGAAAATGAGTAGTTATAACTGATAGACAAACATTAATATCTACCATTTACCAAGAAAACCTATTACATAGACTGATTCATATTAGCATGCATTGCATGATTACTGAATTAATTAGTAGACAAAAATCCTGTGTTTTAGAATATTAAGAAGCCTTAATAGTTGTCTCCAAATGAAAGATCAAATATTTCCAACAAGTCATGATAATTGAAAATATGGGATGAAAAGATTTTAACAAAAAATTTAATAGGAAAGTGTAAACTCTACCATTTTTGATGACCTTATTCTAGCATAAATCAAATCTTGTACTCCTTGTAAAGCACTTTAGGCTCTTATGAGTTAGAGAGACCCTATGATCCAGGAAATAGATCATGTATGGATTACTCAAATCTAGTAATGCAAATTAAACACAGCTTTAGAAACTATACGAGTTAATTTTACCTAGGAGCAATAAATAAATAGTTTTATGCTTTATTTCTGAACATTATCATCTGCTTTGTTTTTTCTAACAGCTAATGGGAAGACTGTTCTCAGTAAGCTAATAGATGAAGTGCAAGCTGTTACAGGTAAGTGAAAAATATTCTGAATCTCAGCATATAAATAATTATGCCAGATTATAGTTAATAATTTTCATGATTATTGTCTCATCAGGCATGTTTTCTTTTTTATTAATGAAGGCATATATTTAATTTCCAAGAGTCATCTCTATTTTAATAACTGTGTAAAATCTTCATAGCAAGTCTATAATTCTATGCAGTATTTTTCAATAACATTTCTTTTTTTTTTTTTTTTTTTTTGACAGGCAGAGTGGACAGTGAGAGAGAGAGACAGAGAGAAAGGTCTTCCTTTGCCGTTGGTTCACCCTCCAATGGCCGCCGCGGTCGGCGCGCTGCTGCCGGCGCACCGCGCTGATCCGATGGCAGGAGCCAGGAGCCAGGTGCTTTTCCTGGTCTCCCATGGGGTGCAGGGCCCAAGCACCTGGGCCGTCCTCCACTGCACTCCCTGGCCACAGCAGAGAGCTGGCCTGGAAGAGGGGCAACCGGGACAGAATCTGGTGCCCCGACCGGGACTAGAACCCGGTGTGCCGGCGCCGCTAGGCGGAGGATTAGCCTAGTGAGCCGCGGCGCCGGCCTTCAATAACATTTCTTAATAATTGAGTTTAAATGATAAAAATATAGGTTAGCACTGTTGATTAAGTACACTCCATTAAAGATACAGACAGATATTTACATAAAGACTGCATGAATTCCATCCAAGTGTTAAATTATACGGATAAACTATCTAAAATATTTCCAATTTATAGTGGCACTTTTCATATATCCATATATTTCTCTGTGTACTATATTATCTTGTCCACATGAGATGATACCTGTATAGTGGCTTTGCTTTTAATCCAGGAATTCAGACCAATGCAACATAAGAAAAGATTATTTATTTTTACATTTTAAATCTTTAAATAATTTTTTAAAATCTCACATTTTATCATTCTCATTTGGAGGAGAAGATGTTGATATCGATGATGTAAAAGATGTTGTAGAAAACATGGGGATAGAACTTACAGAAAAGGAATGCATGGAGCTGGTGGAAAAATTATCAGCTTATGGTGAGCATGTAATATGTTAAGGTAACTGTGATTTATTTTTAGCTGGAGGCAGTTCTGCTGAGTAGACACTTGTCAATATTTGAAATTATTTTTGGTTGTCATAACCACAGCCTGGTGGAAGCTGTACCACTGGCATCCAGTGAACAGAGGTCGTATATTAGTAAACATCCCAAAATAAATAAACATTCCCTCACAATAATTACCCCAAAATGACCGGAGTGTGCTGCTATTGAAAAAGCCTGCAGTTAACTTTCAAGGGAACTCAGGGTTTGTACTTCTGTGGAAGCACGTCTGTCCCATCCTACACTCCAGGGAAAGCTTGTCAGAGAACTTACAACTTTCCTTACCTGGAGAAGAAACCTTCAACTGTGTAATTTACTTCTTTATTTGCAAAGCAAGAAAAAATACAGCATATAAATCTATGCTGAGAAACACCTGTCATTACTCTTAGTTCTATTGGAATACTTAAGTCTAAGCAAAGAAACTTAAGAAAAAGGAACTATGGTGGTACTTTGGAAATCAAAATATGAAAAGTAAAATGAAGGATTAAGAGACTGTACATTTCAACACAATAAAGTAATAGTACTACTGACCTTACATGTCAAAGAGAAAAAGTAGCCATAATATTAAAGTTCTGTATTTCATATTATTTTTTCAATTTTTTTTTGACAGGCAGAGTTAGTGAGAGAGAGAGACAGAGAGAAAGGTCTTCCTTTTTCAGTTGGTTCACCCCCCAAATGGCCGCTACGGCAGGCACACTGCGCTGATCTGAAGCCGGGAGGCAGGTGCTTCCTCCTGGTCTCCCATGCGGGTGCAGGGCCCAAGCACTTGGGCCATCCTCCACTGCCTTCCCGGGCCACAGCAGAGAGCTGGACAGGAAGAGGCGCAACTGGGAGAGAACCAGCACCACAGCCGGGACTAGAACCCAGAGTGCCAGCACCACAGGCGGAGGATTAGCCTAGTGAGCCGCAGCACTGGCCCTGTATTTCATATTTTAATGAAACATGGAAAAAAATTCTGGATATTTATTTCTGAAATTATTTTTATACCAGATCCATAACAAGTTTCTCTTTGAACAGAATTGTTTATTTTCTTACAGCTGATAGAAAAATCTTTCAGAACAGATTGCTAGAAGGCTTAAAGGCTCTTAAAGGTAAGAGAATCATAATGAAAAAGTGAATGAATTTGAAATCCTGGTGATTTACATTTAATTTATTTCCCAGATATTTAAATTTGAATCTCCCTTCTGTAATTTATGTTGCTACCTTTTTATTTTTTTGCAATTGGTAAAATGTCTGATTTTATTCTAGAAAACATGTACAGTCCATTTTAGCTAATAAGTTGTAGTCAGCATAAGATAAAAGTAGACTAATGCTAAAATCAGTCTTGTAAGTCATCAAAGCAATTTAAAAATCATTTTGATTTTTGATGGAAAGTCAGTATATTGTTATTTTGTGATAACATGCTGAGGGAAGCAGTATACTATGCAAGCAGTCTTGGAAAATCAGTAAAATCAAATTTTAAAAAAAGATGAAACTAACTGTAAAAACGAAGCTGAAAAGCAAAGTGCAAAAATAAGTCCTAAATTGTACAGAATGCAGTGAAAAGGCCAATGTCAGAAAAGCTTGCTTGCCCTTATCAGCCCAGTTAGCCTTTCCAGATGACCTTTCTACTTCCTTGGATTCACACGCTACAGCCTTCACAGGTAATTTGCACCTCATTTATGAAGCCTTTCTTATTACTGAGCTCTGCAGTGTCTTTTTCTCAAATAGACTGTAAAGCCATTGAGGACAAACACTATACCTTCCTTCCCTTCTCTGGGATCCCAAGTGCTTTCCATAATTCTGTTTTTACAAAAGGAAGTGCTAAATCCTTTTCATGCTCCTTGAGGGAATGTGTATTGTACTGGAGACTATCCTACTAATTTGACCAAGGTCAAATGATTGATAAATGGTGAGGCATACATTAATACCCTAGTCTGTCTGGCTCCAGTTAGTTCTGGAGTCAGACAAACCCAGATCCTGGCTCTACTATCTAGTTATAATATATATATTATATATTATATATATATATAATATTATATATTATATCAGGAGCCAGGAACAAGGAGCTTCTTTCAGGTCTCCCACATGAGTGCAGGGGCCCAAGGACTTGGGCCATCTTCTACTGCTTTTCCAGGCCATAGAGAGAGCTGGATCAGAGAGGAGCAGCCAGGACTAGAACCGGTGCCCATATGGGATGCCAGCGCTTCAGGCCAAGGCTTTAACCTGCTATGTTACAGTGCTGGCCCCTAGTTAGATATATTAACATGGGGAAAATATGAACTCATTAAGTGTACGCTAAGAGCCAAGCACTATATAAAATTTATAGTCTCATCCAGTTTTCAGCAATATTAAAAGGAAGATTCTGTTTATTGTTTCCATATCACAGAAGAGTATACCAAAACACAGAAAGATTACACAGACTGTCCAAGGTTACATAGTAACTAGCAGAATTGAGACACAAATCTAAAGAGTTTAATTACAAAACTCATCTATATATAGCTCATTTGCCTGCATAGTAGTAATCAATATTAATTTAACATGCACTAGGCCAGATATCCATGTACTTCTGGAATTGTTTAGAAAGTTTGAGTCTGTGTAGATGTATACTTTTCCCTGAAGTGTACTTTCTTTAGATTCTTAAAGTTATTCATGACTCCTCAAGATTAAAAGGACATTTATCACTGTGGCTTGGGGAAGGTGGATAGGATATAAAGAATTGTAGAAGATATCCTCTTCTTTCCAAGAGATCAAATAGTGGATATAAGATAAGGTACAAGGCATATTCAGTTCTAAGCAATGGGCTTAGAGAAAGGCAATTCTAGCTAAAGCAATAAGGAAACACATCACAATTCTATAGAATGCTCTGTCATTCACCTTCTAAAAATTGTGATTAAAATCTACATAACATAAAATTTAGATTTTAACTAATGTTAAGGGTACAAATCAGTGGCATTAAGTATATTCACAATGTTGTGCAAACATTGCATTTTTACTGTTGATTTCCACAACCTCTCATCACACTAACAGAAACTGTAGTGATTAAGAAAACTCCACATTTCCTCCCCTCTCTAGACCCTGGTAACCTCTATTCTAGTTTCTATGAATTTACTTCCTCTAGAGACATCATGTAGATGGATACCATTTAACTATATATGTTGGATTTTAGAGTAATGTCCCATATTTCTTTGGGATTTCCCAAAATTTGAGAGGAGTTGAAATAATTAAAATCTACATTTGTACCATAAAAAGAAATAAGACTTCTCTTCATTCAGGAAATTTCATCAACAGTAAAATCATTCAGACTAAAACAATTGCCATTCTATTACTGCTTGAAAAACTTGAATTTTTCTTTATGGTCACAGTTTAGAATTAATGTGTTTGGCCCTTACTCTTGCCTTTCTTTTTTAAGGAGGTAAAATTGATGTCAATAAACTAGACACAGTTCTGGGAAACATGGGGATGAGTCTCACAGACAAGGAACTTGAAGAGCTGACACGGGGCCTCCCAGTTAATGGTAAGCATCTAGACTACCATTCAGTCAGAAGATATTAATGGTAAAAAGCACAAATTCTGCAGCCAGATTCTGTGGGGCTGAATTCTGGACCTTTTGCTTAATAGGGCAGTTGTCTCCATGTTTCTGTACCTCACTTTCTTCATCTATGAAAAGGGTACATTAATAGCTCCTACTTTATAAAGTTTGTGAGGATTCAGTTATACCCACAACTGGCATATAGTAAGTGTTCCATAAATGTTCTCAACATTGTTGTTATTATTGTTATAATCATTGCTACTATTATTAAGCTCCCCTGAAAGTTTAGGCTAATGGGACTATGTATATGAACCTATTCAAAATGCTTCCTTGAAATCAAGCCATTTAGAGAAACCATGAAAAGAATGAACAAATCCTTTCTCTTGGGATGTACATCAACTTTATGGTGGTAACTTCTTGCACTGTGAATTATACACATTGCTGAGAATATCACCAGAACTGCTGAAAGGCCAGAAGGAAGCCAAAGAAAAAGAAAACAAATGGGGGAAGAGTCAGAATACAGGACCTGTGGCAATGAAAAAGAATGAAAAAAAAAATAAATAATAAAAAGAATGAAAAAGAATAAAGTCAATCTAAATGAGGGAGACACAGAGAACATAATGAACATAATGAACCAGCATAATGATTAAAATTCTGTCCCCACCCCGAGTGAACCAGCGGATGGAAGACCTCTCTCTTTCTCTCTCTGCCTCTGCCTCTCTGTAACTCTGCCTTTCAAATAAATCTTTAAAAAAATTCTGGCCCTCCTAAAAGTGCTTCAGATTTGCAGAAATCATGTTTCTTCCAGCTAATTTAAAATGCATAGAGAAAGGTAAGAAGACGTAGTGTACCATCCTATTGGTTAACAAAAAAAAAAAAAAAAGTACTTCTGAAAATTACTGTAAGAATTTCTGTGTAAGGCAGCCAAATTCTTTTTTTTTTTTTTTTGACAGGCAGAGTGGACAGTGAGAGAGAGAGACAGAGAGAGAAAGGTCTTCCTTTGCCGTTGGTTCACCCTCCAATGGCTACTGCGGCCGGCGCGCTGCGGCCGGCGCACCGCACTGATCCGATGGCAGGAGCCAGGAGCCAGGTGCTTTTCCTGGTCTCCCATGGGGTGCAGGGCCCAAGCACCTGGGCCATCCTCCAGTGCACTCCCTGGCCACAGCAGAGGGCTGGCCTGGAAGAGGGGCAACCGGGACAGAATCCGGCGCCCCGACCGGGACTAGAACCCGGTGTGCCAGCGCCGCTAGGCGGAGGATTAGCCTAGTGAGCCGCGGCGCCGGCCAAGGCAGCCAAATTCTATTATACAAGATTTGGTACTGGACATCAATTCCCTATTCATAAGCTAAAAATAAGCTTGAACCTTTAAGAAATGTTGAATAATACTGAAGTGTGTGTATTCACAAAGAAATTCCTTTTGGAAGTATAAAAACTAGAATTTGCTAACCTGAGAAGATTCTTCCCAAAAACAAGAAATGTTGGGGCCGGCACTATGGCATAGCAGATTAAAGCCCAGGCCTGAAGTGCCAGCATCCCATATGGGCACCGGTTCTGGTCCCGGCTGCTCTTCTTCTGATCCAGCTCTCTACTATGGCCTGGGAAAGCAGTAGAAGATGGCTCAAGTCCTTGGGCCCATACACCCATATGGGAGACCCGGAGGAGGCTCCTGGCTTCTGGCTTCAGATTGGCGCAGCTCCAGCCATTGCGGCAATCTGGGGAGTGAACCAGTGGATGGAAAACCTCTCTCTCTGTCTCTACCTCTCTCTGTAACTCTGTCTTTCAAATAAACAAAATAAATCTTAATTAAAGAAAGAAATGTTTCACCTGCACTATTTCCTGCCCATGCACTCCCATTGAGAAAGCTCTTTTTTTTTCTTTTTCCTTTTTTTCTTTCTTTTTTTTCATCTTACTCAAATGACAATAGTGGCATCTTGGCCATGTCTTACTTTCTGTTTGTCAGAAACAAACTCTTTTATGGAAGACATTTTATTAATTTACTTTTTTATTTTCCCATATCTTTGGCCTCATAATACAACATGTATTTTACTCCCTTATTTTCTTTGTTGCTTGGAATTACACTAATATACAGACAATAATGATTCTGGAAATGAGAAACCAACTCTTGCTTTTAAGACCTTCTAGCTCAAAATTCTCATTTGAGATTATAATAGATTTTAACACTGTGCTTACTAGTTACATTTTCTCAATAACATAGTTTCTATTGAAAAATTTATATCCTGCTGCTAGGCAAGCAATATCAAGAAAATAAATAAGAATAAAATACTTTTTCTGATTTCTTCTGTCTAAAACCATAGTACAAATTTGAGGAAGCTAATTCCATCTCTAATGTTTCCATTTTGTGTCTTTGAAAATTGATATAACAAGTCATTGAAAATCCATTATATATAAAACTCTGTTAACTCCCAGTATGGCTTAAATCATTTATAACTTGTACATGTAATTCAAAAAGACAATGAAATATTTTCAGTTTAATTATAATACTGAATAAGTAGTGGGTATGCACCAACTTTATATGAGCGGAAATCTTCCAAACTTTAAATATTGAAATATAGTATACCCTTTTTAAAAAATATAGTTCCCATAACCTAGCTAAAAAATAGAGAATCTTCTTTTTTTTTCTTTTTTTTTAACTTTTATTTAATGAATATAAATTTCCAAAGTACAGAATATTGATTACAATGGCTTCCCCCCATAATGTCCCTCCAACCCGCAACCCTCCCCTTCCCCACTCCCTCTCCCCTTCCATTCATATCAAGATTCATTTTCGATTCTCTTTATATACAGAAGATCAGTTTAGCATACATTAAGTAAAGATTTCAACAGTTTTCTCCCACACAGAAACATAAAGGGAAAAATACTGTTTGAGTACTAGTTATAGCATTAAATCTCAATGTACAGCACACTAAGGACAAAGATCCTACATGAGGAGTAAGTACACAGTGACTCCTGTTGTTGACTTAACAAATTGACACTCTTGTTTATGGCATCAGTAATCACCCTAGGCTCTTGCCATGAGCTGCCAAGGCTATGGAAGCCCCCTGAATTCACTGACTCTGATCATTTTTAGACAAGGCCATGGTCAAAGTCGAAGTTCTCTCCTCCCTTCAGAGAAAGGTACCTCCTTCTTTGATGACCCATTCTTTCCACTGGGATCTCACTCGTGGAGATCTTTCATTTAGGTTTTTTTTTTCCCCCAGAGTGTCTTGGCTTTCCATGCCTGAAATACTCTCATGGGCATTTCAGCTGGATCCGCATGCCTTAAGGGCTGTTATGAGGCCAGAGTGCTGTTAGGACATTTGCCATTCTATGGGTCTGCTGTGTATCTCACTTCCCATGTTGGACCATTCTCTCCCTTTTTTATTCTATCAGCTAGTATTTGCAGACACTATTCTTGTTTATGTGATCCCTTTGGTTCTTAGTCCTATCATTACAATCAATTGTGAACAGAAATTGATCACTGGGACTAGTGAGAAACAGTGACTCGATCAGCTCTTGTCCTGACGGTTGATGTACAATGTAATACTTTATCCATTTTAGTATTTTTTTGTTCTATTACTATTGGTTGAACTCTGTAATTAACACACAATTATTCTTAGGTGTTTAAATTTTAACTGAAAAGTGATCCCTGTTAGGAATTTGGAAAACATTATGCTGAGTGAAATAAGCCAATTCCAAAGGGACAAATACCACTTGTTCTCCTTGATAGGTGACAACTAACTGAGCACCAAAAAGGAAACCTGTTAAAGTGAAATGAACACTATGAGAAACGGTGACTTGATCAGCCCTCACCCTGACTGTTGATGAGCAGCTTAATATGTTATCCCTCTTAGTATTTTTTTTTGTTTGTTCTACTTAATACTTTTGGTTGAATACTGTAATCAATACACAATTCTTCTTAAGTGTTGAAACTTAACTGAAAAGTGATCGCTGTTAAATATAAGAGTGGGAATAAGAGAGGGAAGAGATGTGCAATTCGGGACATGCTCAAGCTGACTTACCTCAAACAGTAGAGTTAGAAACATACCAGGGGATTCAAATTCAATCCCATCGAGGTGGCATGTACCAATGCCATCTCACTAGTCCCAGTGATCAATAGAGAATCTTCTAAGATCAAAATGCTTAAAAGCATCTTATGGAAGGTACTATCTAAATATATATTCTTTATGGCTGAAAGTTTTAATATCTCGAAACAAGAAAAGTCAGTGTTACTTTGTTAATATAACAGAATTGGGAAATTAAAAACCAGATAACACCAATAACGGGGGAAAATAGGTTGAATTCTGGAGGAAATGATTATTGCTCAATTATTCTGCCTCCCTTTAATGTTTTAAAGTAATGCAATCTATATGCTTTCTTGCAGTTGATGGGAAAGTTGATATGAAAAAGGTGATGAATAAAGCAAAAACTTTCACAGGTTGGTGATAAATTACTAACACGGGCTCCAAAGTACAACAATTTATATTTTCCCATGAAAATGATTTTTTCTCAATATCCTGCCATTAGATCCAGTGGAAAGTTTGATCTTGGATTACAGTTTGAAAACAGAAAGAAAAACAATACAAAAATACCTATAAGACTGAATATTTTAAGAAATTCCACATTCTATACAGTTTTTCTTTCTAATGTATTTACCTCTATGAAATTCTCAGCAGGCACAATAAATGACACTGTGAATTTTTGAAGAATTAACATGTTTACAGCAATATTAACAAAATCATTTAGTATCTTCTTTATGAGATTATTTATATTAGCCACCTATGTGGATTAAGTGAATAGTAATAAAACTGACTTTTTTCCCCTATAATTTAAAGAGAACTTCTTCTATTCTGATTGAAGAAACAGCTAAAAAACTATTTTCTCTAAGACAGTGTAATGGTTGAAGATTGTATTTTGCTTTTGCTGTTCAATTTAAGATTTAGGATTATCATTTATATGTACACCTCTCACCATCTCTTAACTTTTTACAGGTGAAAAGATCGATATCAATAACCTGGAAAAAGCACTGGACAACATGGGTATCAAACTTTCTGAAAGAGAGCTTACAAAGCTGAAGACAACACTGCCAGTTAGTGGTAAGCTTCAAAATGCTGCGGGAACCCTCCTAACAATCAGATAGTATAAGCCAAGAAGGGAAATTTTAAAGCTTAAGAATTTAATACCTAAAAATTTGAGAAAATTTAAACGGGATTATTTTTAAAATCCTCTTGCATTAACTGAAGACTATTCTACAAAATAAATGATTTGGGCCGGCGCCACGGCTCACTAGGCTAATCCTCCGCCTAGCAGCGCCGGCACACCGGGTTCTAGTCCCGGTTGGGGCGCCGGATTCTGTCCCGGTTGCCCCTCTTCCAGGCCAGCCCTCTGCTGTGGCCAGGGAGTGCAGTGGAGGATGGCCCAGGTGCTTGGGCCCTGCACCCCATGGGAGACCAGGAAAAGCACCTGGCTCCTGGCTCCTGCCATCGGATCAGCGCGGTGCGCCGGCCACGATGCGCCGGCCACAGCGCGCCGGCCGCGGCGGCCATTGGAGGGTGAACCAAAGGCAAAGGAAGACCTTTCTCTCTGTCTCTCTCTCTCACTGTCCACTCTGCCTGTCAAAAAAAAAAAAAATGATTTGTACTCTTGGGAAATCTGAAAATAGAGACAGCACGTTTGACATAATGGTTAAGACACCGCCTGAGACACTTGCAGCTATACTGGGATAGCTGGGTTTGATTCTTGGCTCCAGCTCCCTATCCTAGCTTCTTGCTAATGCACACGGAGGCAGCAGGTGATGGCTTAAGAAATTAAGTTCTTCCACCCCTGTGGAAGAGAGGGATTGACTTCCCAGCTCCCAGCTCCAGCATTGGCCCATCCATGCTGTTGAAGCAATGAACAAATGAATGGGAGCCTTCTCAAACTCTCCCTCCCTCCCTCTCTCTTTCTGTCTCTCAAATAAATATTTTAATGTGAAAATCATAAAAGAGATTGATGCAATGTCTCATATTAAAGAATAAAGAGCCAGAGCAACTTGCTGCTTCGTGGGCATGAATGATATTAATGGAGCAATTGGTGACATCTGAGTAAGTTTTTAAATTAGTTAGGTGTACTGTAAGATTGATAGAAGTTAGGCGATAATGATAAATATGGTTAAATGTTCACATTTAGGAAATATTAGTGTAGAGTACGTGAGAATTCTCTCTACATTTTTGTATCTTAGTGTAAGTCTGAAATTCTATCACAGTAAAAATCCTGTAAGTTTCATATAGTGTCATAGATTTTGGTTTGAGGATCACTGAACTCTCAATTGAAATACTGCCATGATTTTATTATGATGAAAATTTAATCCAGAATGAAGATCAAAGTGTCATGAATCTTTATGTGTCAAATAGCATAACAATAATTGAACTGCTTCTGTTTTCTATTTTTTTCCAACCAATTTTGGTATTTTATACTTTTCTAAAATATAAGCCAATTCATACATGGAATATGACAAAATAGTCTCTTAAATTTTAAAAGTTTTCTATAGATTCAGTTATTTTCCATCCTCCATCCTCATTCCTCATTTGTTATATTTGTACTATGCTTTATCTTTTTCTCACTTTCAGTTCCCAGCAGTTTATCAATGTTATTGTTTGTATTTCACTTATTTTCCCCCCTAGAAACCAACTCTTAGACTTACCAGTTCCTTTTCATCTGTAATTTATATTTTCTGCCTTAATTTCTGCCAGTTTGTTCCTTTTTCTACCTTTGGGATGTTGCGCATTTTTTATTGTTCTTCATGTTGAATGATTGGTTCTCATCAGCCTTTGTTGCTTTAGCCTTATTCCATTGGTTCAGATATGTCATTTTTAAAATTATCATTATGATTAAATAGCTTACAAATTACATTGTGACTTTTTTCTCCTCTATACAAATGTTGCTGAAAATAATTTTGACATTCTAAATGACTTGATTTTTTCTTCCTATTATTTAAGCTTTTATTTTGTCATAATTTCAAGCCTATACAAAAATTTTAAAAGTGGTTTAAAGACTTCCTACATACAATTTCCAGATTTGACATTTGTTTACAGATTATCCTTTTAGCCTTATCATGTTCTCTCTCTCCCAAATACACATATACCTATGTATACACACATTTTCTGAACATTTACCTTTAAAAATCCAGAAATTATACATGTTTTAAGTTTATAAACTTGACCTCACAGTGACTTAAAAGTTTTGAGAAAATAAAAGCACATAGAAAGCTATAAAAACATTTGAACGGGCATGAAAAAGAAATGATGAAGAATTTTTTTAAAGAACTCTTTCTTAAAATAAAGATTTTATTGAGGCCAGTGCTGTAGCTCAGCAAGTTAAAGTCATAGCCTGCTTCACCGTCATCCCATATGGATGCCGGTTGGAGTCTCAGTGCCTCCACTTCCAATCCACCTCCTTGCTAATGTGCCTGGGAAAGCAGTGGAGGATGGCCCAAGTGTTTGGACTCCTACCACCATGTGGGAGACCTGGAAGAAGTTCCTGACTCTTGTCTTCAGCCTTACCCAGCCATTACTGTTGCAGCCATTTGGGGAGTGAACCTGCAAAGGGAAGATCTTTCTCTCTTCTTGTGTCTCCCTCTCATTCCTCTGTAACAATGACTTTCAAATAAATAAATAAATCCAGGTCTCCCAAGTGGGTGACAGTCACCCAAGCACTTGAGACGTCTCCTAGTGCTTTTCCCAGGCCATTAACTGGAGGGTGGATCAGAATTGGAGCAACTGGGATAGGAACCAGCACCCATAGGGGATGCCAGCATCTCAGGTGGGGACTTTCCCTGCTATGCCCCAATACCAGTCCCTAAAGTGCTCTTTTGAAAATAAAAAGACAACCCAATGGGAAAATGGACATTGGACACAGGATATCAACATGCATATGTGAACAGTCATGAAATGCTTGAAATACGCTGCCTCCTTTGTAAACAATGACAAGATGTATTTTTCAATGTGAAAGGATTCTACTAAGACTCTCTTCATGGAGCAAAGTGTAACTAGTGTACATTTAAAAATTTAAGCATTCCTTAACTTTGTTGCTATTTAAAGGTAAAACAGAACAAAATCTTCTAGGACAACTATTAGTCTTTTTACAATATAAGAAATACGTTCTTTTTTTTATGAATTCCCTGACCGATTTCATGGTGTCATAAATCAAGTCCACTCTGTTTCTTTAACAGATGATGGAAAGGTGCGCCAGAATAGGGTACTGAAGGGTGTAAAGTCTTTGAAAAGTGAGTAAGAATCATTGTGTACTGTACTTTTATCTAAAGTATTCAAAGTTTGCATAAGATTTTTAGTCCTATCTCCTTCCTTAGCTTCTTTTATATATTATGCTTTACACAGAAATGGTTTATATTCTTTCATATTCATAAGAAATATCATACTTGGAATTTTCCCAAGTTTTCTTCCACAAGAAATAATAGTTATCTAGATGTAAATATTCATATACAAGTATAAGATAGCAAAATTGAAATGGAGGATTAGATGCACTTCAGCATATATAGGAAAGTTATTCAACAATAGACACAGACAATCTGGGAGTCCAGCCAATAAAATCAATACTTCTTTTTGTAAAAAAGAAGTTTTAGAAGTCATAGATGAGTAGACTCCAGGTCCAACTGCAGTTAAACCAGGTAACCTTCTTAAGCACTTACTACGTAGGCTTGTCACCAACACAGATTTTAAGGAAATCTGTTTCATTTCCATTGTTACTATTGACTTTTTCTTTATTCTTAGAAAAATTAAATGGAAATTATGTTCTTATGAATATTCCAATGACAATATAAGATGCAAATTTTTGTTGTCTCTTGCTATAAATGTTATATGTAATCATTAAGTATATTAATTATATAAACATGTTTTTCATGTTTTACATTTTCAGTCTCATGTTCCTTTTCTGTTTTTCTTAAGGAGGAAAGGTTGACATAAACAACTTAGGCCCTCTTCTAGAAAATATGGATATCAAACTCACTGAAAAAGAACTTATACAGCTGAGAGACAGCCTACCTATAGAAGGTATGGTTAGTAAATACCTCTGTCAGTCCTCAAAGGGAATTTTTTTTCAAGTCTTACCCTAAGAATCTCTAAAAACTAGATTGAACTAGTGATAAGATACATGTTTAAAATCTTAAAGAACTCTAACATTAAGAATAAGACATAGGCCGGCGCTGCGGCTCAACAGGCTAATCCTCTGCCTAGCGGCGCCAGCACACCGGGTTCTAGTCCTGGTCGGGGTGCCGGATTCTGTCCCGGTTGCCCCTCTTCCAGGCCAGCTCTCTGCTGTGGCCAGGGAGTGCAGTGGAGGATGGTCCAAGTGCTTGGGCCCTGCACCCCATGGGAGACCAGGATAAGTACCTGGCTCCTGCCATCGGATCAGCACGGTGCGCCGGCCACGGCGGCCATTGGAGGGTGAACCAACGGCAAAAAGGAAGACCTTTCTCTCTGTCTCTCTCTCTCTCTGTCCACTCTGCCTGTCAAAAAAAAAAAAAAAAAAAAAAAAAAAAAAAAAAAAAAAGAATAAGACAGATACCAACTATAGCTTCTATCAGTCAACATTGTTTTAAAATTTCTAGTTACTTCAATGAAATTATATTAGGAAACAGTCAATATTATCTTTAGTTTCAGATTAGACAAGTATATGTCTAGAACACCCAGAGAAAAAGTAAAAGAACATTAGTGAAATTATTGAGGGGCAGTTATTGTGGCTCAGTGGGCTGAGATGCTCAGTGGGTTGGGATGCCTATTTCCTAGATAAAAGTGCTGATTCAAGTCCCCATTTCTCCACTTCCAATCCAGCTTCCTTCCTGATAATGTGTCTGGAAAGGCAGCAGGTGATAGTCCAAGTACCTGAATCCCTTCCATCCATGTGGGAGGCCAGGATGTATTTCCTGGTTCCTGGCTTCAGTTTGGCTCATTGCCAGTGTTTGCACTCATTTGGGAAGTGAACTAGTGAATAGAAGATTTCTCTATGTGTCTCTCCCTCTCTCTCTGTCAGTCACCTTCAATACATAAATAAATAAATATTTTAAAATAAAATTATTGAATCTTAAATATTCCATTTTGTTTCAGGTGGCTCAATACATGATAAAGATGCAAAACTCAATTACTTCTCCTAAGCTAGAAATACCCAAATAGAAATAGAAGAATGAAGTAACTGATTTATAACATCAATAAAGACTATAAAATATCTGGAAATAAATTTACCAAGAAATAAGACCTGTATAAATAAAACTTTAAAATTGTTTGTAAGATTTAATTATTTATTTATTTGAGAGGCAGAGCTACAGACTGAGAGAGGGAGAGACACAGAGAGAGGTCTTCCATTCCCTGGTTCACTCCCCAAATGGCCACAACAGCCAGAGCTGAGCCAATCCAAAGTCAGGAACCAACAGCTTCTTCTAAGTCACCCACATGGGTTCAGGGTCCCAAGCACTTGGGCCATCTTCCACTGCTTTCCCAGGCCATTAGCAGGGAGTGGGATCAGAAGTGGAGCAGCCAAAACTCTAACCGTTGCTTATATGGGATGCCAGCACCACAGGCAGAGGCTTAACATACTATATACCACAGTGACGGCCCCGAAAACTTAAATATCTTAAGGAACATAAAACACGAATAATATTCTTGTATGGCAAATTAACACACAGAAAGAGATTGTTAATTCATACTTACATGAGTCAGAGATATTACTCTATATGACATTTTTAATAATGTCAGGAATAAAACAATCAAAAATCAAATAGAGACCTGAGATGTCAGGGGCAGCTCCATTAAGTCTTTATATCCGTTTTTGGGCATACCTTTCTGGCCCATAATAAGGGAAGTCTCCATGTAAAGATTACAGGATTATTTCACACAGAAGAAACTTCTAGGGGATGGCTCTATGGCATAGTAGTTAAGCCTCCACCTGCGGCACAAGTATCCCAAATGGGAACCAGTTCAAGTTTAGGCTGCTCTACTTCCAATCCAGCTCTCTGCTTATGCCCTGGAAAAGCAGTGAAAGATGGCCCAAGTTCTTGGGCCCCTGTGCCCACATGGGAGACCTGAAAGAAGCTCCTGGTTCCTGGCTTCAGACTGGCCAGCTCGGGTAGTTGCAGCCATTTGGGGAGTGAACCAGCGGATGGAAGACCTTTCTCCTGTCTTTCCCTCTCTCTGTCAGTGACTCTGCCTCTCAAATAAATAAATAAATATTTAAAAAAAAAAAAGCTTTTAAATTACTAAAAACAACCAGATAAAAGTTCATGGAAATTAAATTAAATGATAGGAAACACCTATAAATAACTATTTTCAAAGCAAATGATTCTTCAATCAAAAGATATAAAGTGAGGCCAGTGCCGTGGCTCAATAGGCTAATCCTCCGCCTGCGGCGCCGGCACACCAGGTTCTAGTCCCAGTCGGGGCACCAGTTCTGTCCCAGTTGCCCCTCTTCCAGTCCAGCTTTCTGCTCTGGCCCGGGAGTGCAGTGGAGGATGGCCCAAGTCCTTGGGCCCTGCACCCCATGGGAGACCAGGAGAAGCACCTGGCTCCTGGCTTTGGATCAGCGCGGTGCACCAGCTGCAGCGTGCCAGCTGCGGCAGCCATTGGGGGGTGAACCAACAGCAAAGGAAGACCTTTCTCTCTCTCTCTCTCTCTCTCTCACTGTCCACTCTGCCAGTCAAAAAAAAAAAAAAAGATATAAAGTGGTGGAATAGCTGTGTCTATATTTCCACTAAACCAGGGTCTTTTTGCTTTTTACTTGTTAAATTTCTTGTTTGGTGAAGTACTAAGCCTTTTTACTATAATATAATTTTAAAATGTTATCGCAACCTTCCCCCATATCAAAACAAAGAAGAAAAATAGAGGGAAAGAGGGCAGGAGGGACAGAGGGGAAGGGAGAGAGGGAGAAAGGAAATATTATGTTCTTAGAATTGTATCTGCAAATCATATTGAATCTGTTAAAAACTAAATAAAAATTAAAATTAAAAAAATTTTTAAAAAAGGGGAAAAAAAGAACAGAACCCAATGATATGCTTCTGATAAATGATTAAAACCAGTTTTTGAGGACACACACAGACCAAAAGTGAAGGGATGGGTGCAAATAGAAACAAAGAGACAGTAAGAGTAACTATACTTATGTCAGGCAAAATAGACTTTACAACAAAAACTATAAAAAGAGACAAAGAAGTCATGGGATGGTTTGTGGGTAGGATGGTGGTTATGGGGGGAAAACCGCTATAATCCACAAGTTGTACCTTCAAAATTTATATGTATTAAATAAAAGTTTTCTAAAAAGAAAAGAAAGAAAAAAAGAAACCATATTAAGAATTTTCTGCCAACAACAATGGTTGGATCTAGCAATCAATAGCAGTAGTAGTATCGGAAAATTCAAAATGGAAATTAAACAACACACTCCTGAGCAATCAATGAATCAAAAATTAATTACAGGGGTTTAGCATTGTGGCGTGGCAGGTAACGCCACCACCTGCAATCTGGCATCCTGTATGGGCCCCAGTTCATGTCCAGATTGTTCTGCTTCAGATCCAGCTCCCTACTGATTTTTCTGGGAGAGCAACAGAGGATGGTTCAAATGCTTGGGCCCCTGTATGCACATGGGATACTTGGAGGAAGCTCCTGGCTATGGCTTCAGCCTGGCTCAGCCCTAACTGTTGTGCCCATTTGGGGAGTGGACCATCAGATGGAAGATCTCTCTCTCTCTCTAACTCTGCCTTTCAAATAAATAAATAAATGGAAGAGAAAGAAAAAGAAAGAAAGAAAGAAAGAAAGAAAGAAAGAAAGAGAGAGAGAGAGAGAGAGAGAGAGAGAGAAAGGAAGGAAGGAAGGAAGGAAGGAAGGAAGGAAGGAAGGAAGGAAGGAAGGAAGGAAGGAAGGAAGGAAGGAAGGAAGGAAAGAAAGAAGGAAAGAAGGAAAGAAAGAGACTAATACCAGTGCTTCCCAAACTCTTCCCAAATATTAGGGAGGGAGTACTTCTGAATTTATGTTTTAAGGCCAGGATTAGCTTCATATCAAAATCAGTCAAGGACCGTACAAGAAAATAGTATTACAGGTCAATATCCCTAATAAGCATAGATGCAAAATCATCAAACAAATACTAGGAATCCAAATTCATCAAAACTGTAAAAAAAGTATTCCTGCGGAGAGCGTTTGGTCTAGTAGTTAAGAAAATAGTTAAGATGTCCACATCCATATCAGAGTACCTGGGTTCAGTAATCAGCTCTGCTGCTGAGTGTAACTTCCTGCTAATGCAGACACTGAGAGGCAATGCTGATGACTCTGCTGACTGGGCTGCTGACACCCAAAGACAGACCTGCATTAAATCCCTGGATTTTGTCTTTGACACACCAGGTGGGGGATGTTGTGAGCATCTGGGGAATGAACCAGTGGATGAGAGCTCCCCCAAATAAATAAATAAATAAATAAATAAAATAAATCATTTGCAGTGATTAAGAAGGATTAATACTAAGGATGTAGGAATAATTCAGCATAAGCAAATCTTTAACTGTGATACACTACCTAACAGAATGTAGGACAAAAAACCACCTGACCATTTCATAAGTGCACAAAACACATTTGAAAAAATTCAATACTATCACATGATAAAAATTCTTAACAAATTGGATATAGAAGGACTGCATATTTTATAAAGGTCATATATTACAAGCCACAGCTAACATTATACTCAGCAGTGAAAAGTTGAAAGCTTTTATTCTAAAATTATGTACAGGACAAGGATTTTCATTCTTGTCATTTCTATTCAATATCGTCCTGCAAGTAATACCCAGAGTAAATAGGCCAGAGAAAGAAAGAAAAGCCATATAAATCAGAAAGACAGTAGTTAAATTGTCACTGTTTGTAGATGATATGGTCTTATATAAAGAGTACACTAGGACTCCACAAAAAAAAAAAAAAAAAAAAAAAAAAACTGCAAGAACTAATAAAAGAATCCATGGCCAGTGCCACGGCTCAATAGGCTAATCCTCCGCCTACGGCGCCGGCACATCAGGTTCTAGTCCTGGTTGGGGCGCTGGATTCTGTCCCGGTTGCCCCTCTTCCAGGCCAGCTCTCTGCTGTGGCCAGGGAGTGCAGTGGAGGATGGCCCAGGTCCTTGGGCCCTGCACCCCATGGGAGACCAGGAGAAGCACCTGGCTCCTGGCTTCGGATCAGCGTGGTGCACCAGCTGCAGTGGCCATTGGAGGGTGAACCAACGGAAAAAGGAAGACCTTTTTCTCTGTCTCTATCTCTCACTGTCCACTCTGCCTGTCAAAAAAAAAAAAAAAAAAGAATCCATAAAGTTGCAGGATTAAATATCCACATATAAAATAGTGACATATATGTAACTATTAAAAAAGAAATCAAGATGCCAGTATATGTTAGCGTTATGGAGGACTACATAAAAAATTTAATATTTCCCTGAAACATGAAAAGTGGGTTAAATGATGGAATAGTGTTGGGAAATAAATTTCAATCACTTATAACAACTAATAAATATTCTTTCATATTGACTATTCAATAAATACAGGAATATGTATTTAATTTACAATTATGGAACATGCAACCAGGATAACTATAAATAAAGTAGCAAAAATATAGTTATTTTTGAGAAATTGAACCCAAGGATAAGAGATTGGAACTGGGTGGAAGGGAGAATTTCTGTCTGTATTTTGTATTGATTTTTAACTCCCTTTTAATATAAGTGGAACTTTATATAATAATAAAGTAAGTCTAAAATTCAAATTAAAGAAAAATAAAATCAAATGTTATTTGATCGATACCATTTCTGAATTTATAAACCCTCAGTGACTCCATATAATCTAGTGATAAAGACTAAGCTCCTTTAAATATCTTACAAGTCCCTCTCTCATTGAGGGACCCACTTAGCTCTATTGATTGAATGTACTTTCCCTAATCTGTTCTGCCATGTTGAACTGCCTATAGTTCTCCATACATTGCATATGTGTGTACTGTATATATTGCACTTAGATTCTTTTTTCATATTCATCAGCCTTTCTTCCATGTAGAAGACCCTTTCTAGCCTCTCCTTCTCTCCTTTAGTTAATTCAAATATTTTCATATGCTCAGATTCTCTTTGCTTTAGATTACATACACTTACCATATAGGTTGCATTAGTGGCTACTGTCAGAGCTCAACAGCAACACCTGAAGTAAGGGTTATCAGACAGCTGACCAATGCTAATAGGTCAAAAAGAGCAGGAAAGATGACATGCCTTTACTCTCCCAATACATCTTTTTGCAAATATGATGATAAGCTTAAATTCTTGAAATCTGGAGATTTAATATGTGTGGGCAAAAATACATGAATGGAACTTATCTAGACTTTTATCCAAATATACATCCTTCACATATGTTTTTCTAATCTCATGATTGCCTGTCTCAATTGGCTCTCTTCGTAGCTGATGGAAGAGTTGATCTGAATAAGATAATGGATAGAATAAAAGCAATTACAGGTGAGTGAGAAAAATTTTGATAACAATTACATTTTTTCTTCATGCCTTAATTGCCATGCTAATTCTAGCATTGTGCCCTTTATTTGTTTAGTGTTTTATATACAATAGCCCAGAAATTGGGGTGTTTTCTGATACACTTTTTGGTAATACACTTGCTTTTTCTTATTTTAAGGCAGTCAAAATCTATAATAAAAGTTGAAATGAATCTTTGGAAAAGAGCCTAGTGGTCACTTAAAGGAGAGATTTTAGATTCTACATGTTGGTAGAATTATTAAAATAAGCCATTTGCAACTTACTAATTGGAGAGATACATTAATATTGATTTATTGTTGTTATGAGTGTGTTAGTTCAAGCTCTTCAAGAAGCAGACAAGACAGGATTAACTGTGCAAGGACGTTATTAGAAGAAATTATGTGTATAAGAAAAAAGGGAGGGAGGCAGGAAAAGCTGGGAAACTGTCAGACTACAATGGAAATCTAGTCCCAGGTGCAGAAAAAGAGAAGGAGATTGAGAAGGAGGAAGAGGAGAAAGTGGATGAGGAGAAGGAGGGATGGGGTGGGGGAGAGATATTGATTGGTTAGAAACATCCCAGATTTCCATTGCAATCTAAGGAAGGTCTAGAAAGACATTCAAGGAATCATCTAGATGTCAACCATCCCATATCTCCTAGGAACAGGTCTCTCGATATCTCTGCTGTAATCAGTCAGTGACCAAGAGAAGCCTGTGGCAGTGGCCTTAGTGCAGATTCGAAAGTGAACATCAAAGCAGTAACTGCAGCCCCTGGTCAACTATGTTTTCTGTAGTTGGAAGTCCTACAGGCACATGAGGCTACCACTGAGAGTGACCTCTCTTATCAGTCTTTTGAAAACAAATTGTGTTTATTTGATAACATTGTCTCTGTTCTTGCCCCATCCCATCCTCATTAGTTTAATTATACCCACTTTGTTGTACTTAAATGGCATATATGTCATTATTTTAATCTTTTTTATTAAGGAGGGAAGGTTGATGTCAATGATGTGAAAAGTGTTCTGGAAAACATGGGGATAGAACTCAAGGATGAGGAATTCTTGGAACTGTTGAAAAACCTGCCACTAGATGGTAAGAGTTTCAAATACCAACATAACCAAAAAGAGCTTTTTCTAAAAACTTATCTCTGCTTTCTAAGCTTCAGAATACAAAAAGTTTATCTCCAAAGTAGAATGAACATTTACACTTGACATGAGTCCCTGTGTATTTATACTTTCAGATTGGGAAACAATGTCCACATTAGGATGAATCATATCATTAAGGGTTAAACAAAGAAGAAGAAATGGTTAATCTGGGATTTGTAGAAAGAGGAACAGGGTTGATAGTTGATATTCTGCAAATAAAGGCAGAATTTGGGCAGAAATTTTATAAAAGTATATGTGTTTGAGTGTAATTTCTCATGAAAATTTTTGAAAAATCAGTTTTCCTAGGAGTAGTCTAGTGATTCTCCATTTTTTTGTGACTTGAATCATGTCTTTTCTTACAGATGATGAAAAAATCTTCCAAAACAGGTTGCTGGAAAGTGTGAAATCTCTTAAAAGTGAGTGAAAAACATAATGATTATAAAGACAAATATAGGATTCTCATATTTTACCATCCAATGTATAAAATCAATAAATACTATCATATCTCCTGAGTACAAAGATCCCACTAAAGATCAAAATAACTGATCTTCTGTTTTTACATCTAAGAATGAAGTTCTCCACACTCTCAATATTTTCCAAATTTTTCAACAAAAGAAACAAAGCTTTAAGTTTATATAATAAAAAGTGACAGAAAAGATTAGTAAGAATTTAGAGAATTTAATTTGAAGAAGATAAAACTAAATTGAGAATTCAGCCATCAAAAGTCAACCTACATATTGTTCATAGTAAAGAATATTTGCCCCAGAATTAAAATTCATTTACTTCTATATTGGTTTATTTTAAATTTATAGATAAATTTGCATGTATTTAACTCATGCAATATGATGTTTTGAAGTATATGTACATTTTGGAATGACTATATCTAGTTAACATATGCATTATCTCATATAGTTATCATTTCTATGGTGTGAACTCTTAACTCCACTCTGTTAACATTTTCCAAGAATAAAATATATTGCTGTTAACTATAGTCACCATATTGTACAATAGCTCTCTTGAACTATTTTTCTCCTATCTACATGAAATTTTATGTTCTTTGACCAACATCTCTCCAAACATTCCTCCAACTACTCAGCTCCTGATAACTACCATTGTACTCTCTAATTCTGATCAACTTTTTTAATCTTTAATCTTTTAATCTTTAATCTTTCTGTGCCTGGTTTAATTCACATAACTTAATTTCCTCCGGAGTAATTCATATTGTTGAGAATAATAGGATTTCCTTCTTTAAAAGGCTGAACATTATTCCATGGTATATAAAGTATATACCACATTTTTTATCCATTTATCCATTGATTGACACTTAGATATAATGCTATAATAAACATAAGCATACATGGAAGTGGAGTGTGAATCGTCATACTGATTACATATCTTTGAATATGTATATGCCAGAGTAGTGGGATTGCTGGATCATGTTAGTGTTATTTTTAATGCTTTGAAGAATGTCCAAATTGTCTCCATAATGGCTATAATCCTTAACATTTATAGTATTTAACATTTTGTATTTTGTAGGCTGGACTCTATATTCAAAAGAGTGACTCGAATTTTAACTTCATAGTTAACTTTTTTATGAGTATAAAATCTCTAGTCTCCTTCCTAAAATTAGTGTTTTCATAACTATGAGAATAAATTCTAATGTCTCACCATAAAAAATTATAGGTAAGGGGCTGGCATTGTGGCATAGCGGGTAAAGCTGCCACCTACAGTGCCAGCATCCCATATGGATGCTGGTTCAAGTCCCGGCTGCTCCACTTCCCATCCTTCTCGGCTATGGCCTGGGAAAGCAGTAGAAGATAGCCCAGGTCCTTGGACCCCTGCACTCACATGGGAGACCCAGAAGAAGCTCCTGGCTCCTGGCTTTGGATCAGTGCACCTCCAGCTGTTGCGGCCAACTGGGGAGTGAACCAGCAGATGGAAGACCTCTCTCTCTCTCTCTCTCTCTCTGCCTCTTCCTCTCTCCCTATGTAACTCTTCCAAGTTAAAAAAAAAAAAAGGTAAACAAAGTGATGTTTATGTTAATTAGCTTGATTCCAATTTGTGTACATATATCAAAACATCATATTATATACCATAAATATTTAGTAGGTGTCAATTTAAAGCAATATTAATTTTAAAAATAGATTTTTCTCACATTTTACAACAAACATTACTAGCCCTAGGGTTTCTAAATAAGTTTTAAAGGATACATGACCTCCCTGAAATTATAATCATCTTAGCATTGCATACAATTCAAAAAATTCGCAATAAGGGGGCCAGCATTGTGATCAGTAGGTTAAGCTGCATCCCATATATGTGCGCCAGTTCAAGTGCCGGCTGCTCCACTTTGTATCCAGCTCCCTGTTAATTGTGTGCCTGGGAAGACAGCAGAAGATGGCCCAAGTGCTTGGGCCCCTGCTGCCCACACGAAAGACCCAGATGGAATTGCAAGCTAATGGCTTTGGCCTGGCCCAGTCCAGGTTTTTGTGGCCAATTGGGGAGTAGACCAGTGGATGGAAGATTCTCTCTCTCTCTCTCTCTCTTTCTCTCTCTCTCTTCCCCTCTCTATCTCTTTCTTGCTCTTTCTCTTGTCTCTCCATCTCTCTCTCTCTCGGTAACTCCTGACTTTCAAGTAAATAAATAAATCTTTAAAAAATTTAAAAATTCACAGTGAGAAATTGTGTTTCTTGGAGTTTTATAAGTTTTTAAGGGATTGTCTCCTTAGGTGGGAATGTCAGTGTCAACAATTTGAAGCCTATACTGGATAATATGGGAATCAAGCTAAAGGATAACGAACTTAAAGATTTGACTCAAAATCTCCCTGTTGGTGGTAAGCAAGTTTTCCATATATCATAGTTGTGCTATGAGAGTTTAAGCATAAGAACCATTGGCAATAGAAATCCTAGGAAAAGTAACACTAGAAATAGTGGTCTAATCTGACACAATCAAGAAGGTATAAATGACAACAAAGCATACAAACAGCCAGTTATCAAAGTCAGCCTTAAAACACTGCATTTTGTATGTATATCTTATATATTATTATGTCTTATATATATTTTTATATATATTCTTATGTCATATATATATGTCTTATATATTCTCATAACCAATGTTATGTTCAGTAATTGGTAGTCTTCCACACTTTGCACAAAAAAAGAAATGTAGCTCTTGAGATAAATTTGAATTTCTTCCTAACACATGTGAGTTTGAGATATTATAGAACTGCAAGTAAAATTTACATGATTCAAATGTGACTTTATATAAGATGCTTAGGATAGTTTCTAGCAGATAATGTATGAAGATTATTACCTTTATTCCCATACTCCCTTTCATAATATTTTGTGTGTTTTTTATGTCACGTGACTCTGACCTTCTCTTACAGTTGATAAGAAAATTTCTCTAGAAACATTGATGAATAAATTGAAAATTTTTACAGGTGAATGAGAAGTGAAATCTGGTATTTCAACCTTTCATGTTTTTTTATTTTTCAATGATTTTTCTAGTATCTTATGAAATCTAAAGTTTTATAGTGAAATAGAATGAAATATCCAAGGCTCCTCAGATTGATAAAAATCATGAAGATTTTTTACAGTAAGACATAAGACTGAAAGTCAACTTGAAATTCCCTGGTCTCTGCTGTTTATGCCAATGCTATCCTTTGTTTCACCAATGTTTAAATAAACATTATCTAGAAGCATATAGAAAATGTCATGATGGAGCTTAGAAATAATCAAGATAATATATTCACTAAAATAAATAATTCTCACCAAAACAATCAAACATTTTTGAAGAATAATTTATATAAGAATTAGAATTATCTTAATTCACTAATCAGATTTTATTTTGGAAGTTGTCTTTCCCAAACCTAGCAAAGACTCTCATTCTCTCATTAATGTATATTAAGCCAATAAATATAAAACACACCCAGTGATCCTACAGTTGACACTTCACTTTGAAAACTAGGGTGTAATTAACTTGCATAAAACATATTTTCTGACTTGAGATAATACCATAGGATCTAAAATTCATATGTCTTCTATCTTCTCTTTTAAAAGGTGAGAAGGTTGATTCTAGTGGCCTGAAAAGTACCCTGAGGGACCTGGGGATTGAGCTCACAGATAAGGAACAAGAGAAGCTGCTGGAAACCCTATCAACTGATGGTGAGCCATCATAGAGATTCATTAAGGGTTTCTAGAAACATCATTTGTTTCTGTGGGAAAATCTCTAACTCTTTTTCTGCTTGTTTTCCTCTAAAATGTGAAGTAAGAAAAACACTAAATAAATTAAATCCTAAATTATATAGCAACCTTATCATTGTCATTTGGAGTTTATATTCTAAATTAAGAAATCTATAGACAGAAGTTGACATTAACAGAGAAACATATTGTTATCCTTAGGCCTCTAAATTGCTTATAGTATAAAAGGAGAAAAAGAAAAGAGAGAGAATATAAAATTTATCATAAAATTAAATATAGAAAAAAATAAAAGAAAGGAAGCTATACTTCTGTTGGAACAAGTAGACTCTCTCAGGTACTAATAGCAATATTTGTAACAATCAGAAACATTTCCCTAACTTAATTAATTACATCAAATGAAAGAATAACAGTTAGAGACAATTCTAAAAATGTTCTTTCTGGAATTATTTATACCATTTGAGTAATATAATTTTAGCTTTACCATTAAATGAATTGTGGTTTTTCTTATAGCTTCTGGAAAAATATATCAGAAGAGGTTACTGAAGGCTCTTAAGTCTCTCGAGGGTAAGTAGGTAACTCAGTTAAAAGAGAGATTATTTGACATTTCTCAACTTAACACCATTAAATTATGGCTCCTCAGTTTTGTAGTTTCTTATTTCTGGTTCTCAATCTATCTACGCTTGAACTAATAACATGTATCTTATGTTACAGAAAGTTCCATACACTCTTTCATTTTTTTTCAACTTTATCCCCCTCCCCCATCTTGTCACTAATAGGTATTTAATTTCAGCTATTTAATTGACTTTATATACTTGGCAAGTCTGTTTATTGAAAATTTTATTACATAAAATTACTTTTTTGTCTTGTTTTATTTTGATGGAATTTATGGTCACTGTGACAGTTAAAGCCCAATTAAGGAAACAGTTATTATGTGTGACAGAATAATGGGCTTATTATGAGGACTAGACTATGCAATTGTGAAAGCTGGTGAATAAATCTTTTTTTAAGTCTGCTGCCTTATTTTAGTGGTGGGCCTGATGTTCTGAAACCATGGTAGTAGCAAGGCCAGAAGACAAAGGAAAGCTGTACATGAAAGGGTGGGAAGGACAGAACAAAATATAACTCATGGGGAAAATTTGGAATCCACGTCCATCTCACTTCCCCTACCCTTAAGAGTATGAGTGACCTGCGGAAGAAAGTGGTACTGCTGCGTGGCCATGACTAGGACAATGAAGCAGATGTGGCAAGAGCAGGAGGTTCTGTAGGCCTCGCTTCTTCCCAGTGACAACCTGGTGAGCCAGGAGACAGGAGCATCGTGAGCTGTAGTGGCACCTGGACCCCTTACCCTGACTCAGAGTGTAACAGCTGCTTCCCTTGTGCCTTTCAAATCTCATGCAAATTTTTCTGAGGCATCCGGAACTGTACAGGGAAGGTAATTTGTAGGAACATAATTATTGTTCAGTTGATTTGACACAGTGAAACTACCATCATCTCTCACCTTGGTGATTTAACACTCTTAGATCCCTTTTTAGCCTTCCTTATCTTTAAAATAAAAACAGAACAACTGTCTTTCATTCAACCAAAACTACACTAATCCTTTCCTTAGTAGATGTTACAAAATCCTTGGACCCCTTACCTACCTAGGTCATGTTTATTTCTTTTCTAGCTGAGTCACATTCCTCCTGTAATTTAAACACTGTGATATAAGGCTAACTACTGTAACAAAACTTACATTGCTAGCAGGGCAATGGAAGAGGAAGAAAAAATAATTCATTAAAACATTAAAAATATTTATAGTATACTTCATTGTCCTAGTCACAGGGACTGTAATACTCATATATAGAAGTGGGCATGATGAGCAGGGTTCTCAAAAGACTTTCTACAGCATCTTTATCACCTTAAAAGGGTTGTCTTAAATTGTCCTAGACAATAGGACCTTTGAAATTTCCACAAACTGGAAGGATTTTGGAATTTTGTTTACTTTAATTTTCTACCTTTTGACATGCCTGAGTCTTACCAAGTTGTTTAGAGTAGTTGCTACTTCTTACTCACCAAGTCCAATCAGCATTTCATCATAGGCATAATAAATTAACATGATACCTTGTGCAATAAAAAAGCAATCAAGACTCTGTTGACTAGATTATAACCTAGGACTTCAGAGTTGATATAGCCCTGAGATAGGATAGTGGGGCTGTATTGTTGGTCCTGCCAGCTGAAAGAAAAGTTCTCGTGGGTTATAAGTTTAAAGGGGGAAAAGGATTTACCTGATCTAGTAATCGCATACCAAGTACCAAGAGAGTTGTTGATTTTCATCAGTAACAAAACCACATCTGGAATATACCTGCTATTGGAAAGAACTCCTAATAAAATATAATAATAAATTATCATTCTCCAAGGTCTATCTTCTACAAAGACCAAATAGGCAAATTGAATGGAAATATGATAGAAATCACTATACTTGCCACCTTCCAATTTTTGATGGTGGTACTAATCTCTGCTATGCCTCCAAAATGTGGTATTGCCTTTGGTTTATGAATCTGGTAAATAAGAATAGTTCTGAGGGCCAGCATGTGGCATAGCGGGTAATGCCGCCATCTACAGTTCTGGCATCCTAGATGGGCATCAGTTCGAGTCCTGGCTGCTCCACTTCTGATCAAGCTCTCTATTGTGACCTGGAAGGGCAACAGAGGATGGCCCAAGTGCTTGGGTCCCTATGCGTACATAGAAGACCTGGAAGAAGCTCCTGGCTCCTGACTCCTGGCTCCTGGCTTGGATCAGCACAGCTCAGGCCATTGCGGCCATCTAGGGAGTGAACCAGCAGATGGAAGACCTCTCTCTCTCTCTCTCTCTACCTCTGCCTTTCAAATAAATAAAATAAATCTTTTAAAAAAGAATAATTCTGCCATAATGTCACTCACTCCACCAGTCAGGGAACATTTGAGGGAATTTTGTCAGTTGCTCAGTATATGTATTCCAACTCTGTATTTGGAGTTGGGAGAGGGAGGGAGGTGAAAATCAGAGTTTGATGATCCTCCAGACCCACTTCATGATAGAACCGAGCCAGAGCCCCATTATGATGACCATCTCATCTTTATAAGCCCCTAGATGGTGTGCCTCAGTTGCATTTTATGCTTCCAGGAATTAGTGCTGCTTCAGAGCCAGTTTACAATACCTCCCGAAAAGTCTGCTTTTATCTCTTTGTCCAGTGCCCAACTGTATGAGTAAATATCTACTGATTTTATCTTCAAGGAGACCCTGTTTTCCATTCAACCAAGGGGTTTTGTTTTTTGTGAACTGGCTCAAGGCCTGGAAATTAAGAAGCTATGATTCTATTTTGTTATTGTTCAAGTCAAACTTTTGTCAACCCTCCCCCCTCCCAACTAAGGCTTTATTTGCTTAATCAGACCAAGAAAGACTTTATTAAGATGCCCATTTATTTCAGCTGTAGGGATAGTGACAATTTAGTCAATGTCAGCTATTTCAGAGATAAATCTTTCTGATCATAACCTTGACTTTTTTGCCTATTGTTGTAATTATATACGTCTTGTGTCTTTGGCAGTGAAATGCCACCAGTTTGGCCCCTGCCAATTCAGGATTCTGAATCCAGAGATCTCAGTTATGGCAGCATCTCCTACTATTATTTCTACTCTACAGAGACTATCTACCATCTTAGAGGTTGTCTAGGGTGCTGGTACTCTGGTATCTTCTAGACCAGAGGTCAGAAAACTATGGCCTATTGGCCAGTGCAGCATGCTAGCGGTTGTGAAAATAATGATACAGTTTTATTGACACATAGCCACTCTTTTCTGTTTCTGTTCTATCTGTAGCTACTTTTACACCACAATGGCAGAGATATGGTTGCTAAAGAGACTACATGGCCAGCAAATCCACAGCTGTAGCCCTCCTCTAGACATTCCCAGAAAACATAGCTAGAAGGTGGATTATCAGGTCTTACATGATAAATCTACTCCAACACTTTAATGTGCCTACACTTTTATACACTCTTTATAGCTATGCTGTTCAAGACCCTACCCAATAGCCAAACATAGCCTTAGAGCACTTAAAATGTGGCTACTCCAAATTGACAATTGCAGTAAGTGTAAAATATATACTAGGTTTCAAAGACCTAGCACAAAGATATGTAAAATAGCTGGTTAATAATATTTATTTAGTTATGTTTTAAAATTATAATTTTCTTAGCTATATTGGGTTAAGTGAAATATACTGTTAAAATTTATTTACCTATATTTATTTTTTATTGTGGCTATCAAAGAATTAAAAACTATATATTTGTCTCAATTTAAAAATTTAATTGTAGTTTTATTGGACAGCACTACTATGTAATATACAAAGTAATTTTAGACATTTGAATTTTTTTAAGATTTGTTTCTTTCTTTATTTATTTTTTAACTTTTATTTAGTAAATATAAATTTCCAAAGTACAGTTTATGGATTACAATGGCTGCCCTGCCCATAATTTCCCTCCCACTCACACCCCTCCCATCTCCCGCTCCCTCTCCCATTCCATTCGCATCAAGATTCATTTTCAATTATCTTTATATACAGAATATCGATTTAGTATATATTAAGTAAAGATTTCATTAGTTTGCACCCACACAGAAACACAGAGTGTAAAATACTGTTTCAGTAATAGTTATAGCATTACTTCACATTGGACAACACATTAAGGACAGATCCCACATGAGGAGTAAGTATACAGTGACTCCTGTTGTTGACTTAACAATTTGACACTCTTGCTTATGGCATAAGTAATCTCCCTAGGCTCTAGTCATGAGTTGCCAAGGCTTTGGAAGCCTTTTGAGTTCGCTGACTTCGATCTTATTCAGACAGGGTCTTAGTCAAAGTGGAAGTTCTCTCCTCCCTTCAGAGAAAGGTACCTCCTTCTTTGATGGCCCATTCTTTCCACTGGGATCGCACTCGCAGAGATCTTCCATTTAGGTCTTCTTTTTTTTTTTTTTTTCCAGAGTGTCTTGGCTTTCCATGCCTAAAATACTCTCATGGGCTCTTCAGCCAGATCCAAATGCCTTAAGGGCTGATTCTGAGGCCAGAGTGCTATTTAGGACATCTGCCATTCTATGAGTCTGCTGTGTATCCCGCTTCCCATGTTGGATCGTTCTCTCCCTTTTTGATTCTATCAGCTAGTATTAGCACACACTAGTCTTGTTTATGTGATCCCTTTGGTTCTTAGTCCTATCATTATGATCAATTGTGAACTGAAATTGATCACTTGGACTAGTGAGATGGCATTGGTACATGCCACCTTAATGGGATTGTTGGGATCCCCTGGCATGATTCTAACTCCACCATTTGGGGCAAGTCTGATTGAGCATGTCCCAAATTGTACATCTCCCTCTCTTATTCCCACTCTTATATTTAACAGGGATCCATTTTCAGTTAAGTTTCAACACTTAAGAATAATTGTGTGTTAATTACAGAGTTCAATCAATAGTACTAGAGCAAAAAAAAAATACTAAAATGGATAAAGTATTACATTGTACATCAACAGTCAGGACAAGAGCTGATCAAGTCACTGTTTCTCGTAGTGTCCATTTCACTTCAACAGGTTTCCTCTTTGGTGCTCAGTTGTCACCGATCAGGGAGAACATATGATACTTGTTCCTCTGGGACTGGCTTAATTCACTCAGCATGATGTTTTCCAAATTCCTCCATCTAGTTGCAAATGACCAGATTTCATTGTTTTTGACTGCTGTATAGTATTCTACAGAGTACACATCCCATAATTTCTTTATCCAGTCTACTGTTAATGGGCATTGGGGTTGATTCCAGGTCTTAGCTATTGCAAATTGAGCTTCAATAAACATTAAAGTGCAGACAGCTTTTTTGTTCACCAATTTAATTTCCTTTGTGTAAATTCCAAGGAGTGGGATGGCTGGGTTGAATGGTAGGGTTATATTCAGGTTTCTGAGGAATCTCCAGACTGACTTCCATAGTGGCTTAACCAGTTTGCATTCCCACCAGCAGTGGGTTAGTGTCCCTTTTTCCCCACATCCTCTCCAGCATTTATTGTTGGTAGTTTTATGAATGTGAGCCATTCTAACTGGGGTGAGGTGAAACCTCACTGTGGTTTTGATTTGCATTTCCCTGATTGCTAGTGATCCTGAACATTTTTTCATGTGTCTGTTGGCCATTTGGATTTCTTCTTTTGAAAAATGTCTATTGAGGTCCTTGGCCCATCTCTTAAGTGGGTTGTTTGTTTTGATGTTGTGGAGTTTCTTGATTTCTTTGTAGATTCTGGTTACCAACCCTTTATATGTTGCATAGTTTGCAAATATTTTTTCCCATTCTGTTGGTTGCCTCTTCACTTTCCTGACTGTATCTTTTGAAGTATTCTTTATTTATTTGAAAGTCAGAGTTACACAGAGATAGAAGGAATGGCAGAGAGAGAGAGGGAGGGAGGGATGGAGGGAGGGAGAGAGAGAGAGAGAGAGATCTTCCATCCACTAGTTCACTCCCCAACTGGCCGCAATGGTCGAAGCTACACAGATCCGAAGCCAAGAGCCAGGAGCTTCCTCTAGGTTTTCCCATGTGGGTGCAGGGGCCCAAGGGCTTGGGCCATCCTCTACTGCCTTCCCAGGCCATAGCAGAGAGCTGGATCAGAAGTGGAGCAGCCGGTCTCGAACCGGCACCCATATTGGATACCGGCATTGCAGGTGGCGGCCTTACCCACTACGCCACAGCGCTGGCCTGGACATTTTAATGTCACTTAATGTAGGCCACTTTTAGGTCCAAATTTCAGTCAAATAACTGAGAAAACTTTTAGAACCATTCTAGCCACTTGTGTTAACCCAAACAATCCATAATCTCTGCTTGTGGTATATGTATATCATCAAATTCAGCTCATTCTTACATTGTATTTTCCTACCCTAATCCAACACTCTTGGGATCCTCTCTATCTATATAAATTGGCAAAATATTATAATTATTTAAGAGAGAGTAACTTTTTTCAAGTCAGACTTTGTTTCTTACTAGTAGGAGCCTGCCAGAAACCTTGATTATGTAGGTCTAGAAGCAAGGAGAGATTATGAGGAGAGATCATGAAGAAAACCAGCAGTCTCCTGCAAAGCCTCCCTCAGGGATGCAGTGAAGTGTTTCTCAGGCAAGAGGAAACTAATTTGTTGAGAAGAGGAAAAGGGACAACTTTCACCAGCAAAATAAGTTTGACATAAATTAGAGGTGCAATGTTACCTGATTCATCAGAATCTGCCTATGTTGCTATTCCAAGAGACCCTAAAATTTGAAATTTTCATTTAATTTGAATTTTAAGTTTGGTTAAACTTTGGGTTTTGTTTTAAAAATTTCAGTCTTTTTTTTCTTTTTTAATTCCAAAGACATGGATTTTTTAATTTAAAAAAGAGATGAATTTCATGTATTTCATATATACAGTTTTAAGAGCATGATACTTTCCACTTTACCCTCCCTTACTTACTTACTCTTACCTTCTCTCCTTCTTTTCCTATTTTTCTTCTAACTTTTATAATGATATACTTTAAATTTTCTTTATAATTTCAAGCTTAACCCTCCACTAAATAAAAAATCAGTAAGTAGTAAATTGGAAAACTACTATTCTTCAAGAATATAGATAAGGGCTATAAATAATCAAATTTCAAAATGTTAATTTTGCTCATATACATTACATTTTTTTAACTCTGTATAATTAGTCACCATAAATCAGGGAAAATATATGATATCTGTCTTTTTGGGATGGGCTTATTTCATTAAGCATATTGCTCTTCAATTGCATCCATTTTGCTGCAAAACAAGATTTCATTCTTTTTTGTGGCTGAGTAGTATTCCATCATGTATATATACCATAATTTCTTGATCCAGTCATCAGTTGAAGGACATCTGGGTTGATCCCAAATCTTAGCTTAGTGAATTGAGCTGCAATAAATATGTGAGTACAGATAACTCTTTCATATGCTGATTTTGTTGTCTTTGGATACAATCCTAGGAGTGGAATGGCTGGGTCATATGGTGGATCTATTTTTAGATTTCTAAGGAATCTTCTACTGTTTTCCATGATGGTTGTACAAGTTTACAGTTCCACCAGCAGTGGATTAGGGTACCTTTTCCCCACATCTTCACTAGCATTTACTATTTTGTTGTTTTTGTATAATAGGCATTATAACTGGGATGAGGTGAAACCTTGATTTTCTTTTTTTTATTTGCATTTCCCTATTGGTCAGTGATCCTGAGCATCTTTTCATGTGTCTGTTTGCTATTTGTATTTCAACCTTTGAAAAATGCCTTTTCATATCCTTAGCCCATTTATTAACGGGGTTGCTTGTTGTTATTGAGTTTCTTGAGCTCCTTATAGATCCCAAATATTAATTATTTATCAGTTTCATAGTTTACAATTTTTTATTATGTCAGTTGCTTCTTTACTTTATTGTTTTTTTTGCTATGCAGAAGCTCCTTAGCTAATATAATCTCATTTGTCTATGTTTGCCTTTATTGCCTGTGCTGCTGGGGTCTTATCTAAGAAGTCTTTGCCTATGCCAATGTCGTACAGAGTTTCCCCCATGTTTTCCTCTAGTAATTTTGGGATTTTCAGGTCTTAGGTTTAGATTCCTGATCTATTGTGAGTTGATTTTTGTATAGCATGTAAGGTCGAGGTCTTGTTTCATACTTCTGCATGCAGAGATCCAATTTTTCCTAACACCATTTGTTGAAGAGACTGTCATTTCTCCAGGGATTGGTTTTTAGCTCCTTTGTCAAATATTCATGATTGTAGATGTGTGGATTGATTTGTGGGGTCTCTAGTCTGTTCCATTGGTAGACTATTCTTGTGCCAATACCAAGCTGTTTTGATTATAACTGTCCCTTAATATGTCTTGAAATCAGATATTATGATTCCTCCAGCTTTATTTTCATTGTTTAGGATTGCTTTAACTATTTGGGGTCTCTTGTGACTCCTATGACTTTTAGGGTCAATTTTTTTTCAGGAAATACAGGTTTTTTGGCTGATCATAGAAACCTTCAGATCCCATATTCAGACCTTGACCCAGATGTTCCAAAAATTGGGGAAGAAGTCTATAAAAGTTGCTGCATCTGTAGGTGGCAGTGGGCCTGCAGTCATTGAAAATCAGCAAGAATGGCAATTGGGAGGAAAAAATTGGACATGAAGTAGAGAATGAGGAAAAACTGTAACTCCCAGTGACAAACTGGAGTACCCATCTGTATCTCCCCACTTCCAATCCCCATGATGGGTTACCCACAGAAGAAACTGATGTCTTTGACATGAAGCTGTATATTTGATCCAAGACTCAGAGAAGCCAAAGGAGGAGATACGACAGGAGTTCTAAGAGCTATAAGCCTATTTGCTCCCAAGCCAATGAAGTGAACCATTAGATAGAAAATGACATCATGAACATGTGATGGTACCTGGCATCCTGCACCGCCTTTCAGAGTACAGTGTCTGCTGTTTCACTTTTGCATTCAAAATCCCATAAATATGTCTCCCTGGCAAATTCAGCCTCAAAACAATATAGGAAAGGGAACTTTTGGATTAACTAAGTTGATGCAGTGTGAAGCCATCACAGTAATTAACAATATTATTGATAATATTACTCATGTAAAATTTTGATATAATACTTGTTTATGTTCTCACATTTTATTTTTCCTTAGGAGGGAAGGTTCATGTTAATAACCTAGACAATACTCTAGAAAGATTGGGAATTGAGCTCACAGAAAAGGAACTTACAAAGCTGTCAGAAAACCTACAAGTTGATGGTGAGCATTTTAGCTCTCTTCAGACCATCTTTTTATCTTTGCCTTATTATCAGATATATTTTAAGAGTAGATTTAATTAGAGAAAGGTACACGCTAGAAAAATTGGATAAGAGTCCAAGTAAGAAGAAATCTAGGATCTTCACAATGATTAAACTAAAATCAGCATAACTGATCTGTTCCTATGTGTACCAAGAATTGTTCAATGTACTATTAGGACCATAAAATACATAGATTGCTAAGAGAGTAATTATTGGGTTATGAAAAACTATAGAGAACTCAACAAGGCCCATTCTTCTATCCATCCCTCTTTCTGTTGAAATCTTTTTTTAACTTTTATTTAATGAATATAAACTTCCAAAGTACAGCTTATAGATTACAATTGCTTCCCCCCCCCCATAACTTCCCTCCCACCCTCAACCCTCCCCACTCCTGCTCCCTCTCCCCTTCCATTCACATCATTTTCAATTATCTTTATATACAGGAGATCAATTTAGCATATATTAAGTAAAGCTTTCTTCTGTTGAAATCTTAACTCTGAAATGAATTCACAGAATTCTTGATCAACTCCAGTGATATCTTTAACTGTGATTTATAAAGGTTTCCAAAACACTGTGGGGAGTACATTTTCTTGACCCGGATTCTAAGAAATGAGAGCTTCCTATTAAGAGAGATAGCATTAATTCTGTGAGGTCCAGAAATTTAATAGATTGCAGGTAAAATAAAAATATAAGAAATTTATGTGCTTTTCCAGAAAATACATGTCTTAACTTTTTCTGAGTTTCTGATATTATCTTCATTGAACTTTTTCTTGTAGTTACTGGGAAGACGGATCTGAAAGAGGTGATGGACAGAGTAAAAGCTACTACAGGTTAGCAAGAAATTATAATTATGAGATGTTTAATATTTATAGTAATTATATTTTATCATTATCCCTTAATCATTATGTCAGTTATGTTTGGCATTTGCCTCCTTATTTGCTAAATGCTTAAAGTCAATTGTTAGCATTATACTTGTTTTCTAGTATATTTTTCATTTATATATTTTGCTCTTTTCTTTGTACAACAGCCAAAATTGGTAAAATAATAAAGTTTTTGTAAACACCCAGATAATTTATTTTTTATTTTTATAACTTTTATTTAATGAATATAAATTTCCAAAGCACAGCTTATGGATTACAACAGCTTTTCCCCCTCATAATTTCCCTCCACCCACAACCCTCCCATCTCCTGCTCCCTGTCCCCTTCCATTCACATCAAGATTCATTTTTTTTTTTTTGATAGGCAGAGTGGACAGTGAGAGAGACAGAGAGAAAGGTCTTCCTTTGCCGTTAGTTCACCCTCCAATGGCCACCACGACCGGCACACTGCGACCGGCGTACCACACTGATCCGATGGCAGGAGCCAGGTACTTATCCTGGTCTCCCATGGGGTGCAGGGTCCAAGGACTTGGGCCATCCTCCACTGCACTCCCTGGCCACAGCAGAAAGCTGGCCTGGAAGAGGGGCAACCAGGACAGAATCCAGTGCCCCAACCAGGACTAGAACCTGGTGTGCCGGCGCCGCAAGGCAGAGGATTAGCCTAGTGAGCCGCAGCGCCGGCCCAAGATTCATTTTCAATTATCTTTATATACAGAAGAACAATTTAGCATATATTAAGTAAAGCTTTCAACAGTTTGCAGCCACACAGAAACACAAAGTGTAAAATACTGTTTCAGTACTAGTTATAGCATTAAATAACAATGTACAGCACATTTAGGACAGAGATCCTACATGAGGAGTAAGTGCACAGTGACTCCTGTTGTTGACTTAACAAACTGACACTCTTCTTTATGGAGTCAGTAATCCCCCTAGGCTCTTGTCATGAGTTGCCAAGGCTATGGAGGCCTTTTGAGTTCGCCGACTCTGATCATAGTTAGACAAGGTCGTAGTCAAGGTGGAAGTACTCTCCTCCCTTCAGAGAAAGGTACCTCCTTCTTTGATGACCTGTTCTTTCCACTGGGATCTCACTCACAGAGATCTTTCATTTAGGTGTTTTTTGTTTTGTTTTGTTTGTTTGTTTGTTTGTTTGCCAGAGTGTCTTGGCTTTCCATGCCTGAGAAACTCTCATGGGCTTTTTAGCCAGATCCGAATGCCTTAAGGGCTGATTCTGAGGCCAGAGTGCTATTTAGGACATCTGCCATTCTACGAATCTGCTGTGTATCCCACTTCCCATGTTGGATCATTCTCTCCTTCTTAATTCTATCAGCTAGTATTATCAGACACTAGTCTTGTTTATGTGATCCCTTTGGTTCTTAGTCCTATCATTATGATCAATTGTGAACTGAAATTGATCACTTGGACTAGTGAGATGGCATTGGTACATGCCACCTTGATGGGATTGTATTGGAATCCCCTGGCATGATTCCAACTCCACCATTTGGGGCAAGTCAATTTAGGATTGAGCATGTCCCAAATTGTACATCTCTTTCCTCTCTTATTCCCACTCTTATATTTAACAGGGATCCATTTTCAGTTAAGTTTCAACACTTAAGAAGAATTGTGTATTAATTACAGAGTTCAACCAATAGTATTAAATAGAACAAAAAAAAATACTAAAAAGGATAAAGTATTAAGTTGTTCATCAACAATCAGGGCAAGGGATGATCAAGTCACCGTTTCTCATAGTGTCCATTTCACTTCAACAGATTTCCTTTTTAGTGCTTGGTTAGTTGTCACCGATCAGGGAGAACATACAATACTTGTCCCTTTGGGACTGGCTTATTTCACTCAGCATGTTGTTTTCCAGATTCCTCCATCTTGTTGCAAATGACCGGATTTCATTGTTTTTGACTGCTGTATAGTATTCTATAGAGTACACATCCCATAATTTCTTTATCCAGTCTATCGTTGATGGGCATTTAAGTTGATTCCAGGTCTTAGCTATTGTGAATTGAGCTGCAATAAACATTAAGGTGCAGACAGCTTTTTTTGCTCGCCAATTTAATTTCTTTGGGTAAATTCCAAGGAGTGGGATGGCTGGGTTGAATGGTAGGGTTATATTCAGGTTTCTGAGGAATCTCCAGACTGACTTCCATAGTGGCTTAACCAGTTTGCATTCCCACTAACAGTGCGTTAGTGTCCCTTTTTCCGCACATCCTCGCCAGCATCTGTTGTTGGTAGATTTCTGAATGTGAGCCATTCTAACCAGGGTGAGGTGAAACCTCATTGTGGTTTTGATTTGCATTTCCCTGATTGCTAGTGATCCTGAACATTTTTTCATGTGCCTATTGGCCATTTGGATTTCTTCTTTTGAAAAATGTCTAATGAGGTCCTTGGCCCATCTCTTAAGTGGTAAACACCAAGATGATTTATAACGATGAGACTATGGTAGGTGTTTGGCAGAGTAGTTGCTTGGGATTCCCACATCCTGTATCAGAGTGCCTGGGTTTGAGTCCTGGCTCTGTTCCTGACTCTAGCTCCCTGCTAATGATACCCTAGGAGGCAGCAAGGAATGGCTCAGGTAGTAGCGCCCCTGTCACCCATGTGGGAAGGCCAGATTGATTTTCCAGCTCCTGCCTTTTCCCTCCTCGGCCCTGGCTGTTGCAGGCATTTGATAAGTGAACTAGCAGATAGGAGATATCCTCTATCTCTCTCTCTCTTTCTTTCCATCTCCCTCTCTCTCTTTTTCTCTCTGCCTTTCAAAAAATGAGACTAAAAGATCTACATTTGGTGATAAATTATTTAAATAAATCATTCACAATATTCTAATTCAGTAGAGAGATGCATATGTGGGTTTCATTGGATGCAGAGTCGCCTTGCCACTATCATCATGTGTATGCCTTCTTTTATTGGCACATAGAGACCAAAGGGTTTTTCTTTGAATATTCTAGTCAGTATCCATGTACAGGCTTCATTGTTCTCTGCTCTTCATGCATTACTCACTCATGCTACAGAGCCATAGATTAGATGAAATTTAGAATCATTTGCTGAAATTTTAAACTCATATATGTAGTAATACAAATATTTTATAGGAGGAGAAATTGATGCCAGAGATGTGAAAACTGTTCTGAGTAACATGGGAATAGAATTTACTGATGAGGAACACTTAAAACTGGTGAAAAATCTGCCTGTCAATGGTAAGCATTTCAAATGCTGATATTCATAGTTTTTAAGCTGTTTTTGAAAACTTCTAAAACTATCTTCAATTCTCAAGACAGAAAAAAAAATCCATCTCTAAATAATTTGTGTATTTATTTATTATGAGGGAATTTGCATATATGCAGTTTAATTTTTAGTTTTAGAATAGCACCTCTATGATGTTGAATTACGCTATCAAAGGGAAAATATTTCTAGGGTTACCCTTATTATTTAGACAACTATAGGTGATTGTGAGAAAAAGGAAAGGGTGATATTAAAGTAAAAAAGGATAAAAAGTGAGAGATGTAAGCACTCACACACGTGAGTTGTGAATGTTGTCGAATGCCATTTGTGATAAATTTTTGGATAGCTTCACCATATTATAAAATTTTCTTAGATTTGTCTTAATGGAAGAAATTATCACAGAATATAATAAAAGATTCATTTGCTGAAATAATTTTAGAGAATAGTCATGCCATTTTTTTATAAATTGAATTTTACCTTTTTTTATAGATGAAAACAAGATCTTTAAGAGCAGGTTGTTAGAAGCTGTCAAGTCTCTTAAAGGTAAGTGAGAAGTATAATGAGACTGCAACTATGAGACTCTTAGATTTATAAAACATTGAATTTATAGGTTATTACATCTCTCATAAAGTTATAAATGTGCATTTATGCATATAACAAAGTTATACTTTTTGAGGAGCCTAGTCTTAGTTTATCTATGCTCATAGATGAGTTTTATGTTCCTTCTTAGAATAAAAGTTCCATACTCACGATTTTCTAAATTTTACAGAAATGAAAACATCAAATTTCAAGTTTGCATAATGAAAAGTTACAGAAATGATTAGCAATGATTCAGAGGATTTAATCAGCAGTAAATAAAAATTGAACTTAGAGTTTAGTAATCAAAGGTCAAACCCACATGTTGTTCAGAAATGAAGAATGTTTACCTCCAGGACCAGAGTTCCCTGAACATATATAAAAGTCATTTTAAACTCTGTTTTATGTAGGCGGATCCTCAAGACAAATCTCAAGGGAAATGGCTTCAAGTCTAACTTCAGAATTGATTTTTAAAGGGCTTAAACTATATGGTCTCTATGCTAAAACTGTTGACCATTCATTGATTTTTTTGCTTTAAAACAAATATTCTGAACCTGAGGTTAGTAGAATTTGATAGAATCCTTGAATAGGCATTAGTGGGTAGATAACTTTCCTGAAATAGTATGCAAATGTTGTACTGCTTACGAAATTCATAATTGGGTGTATATTTCAAGAGAAGAACTTCCTTTTTAGGGTCATTCAGTATTCTTTGTTACTTTCTTTAGGTGGGAAAGTAAATGTCAACAACCTTGACACCATCCTGGACAATCTGGGAATTAAGCTGTCAAATACAGAACTAAAAGATCTGACTCAAAACATGCAAGTTGGTGGTGAGCATGTTTTAAGATACCATGTGTTATAGTTGTTTTAGTGCTGCTTTAACAATTTCACAGACTGGGTAATATGTAAAGAGCAGATTCCAATCCCAAAAAGACAAATATCTTATGTTTTACCTGATTTGTGGTAACCAATATATGGAGTACCAAGAAAATGTAATGTATAGGAGTCAAACTGCCATTTTGAGATTTGATTATCGTTTATAACTCTTATCTCTGCTCTTGAGGAATAGTGGGTTTTTTACTTAGTACTTAATTCTTTATTTGCTGGATGATTGACCTTGTGATTATAAAGTGAGTTGAAAGTATGTCTTTGTAAAAATTAAAAATAAAAATAAGAAAGAAAGAGAGAGGTTAGGAACGAGGGAGGGATGGTAGGGAAGGTGGGGTGTCTCATTATGCTCTTAAAACTGCATATATGAAATACAAAGGCTTAACCCACTACACCACAACACCTGCCCCTTGAGTTTTCTATAAATAAAATTATGTCATCTGCAAACACTGACTGTTTGACTTCCTCCCTTCCAATTAGGGCATCTTTTATTTCTTTCTCTTGTGTACTATGTTGAATAAAAATGATAAGAGTAGGCATCCTTGTCTTGCTTGACGTTAGCTATTAACTTGTTATATATGACTTTTATTATGTTGAAATATGTTCCTTCTATATGTAATTCAGTCAGAATTATCATGAAGTGATATTAAACTTTAATGTTAAATGTTTTATCTATTGAGATGACATTTCATTTCTGTCTTCAGCTATGGATATGGTATATCACATTTATTGATGTAAAATTGTTGAAACATCCTTGAATCCTTGGTATGAATACTGCTTGATCATAATGAAAGATCTTTTGAATGTGCTGTTGGATTCAGTTTGATAATATTTTGTTGAGGATTTTTGAATCTGTGTTCATCAAGGATATTGGCCTGTACCTTTCTGTTTTTGCTGTGTCATTGCCTGATTTTGGTATCAAAATAATGCTTTCCTCATAGAATGAATTTGACAGAATTATCTCTTCTGCTTTTTGAAGTAATTTAAGGATTGGCATTAGTTCTTAAATGTATTGTGCAATGCAACGTTGAAGCTCTCTGGTTCTGGGCTTTTCTCATTATTGAATTGCCTAAGTAGTTTCTAATGATTCAAATGTGATAAGGTATGTGTGTCCAAAAATTTGTTCAATTCCACCAAATTATTAAATTTATTGTCATATGTTGTTCATAGTAATTTCTAATAATCCTTTTGTATTTCTGTGGGGACAGTGGTAATGTTTCCCTTTTCATTTCTTATTCTATATATTTGAGTCTTCTCTGTTTTTCTATTTTTTATCAGTCTTTTCAAAGAACAGGTTTTGGTTCCACTGAATTTTTTTCTAATTTTTCTATTTTTTATTTAATTAGTTTTAACTTTGATTTTTTTTTTTAAAGATATTTAATTATTTGAAAATCAGAGTTACAGAGAAGGAGAGAAAGAGGTGAAGGGTTAAAAAGTTAAAAGCCGCCCCCCCCCCCCAACCTCCTCTGGTGAACTTTCCTGACCTTGTTAGATTTGCTCTGCATAGCCATTAGTCAGTAAATTACCCCAATGTGAGCAGTAACCTCAGTTTCACCTAAGTGAGATAGAAGAAGTCACCATATATCTCTGCCTCCTGGACCCCTGACTCCACCATGTGTCCCTTATCGCCATTCGGCTGCATTCCTAGGTATCACTCCCTGTATTCATAAATCAACTGGTTGTAAAATCACTTAACTTGTATCAATTATTTACTCTATACCACTGTCTGCTCTATGCAATGATTGATTTTCTTTGTTTCAATGTGTATAAAAACCCCAACCCAAGACTATTCGAGGCCGCTCGCCTGTACTGGGACGGGGGCCCCGACATGTCGGAACATCAATAAACTTTACCCTTTGTTAATTACATGAGAGAAGGTCTCTTGGAGCGTTTTTGGGGTGGCAAGAGCAATTCAACTCTAATTCGACTGTAACATATGGAGGTCCCACCGAGATGGCTCTGCTGCCCACGGACGTCTCCAACGGACATCTCTCGGGGTAAGTAAAGGCGCCTAAAGGATAGGGACTCTGTGCACGTGCATTTCTGTTTCTGTATCTGGTTCAGGCCTGAAGCTGTTTCGGGCTGGCACGGTAGACGTTGGGTGGCAGACGTGCCAGGAAGCCACAACGCTACAGCCTCGAGGGACGCCTCGGGAGGACCGGGAGACTGAGGACGCTCAGCGAAACTCCCATCTGGAATTCCCGCGGTCGGGAATTCGGTGCCAGCATCAGTATTCACCCTTTGTCTTTCAGGTTTTACTTCTATTGCATAAACTGTTTTCAGACTCACATTTTGTGTTGCCGGCATTGTCACAGGACTCTGATGTGGTTCCGGAGTCTGTGTTTGTCTGTTTGTGTGTGGCATTGTCGCGAGACTCTGATGTGGTCCCGGAGTCTGCATTTGTAGGTTCTGATGTGGTTCCGGAACTTGCATTTGTATTGTCGGCATTGTCACAGGACTCTGATGTGGTTCCGGAGTCTGTGTTTGTCTGTTTGTGTGTGGCATTGTCGCGAGACTCTGATGTGGTCCCGGAGTCTGCATTTGTAGGTTCTGATGTGGTTCCGGAACTTGCATTTGTATTGTCGGCATTGTCACAGGACTCTGATGTGGTTCCGGAGTCTGTGTTTGTCTGTTTGTGTGTGGCATTGTCGCGAGACTCTGATGTGGTCCCGGAGTCTGCATTTGTAGGTTCTGATGTGGTTCCGGAACTTGCATTTGTATTGTCGGCATTGTCACAGGACTCTGATGTGGTTCCGGAGTCTGTGTTTGTCTGTTTGTGTGTGGCATTGTCGCGAGACTCTGATGTGGTCCCGGAGTCTGCATTTGTAGGTTCTGATGTGGTTCCGGAACTTGCATTTGTATTGTCGGCATTGTCACAGGACTCTGATGTGGTTCCGGAGTCTGTGTTTGTCTGTTTGTGTGTGGCATTGTCGCGAGACTCTGAAGTGGTCCCGGAGTCTGCATTTGTAGGTTCTGAAGTGGTTCCGGAACTTGCATTCGTATCTGTGTCTGTGTGTCAGTGTGGTTCTCGGACCCCATCTGGGACTCTGTAGGGGGGCAGGCTCCCCACCTCTGTAGGAACGAAGTGGTCGCTCCGCAGGCGTGAGGCCGATGTTCCATTTTTGTCTTTTTTGTTTTGTTCAGTGCCTTTTTGTGAGTCTCTTTGGTGTTTGTTTTTGGCTATTTGTATTTGCCTTTCTGAAATTCAGACAATGGGACGGATTTAGACAACTCTTAGAAAGGGAGACTAACCACCCTTTGTTCTGCAGATTGGCCTACCTTTGAAGTAGGATGGGCGCCTAAGGGCACCCTTGACATCCTGGTCTGGCAAGATCTGGTAAAAACTCCCTTTCCTGGTTAAAGCCTCTTTTATTCCCTCAGAAACAACCTTCAAAAAAAAATTTTAGTCGTCCAGGACCGTCCCAGCAAAGCAGATAAAAAAACTAAGACTTCAGCCTCGGCGCCGCTCTATTCTGTTTTACAGGGCGACTCTGAAGATTTGATTTTCCCTCCTCCCTACCAGCCGCCCGGCCCTGGCTGTGGGGCCGGCAGCGGGGGCCACAGGAGGGGCTAAGAGAAGCAGCTCCCCAGGGGCCAGCAGATCCCTCCACTTTCCCTTCACAGGCAGCAGGGAAACCCCTGCTGTGCCATTAACAAGTGCTGAAACCCCCTGCGTGTTCAAACAAAGCTGGCCCTTTGAGCCTCAACCTGCAGGACTCAGCTGGGGCCCAGGAATGGCAGGCGGAGGATGGGAAGGCGCGCCTCCTGACTTATTCCTCAGGATCCTAACTCCCCGAGCCATACCCATCCCCCCAGACTGACTCCCCATGGCCGACCAAATGGGGCAAATGGATGGATCTCCTGGACTTCAGGACCCGGTAAGTCACCCTGGGGCACTCAGTACTCAGGCCCGCCTTTGTGCGGAAGGGGGGGCTTCTGTTGCCCCTCTACCAGGGACCTGCCTGGTGTCTGCAATGGAAAAGAGCGTGTGTGTGGTGCAAATGTGTTTGTGGCTCCACGGCCCTGCAGCTACAGAGTCTAAATGGGCCGTAACCTGCAGCTCCGTGTTCACCAGGCGGGCGAAGCAATCTCACTCCGGATCAGTGCCTGTTCCGGAGGTCTTTATCTCTTGTTTTGTACAACCAAGGGGGACACATTATGGAAAAATTCCATTCAAAACCAACTGTTCTAAACTGTATAATAAAAACTTTAAAAATATTGTCTTAATTTAAAAATTCTTAACAGGTTATTCCAAAATGTAAATGAGTTTTTATCAGCTCTTTTCTGTGCTGCTGTCCCTGACTTATCTGATGAGAGTGTTCACCTGTCTTGAAGGTTTCATGTTTTTCTATTTGTAGTACTGAGACTACGTTGTTTATCTGTTTTTAATGTTTGAGTAATTACCCAACTGATCAAAAATGTACTAATTTTGGCTAAATGGTTTGACTCTGACAGCTTAAATTCTAAATCGAGTCTTCCAACTTTGGGCTTCCAGTCGGATCCCTGGAACTCTCAAAGGATGAGACTCTGAGTTTATTAAAGTAACAGCTGCTTGAGTCAATTCAGATTATATAAAATGTATTAAAATGTTATAAATGGTGTCAGACCTATGCTGTATTCATGTTTTTGCTTTCCAGCTAAAATGGTCTTATAAAAATAAGAATAAATTCTGTGTATACAAGCCTTTATGTTATTAACTAAAGTAAGCCAATGCAGATTGGTTCAGAAAATTGAGATAATGCAAATGCCCTTCGGTTTGCTCAGTGGCTTGCTTGCTCAGCTTTACATGTCTTTGATGTGCTTTAAACTTGTTTCTTTTAATGATAAAGATCTTTTCAAAGTTGTAACCATGCACTAGTGACCATGTTTGCTGCTCAGAAGGTGTTGTCCTTATATTACTTAAAAGCATGGAAATGTAATTTTGACTTTTATTTCAGATACTGGTATGGTATTCATTAATAATTCTGTGTCTTAAGTCATCTAGCATCAGTACTAAGTAAAACTTAGAAGAGTGTATTATGTATACTTTTAACATCTCAAATTCGATAAGAGAGACTGTTTGAGTTTGTTAGCATGTATTCTCATAGGTTGTCCACACATGACAATTCAAGGCTATATAAAAGTAACTACGGGTGTAAAGTTTCCAAAAGTGTAAACAAGTCATAAAAAGTTTTAAAATGTTTAAAAATGGTCTAAATCATAAATCTTAAAATCTGTTTTCACAAAAACTGTAATGTCTATTTTAACAGTGTCTGCTTAATCGGCTACCCTGCCATTTCTAAAATTAGGTCCTGTAAGCTCTTTTTGACTCTGTTAAATTATTCTGAGTTATATGATAATTGTGTACTAACTCTAATGTTCAGGGTTTTTATTTCTGGTTTATTCGACAACAAGAGACATAGAATTCATATTCTGCCTAAGTAATTTATTGTGTAACAACCAGGCATTGCTAGTTCAAATGTAGATCAAATGAAGGTCTAGCCAAAAAGAAAAAAGTGTGCCAAAAGAGACTTAGAGACGACGGGAGATGGTTATGCAGCGGGTGCTGGAGAGCTGGGTTCCAGGAGCCCGGGAAGTCTCTGGTGTCCACAGGCTGCGCGGTGAAAGCCCAAAAACCCAGGCCCATAACCCACTGGCTACACGGTAAATATCTGGAGGCCAAAGGATGGCAGAGACCTCTGCCACAATTTCTCCTCTAAGTCAGGCTACGCAGTAAGCACTGGTTAAACGCTGGTTAAATCTGAAAGCCCAGAAAGTCAGGCTAGAGACCCGACTCACTGCCTCACTTCTCCTCTTTTCTTTTCCAGAAGGGAAGTTATGACTGACCATTTCTATAATAATGCCTGGTCACAGTATAGAGGACCAAACAGCATAGCCAGAATAAGAGGTTAAAATGTGACAACTAGATTGATTTTTTGGTGTACGCGGTAAATGGGCAGAACTCCCCTTTTAAACCAAATTGAGGGATAGATAGGAAGTTGTACTAATGACCTCAAAGTATGCAAGCAGGTCACCACAGTTGATCTTACCTAAAAGATCATAGTTCTCCTCATGGGCACGGTCTTAACTCGCAGGAAAATACTAAGTGTCAGAATTTGCCCATGACCATAGTTTTTTAGCTCACCCTGATATTAAAAAAAAAAAAAAAAAAAAAAAAAAAACTCCAAAAATCAGGGACGGGGTTGAGCACCCCCTTGACTGACATCATAGAGGCTGCCTCCTTGGTCCATTTTATTAGAGACCAGGAAATTGAGGAGCAAGCTAGCAGCAGGAGCGATGTAAGGATGGGCAACAGGCCAATCAGTGGCTGCTTTACACGGTGATCCACTGTCAAGGAAACCCAGCAAAGCCAATGCACCCCAAATGGCGCCTGTTGCTGACATAAGGAGCCAGGGCATTGGGCAAGCAGCTGTTGTAACAGCGACTGCCTTCTGTCAGCTCTGCCAAGAGCAAGGCTACTGGACATGGAACTGCCCTGGGTGTCGAAGGACTCCTGGTTCAGAACCGCAGACCCTGTGGCCTTGTGGCCCCGAGCTAAAAAGCCTTTGGCTCTGCCCAGCTTCCAGCTCCAGCCACTGCTATTGGGGATGGCCTAGGGTCAGTAAAATGCAAGTTGCCTATTTCTGTCAGCCTCCTATTCAGCTCTCCTCCTAGTCCAGCCATGTAATGCAAGTCAACAGGGTGCCTCCCTTAAGGGAGATTTGCATCTCTTACAATTCTCTTAACAGCACCCCATGGATAGGTCTGGGCCTCACACACCCAGCCAGGCCTTAAAAATAAACTTAAAAAGCCCTCCCTGCCAGTTCCAGGGGAAAGTGGTCCCCTCCACTCCTGTACTGAGACTATAGACTTGATCTATACCAGCAGAAGGGACCTAAAAGATAGCCCCCTGACTAACACAGATAAAGTTTGGTTCATAGATGGAAGCAGCTTTGTCAGACGGGACCTGCTTCTCAGGGTATGCAACAGTTACAGCATGCTCTGCCCCCAGGAACTTTTGTTCATTTAGCAGAACTGATTGCCTTAACCAGAGCTCTAGATCACACAAGGGATTTGTAAGGCACCTTCACTCTGCATGGAGACCTCAGTCTTCCGGTAAGGCAGAAAGAGCCAACCAGGCTCTATAGAAAACATCACAAGGATAGAAATGTGTGCTTGGTAAGTAAGGTTTAAAAGGAAAGAGTATTCTTGGTAAAAAGGGTTAAAAAGAAAAGAGCTTTTTAAATAAGAAAAGGACATGGTTTGTAAAAATCCTGATGGCTAGTTTACTCTAGACTGGAATGGAAATAATGGAATATTTCAAGTAAGTTAAAGAGGGTGTGTGAAGCCACAAAAGGTTATAAAAAAAAAAAAAATTGGACATGCTAAGTGCTGTTCTGGGGGGTGTCTGTGCCATGTTCCAGGAAAAATGTTGTCTCTGGGTCAATCAGACTAGACAGGTACAAATCCGAATTCGTACTTTTCCTGGAAAAAGCCAAACAGCTCCAGGACCAGGCAAAGCAGGGCTGGGATTTCTGCCCTGATATCTGGTCACGGAAATCCTGGCTGTTTCCTCTCCTTGGCCCAATAACTTCTGCAATCTTGATGCTTCTCTTTGCACTGTGTTTTTAATGCCCTTGTTCGTTTTGTCTCTAACAGACTAAAAGCTGTTAAACTCCAAATGGTCATCAGGCAAGGCTTCCAGCCCATTCCACTGGATGACCTGAGCAGCCCTCTGGACCGAGCGGCACCGTCTTTCCAAGGCCACTGTTGCACACCATAAGACAGGTAGCAAGAGGAAATACCCAAATCCCCCTCGACGCCCACATGCCAGCTTCGAAGAAGTTACAGAAAACGGAACTCCATCCATAATCCCAAAAAAAAAATTTTGGGTATTACCTCTTGAGGGGAAAATATTAGGCAGAAAGTCAGTTATAAGCTTATGTGTGTGTGACATAAAGGCCTAATGTGTCCAGCATATGCATCTGCACCTCAGTCATCCTGACAATGTTTCACTGGAAGCCCAGCCTTTGCATCCTGCCCTGCCCCCTTCTACCTGATAACCTGCCAGGTGGAGATCCCCACCCCTTCTGCCTGACAAATCTTCCACAACCTCCCGGATACAGCCCAGTATCTGCATTTCAGTATTGCAGAACAGGATCTCATTTTCATAGAGGGGGGGTTATGCGCAGCCCTTAAAGAGGAATGCTGCTTCTATGTAGACAAGACAGGGGTGGCGAGGGACAACATGGCTCAACTACGTAAACGCTTAGAGAAAAGACAGTGGGACAGACTTCAGCAACAGGGATGATTTGAGTCGTGGTTCACTAAGTCTCCCTAGCTAAAAATGTTAAACTCATGGTAATTCATCAACAATATGTAACACATGGAGAAGGGGAAACAGATGGTCTCTAAGATTAGAGACCCTGGCCTAAGAGGAGTGGGGAATGAAGGGTTAAAAAGTTAAAAGCCGCCCCCCCCCCAACCTCCTCTGGTGAACTTTCCTGACCTTGTTAGATTTGCTCTGCATAGCCATTAGTCAGTAAATTACCCCAATGTGAGCAGTAACCTCAGTTTCACCTAAGTGAGATAGAAGAAGTCACCATATATCTCTGCCTCCTGGACCCCTGACTCCACCATGTGTCCCTTATCGCCATTCGGCTGCATTCCTAGGTATCACTCCCTGTATTCATAAATCAACTGGTTGTAAAATCACTTAACTTGTATCAATTATTTACTCTATACCACTGTCTGCTCTATGCAATGATTGATTTTCTTTGTTTCAATGTGTATAAAAACCCCAACCCAAGACTATTCGAGGCCGCTCGCCTGTACTGGGACGGGGGCCCCGACATGTCGGAACATCAATAAACTTTACCCTTTGTTAATTACATGAGAGAAGGTCTCTTGGAGCGTTTTTGGGGTGGCAAGAGCAATTCAACTCTAATTCGACTGTAACAGAGGCAGAGAGAGAGAGAGAGAGAGAGGTCTTCTATCTGCTGGTTCATTCCCCAAATGACCACCACGACCAGGACTGGGCCAGGCCAAAGCCAGGAGCTTTATCTGGGTCTTCTATAAGGGCGCAGGGTCTCAAGGACTTGGGCCATCTTCTGCTGCTTTCCCAGGCCATAGCAAGGAGCTGGATTGGAATTGGGGCAGCTGTTACTCAAACCAGCACCCACATAGAATACTGGCATTGCAGCCAACAGCTTTACCCATTACCCAGCCACAGAACCAGCCCCTCTGTTTTTTCTTGATTAGTCCAGCTAAGGATTTATCAAACTTCTCTTGTCACAGAACAAGCTCCTCATTTCATTGATATTTTTATTGTCTTTTAGTCTCTATGTCATTTATTTGAACTCTGAGTTTTATTATTTTTTTTCCTTCTACCAATCTTGAATCTTATTTGTTCTTGTTTTCTTAGTTCCTTTTTTTGTTTTTAGAAGAAGAAGAGTTTATTGTCGAAGGAACTGGGAGCACTGGGGAGAGGGCCAGGGGGTAAGAGAGAGGAGGAGAGATCAAGAGAGGGCACGTGTTCAGGAACAGCTCCTGTTAGACCTTTGCTGGGGGGCGTCAGGGAAAGTACAGAAATAGGTTGTTGATTTGAGGTTGTCCTCTTTTTAACATGTGGGCATTGAATGCTATAAACTTCCTTCTTAGGGGCCGGACCCCTGGCGCCGCGGCTCATTAGGCTAATCCTCCGCCTTGCGGCGCCAGCACACCGGGTTCTAGTCCCAGTCAGGGCGCTGGATTCTGTCCCGGTTGCCCCTCTTCCAGGCCAGCTCTCTGCTGTGGCCAGGGAGTGCAGTGGAGGATGGCCCAAGTGCTTGGGCCCTGCACCCCATGGGAGACCAGGAGAAGCACCTGGCTCCTGCCATCGGATCAGCGCAGTGCGCCAGTCGCAGCGGCCATTGGAGGGTGAACCAACGGCAAAAGGAAGACCTTTCTCTCTGTCTCTCTCTCACTGTCCATTCTGCCTGTCAAAAACAAACAAACAAACAAACAAACAAAAAAAAAAAACTTCCTTCTTAGTACTACTTTTGCTGTATTCCAAAGGTTTTGATATATTGTATTTCCATTCTCATTCATTTCAACAAAAATTTTAATGTCTTCCTTGATTTCTTCTTTGATACACTGCTTATTCAGGAGTAAGTTGTTTAATTTCCATGTATCAATGTAGGTTCCAATATTTTTTCTTGTTATTTATTTCTATTTTAATTGCATTGTGGTCCAAAAAGATACATGATATTATTTTTATTTTTTCAAATTATTGAGACTTATTTTGTGACCTACCATTTGATCTATCCTGGGAAAATGTTCCATATACTATTGAGAAGAATGTGTGTTCTGCAGCTGTTGGAAAGTTCTGTAGATGTCTGTGAGGACAAGTAGATCTAGGGTGTAGTTTATTTCAACTGTTCTTCTGTTGATTTTATGTCTAGGTGATCTGCCTACTTCTGAAAGTGGCGCGTTATAATCATCTATCTCTACTTAAGTCTATTAATATTGCCCCACTTCCTAGTTTCTTTTTACTGCTTTTGATGTAAAATATATTTCAACTGATTCTTCAGCGTTCTTTTATGTTACATTTGCATAGACTATCTTGTTCCATTCTTTCAGTTTTAATCTATGTATGTCCTTAGAAGTAAAGTGAGTTTTTTTTTATAAACAACAGTTTGTTCCTATTTTTTAATCTGTTCTAGTCACTCTATCACTTTTAATTGGAGAATTTAATTCATTGATGTTTAGAGTAATTATTGATAGCTAAGCTTTACTACTGCCATTTTGATACTTGTTTTGTACTTTGATTGTAGTTCCTTTCATTCTTTCTCTTACAATCTCCACTTATGGTCAGGTGATTTTCTATAGTGGCATAACTTTGATTCATTGCCTAGCTCTTTTGTCTATTATAGGTTTTAAATTTGTTGTTACCATGAAGCTTACAAAAAAAAACTTTTGGTTATAACAAGTGATCTGGAAATGATGACAACTGAACATGGATTATAAAAATATGGAAGAAGACATTGACAAAGAGATAAGAAATCCTAGGGGCCAGTGTTTAGCCACAGTGGATAAAGCCATTGCCAGTGATGCCAGCATCCCATATGGATGCCGAATCTAGGCCTGGCTGCTCCACTTCTCATCCAGCTCCCTGCTAATGGTCTGGGAAAATCAGCAGAAGATGGCCTAAGTGTTTGGGCCCCTGCACCATGTGGGAGACCCAGATGAAGTTCCTGGTTTTAGTCTAACCTAGCGCAGGCTTTTGTGGTCATCTTGGGGAGTGACCTCATGGATAAAAGATCTCTCTCTCCCTCTCTCCCTTTCTCCCTCTCTCCCTCTCTCTCTGTAACTCTGTTAAAATAAATAAATCTTTTTCTAAAAAAAAAATGAAGTTCTAGTATAGCATTCTACATTCGTGCTACATTTGTCCGTCATTTTAAATTTTTGATAACACTTTTGATCTCTTTCTATATTGCCTCTTAACATTTAAATGTAGTAGTTATAATATTTTATTCTTCATTGTACAACTATAAATGGATTATACACATCTTTATATTATTAGAGCATTCTGAATTTGTTTGTATAGTTACTCTTACCAGTAAATATTCTACCTTGTGATATTTTCATATTACTTGTTATCATTTCTTTCAGTTTGCTGAACTTCCTTTAGCATTTCTTGTAACATAAGTCTAGAGGTGATAAAAATCTCTGGTAATTTTTTTAATTTTTATTTATTTACTTAAAGGCAGAGTGGGGGCTGATGTTTTGACATTATGAATAAAGCCACCACCTGTGATGCTGAAATCCCATATAGGTGCCTGTTCGAGTCCCAGCTATTCAACTTCCAATCCAGCTCCCTGCTATTATGCCTGGAAAAGCAGCAGAAGATGGCCCAAGTATTTGGGCTCCTGAACCCACATGGAGATCCTGAAGAAGCTCCTGGTGGCTCCTGGTTTCTGACTGGCCATTGCAACCATTTGGGGAGTGAACCAGCAGATGAAAGATTCATTTTCTCTCTCTGCCTTTCAATCAAATAAAAATCTTTAAAAAAGGCAGAGTGACAGAGGAGGAGCAACAGAGAAAGGATGGAGTCTTCCATCTACTGATTCACTCCCCAAATGGCTGCAATGGCCAGATCTGGGCCACACCGAAACCAGCAGCCTGGAACTTATCTAGTTCTCCCACATGGGTGGCAGGGGTCCAGATACTTGGACCATCATCTGCCACTTTCCCAGGCACATTGACAGGCAACTGGACTGGAAGCAGAGCAGCTGTGATTGAACCAGTCCAGCTGCTCTGATATGGGATACCAGCACCCACATGGGAGACCAGGAAGAAATACCTGGCTCCTGGCTTCGGATAGGTGCAGCTCTGGCCGTTGCAGCCATTTGGGGAGTGAACCAACAGAGGGAAGATCTTTATGTCTATCTGTTTCTTTCACTGTCTATAACTCTACCTGTCAAATAAATAAATAAAATCTTAAAAAAAAATACATGGGGCGTTAGGGGATACCTAAAATATCCAAACCATAATACCTAGAAAGTGTGTTCAACAAATATTTCTTAAGTATATAAGGAATTATGATGGTGCCTAACATATAGTGTGTACAGCTTTTAGTTATTTCTATGATTCTCAAAACAATTTGAGAGTCATTATTATAGCTCAATATGATTTTGATCTTCTCCTATAGTTGATAAGAAAATTCCTCTAGAAACACTGATGGAAAAAGTCAAAGACTTTACAGGTAAGTGAAAAGTTATTATAAAATTAGGATTCTAATTGACTACATTAAATTTTTACTTTTTTCTTATATTTCCTAGTACTCAGTTCTTGACTTGTAATTTCAGGTTATTTTTCCATATTAATTAATGTTCCATGTATTGACATAAAATTATCTACATTTTTGGAATAAAATTATGGGAGTATCTCTTGCTTTCAAATTCTTCAATCTGTTTTATGCCAATAATATAATTCACTTTAATAAGAACAATATGTAAATACAGAGCAAATCAGAGTGAAGCTTAGAAATTATTAAGGAAATGTATTTATTGTAGCTTCATTGAATAATTTTTGTTTAAAAATTAAAATATACTTTTTGAAGAAAAAATTACGTAAACACCTATTTTTAATTGGCTTATCAGATTTTTATCCTGGAAATTATATTTCACTAACTTCAGGAGGGATATATATATATATATATATATATAATCAAAATAATTTGGTCTAACATATCCATTGATTCTATAGTTGAAAACATTTGATTTTTACTTAAACCTGAAAACTAGCATGGTATCATTTATCATAAGGTAATATTATTTTTAGAAATAATTACTGCTATCTGAAATAATGATATGTACCCAATCTCTTATTTTTAAAGGTAAGAAGATTGATTCTAGTGACATAAGAAATGTTCTGGGAAACCTCAGTATTGAGCTTACAGAAAAGGAACTAGAGAAGCTGTTGAAAACATTGCCGGTTAATGGTGAGCCACACTAATGTCTGGGGGTGCTTCTGGGGAGCCTGAGTATCTGTGGATCAGTATGGAAATTTTAATTCCTTCTAAAACATGATCGATTATAATTTTTAAAAACTGAAATTTAAGGGGCTGGCTCTGTGGCACAGGGGGTTAGAGTCACAGTGTGCCAGCATCCCATATGGGTGCTGGTCAGGCTTGTGGCTGCTCCTCTTCCAATTCAGCTCCCTGCTAATGCACCTGAGAAAGCAGTAGAGGATGGCCCAAGTGTTTGGGGCTCTCCTACCCATGTGGGAGACCAGGAAGAAGCCCCTGGCTCCTGGCTTTGGCCTGGCCTAGCCCTGGCTATTGAGGCCATCTGTGGAGTTAATTAGCAGCTGGAAGATCTCACTCTCTTTACTCCTCTCGCTCTCTTTACTTCTCTCTTTCTCTGTAACTCTGTCTAATAAATAAAGAAATCTATTTTAAAAACCTGAAATTTAAGCTGCAAATAAAAATCACCAACTTGAGAGTTTAGCCAAGCAACCTTGCAGTTTTAAATTGTCTTCCAGGCTAGTAAATATTTACTGCTACCCCTCAGGCCACTAGTGGTCTTATATTATTTTAAAAGGGAAAAGAAAGAGAGATAGATAAGAAAATAATAATAGAAATTAAAGATAGAAGTAAGAATTTTTTAAAAAGGAAAACTATGATTGGGTATAAGCTCACAGGAGGAGATAAGTATCACATTGAGAAAGACTTCCTTCATTTTGTTGTCAGATTAAAATATTGGATAAAATATTTTAATAGCTTTATTGGGATATGATTCATATACCATACAATTAACTCAAAGTTTATAGTTCAATGGATTTTATTATATTCACAGAGTTGTATATCCATCACCACAATTAATTTTAAAATGTTTTTGCCACCCCTGGAAGAAAAACCACATCTGTTGGCAGTCAGCCCTCAATTCCTCCATCTCATTCAGCCCAGGGCAACCAGTAAACTGCTTGCTGCCTGCATCTATTTACCTAATCTGAACTGTTCCTATAAATAGAACCATATTTGGTCTTTTATTATTATCTTCCTCTGCTTAGCACAAGTGTTTTAAACATTTCTCTGTCATATTATCTATCAGTACTTCATTTTTTTCTTGCTAAATAATCTTTTATTGTTTGAATATACTGCATTTGTTGGCTGATGAGCATTTTGGATTGCTTCCACATTTTGCCTATTAGGAAAAATGTCCCTGTGAACATTCATGTACAAGTCTTTGTATGGTTGTATGTTTTAATTTCTCTTAGGTATATACATAGCCGTCGAATTTCTGGATCATACAATAACTCTAAGTTGAACCGAGGAAAACAGGTTGTTTTCGAAAGTGGCTGCATTACTTAATATTCCTACCAAGAGACTATAAAGGTTCCAGTTTTTCCTCATTTTTATCAACACATATTATTATCTTTTTTTTTATTTGGTTATATACTTAGTATTAACTGGTACGTCAGAATGAATTTCATTTGTGTTTCCTTGATGGCTAATAATGTTGATCATCTTTTCATGTGCATACTATAAAACAAAAGTTTTATAATTTAGCTCTTTTAACAAATATCTTAATAATAATCATACACATTTTAGGTTATGGATATTTCAATACATGCATATAATATGTACTACTCAAAACAGAAAAATCAATATTTCCCCATCTTTTATCTTCCTTAATGATTGGAGGCTTGGATCTTCTTTCTTCAACTTGTTCATATAATATCTACTAAGTATTGTGAGCAACAGTCTCCTGACTATGTTATATAAAACTAAGGTCTGCCAGCAGCAGCCCAGCTTCCCTCCTTCACCACCCGCAGCTGCCACCATGATTGAATGATAGATAGCTCCAGACCTAATGACAGTCTCCAAATTCCTCCATCTCTACCATGGGCACCAATGCCTTGGCATTCGAGAAAGAGAATGGCCCAGAACAGTTTCCCATCAACAAGCACTATTTTGAATTAGTCAATTTTGGGAATACCAACTACAATAATTCAGTTCTTCAAGAACTTTATTTCTGTTGTTCATTCCGGGAAGAAGTTCTAGCATACAAGAGTCAACTTAGAGAGGAGAGCTTTCTCAGGTACTTAGAGGACCTCGTCCATAGCATCACGACTCCAGAAAATGGTAGGAGTTATCCCTCCAAAGTTCATAGCAATATTATGAAGGGGGGAAATGAGCTTTTTGACAACTACAAGTAACAAGATGCCCATGAATTCTTAAATTGCCCACTAAATACAATTGCTGGTATTTTACAAGAAGAGAGAAAGCAGGATAAACAAAATGGTCACTTAATTGATGGAAATATTGACAGTGAAAATAACAACAGCACACCAGATCCAACAGAGGGTTAATGAGATTTTCAGGGAACATTAACTAATGAAACCAGATGTCTTATTCATATAAGCTAAGATGAAGGTTTTTTAGAACTTTCTGTTGAGGTAGAACAGAGCACATTAATTACACACTGCTTAAGGGGTTTTGGCAACACAGAAACCCTGTGCAGAAAATACATATAGTACTGTGAAGAGTGTCACAGCAAGCAGGAAGCACACAAATGCATGAAAGTTAGAAAACTGCCCGTGATTCTAACTCTACACCTTAAGAGATTTAAATACATAGATCAAGTTCATCGATATGTAAAACTTTCTTATCAGGTAGTTTTTTCCTTTAGAACTTCATCTGTTTAACACATAAGGTTACGCAAACAATCTTGACAGGATATACGATCTTGTTGCTGTTATAGCTCACCCTGGAAGTGGTCCCAATCGAGGCCATTATGTTGCAATAGTCGAGTCATGATTTTTGGTTGATGATGACATTGTAGAAAATAGATGTACAAGCTATTGAAGAATTCTATGGGTTGACATCAGATATCTCAAAGAACTAAGTCTGGTTACATCCTTTTCTATCAGTCATGGGACTGAAAGGAAGCTGTAAGGAAGAGATACTTCTGCCTCATTTTTTCTCTGGTTATTTTGGAAAGAATCAAGCACTGATTTTTCAAAAAAAAGGAGAAATGCAGGAACTCAGGGGCCATAGCACACTTTGCACACAAGAAAGCAGACCATGGATTCGCAAGCCCTTCCTATCATGGTAGTTGATTTCTTTGCTCAGGTATCATGCTGTCCTTGCAGTTCATACAGCAAGGAAATGAAATCAAAAATACCAGCTCCTCCGGTAAAACAGCCTTCCAGTTATCAAAATGCATTTTCTCTTTGTTAATTGCACCAATAACTTTTTGAAGTCCTTCAGGGTGCAGTAGAAAAAATTGGAATCTCTGTTGGATTGTATGTTAACTGAAGGAAACCATGTTGAGCATCCTGCATAGGTTTATGTGTGTTTGGTGTGTAGAGCAGTACAGTCAGTGGTCTTTTCCAAGCATAAACTGGAAATACTTTTGGACCAAACACTTACAGTTGCCTTCCTGGTGTACAAGATAAACATGTTTTGCTTCTCTGAAGAAGTTTGTAATAATGTACAGTGTATATAAATGTACGGAACAATTGGTCAAAATGGATTTTTGTTTTCCCAAGGGGAAAGACTGGCTTTGTAAGTATAATTTTTGCTTATATATGTTACTTAAAGCTGGTGGAGTCTAAGTATTTGTATGAAATGCCCATGATTCTGTCAATAAGTTTGAGCATAATTGTTAGATTTTATCAATTTAAGTAGTCCTTTATTTCTATTTTTAAAGCTGAATGTTAAAATATCTGAAATCAGTAAGATACCTTGACGAAAATTGCAGTGAAAAGTGGTAAATATTCTTTTTCAGGAGGAACTGATATCTCTGGCTAACTATTTTTATTCTTGTAGTTTATATGTCAGTTTTTTATTCAGCTTTAATTTAAACAAACTAAAACAAAAACTCCTTAAAATTCCCTATAATTGCTGGAATAATAAAAGAAATTTTGTTGCAGTGGTGGTACACCAATCTTTGGAATCCTTAAATATTTTAATGTTTTAAGCTGAGGCCCTGCTTGAAAAATTCATGTCATAGCAGTTATTTTCAAATGTCATTTTTTACCCTTCAAAGAAGTAATACTTTCATTCATTATAACTGTAGCAGTGTGGATAGCCAGCTAAAGGATCACATGTTAATGAAATTGACAAGTAATACAAAAAAAAAGCTCCCTACCCTCCAACCTACCTTTATGAATCTTATTGGAAATGTGTCCAGAAATTTAACCTTGTGTTTGTTAGAACCTCATTCTATTGGGAAGTTTTAAGAAGTAATCTATGTGATCTAAAATGTACATAAACTGTTGCAATTGACATTTTTCCATGCATCAGTAGGTTGTCTGAGAGGCTGACTGTAACTTGCAGAAAGTACTTGAAAACTGTGTTCAAAATAATAGCAATTAGGCCTTGGATAGTCATATTAAACTCTTTTCAGGCAGTACTTTTTTAAAAATTCTGTAATTTTCTAATGTTATTTTACTTAAAATGTTGAAAAACAACAAAAATGTTTTTGTGCTGCTATTATTAACATTTATTATCTGTATATTTTAGCTCAAGAAATTACTTCACCTATTTGTTCTGTAAACAAATCTTTAACTTGGGAGAAAATTATGATATTTAGTACTTATTAAAAGTATTTTGATAAATTTCTTTTTAAGATACAGTGTCTGGGTAAGCCACTATGGAAGGCAGTCTATAGATTCCTCAGAAACCTGAATATAACCCTACCATTCGACCCAGCCATACCACTCCTTGGAATTTACCCAAAGGAAATGAAATTGGCAAACAAACAAGCTGTCTGCACATTAATGTTTATTGCAGCTCAATTCACAATAGCTAAGACCTGGAATCAACCCAAATGCCCATCAACAGTAGACTGGATAAAGAAATTATGGGACGTGTACTCTATAGAATACTATACAGCAGTCAAAAACAATGAAATCCGGTCATTTGCAACAAGATGGAGGAATCTGGAAAACATCATGCTGAGTGAATTAAGCCAGTCCCAGATAAACAAGTATCATATGTTCTCCCTGATCGGTGACAACTAACTGAGCACCAAAGGGGAAACCTGTTGAAGTGAAATGGACACTATGAGAAACAGTGACTTGATCAGCTCTTGTCCTTACTGTTGATGTACAATGTAATACTTTATCCATTTTAGTATTTTTTTGCTCTAGTACTATTGGTTGAATTCTGTGATTAACACACAATTATTTTTAGGTGTTTAAATTTTAACTGAAAAGTGATCCCTGGTAAATATAAGAGTGGAAATAAGAGAGGTAGGAGATGTACAATCTGGGACATGCTCAATCAGACTTGCCCCAAATGGTGGAGTTAGAATCATGTCAGGGGATCCCAATACAATCCCATCAAGGTGGCATGTACCAATGCCATCTCACTAGTCCGAGTGATCAATTTCTGTTCACAATTGATCATAATGATAGGAATAAGAGTCAAAGGGATCACACAAACAAGACTAGTGTCTGCTAATACTAGCTGATAGAATCAAAAAGGGAGAGAACAATCCATCATAGGAAGCGGGATACACAGTAAACTCATAGAATGGCAGATGTCCTAAATAGCACTCTGGCCTCAGAATCAGCCTTTAAGGCATTCAGATCTGGCTGAGGAGCCCATGAGAGTATTTTAGGCATGGAAAGCCAAGACACTCTGGAAAAAAAAAAAAAGAAAAAAGGAAGACCTAAATGGAAGATCTCTGCGAGTGAGATTCCCAGTGGAAAGAATGGGGCCATCAAAGAAGGAGGTAACTTTCTCTGAAGGGAGGAGAGAACTTCCACTTTGTCTATGACCCTGTCGGAATACGATTGAAGTCAGCGAACTCAAAAGGCTTCCATAGCCTTGGCAACTCATGACTAGAGCCTAGGGAGATTACTGACGCCATAAACAAGAGTGTCGAATTGTTAAGTCAACAACAGGAGTCACTGTATACTTACTCCTCATGTGGGATCTGTCCTTAATGTGTTGTCCAATGTGAAGTAATGCTATAACTAGTACTGAAACAGTATTTTACACTCTGTGTTTCTATGTGGGTGCAAACTGATGAAATATTTACTTAATATATACTGAATTGATCTTCTGTATATAAAGAGAGTTGAAAATGAATCTTGATGTGAATGGAATGGGAGAGGGAGCGGGAGATGGGAGGGGTGTGAGTGGGAGGGAAATTATGGGGGGGGAAGCCATTGTAATCCATAAACTGTACTTTGAACATTTATATTTACTAAATAAAAAATTAAAAAAGATAAAGTTTCTAGAGCCTCATCCTGGCTGGAGTTGTTTTCTACAAATTATACATAGCTTGCCTGGTCTACAACTGAGCATAGAGACACAACTGATAGTGTGGGGATGGTCAGAGCAGTGGAGGTGGATATACTTTCTCTTTTGAGGGATTCAACCAAATTGTTGTGGAATTTAAAGCTGTATTTCTGCAGTTTTCAATGCAGAGAAAAGGGTAGAGCGAAGCGGAGTCATTTGTGACATCAGCTGAGCCACAGCATTTGTGAGAATGATAGATTAAGTCATTGTGTGAGCACAACATATCTTCTTTTTGCATGTGAATTTCTGGCTCTCTCAGTACCATTCATTGAAAATATTAAGTGATTGCTAGCACCTTTCTCAAAAGTCAGTTGACCATAAATATGTATCTCTGAATTGATTTTTGTGCTTTTCATTATTTAATTAACTTATATGTCTGGTGTTGTGCCAATACCCCACTGTCTTGAATACTGTAGATTTGTAGTAAGTTTTCAAATTTACAAGTATGACCTCCCCACTTGTTTTCTTTTTGGCTTTTATTTTTTTTCAGGATTATTTTGGCTCTTTGGCCCCTGCTTTACCATATGATTTTATTATCAGCTCATTAATTGCTGTAAAAAAAATCAGCTTATTGATTTGTAGATCAGTTTGAGAAGTTTTACCATCTTCATCATTAAGTTTTCTGATCCATTAACATGAGATATCTTTTCATTTATTTTGGTCTTTTAAATTTCTTTCTACAGTGTTTTGTGACTTTTCAAGTGTAAGTTTTTCATATTTTTGTTAAATTTATTTTTGAGCATTCTATTCTTTCTGATGGTATTATAAATGTACTTGCTTTCTTTTGGTTTTAATTTCTTCATTGCTACTCTAAAAGATAAATTGCTTTTGATTGTCGCTCCCTGTGGGGAGCAACTGGGACTAGCCTGTTACTCGAATTAAGACTTATTCTATGCATCTGCTCTCCCACAATATGGCGTTGGGAGAGGAGTAAACAGCTTCTACGCAGCTGCCTCCAGTTCAACCAATAAACAGCAGGACCTGCTCCTGATTGCAGGAGAGCAGTGTACTAGGCGTGTGGGTAGCAGAGTTGGGATTGGTGGAAGAGGACTATAAAGGAGGAGAGAGACAACATGCACCAGGAACATCTATCTGAAGGAACACCTGTGCAGCCCCCGAGAGAGCCGGCCGGCGGTGTGCCGCTCCCCCGCAAAAGTGGGGAAAGTGGCAGGGGGAACCGCCCTTCCACGGAGGTGGAAGGGTCGTTAGCCAACCCGGGAAGAACCAGCAGCAAACCCGGGGAGGGACAAGCAGACAAAAGAACAGCGCAGGGTCCTGTGTCGTTCCTCCACGAAGACGGGGAGCAACATAATGGTGCCATGACTCGGATAGGAAACTTAGGAGGGAAGAAACGGGAAGAAGTGGGAAAATACCGGAGAGAGAGACTAGCAAAGAGCCTAGGGAAAAGCCGGATGGAAAAGGTGCCAAAAGAAGCTATTGAAAGCATAGGCATAGACTCGGATACGGACTGTGGGAAAGAAGTTAGGATTGAAAGTGAAAGCAAGAAGAAACTTAGACTCAGATACGGACTATGGGGAGAAGCCAGGAGAAATGAGGGAGGAATATTGTTGGAAGAAAAGTTAGGAAACATACCGGGTAGAGAAAAATGTTAGGATGAAGCCGCGGGGGCAGGCCGAGGCAGAGACGTAAGCTAGCTTGGAATTCTTCAAGTCAGCCCAGGAAACAAAAGGCGAAAAGCAAAACCAGAGGCGGAGGCTAGGTTGAATTCGCCAGGTTAGCCCGGGGAACTTAGACTGAATACCGGTGATGGAAATGTAAGCTAGGCTGTGTGATTCGTGGAAGCTGCCTCCACCATGGAGGAACGACACTAGACCCTGCGCTGTTCTTTTGTCTGCTCGGCCCTCCCCGGGTTTGCTGCTGGTTCTTCCCGGGTTGGCTACCGTCCCTTCCACCTCTCTCGGCCGGCTCTCTCGGGGGCTGCTCAGATGTTCCTCAGGTGTTCCTCTTAGATGTTCCTGGTGCATGTTGTCTCTCTCCTCCTTTATAGTCCTCTTCCACCAATCCCAACTCTGCTACCCACACGCCGAGTACGCTGCTCTCCTCCAATCAGGAGCAGGATCAGCTCCTGCAGGTCATCACTCAAGTTGGCGAGAGGCAGCTGCGTAGAAGCTGTTTACTCCTCTCCCAACGCCATATTGTGGGAGAGCAGATGCATAGAATAAGTCTTAATTCGAGTAACTTAGTCTAGTCCGAGTTGCTCCCCACATTTGATCAATGGGTAAAATGTTTTAAATATCCTGTGTTTTAAATTATTCAAGTTGTTTTCTGAATCTCTTGATAATTTTACCATTATATGAATTTTTACTTTCCTTATAGATGCTGGAAAGGTGTATTATAATCGGTTGCTGAAGAGCATAAAGTCTCTGAAAGGTAGGTAGGAACCAAATTATAAGGCATATTATATAGGTTCTCCAGACTTTATATCATTCAGTTTGAAAACTTGGACCCATATAATCTATCTTTTATGATTCTTTATCTGCTATTATTATGCATTATTTAAATTTTATTTATTTATTTATATTTGAAAGAGTGACACAGAGGGGGAGATGGACAGAGAGTAAGAGCAAGAGAATTTCCATCTGTTTCCATTATTTTTTTGTTTATTTGAAAGGCAGAGTTAGAGAGAGAGGGGAGAGACAGAGACAGAGATACTCCATCTGCTTGTTCACTCCCCCAAATTGGCCAGGGCTGAGCCAGGCTGAAGCCAAGAGCCAGGAGCTTCTATCAGGTCTCTCACATGGATGCAGGGGCCCAAACACTTGGGCCATCTTCTGCTGCTTTCCCAGGCACATTAGTAGGGAGCTGGATCAGAAGTGGAGCAGCCAGGTCTTGAACCAGAAGCCATGTGGGATGTCAATGTCACAGACAGAGGTTTAACCTACTACTCCACAACACTGACCTCAGATTGATTCTTCAGATAGCTATGATGGCTAGATGTGGGCCAGGTTGAAACCAGGAGCTTCAGACTCATTCTAGGTCTCCCACATGAGTGGCAAGGATCCCACAACCTCAGTCATCACCTCTCTCTCCAAGAGTGCATGCTGGCAAGAGACCAGACTTGGAAGAAGAAACAGGACTCAAAGTCAGGCAATCCCATATGGAATGTATGTCTTAACTTTGCAAAATACCCATTCCACATTTTCTCTTGACAGGAATGCACTCATAATCTGAATTGTTTTCAGCTTTTTGTAAAAGGAAAAATCAAGACCAGTAAAACAAAATAAAGATGTGACAATTATTATTAATTAGCATTGATCGATATAAAGATAACTAATAAATCAGGAAATTTTGTTCAAAGAAATTAAGTTGGTATCTACGGTTCTGCTTGTTCAAGTCCCTTAACATTGTTTACTCATGTCCCTGCATGTTTAGTCATGTAGGCTTGTTAACAAGACTGGTTTAAGGGAAACACATTCTAAATCTGACTCGTGTATGAGCTTTCTACTTGAGCATTCAAGTGGACAAATATATTTGGGGTTTCAGCACTGTTAAAATATAATGAAACACGCAGCACGGTGGCATAGTGGGCTAAGCCTCTGCCTGCAGTGCCAGCATCCCATATGGGTGTCAGTTTGTGTCTCAGCTCTCTGCTCTGGCATGGGAAAACAGTGGAAGATGGCTGTAGTGCTTGGGCCCCTGCGCTCGCGTGGAGACCTGGAGGAAGCTCCTTCCTGGCTTTGGATCGGCCCAGCTCCTGCCACTGCAGTCATCTGGGGAGTGAACCAGCAGATGGAAGACCTTTCTGTCTCTCCCTCTCTCTGCCTGTAACTCTCTCAAATAAAAAAATAAAATCTTTAAAAATATATATAATGATACAAAGGCATATTCATCCTTCATCAATTTTACTTTAAAAATGTATGCTCATTAAACTTAATACTAAAAATGTATTTTTCTTATTTTGCTGTTATATGACTGCTTTTCAAGTATTACTTTACTGCCTATTTCCTCAGAAGGGAAGATTAAGAAGAATAACCTCCATTCTACTTTAAAAAATATCGGAATCAAGCTCACAGAAGAGGAACTGGCTGAACTGTCAAAAAACCTACATGCTGATGGTAAGCACTTAAAATATATTTAAGCCATTTATATCTTTATTTTCTATGTGATATTTTGAAAAATATGTCTCAAAGACACATTTTAAAGCCTTGGGGACAGCCCAATACTAAAGTTAAATAATTAATTTAAAATCAGTATCATATTTCCTGTGGAACCAAGAATTATTAGAGGCTAGCAGGATCATTATTAAGTAAGTACTAGATTACTATTGCTTTTCAGCCTTTTGGCTAAGATCAAGTGTAGTAAGAAAGTACTAGTTTACTAAGCAAGTAAATTAGAAGAAAAAGTAGAGGAAACACAGAACTGATGTGCTTACCTGTTATTTGTTCCTCTGTCCATTTCAATCTGCTATATAACCCTGCCCCTTGTGGTAAGCCTGCTATCACCAAGTTAGTTAAATAGTGATCTCATTATAAAATCCTCTGAATGTGAGGGGCAGTATTGGGGCACAGCAGGTTAGACTACCGTCTGTGACACTGGCATCCCATATTGAAGCACCAGTTCAAGTCCCAGCTGCTCTGCTTCCGATCCAGCTGCCTGCTAATGTGCCTGGGAAAGCAATGGATGATAGCTCAAGTACTTGCACGCCTGCCACCCACATGGGAGATCCAGATGGGGCCATTACAGCCATCTGGGGAGTGAACCAGAAGATGAAAGATTCTCTTTTCTTTTTTTTTTTTTAAGATTTACTTCATTTATCTGAAAGGCAGAGTTACAGAGAGAGAGAGAGATCTTCCCATCTGTTGGTTCACTCCCCCAAATGGCAGCAATGGATGGATCTGAGCCAGTGTGAAGCCAGGAGCCAGAAGCTTCTTCCGGATCTCCCACATGGGTGCAGGGAACCAAGCACTTGGGCCATCCTCCAATGATTTCCCGGGCGCATTAGCAGGGAGCTGGATTGGAAGTGGAGCAGCCAGGACCTGAACTGGTGCCCCTGTGGGATGCCAGTGCTGCAGGCCAGGGCCTTAGTGCAGCTCCAGCCCTGTATTTCTCCTTCTATGTTTCCCTTTCGCTCTGCTATTCTGCCTTTTAAATAAATAAAAGATAAAGTCTTAAAGAAGATTTTCTGGACGTGATTTCAGTCTTATTTTAGATTTTCGTGGTACCTTTATTATATGGTGGATTCTTTTTTCTTGAAATTGACACTTTCTGGATGGTCCACTCTCATGAGTTTCCTCAATCTTGTCTACCTGACTTTCCGCTCTCTTTTGCTTCAACAGCTTCTCTTCTCTCAATGGCCTCTTAAAAGCTTGGATTTTCAAGGTTTTTTTCATTAGCCCAATTTATTATAATTTTAACATTCTATGAAAGATCTCATCTATTTTCATATCAATTACTCCCATATAATTAAAGTTCCCAGATATTAATCTTTGGACCCCCCTCTCACTTTAAATGTCTGTACTTAGGTTTTCCCTTGATAATTTTTTATATTTTAATGTCCCAAAGTAAATTGTCTTTCTCATTAAATTCTGCTTCCACATTTTTTATCAGAATATCACCAACCTAGTCTTCTATCTTATAACTGATTTATACTTTTTTCCTTAAGTCTTTTTAAGTAATTTATTCTCCATTATAATATTTGATAATTTTTGAAATCTAAAGCTTTCTCAGATTCCACCATGCCCTTCAGTATGTCAGTTTACTGCCTAAGTTCAGACCTCTTTTCATCTCTACCTTGGAGATTATAGTGGCGTCCTAATTAGTCTCTTATTTCCTTCAAATTTGTAGCTTTATCTCCTCCAAATTTGTATTTGGCTGATAAAATGGTCCATCAAATTAAATTCTGACAATACCACTCCTTGGAACTCTGTTTCCACAGCCCAAAAGATGAACGCTACTATTTTATAATGATTTATGAGCACCTCAAATTCAAATTGTCTCTCTGGCTCCATCACTCTTCTCTTTTCCTTTCATTTTAAATGAAAGGAAGCCATATTAAATTGTTCATATATAACCTGCTGTCCCTAAGTTTTCATTTCTCTTAGCCTAGTAGTTCTAAAGCTCAAATGCACTTCAGAATCAGAGACCTTGTTAAACCACAAATTGCTATGCCCACTTCCCAGAGTTTCTTTTTTTAATTAATTTATTAATTTGAAATGCAGAGTTAGAGAGAGAGATAAAAAGAGAGAGATCTTCCGTCTACTGGCTTACTCCTCAAATGGCTACAACAGCCAGGGCTGGGCCAGGCCAAAACCAGGAGCCCATAACTACATCTGGGTCTCCCACATGGGTGGCAGCATCTCAGGCACTTGGGGCATCTTCTGCTGCTTTCCTGGGCACGTTAGCAGGGAGAGGGATCAGAAGTGGGGTAGCCAGGACTCCCTCTGGTGTTCATAGGAGATGCTGGTGTTGCAAGGCAATGGTTTAACATGCTGTGCCATAGTGCTGGCCCTGGTCCCCAGAGTTTCTAAAGCAGTAGATGTAAATAGTAGAATTTGCACTCCTAACCAAATTTTCAAGTGAGGATAATGCAGTTGATCCAGGAACCATAATTTGAGAATTAGCTTCTTAACTCATCTTGTCCATATTAAAAAAAATCCTTTTTCCTACATCTTCTGATTAATTCCTATTAATTCTTTTACTCATCTCAGATATGGCTACATTACACCTGTAGCCAAACAAGAATATCTTACGAACATCAAGGGAAATTCACTTTAAATGTGAAATAGAAGAACCTCAGTGGCCAGGTTGAGCACAATTTCTCTGACCATGGTCTCCTCTAGGTATTCTTTTTTTTTTTTTAAGATTTATTTACTTATTTGAAAGTCAGAGTTACACAGAGAAGGAGAGGTAGAGAGAGAGGTCGTCCATCTGCTGGTTCACTCCCCAAATTGGCCACAATGGCTGGAGCTGCACCAATCCAAAGCCAGAAGCCAGGAGCTTCTTCCAGGTCTCCCATTTGGATGCAGGGGCCCAAGCACTTGGGCCATCTTCTGCTGCTTTCCCAGGCCATAGCAGAGAGCTTGATTGGAAGTAAAGCAGCTGGGACATGAACCAGCTGGGATTCCGGCACTGCAGGCAGCAACTTTACCCACTATGCCACAGCACCGGCCCCTAGATATTCTTATTAATATGGCATGTATCCTTAAAATCTAAACCTCTAAAAGGGTGTCAGTTACAATTCCCCAGTGAGTCAACTTCAGCTGGACTTTATGACAGTATTTTAAAATTTATATCTGTTTTCTGAGCTTATTCCACCAGTTACATGTCTTCACTGAATGTTTACTTACAGAAAATGAGAATGTTGAACTGCATGATGTGATGAAAGAAATAAAAGCCATTACAGGTGGGTGTAAATTTATCATAAACCTAATATTCTTATTTGCACAGTAATTATACTTTTCCATTAACATCAATTGCAATGTCAGACCTATTATTTTACTCCTTATAATGAATATTCATCTTGGTTGAACACTATGATTATTCTCTCAAATAATTATCAGATTTTCTCTAGGTTATGACAATAAAGGTTAAAAACTCATATAATTGGACCCTCAATTTCTCCTGAACTTCTAGGTTCACAAAAGTGAGCTACGCCTACTTACTAAAGGATAAATCCTCATTCCTTTCCCAAAAACTATGTAGAAGCCTCAACTGAGGAAATTGCTTCGGCAGGCAGTATTTCCCTTCTTCCACCTTCTTTCCTGGATACTAGGCCTATAAGTAGATCCTAGTAGATCCTATAATCAACCATCTGGTAAAATGCTGGCTTGCTAAAATGGAAAAAAAATTAAATCCCCTGAATTTACAAGAACAAGAACATGTCTGGAAGAGGATTTCAATAATGCTGAATCAGAGTGAGGGTGAAATATAAGGCTGAGCAGGAAGAGTTAGTTGATATCGGGGCATTCTCCTGTAACCAAGACTTAAATGCCTTCCCAGAAGTACCTGGAGGTCAAATACATTGCTGAAATGGCTTCTAGGAGCTTGGAAAACAATGCTGCGTGTTAAATTGCGTGAAACTTACAGAACTTTGGTACAATGCCGAGAAGAAAATAAAATGTTCAGAAATATTAAGTGCTGAAATGAAATAAGATCTGAAAACCCACCAGATAACTCTGTTCCCTAAGAGGGCCAGTGAGTGCTACCTTTACTAAGGTAACAAGTACCTCTATCCAAATGGTCCTCCATCAAGTCTTAGGTTTCTATTGCCTATTAGAATCATGACTTTGGGGTGTAAGACTTGCCCAGACTGCAAACTATTTTCTCTGAGTTCTTAAAATCAGGTTCTAATACTGACTTCAGCATTATCTCTCAGCAAACAAAAGATTAGGGCTTCTTTAAGTGCTGCCATGGAAGTCTTCCTTACTCCATATTTCAAGTTGCTAAGCAAGAGTCAGCCAGTTCCACAGTTACAATTAGAAAGTTTTGTTTGTCAAAATTTAGACACAATCACCAGAACCATTTCATTCCCCCTCCACCTGTATTCCTTTCCTATTAATTCAGCACAGGTGACTGTCTCTTCAACTTCAATGTTACAGTATATCCAGTGTTATCACTTACCATCATTGAAATCTTTGTTGCTATCTGGCCATCAGGGCATACACTACCTTACAGTCTGCTTCCTAAGACCATTTCCAGTGCTAGTATTCCCATATCTGGTTCTCAGAAGTAGACCTTGAGACTAGCATTCTTGTGCAAATAAATTATTACAGAAGTGCTACCACAGAAAAATTGCAAATTGGAGGAAGAAGCGCAAAAACGAAGAAACCAAGTACCAATCTCAGAAAAAGTCCTGACAGTTTCAGATGATCTTCTTGAAGATCTCTGTGGATTGCACCTCAGACTTATCTGAACCCGAAGGAAGGGAGCTGGGCCTTCATATTTTCCACCCGCAGTTATTGGTTAAACTGTCGTACTTTGCTTTCCATATGTGTGGGCAAAGCAGTCTTCAGTAACACGAGAGTCTTCTTGTGAACGAAAGCCACAGGTGCTAGCTGTTGGCAAATCACCAAAAACAATGCAGATGCATGAAGTGGTACATGAGGATCTGAAAAAATAAAGACAGAAATATTTAAGTTTACCTTTTATTTGAGTGAGAAACTAAGGGTTAATTCAGGAAATAGAAGACAAAAAATGCTATGGTTGTGTAGTAGAAGGAAGAAAAAGTAGGGAAAAAATAAGGTGAGTATATTTCACATTGATAAAAGTATCAACCTGTGTATGGATTTCCTGTAATTAACTTCTCCAGTGTAACCTAAAATTTTTTCTAATTAGGGGAAAATTGTCAAATTTTTAGGCGATGTCATTGAAAGTCTGTTCTGTTGTCTTTGTGGAGTATCACATCATTTTATCTGTGACCTGCATTGAAGCATTTCTTAAAGCTGCCAGAAAGTTAACAAAAGGTTGAATGTGTTGGTTATTTGTGCTGACATGCTTGATCTCCAGGATATATGAGGAAACTTCAAAAAGCTTGTGGAAAGTGTGTATTATGAAAAAACTATCCATATATTTCAAGAATGTTTTGTGCCAAAAAGAACTTATCTTTCAATTCCAAATTTCCGTGAAAAAAATTTTTTTTATTTATTTTATTTGAAAAGCAGGCCTGTGGGGGCAGGGGTGGAGGTGGGTAGTGAGAGAGATCTTTCATCTGCTGGTTCACTCCAAGATGGTCTCAATAGCCAGGTCTGGACCAGGCCAAAGCCAGGAGACTAGAACTCCTTCTGGATCCCACACATGTATACAGGGACCCAAGCACCTGGACCATCCTCTTCTGCTTTCTCAGGCAATTAGCAGGGAGATAGATCAGAAGTGAAGCAGCAGGCACTCAAACCGGTGCTCACATGAGATGCCAGCATTGCAGTGTCTTAAACTGCTGTGCCACGTGCTGGCCCCACCATGAGCTTTTAAAAGAACCTTCATATTGAGGCTGGTGCTATGGCACAGCGGATTAATGCCCTGGCCTGAAGCGCTGGCATCCCATAAGGGGGCCAATTTGAGACCCGGCTGCTCTGCTTCTGATCCAGCTCTGCTTTGGCCTGGGAAAGCAGTGGAAGTTGGCCCAAGTCCTTGGGCCCCTGCACCTGCATGAAGACCCTGAAGAAGCTCCTGACTCCTGGCTTCGGATCAGCGCAGCTCCAGTCATTAGGGCCAACTGGGGAGTGAAACATCGGATCGAAGACCTCTCTCTCTCTCTCTCTCTCTCTCTCTCTCTCTCTGCCTCTCCTTCTCTCTGTGTGTGGCTCTTTCAAATGGGTAAACAACTCTTTAAAAAAAAAAAAAAAGCCTTCATCAAAATAAAAACTTTTGTATTTCAAAGGACATTATCAAATAAGTGAAAAGACAACCTGCAGAAGAGGAAAAATATTTACAAATAATCTGATAAGCATTTTTTAAAGATTTTACTTATTTATTTGAGAGGTAGAGTTACAAACAGTGAGAGGAAAAGACAGAGAAAGGTCTTCCTTCCGTTGGTTCACTCCCCAAATCGCCGCAATGGCTGGAGCTGCACCGATCCGAAGCCAGGAGCTTCTTCCCAGTCTCCCATACGGGTGCAGGGGCCCAAGTACTTGGGCCATCTTCTACTGCTTTCCCAGGCCATAGCAGAGAGCTAGATTGGAAGAGGAGCAGCCGGGACTAGAACTGGCACCCATATGGAGATGTTGGCGCTGCAGACAGAGGATTAACCCACTGCACCACGGCACCAGCCCTCAATAAGAATTTAATATCTAGAATATATAACTCTGTCTCTATATACCACTCACTCTCTCTAGCTCTCAAATAAGTAAAAATTTGAAAAGATTCTCATTTTAATTCCATTGTCAATTTCCTTTATATACTTGATTAAATGAATTTTTGTACTTTATGTTGAAAAGTATAATCATTTTCAGGAATTTTTAAATGTGAAACAGATATTTTAAAGCTAGGTTTCATGAATATTTATGACGTACAAGGATGGGCATCAGCATGTCCTTTAAAATGTTAATGAACAACTTAATACATTATCCCTCTTAGTAGTTTTTTCTGTCTGTTCTACTTAATATGACTGGTTTAATTCTGTAATTAATACACAGTTATTCTTAAGTGTTGAAATTTAACTGAAATGTGATCCCTGTTAAACATAAGAGTAGGAATAAGAGAGGGAAGAGATGTACAATTTGGGACATGCTCAAGCTGACTTGCCCCAAATGGTAGAGTTAGAAACATACCAGGGGACTCCAATTTAATCCCATCAAGGTGGCATGTACCAATGCCATCTCACCAGTCCAAGTGATCAATTTCAGTTCACAATTGATCATAATGAAAGGACTAAGAGTCAAAGGGAGCACATAAACAAGTCTAGTACCTGCTAATACTAACCGATAGAATAAATAAAGGGGAGAGTGATCCAACATGGGAAGCGAGATACTCAGCAGACTCATAGAATGGCGGATGTCCTAAACAGCACTCTGGCCTCAGAATCAGCCCTAAAGGCATTCTGATCTGGCTGAAAAGCCCATGAGAGTATTTCAGGCATGGAAAGCCAGGACACTCTGGCAAAAAAAAAAAAAAAAAAAAAAAAAAAACCACCTAAATGAAAGATCTCTGTGAGTGAGATCCCAGTGGAAAGAACAGGTGATCAAAGAAGGAGGTACCTTTCTCTGAAGGGAGAAGAGAACCTCCACTTTGATTATGACCTTGTCTAAACAAGATAAGAGTCGGGGAACTCAAGGGGCTTCCATAGCCTTGGAAACTCATGACTGGTGCATAGGGAGATTACTGATGCCATAAACAGGAGTGTCAATTTGTAAAGTCAACAACAGGAGTCACTGTGCACTTACTCCTCATGTGGGATCTCTGTCCTTAATGTGCTGTACATTGAGGCTTAGTGCTATAACGAGTACTCAAACAGTATATTTCACTTTGTGTTTCTATGGGGGTGCAAACTGTTGAAATCTTTACTTCATGTATACTAAACTGATCTTCTGTTAAAAAAAAAAAAAAAGAAGAAACTATCAATTCCCAACTTGACTCTCACTGGGATTAAACATGACAATAGGTCCGATCTGATTTCATCATCATTTAAAAAATCATCTATTATTTTTCACTTTATGTTTCTGTGTGGCAGCAAACTGTTGAAATCTTTACTTAATGTATGCTAAACTGATCTTCTGTATATAAAGAGAATCGAAAATGAATCTTGATGTGAATGGAAGGGGAGAGGGAGTGGGAAAGGGGAGGGTTGCGGGTGGGAGGGACGTTGTGGGGGGGAAGCCATTGTAATCCATAAGCCGTACTTTGGAAATTTATATTCATTAAATAAAAGTTAAAAAAAAATGTTAATGCTCAGTATATAAGTATGCATATATCTTCTTTGAGAAAATGTAAGAACCATAGTTTTTCTCAGGTTCTCAAAAGTTATGTGTCTCAAAAAAATTAAAGTGACTTTTTTAGAGTCACTGAATTTTTCTTACAGACCTCTGTCTTTCTGATTAGGGAAAGTTGACATAAAAAACCTGGAGACAATTCTAGGCAACATGGGAGTCAAGCTCACCAAACAGGAACTTGAAGCTCTGACACAAAGCCTGCCAGTCAGTGGTAAGTGTATACGGTACCATTGACTTCTGAGCGTTGTTGTATTAGGGGATTTTTATGAAGATGTTAAGATTGGATAACCCAGAGTAGCAAAGAAGATGAGAATACAGTGATCTGGACACTGGTAGCATCATCAATAGAAGACAAGAGCGAACTCAAAAGGCTTCTCATCATCAAATACAAGGATTGCCATTTTATGGGATCGAAAGTCAAATTTACATTTTTAAAATAAGTTTATTTTCAATACATATAGTTTTTCCTGTACTTCATATTCTTAACATATTCTGAGTAAATATTGAGTGACTGTTTAAAGCACTTATCAACATCTCCAGTAAATTTAGTAAGTGTTGTTGCTAGATGTTTTACAAGTCAGAGGAGAAAGAATGCCCTTCTGTTATTTTAATATCATAAGCTCTCATTAAATGAATTTCAAGTCCTGTTTTTGTTTCAGCTGATAAGAAAGTGGCTCTAAAAACTTTGGAGAATGAAGTGAAAGCTTTTATTGGTAAGAATTTGTTACAAATGATTTACAGTAAATCATTATTTACACCAAAATTTATAATTGTATTTTTCTAAAACTCTACTATTGACTAATACGTATTTTCAATATTCATTTTGATAAAATATTTGCATCTACTGAACAACAGATTAATCTAACATTATGTGAACTTTATCTGTAAAACAAAAGGACTGTTTGATAACAAACTTTATATTATTTGATATCTTTTTTCAATAAAATGATTTCACTGTTATTTACAGACTCAAAAACTAAACACAGTAAAATCAGAGTGAATAATTAAAGTGATCAAAGTAATAAGTATATTATAAACATATAATCATATAATTTCAACAAAATAAGGGAAAATATGTCATATTTTATTAATTATGTATTTTGTTATTCTAACCATACTGGCCTCCAAATGTTTTGTATGACCAGATTTTCTTCTGTACTTTTGGTATTTTTCTTAGTATTAGGAATATACTTTATTTACAAATATTAAGGTATAAATTCTACTTTCAATTTACTACTTCATTATTTTTATCAGGAAACTTCACATCATCTTTCTTCTTCATTCTTGTATTAAGGAAAAGACTTTAACAGCACAAGTATACTTTAGATAATTTGAAGTGATTTATTATTCCTTAACATTTTACCCATGACTATTCTATCTTTTTAAAGGAGAAAAGATAGATTCTGATGACATACAAAATATTCTAAAAAACATGGGGATTGAGCTCACAGATAAGGAACAAAAGCATCTGCTGAAAGCATTGCCCATTGATGGTAAGCCTCATATGCCTTCCAGGGAATATGATATAACGGGTCTATATGGGCAGTTAGCAGTTTTTTAGTTTCATCTTTAGAATGTCATAAATTAATATAAAGTCATTTCTTGCTTAAAAATAAATTCCAGTATTACCTCTTCAAGTACAGTTTGGGAGATGGTGCTATGTTGCCATATAGTTGTGCAGGTGACTAATATTACTCAGATTGGTATTGGATTTATTATATGAGCAAAGAAAAATTTTAGAGAGAAAATAGAGCATCAATGTAATAAAAAGAAGAAAGACATTGTCGCTCCCCGTCTTCGTGGAGGAACGACACAGGACCCTGCGCTGTTCTTTCGTCTGCTCGGCCCTCCCCGGGTTTGCTGCTGGTTCTTCCCGGGTTGGCTACCGTCCCTTCCACCTCCGTGGAAGGGCAGTTCCCCCTACCACATTCCCCACTTCCGCGGGGGAGCGGCACACCGCCGGCCGGCTCTCTCGGGGGCTGCACAGGTGTTCCTCTTAGATGTTCCTCTTAGATGTTCCTGGTGCATGTTGTCTCTCTCCTCCTTTATAGTCCTCTTCCACCAATCCCAACTCTGCTACCCACACGCCGAGTACGCTGCTCTCCTCCAATCAGGAGCAGGTCCTACAGTTTATTGGTTGAACTGGAGGCAGCTGTGTAGAAGCTGTTACTCCCTTCTCAGCGCCATATTGTGGGAGAGCAGATGCATAGAATAAGTCTTAATTCCAGTAACTTAGTCTAGTCCGAGTTGCTCCCCACAGACATTATTAAATTTTTTATAGTTTTGCAACATGGAAGAGCCTCCAATACCAAAGTATATGGGAAGCCACCTGTGACATTGACATCCTATGTTGGAGCACTGGTTCAAGTTCTGACTTTTCCACTTACAATCCAGCTACCTGTTAACATGCCTGGGAAAGCAGTAAAAGGTGGTCCGAGTTCTTGTGCCCCTGTCACCCATGTGGAAGACCAAAGCAGAGTTCCAGGCTCCTGGCTTCACCCAGCCTCTACTCTGGCCATTGCAGTCATTCGAGGAGTGGACCAGCAAACGAAAGATCTCCTCCTCTCTCTGTCTCTCCCTCTTTCTCTGTCACTCTGCCTTCCAAATAAATAAAATAAATCTTTAAAAAACAAAAACAAAAACAAAAACAAAGAATTGATGGGTTCATCCCTATGGAGAATTTTCCAATTTTTAAATATGTATATTGTGTGGCTATAAAATATCACTGAAATGTATCTTCTAGGATAATAGAATTTATTGTGTTTTAGTGAATCTCCATATCAGTCTTCTAGAGCCATGAGTTGTACCTTTTCTTATAGCTAATGGAAAGGTGTTTCGAAACAAGTTGCTGAAGGAAGTGAAGAATAACAAAGGTGAGTAAGAAGCACAATGAGAAGGCATGTGAGGTATCCTCGGGGGTCAATACAATACCTTATTTTGCTTCTTGTAGCACATCTATTTTTTCCCTGGTGATAACTTTTATCTTACAAGGATGGTCTCTACTGGCTTGTATTTTTCGAACCTCATCTGAATAAAATTATATGAACAGAAATAAAAGATAGACATATATACAGAAAGATGAAAATATGGGAAGAGAGAGGAGTAATGCAGGAGGAAGAGAGAGAAAAGATTTGGGATTTATTCTAGAATTTGACCAGGAAAGCAATCTGAGAGTGGGAATCTCTACTTCTTTGTGGAGTTTATTGATTAGTGCTACAGTTACTTACCCTTACCCTGCCTAAGCTTCTCACAGGAAGGTGTTAAAATACAAAGAAACAAATTCTAATACTGCTTTTAATTTTCTAGATAGTTGGACAAATCTATTATAATTTTATTTTTTCCTTGAGAATATTAATACTTTTACTAGGTTATGAAGTCATTCTTTTTATCAGTATATATTTAATAACTAATCCTGTCAGTTGAAAATAACATGTTTATTAATATCTTTTTAATATTTTAGAATAATTTCTTTTTTCTCCCTTTTTTCATGTTCACAAGGAGGAAAGGTTAATGTGAATTATCTGGATGCTATTTTAGATAACATGAATATCAAGATTACAGAAAAAGAACTTCAAAAGATAAAGGACCTTCTGAGAGATGGTGAGCATGATAGAAAATATTGCGAGATGTTGAACTTACAGGATTAATTATGACTGATTCAAACTGTATTTGTTGCCCAAAAGCATTTTCTTGTATTAAAGAAAAGACTTTAACAGCACAAGGACACTTTAGGGGCCGGTGCCATGGTTCACTTGGTTAATCCTCCGCCTGCGGCACCAGCATCCCATATGGGCACTGGATTCTGTCCCAGTTGCTTCTCTTCCAGGCCAGCTCTCTGCTGTGGCCCGGGAAGGCAGTAGAAGATGGCCCAAGTGCTTGGGCCCTGCACCCTCATGGGAGACCAGGAAGAGGCACCTGGCTCCTGGCTTCGGATCGGCGCAGCGCTGGTTTGTAGCGGCCATTTGGGGAGTGAACCAACGGAAGCAAGACCTTTCTCTCTGTCTCTCTCTCTCACTGATTGTGACTCTACCTGTCAAATAAATAGATCTTTTAAAAAAAAAAAAAGCACAAGTATATTTTAGACAATTTAAAGTGATTTATTTTCCTTAATATTTTACCCATGACTATTCTATCTTTTTAAAGGAGAAAAGATAGATTCTGATGACACATAAAATATTCTATAAAACATGAGATTTGAGTAGCTTTCATAATAAAATAAACAAAGCTCTTTATTTTTATTCCTTTAAACCTTATACTTGTTCTTGATAGATCTTGGAGCAGGAGGTAGAGGTAGGGAAGGGAGAGTAAATATTGTCTAGTTTTACAGAAATAGAACCTGTGACCTGCTTTTCTCACTGATTCATTATCACTGACATCAACCCAGGGTGTAACCTAATTTGTTCAGCTGTTCCTCATTCCTCTATTCATGGATATTGAGAAGCTTTCTTTGTTCTTTTCTGTCACTCTGATAAACTACAGAACAATATCTACAGTGTTATCAATATTTTAAGATATACTGTATACTTTTATAAACATAAGAATAATCTTGGAGGATATATAACAAACTGTTGGTAACACTGGGGTCACGGAATAAAGAAGAGGTAAAAGTAACATTTTCCTGGTATGTGTGTTTGTGAAACTTGATTTATTTTCTTTTTTATGTAACTGGATATAAATGGTATGATAAAATAATTCAACTTTGGTTGAGTTCTTTTTCTTTTAATTTTTAATTAGCTTTTTAACAGATTCAATGTGCTTTGTAGAAATAGTTCTAAGAACACAATGATATTCTCTTCCACACTCTCTCCTTCTGACCCTCCTCCCTTCTCCCCCCACTTTTGTTTTTTAGTTTTTGAGGTAAAATTTTGAGAATACTCATATACAATAAATTTTAAAGTAATCACAGACCATTAAAACTATACTAGTAAACATTCTTAACCATTGATTTCACAAAAATATAAAAGTTTTGCAACACTATATTTGAAGCAATAGTGATATACACAAACATTTCTTTCTTCTTTTTGTTTCTTTTAAAAATTTTAGCTCCCACATATAAGGGAGAAATGTGATATTTATCTTTCTGGATCCATCTTATTTCACTCAACATGATGTCCTCCAATTGTGTCAATTTTGCTGCAAATTTGTCTTTTTTAATAGCTGAATAATACTCCATTGTGTGTGTGTGTGTGTGTATCATATTTTCTTTATTCATTCATCTAATAATGGACACCTTGATTGATTCTGAATTTTGGCTATTTTGAACAGTACTACTATGAACATGGTGGTACAAGTATCTCTTTGAAACATTGTGTTCAAGTCTTTTGGATAAATGCCCAATAGTGGGATTGCTGGCAATTCTAGTTCTAGTTCTTTAAGAAATCTCCACACTCAGTAGTGGCTGTAAAAATTTACATTTCCTTACCAGAATTTGTTACTTTCTATCCTTTGGATAATAGCAATTCTGACTGGAGTAAGGTGATATTTCAATGAAGTTTTGATTTGCACTTTCCTGATAGCTAGTGATGTTGAGATTTTTTCATGTATTTCTTGGCCATTCGTGTTTCCTCTTTTGAGAGCTGTCCATTATAGTCCTTAGCCATTTCTCAACTGGATTGGTCGTTTTTGTTGTTGTTGCATTTTTTAAGTTGCTGATATATTTGGGATATTAATTCTTGGTCAGATAGATGGTATGCAAATGTTTTTCTCATTCTGTTGGATCTCTCTTCACTCTATTGATCGTTTCCTTTGCTATGCAAAATTTTCTGAGTTTGATAAAGACCCATTTGTTTAGTTTTCCTTTTTTTGCCCGTGCTTTGGTTGTCTTGTCTAAGAAGTTGTAACCTTTTAGCAATGTCTTTAGTGTTTCCCCTGTTTTCTTCCAGCAACTTCATAGTTTCAGGTCTTAAATTTAGGTCTTTGATCCATCTAGACTTGATTTTTTAAAGATTTAATTTGTTTATTTGAGAAGTAGAGTACAGACAGAGAGAGGGATAGACAGAGAGAAAGGTCTTCCATCTGCTGGTTCATTCCCAAAAGGCCACAATGGCTGGAACTGAGCCAACCCAAAGCCAGGAGCTTCTTATGGTTCTCCCAAGTCATTGCAGGGGCCCAAGCACTTGGGCCATCTTCCACTGCTTTTCCAGGCCATAAGCAGAGAGCTGGATTGGAAAAGAAGCAGCCAGGACAAAAACCGGCACCCATACGGGATGCTGGTGCTTAGGCAGAGGCTTAGCCTCTACTACACCAAAACACTGACCCCTTGAGTTGAATTTGTAAATGGTGAGAGATATGGATCTAATTTCATTCTTCTACATGTATAAATCCAGTTTTACCAGCACCATTTGTTGAAGAGACTTTATTCCACTGTATGGTCTGAGTTTTGTCAAAAATCAGTTGGCTGTGTCTGTATGAATTAATTTTTGGACTGTCTATTCTGTTCCATTCATCTATGTATCAGTTTTTATGCCAGTTTCATACTGGTTTAATTGCCATAACTTTGTAGTTTGCTTTCAAATCAGGTATTGTGTTGGCTCCAGCTTGGTTTTCATTGTTCAAGATTATTTCGGCTATTCTTGGTCTTTTGCCTTTCCATGTGAATTTTCGGATTGCTTTCTCTAGTTCTGTAAAGAATGTCACTAGTATTTTGATAGACACTGCATTGAATTTGCAGATTGTGTTTGCCAGTATAGACAGTTTAATTCTTCCCAATCCATGAGCAAGGAATATCTTTCCATTTTTTATGTCCTTGGTGATTTCTTTCATCAGTGCTTGGTAATTTTCATTGTAGAGATCTTTCACTTCTTTGGTTAAATTTATTTCTAAATATTTGATTTTTGTGTGTGTGTGTGGCGATTATGAATGTGACTTCTTTCTGAGTTTCTCTTTCTGTGAGTTCATCATTAACATACACAAAAGGTACTTTTTTTTGTATGTTTATTTTGTAACCTGTAACTTTACTGAGCTGGTTTATCAATTCTAGCAACTTTTTGGTGGAGTGTTTAGGTTTTTCCATGTACAACATCATGTCATCTGCAAACATGGATAATTTGACTTCCTCTTTTCCAATTTTGATTTCCTTTTTTTTCTTTCCCTAATTGATCTCACAAAACTTCCAATACTATATTGAATAAGAGTGGCAGAAGTGGACATCCTTGTTTTGTTCCAGATCTGAGGAGAAATGTTTTCAGCTTTTCCCTATTCAGTATGATATTGGCTGTTGGTTTGTCACATATAGCCTTTATAATTTTGAGGAATGTTCCTTCTATATCTAATTTGTGGAAGGTTTTTTTTTTTTTATCATGAAGAGGTGTTGAATCTTAGCAAATGCTTTCTCTGCATGTATTAACATGATCATGTGGATTTTTTAAAGATTTATTTATTTATTTGAAAGTCAGAGTTACACAGAGAGAGAAGGAGAGGCAGAGAGAGAAAGTCTTCCATCCACACTAGGTTCATTCCTCAAATGGCCCTAATGGCCGGAGCTGAGCTGATTCAAAGCCAGGAGTCAGGATTTTCTTCTGGGTCTCCCACATGGGTGCGGGGGCCCAAGGACTTGGGCCATCTTCTACTGCTTTCCCAGGCCATAGCAGAGAGCTGGATAGGAAGTGGAGCAGCCGGGACTCAAACCAACACCCATATGGGATGCCAGCACTGCAGGCCGTGGCTTTACCTGCTACACCACAGCGTCAGCCCCAATCAAATGGATTCTGTTCTTAATTCTATTGATGTGATTTATGACATTTATTGATTTGTGAATGTTGAACCACCCTTGCATTTCTGGGATAAATCCCACTTGATTGTGATGTATGATCTTTTTGATGTTTTTTTGGATAAAATTTGCTAGTATCTTGTTGAGAATCTTTGCATCTATATTCATTAAGGATATAGATCTGTAGTTTTCTTTTTGTGTCGTGTCTTGGTTTTGGTATTAAGGTAATGATGGCCTCATAAAAAGAGTTTGGCAGAGTTCCATCCTAATCAATACTTTGAAATAGTTTGTAAAGTATTGGAGTTACCTCCTCTTTGAATATTTTGTAGAATTCAGTAGTAAAACTATCAGGTCCTGAACTTTTCCTTGATGGAAGACAATTGATTTACCACTTCGATCTCATTGCCTGTTATGGGTCTTTTTAGGTTGTCTATATTTTCTTTAGTTAGTCTTGGTACATTTTATGAATCCAGGAATTCATCCATGTCTTCGAGATTTTCCAGTTTATTAACATATAATTCTTCATAGTAATTTCTTTTTTTTTTCTTTATTTGACATGTAGAGTTATAGACAGTGAGAGAGAGAAACAGAGAGACAGAGAGAAAGGTCTTCCTTCCGTTGGTTCACCCCCAAAATGGCCGCTACTACCAGTGCTGCGCGGATTTGAAGCCAGGAGCCAGGTGCTTCCTCCTGGTTTCCCATGTGGGTGCAGGGGCCCAAGTACTTGGGCCATCCTCCACTGCCTTCCTGGACCACAGCAGAGAGCTGGACTGGAAGAGGAGTAACTGGGACTAGAACCCGGCGCCCATATGGGATGCCGGTGCTGCAGGCGGAGGATTAACCAAGTGAGCCACGGCGCTGGCCCCCGCTTCATAGTAATTTCTTATTATCCTTTGTATTTCAGTGGTGTCAGTTGTAATTTTTCTTTTTAATCTCTAATTTTATTTATTTGAATTTTTTCTCTTTTTTTCTTTGTTACTGTGTCTAGAGGTTTACCTATTTGTTTATATTCTCCAAGATCCAACTTTTTGTTTGGTTGATCTTTTGTATATTTTGGTTTCAATATCATTTATTTCTCCTCTGATCATTATCATTTCTCACTTCTTGCTGATTTGGGGTTTGGTTTGTTCTTGTTTTTCTAAGTCTTCAATATGCATCTTTAGATCTTTACTTTGAGACATTTCTGCTTTTTAATATAAACATTTAATGCTATACAATTGTCTCAATACTGCTTTTGCTGTATCCTACAGGTTTTCTCTCTCTCTCTCTCTCTATTTTTTTTTTTGTTTGTTTTTTTGACAGGCAGAGTGGACAGTGAGAGAGAGAAACAGAGAGAAAGATCTTCTTTTGCCGTTGGTTCACCCTCCAACGGCTGCCACAGCTGGTGTGCTGCAGCCGGCGCACCGCACCAATCCAAAGCCAGGAGCCAGGTACCCCTCCTGGTCTCCCATGCAAGTGCTGGGCCCAAGAACTTGGGCCATCCTCCACTGCACTCCCAGGCCACAGCAGAGAGCTGGCCTGGAAGAGGGGCAACCGGGACAGAATCCAGTGCCCCGACCAGGACTAGAACCCGCTGTACCGGCACCGCTAGGCGGAGGATTAGCCTATTGAGCCGCGGTGCCGGCCAGGTTTTAATATGTTGTATTTTCTTTTCATTTGTTTCAAGAAAGTTTTTATTTCCTTTTTAATTTCTTCAATGACCCATTGATTGTTTAGTAGCATGTTGTTTGATTTCCAACTATTTATGAGTGTTCTATTCTTCTTCTTTTTGTTGATTTCTAATTTTATTCCTTTATGGTCTGAGAAGATACATGGTATGATTTCAGTCTTTTTAAATTTGCTGAGGGTTGATATGTGCCCTAATATGTGGTCTATCCTAGAAAATGTTCTATGTGCTGATGAGAAGAATGTGTATTCTGTAGCCATTGGGTGAAATGACCTGTAAATGTCTGTTAAATCCATTTGTTCGATAGTATGTTTCAACTCTGATATATCTTTATTGATTTTCTGTCTGAATGACCTGTCCATTGATGCTGGTGGAGTATTGGTCACCCACTATTATTGCATTGGCTCTATCTCTCCCTTTAGGTCTAATAGGGTCTGTTGTATATATCTGGGTGATCTTGTGTTGAGTATGTATATATTTATGATTGTTATGTTTCTTGTGGAATAGAACTTTTATCAAAATATAATATCCTTCTTTAAATTTCTTTTTACAGTTTTTGATTTAAAGTCTCTTTTATCTGATATCAGGATAGCTATGCCTACCTGCTTTTGGTTCCATTTGCCTGCTATATCTTTTTCCAACCCTTCACTTTTTTTTTTTTTTTTTTGACAGGCAGAGTGGACAGTGAGAGAGAGACAGAAAGAAAGGTCTTCCTTTTGCCGTTGGTTCACCCTCCAATGGCTGCCGCGGCCAGCGCACTGCAGCCGGTGCACCGCGCTGATCTGATGACAGGAGCCAGGTGCTTCTCCTGGTCTCCCATGAGGTGCAGGGTCCAAGCACTTGGGCCATCCTCCACTGCACTCCCGGGCCATAGCAGAGAGCTGGCCTGGAAGAAGGGCAACCGGGACAGAATCCGGTGCCCCGACTGGGACTAGAACCCGGTGTGCCGACGCCGCTAAGTGGAGGATTAGCCTGTTGAGCCACAGCACCGGCCCCAACCCTTCACTTTCAATATGTGTGTATCTTTGTTTGTGAAGTGAATTTCTTGTAGGCAGTGTATACTGGAGTTCTAATTTGTTACCCATTTATTCAACCTAAGTCTTTTGTTTGTTGAATTTAATCCACTTATATTTTTTAAAGATTTATTTTATTTATTTGAAAGAGTTACAGAGAGAGGCAGAGAGAGAGAGGTCTTCCATCCACTGGTTCACTCCCCAGATGGCCGTAATGGCCAGAGCTGCGCCAGCCCGAAGCCAGGAGCCAGGAGCTTCTTCTGGGTCTCCCACGTGGGTGCAGGGGCCCAAGGATTTGGGTCATCCTCTACTGCTATCCCAGGCCATAGCAGAGAGCTGGATCAGAAGAGGAGCAGCTGGGACTAGAACTGGCGCCCATATGGGATGCCAGCGCTTCAGGCCTGGGCTTTAACCTGCTGCGCCACAGCACCAGCCCCTAATCCATTTACATTTAAGGTTAGTATTTATAGATAAGAACTAAGATCTGTCATTTTGTTGATTGGATAATGATTCTACCTGCTCTGTCAGTGAATTTGGTGGTGACATGTGTTTCATGTTTACTTCTAATGCAAGATACCCTTCAGAATTTCTTGTAGGGCAGTCTGGTTGTGGCGAATTCTCTAAGGTTTTACTTATCAAAAATTTTTTTTCTCCTTCACGTTTTAAGGATAGTTTGACTGGATATAATATTCTTGGGTGGAAATTTTTTCTTTTAAGACATTGAACATATTATCCCACTCTCTTCTGGCCTGTAGGGTTTCCACTGAGAAGTCTGATGTTGATTTAATTGGTTTTCCTTTATATATAATTTGACACTTTCCTCTTGTCTTTAGGGTTCTTTCCTTGACAATTTGATAACAGTATGCCTTGGCGAAGACCTTTTTTGTTTGAATCTACTTGGGGTTCTTTGAGCTTCTTGTATATGAATGTTCATGTCTACAAGAAATTTTCAACTATTATTTCATTAAGCAGGTTTTCAATGCCTTTTTCCTTTTCTTCTCCTTCAAATATTTACTGTACTGTACTGATCATTTACTGTTATCCAATATTTCATGCTTTCTTCATCCTTTTATTATATTTTTATCTGATTGTATTACTTCAAAATTCTTGTCACTCTTCCCTTTGGTCTGTTCTGCTGTTAAAGCTGTCAGTTGGGCTTTTTTGTTATTTTTCTTTTCTTTGTTTTTCACTGATTGAGGATTTCATCTCCAAAATTTCTATTTGGTTCTTCTTCATGAGTTCCATCTCCTTAGTAATATTTTCATTCATATCACTCATTGATTTCCTTATTGCTTTTTCTGTCTATCTGTATTTCTGTATTCTCTTGAATCTAACTGAGCTTCCTTACAGTAATTATTTTGAATTATACATCTGTCATTTCATAGATTTTCTTTTTTTTTTTTTTTTTTTTTGACAGGCAGAGTGGACAGTGAGAGAGAGAGACAGAGAGAAAGGTCTTCCTTTGCCGTTGGTTCACCCTCCAATGGCCGCTGCGGCCGGCGCGCTGCAGCCGGCGCACCGCGCTGATCCGATGGCAGGAGCCAGGAGCCAGGTGCTTTTCCTGGTCTCCCATGGGGTGCAGGGCCCAAGCACCTGGGCCATCCTCCACTGCACTCCCTGGCCACAGCAGAGGGCTGGCCTGGAAGAGGGGCAACCGGGACAGAATCCGGCGCCCCGACCGGGACTAGAACCCGGTGTGCCGGCGCCGCTAGGCGGAGGATTAGCCTAGTGAGCCGCGGCGCCGGCCCATTTCATAGATTTTCTTCAGTTCAGGATCTAATTCTGGAGGATTATTAATTTTTTTTTTGGAGGAGTCATGCTACCTTGCTTTTTCATCTCTCCTGTGTCCCTACATTGATGTCTGCCTATCTGGTGTACTCATCCCTTCTTCTTTATGGAGTAGGTTTTATTGGAAAAGAGTTTTTGATTTAGCTGGAATATAGGGTATAACTTGGCTCGTTGCTTTAGCTTTGATTCTGAGTGAGCCCAGGAGTATAGTCTCTGACTTCTTCTGTCTTAATCAGTGTCAGCTATGTCTTCAAGTGCCACAGTGATCTAGTCTGCTGCAGTTTGTAGGGATAGAAGTGTGGCTTTGAGATAATTACCTCTACAAATAATGAAATTTTAAAGTCTAAATGAAAGTAATATTGGAGGACTGCTTAGATCATACACAAAAGCAATAAAAATAGACTTGCCAGAAAAAAATCACACCCCCAACATACTTTTTCAAAGATTTTTTTATTTATTTAAAAGGCAGAGTTACAGAAAGAAACTAAGAGAGGGAGAACAAGATCTTCCATCTGTTGGTTCACTCCCCAAATGGCCACAATGGTTGGAGCTAGGCTGGCCCGAAGCCAGGAGTCAGGAGCTTCTTCCAGGCCATCTTCTACTGCTTTCCAGGAATATTAGCAGGGAGCTGGATCAGAAGTAGAGTAGCTGTGACTTGAACCAGCACTTGTATGGGATGGCAGCACCGCAGGTCACCACAGCACTAGCCCCCATCACTTCCCACACACTTTTGTGTGTCAGCATGTTTTCATTATTTATTCTAAGAATTATGGGATAACTATTATTACAACCTGAATTTCTGAAATATAAACTAAAATAAGTTTATTTTCATAATTTACATTTTTATCCTCCAAGCCTTTTATACTCATTATTTACTATTAAAACTTGGTCTTCATTTTAACTGGATTTGTTACCAGCAAGGGAATTACAGTTCAATGAGCCAAAAATAAGAGTAGAAAAGCAAAGTTTATTTTTAAAAAATTTATTGTATTTATTTGAAAGAGTTACAGTGAGGGGTAGAGACAGGAAGGTTTTTCATCCACTGGTTCACTCCCCATATGGCCGCAATGGCCGGAGCTGTGCCGATCTGAAACCAGGAGCCAGGAGCCTCCTCTGGGTCTCCCACGTGGGTGCAGGGGCCCAAGGACTTGGGCCATCTTCCACTGCTATCCCAGGCCACAGCAAAGAGCTGGATCAGAAGAGGAGCAGCAGGGACTAGAACTGGCACCCATATGGGATGCTGGTGCTTCAGGCCAGGGCTTTAACCCGCTGTGCCACAAAGCCAGCCCCAGAATGCAAAGTTTATTAAAGTACATTCCAAGGGAGGATGGGCCAGTGGAGAGAGGATGTAGCACACTTTCTTCCTGGCTCAAAACTTTTATTCCTGAAAGATGATGGGTGTTGATTGGTGATGTGGCCATGATGCCCCTGATTGGCGTTTTTTGATTGACATCTGGGAGTTACATACTTTTGGGCATGCTAAATATGTGGATATAAACTAGACTTTTCTGGTTTGGCTGAGCTTCCATTTATGAGAATACTTTAATCACAAGTTAAACAGAAAAGTGGACAGTCTTGGATGACTGTAGGCAGAGAACGGGGTCCTTGGTTTCAACCTTGAAGGAGGGTCGTGGCCTTTCTGTCAGTCTCACAGGTCTAACTCTGCCTAACAGATTTGTTTTCATTGATATCTGGTTAACAATAAAGCTTAGATAAAAAAGATCTCCTGTCCTTTATATATATTTTCCCTCTGATTAAACTTTGTCTTACAGCAGATAAGAAAGTTGATCTGAAAAAACTGATGGACAAAGTGGAAGCTGTTATTGGTGAGAAATAAGTTACCATATGTATAACTGGGTTTATTTTCCTTGAATTAAATTTTTTCTTATATGAAAGACAGACAGAGGAAGCTCCTATCCACTGGGAGCTTCCCCAAATGTCAATAATGCCCTGGCTGAAGCCCTGTCAGGAACTCAATCTGGGTCTTCCATATTGGTGGCAGAGACCCAACCTCTTGAGCCATCACCTGCTGCCTCCCTGGGTATGCACTAGCTAGAACCGGGAGCAAAGAGAATCTAGCCTTAAACCCAGGAACTCTGGAATGGGATGTAGGCATCCCAACCAATATGTTAACCAGTAGGCCATACACTTGCCCCAGAATTAAACATTTTTTTAAAGATTTATTTTATTTATTTGAAAGACAGAGTTACAGAGAGAGGTAAAAACAGAGAGGTCTTCCATCCACGGGCTCACTCCCCAGGTGGCCACAACGGCCGGAGCTGCGCCAACCCGAAGCCAGGAGCCAGGAGCTTCCTCCGGGTCTCCCACACGGGTGCAGGGGCCCAAGGACTTGGGCCATCTTCCACTGCTTTCCCAGGCCATAGCAGAGATATGGATTGGAAGTGGAGCAGCCAGGACTTGACCCGGCACCCATATGGGATGCCAGAACTGCAGGCGATGGCTTTACCGGTTACGCCACAGCACTGGACCCTTACTTAGTGTTCTATAAAAAGGATAAATACAAGGTTAATTTTAAAGGCTGGAATTGGGCCTTTTAGAAAAACATGCTTAAGTGAGAGTAATTTGTATTTTGAAGGCTGCTGGAGGCAAATAAAAAATACCTCATTTAAGAAAGAGAAGAATTCTACTCTTAAAAAGCTAAGAATATCAGAGTGGTCCTTTAACTTGTTTTGCTAAGAATTTTGATTAAATTAGAACTCCACATTCATTCTTTTTCAGCCTTATAATTATCCTCTGATACGAATATTGTGAAAACTCACAGTGGAAATTGTTGAGAATAGACCTTTATGCATTTAATGAGCTTCTTATTAATAAAGTAGAAAATAAATATTATTTATAAATAAATTTAAAATACCAAATGTATAGGGTTTGGGATCTTTGCAAATATTTTATACTTTTCCTAATTTTAAAATTCCTTTTTAAATTATACTATTTGTTTATTAAATTATGTTAAAAAGAGAGAGTGACAGTTGGTCAGACAGAGAGGCAGAGATGGAGAGATTGAGCTCCTATATGCTGATTCACTTCTCAGATGCTTCCACAACTGGGGTTGGGCCAGGTCAAAGCCAGAAACTAGACCAGATCAACCACATGGTACCAGGGACACAATTACTTAAGCCATAAATGCTGCATCCCCCCCACCCCATCTGCATTACCATGAAGTTAGAGTAGTAGCCTGAGGAAGATTTTAACCCCAAGTACTCCAATAGGGGACCTGAATGTCTCAACCAGCATCTTACCCACTGGGCCACCCTATGTTATTTCTTAATGGAATGATTGTGTCCCAGTTCCATAGACCTTAACGTTGGCTTGTCAGCATTTTAGCAACAAAATATATTGTCTCATTTTGTTAACGAGCCCTGTAATCTAATTTTTTCCTGTTTAATCAGAGACATTTACTGAAAATAAGTTACTGCAATGGAAAGGGGTTAAATTTTATTATCTCTTGATAATCTCTCACAATAAAAAGTTACGAAGATCTATTATCATGAACCCTGTTATGTTGTCCCTATTATTACTAGAGTTTAAAAACATGCACGTCAATTTTTCTGCTGTAGCAGGAGTCAAATAGGACTCTCTTGATATTTTGAGTAGTTACTTCAATGAGCAACTACTTCATTGAGTAGTTGAGACCAGTAATTAAGCAGTAAGAGAAGATTTAATTATTATCTTGAATAATTAAATAATTCTTAGAAATCTCATATGTTAACCATATCTGTTGAAGGAGAGGAAATTGACGTCAGTGATGTGGAAACAGTTCTAACAAACATGGGGATAGAGCTCCCAGAAAAAAAACTCTCATATCTGATAAATAATCTTCCAGTTGATGGTGAGTATTTCAAATAAAAATGTAATCTTCTAGAAAGTCTTATTGTTAAATTATGAAAACTTCTAAAATGATCTCTACCTGCTTGCCAAAAATAATCTATGTCCCATGTTACATATTTGTAAGTGACCCCATTATAGGTTGAATATCCACAATCTGAAAATCTGAAATGCTCCATAATTCACAGCATTTTTTGAGCACCAGCAATACACTACAAGTGGGAAATTTCACACCTGACCTCATGTGATGGATCACAGGTGCACTAAAAGCTTTGCATAAAATTACTTTCAGGCTGTGTGTAGAAGGTATATCTGAGGCATAAATGAATTTTGTGTTCAGACTTATATCTCATCCCACAAGACATCTCCTTATGAATATGCAAATAATCCAAAATCTGAAAAAATTGTGAAATATTAAATATTTCTAGTTCCAAGCATTTCAGATAATGGATATTCAGCCTATGTATCTTAAAAGATTTTTTGTGCCATTTAACTTTAGTTTGAAAAGCAACAACTTTCATCAGGGTTCAGTTATGTCTTTTATGAGTTTTGATTCTACTGAAAAGTATAAAATTTAAATCAGAATAAATATGAATGAAAAAGAGAAGGAAGTGATCCAATAGAGAAAGATGGAAATATTACAAAAGAAAAGGAAGGCATGTTTCAGTATAGTCGATTGTCAGTTTTAATTACATATATTACTAATGTTAAAACTTTCTCCATACTCTATATGTAATTTCACTGTTTGTTAGTAAACTAGAAAATGTTTAAGGTAATTGGCATGGTGTATCTTTCTGAAATTATTGGTTTTGTGCTGTCTCTGAAACTCTGCTGCTCTTACATGATCTGAATAGTGCTTTCTCCTACAGATGGGAAGGTTTATCAGAAAAGGCTGCTGGATGGCATAAAGCATCTCAAAGGTGAGGGAGAAGCTTCATTACGTGCAGATGAATCTGAGATCATCGTGTTTGGCATTTATACTATTTCCTTGTGATTAAATTGTAAATCAACTATCATTATATACTTTTTATTCTTTTATACATCAGCCCATACTTTAGGAGACTACTTCTTATGTTATAACTTGGCAAGAATTCCCATGCTCCCTTGGGATTCTGAGCTGTGAACTAGGAAGAAATGATCAAAGCCCAGGTTGCACAGCAACAGTAAAAGGAAAATCAACACATCTTCATTTACTTTTTTCAACAGCAGAGCATACTACTCTGATATTCAGGCCAAATAAAGAGACAAACAAATAAATAAAAAGGCTGGAAAGGTTCCAAGGAAGTAGAGGCAGATAAAACTAATGAGAAAATCAGGAGTAGGCCAGAAAGAGAGTCATGTCTAAACTGAATTCCCACACTTCCATCACTGAATATCACCTTCATTACATCTGCCAAATCTGTACACTGATTGTACTACTATTCATATTTTTATTAAGATTGATTTATTTTTTAAATGATATAAAATACTTTAAAATGAAGATGTTAATAGAAAACCAGCATCTCTTACCATAACTAGAAGTTAATTATAAAAATAAGCACAATGAAAAGAACACAACATTAGTTGGAAACATTGGATTTATTGTCATTTACTGTCTCCTTGCTGGAAATCTATGAGAAGTTACTGAACCACTTTTTAATTTTTAGATTGAGTACACTCACCATGAAGACCAAAGCAAGTTCTAACTGCAACTCTGTTACTGACTCTTTTTGTGCACTTGTAAAGATTTCATTAAGCTTTGATGTTTTGGATGAAAACCTCAGGAATTAAATAACTATGCAGTTCTCCACATGTTTTAGGGTCTTTAACTTTTGCTTATATATATTTTTCATAAGGAGGGAAGATTGATTCCAGTAAAGTGAATACAGTTTTGGAAAACATGGGCATAAACCTCACTGAAACAGAGCTTAAAGATCTAGCAAGAAATCTGGCAGTTGACGGTAAGAGTTTTAATATTGCTGAACCCTACATAAACTAGCTTTTTAAGCCTTTTCTCATTCTCTCTCTGCCTCCCTCCCTCCCTCTCTGTATATGTGTTCTTTTCTACTCAGTTTTTCCCTTCTTTCCATATATGGTAGCAAGAATTGATAGATACCACTCCAATTCCAGCCCACCTCCTTGGCCACGTTTGCTAACAGATGACATCAGTGTTTATTTTAACCAAGTGAGCCATGGCGCTGGTCCCCATTAGTGTTTATTTTAAAAGGTCACTTAATTGTTGCTGGGTATTTTTCCCTTTTAATATGGCTAGAATAAACCTACTTTACATGGAAGTTATCTGTCTTATTTATTTATTTATTTGATAGGCAGAGTACAGAGAGGGAGAGACAGAGAGCTCCCAAAATGGCAGCAATGGCCAGGGCAGCATCAGGCCGAAACCAGGAGCCCAGAGCTTCTCCCAGGTATCCTTTGTGGATGCAGAGGCCCACGCACTCGAGGCTTCTTCTGCTGCTTTCCCAGGCACATAAGCAAGGAGCTGAATTGCAAGTGGAGCAGCTGATCTTGAACCTGTGCCCATGTGCAATGCTGGTGTGACAAGTTGTGTCTTAACTGACTATGTCACAATGCTGACCCCTGGAGCCATATAAATTTCTGTCTGTTTCTCACTTTCACTTGGGTCCTATGGAGATGTGTATGGTAGGCAATTTAGACCTGCTACTCTCCTTTTCCACTTTTTCTGATGCTGGCATGTATGCATGTTATCAAACTGTTTTCAAACAGTAGAGGTAAATTTTTGGACCAACTTTCAGGTTTAAGAGTCAGGACCATATCCATAATTCAAACCTTCCTGAATCTTTTTAAGCTCTACTTGTTTAACAAAAAATATACCACATGAGATTAAGATTTTAAAAATGATAATCATTTCCTGGGTCTATACTTCTCTTACAGATCTAGCCATAAGGAGTGTTTTATTATAGATAGAATTCCAGAATTCCTGCAACGCTTGGCCAAAATGTCTTCTCTACCTTACTAACAGTACCCAAATCTTGCCCAGTTTGTAACTATTTCTAAGAATATTAATTAAGGAATGTTTTGAAACTGTTAAAAATTATTGAATCTATGTGTTCTCATTGAATTATTCTTTATTCTGTATTATTTATAATATTTTCAAATCAATATATAGAACAAAACAAGAAGGAATTTGTTGGAATCTTGACTAAAAGTCCATGAGAGGTTTTCCTCAAGGTAGCAGAGTAGGGAGGGAGCTTACAGCTCTAGTCTAGGAGAAGGTAGTTTTTAAAAAGTGGAGAGAGTGCACTCTCAGGGAAGAGTTAGGGAGAAAACAGCAGAGGAAACACCATGCAAATTAGAGGGACACAGCAGATATACATGGAGAATGTGGGCATGCACAAATCAGGACCCCAGCAGCCAAGAGCCTCCATACCAGCTTTAGAGAGAGGTGAGACCAGACTGCAGCTGCTGAAGCTACTGGCAAAAAAAGCTGCAGGAAAAGACAGAGGGAATCCAGCTTGGAGCTCTGGGGGGGGATAGTTTACCTGGCAAACTAGAGGAGGAAGGAGGGGGCATGTTTCGCTCTCCCCAATCACCCTGCAATGACATCCTGTAACAAGCTGAGAGAGCATGCACAATTTTGGACATACATTACAGCTGCACCAGTTTGTGTCTGCAACAAGCAACCAGCCAAGCAGAGACTCCTAAGTCTGGCGGGGAGAACTGACAGGGGGCTGGGTGCTCATGACTGTGGGAGGATTGTGTGCCAGGACTGTGAAAACACTGAGACTGAGGGGCTTTGAAAACTCTGAGGCTATGTAAGAAGGCTCAGGGTGTGGCTAAGACTTGGAGCATTCACTTTGGGAGGCTCCACAGGTTCAGGGCTTCCTGGTTCCCTAGTGAAGGACATTGCTAGGGAATCTGCTTATGCCGAGGACTGCACAGATCCTTTGTGTGGTCCTTGTAGAAGTGTGAGTGAATATTATACCCACAGGGGCTAGTGCCCAGCCACTGGTCTCCTTTAAGGAGAGGAAATGAGCTGAGTCTAGACCAACAGAAGAAAAACCTCCCCTCAGATTAAAAAAACAAACAAACAAAAAACAAAGCAAAACAAAACAAAGAGGAGATTTAGCACACCCAACCTGAGTGTCAACACTCCTTTCACCCTCCCTGGCCACACCCACCACACACCTCTAGGTATTCCCTGAAAGCACACACTGCACTAATCCACACAGACATAGTCCAAAGATAAAACCAAAGAACAAAAAAGAAGAAGAAGAAGAAGAAGAAGAAGAAGAAGAAGAAACCAACGAGTATCTCCACAAATGCCAAATAACAAATGCACCAATTCAAGAAACAAGAATAAGGAATACAACCTGAGGCCCCCAAAATAATAAAACACTTTAAAAGTAGATTGTGAAGATAAAGACTTTGAAGAAATGCAAGAAACAGAATTCAAAAACTTTATCATAAGATTACATAGAAGTAATCAGAAGCAAATGCATGAACTATTGAAATCTGCACATATCATGAAAGAAAATTATTCCCTTAAAATTGAGATCTTAGAAAGCAAAATGAAATCCTGGAAATGAAGAATTCAATAGAACAAATAAAAATGCAGTGGAAAGCCTTAACAACAGAATCAGTGAAGCAGAAGAAAGAATATCTGACTTAAAAGACAAATAACAGGAAATTATACACTCAGACAAAAAAAAAAAACACACTGTTGGGAATCTACAGGATACTATCAAGCAATCCAACATCCAAGTTCTAGAAGTTCCTGAAGGTGTGGAAAGAAAGAAAGAATTAGACTGCCTTTTTGCTGAAATAATAATAGAAAACTTCCCTAATTTGGAGAAAGAAAGAGACATCCAAGTACAGGAAGAACATAGGAACAAATAGACATGACCAGAAAAGATCTTCACCATGACACATTGTAATCAGACTATCCAAAGTAAAACATAAAGGATTCTAAAATGAGCATGAGAGAAATGCCAGATTACATTCAGAGGAACTCCAATTAGACTCACAGCAGACTTCTCATCAGAAACCCTACAGGATAGGAGAGAATAGCAAGATATATTCCAATTCTTAAGAGAAAAAAACTGTCATCCCAGAATGCAAATCCCTGCAAAGCTCTCATTTATGAATGAAGGTGAAATAAAGACCTTCCAAAACAAACAGAAATTGAAACATTTGTCACCACCCATCCAGCCTTATAAAAGATGCTTAAGATTGTGCTTCACACAGAAACAAAGCATGGTCATCACTACAAAAGAAGGTAAAGGAAGAAAATCACCCAGTAAAAATACAAAAGAAATCTAAGTAAAAAATAGAATATTTACGGAAAAATGTGGAGCAAAGTCATTACTTATCAATAGTCACCTTGAATGTAAATGGATTCAACTCTCCAGTTAAAAGACACAGACTGATTGATTGGATTTAAAAAAAAAAAAAAACTTTTTCTATTAGCTGCCTGCAAGAAACACAACTCACCAACAAAGATGCATGCAGACTGAAAAGGAAAAGATAGAAAAAGATAATCCATGCTAACAGAAACCAAAAAAGAGCTGGTGTAGCCATCCAATTATCATACAAAATAGACTTTAACACAAAAATTGTTAAAAGAGACTAAGAAGAGCAGGATGTAATGATTGAGGGAACAATTCAACAGGAATGCGACAATTATAAATATGTATGTACCTAATTACAGGGCACCTAGCTATTTAAAGAAATGTTAGGGATTTTAAGGGAGAAATAGTCTCATATACTATAGTAACGGGGGACTTTAATACCCTATGTTCAGCAATAGGCAGATAAGCCAGACAGAATGAGCAAGGAAACAATAGTGTTAATTGACACTGTTGAACAAATGGACCTAACAGATATCTAAGAAATTTGCCATCTTACAGTTGCAGAATTCACATTCTTCTCAGCAGTGCATGGAACTTTGTATAGGATTGACCACATGCTAGCACCCCATAAAACAAGTCTCAGAAAATTCAAAAAAATCAAAATCATACCATGCATCTTCTCAGACCACAATGCAATAAAGCAGGAAATCAGCAACTCAGGAATCTCTAGACATATGCAAACACATGGAGAATGACAAGTGCTCCTGAATGAACAGTGGGTCACTGAAGAAATCAAGAGAAATAAAAACATTTCTGCAAGCAAGTGAAGATGAATCTACAACATATCAAAATTTATGGGAAACAGCAAAAACAGTGTTAAGAAAAAAGCTTATAGCAATAGTTGCCTACATCAAGAGGTTGGAAAGGCACCAAGTAAATGAGCTATCAGTGCATCTCAGGGATCTCAAAAAACAACAGCTAACCAAACTCAAAACTAGTAGGAGAATAGAAATAATTAAAATTAGAGAAAAAAAAGAACAATACAAAAGATCAGTAAAACAAAGAGCTGTGTTTTTGAAAAAATAAACAAAATGGACACATCATTGGCCCAACTAACCAAAAAACGGAGAGAGAAAATTCAAATCAATAAAATTAGAGATGAAAAAAGAAATGTAACAACAGACAGAATAGAAACAAAAAGAATCATCAGAAATTACTACAAAGAGCTGTATGCCAACAAACTGGGAAATCTAGAAGAAATGCATAGATTCCTGGACACATACAAACTACCTAAATTGAGCCATAAAGACATACAAAACCTAAACAAACCCATAACCAAGAGGGATATTAAATTAGTAATAAAGACCTTCCCAACAAAGAAAAGCTCAGGACTGGATGGCTTCACTGCTGAATCTACCAGACATTTAAAGAAGAACTAACTCCAATTCTTCTAAAGCTATTCAAAACAATCAAAATTCTTCCTATGAAGTCAGCATCACCTTAATTCCTAAACCCATAAAAGACACAACAGAGAAAGAGAACTACAGACCATTTTCTCTGAAGAACATAGACAAAAAAAATTCCTCAACAAAATTCTGGCCAATTGAATCCAACAACACATCAGAAAGATTATTCTTCTAGACCAAGTGGGATTTATCCTTGGTATGCAGGGATGATTCAACATTTGCAAATCAATCAATGGGATACATCACATTAACAAATCAAAAAACAAAAACCATATGATTATCTCAATAGATGCAGAGAAAGCATTTGATAAAATACAACACCCTTTCATGATGAAAACTCTAAGCAATTTGGGTATAGAAGGAACTTTCCTCAACACAATCATGGTAATTTATTACAAACCCAAGGCCTGCATCCTATCAAATGGGGCAAAGTTAAAAGCATTCCCACTGAGATCTGGAACCAGACAAGGATGCCCATTGTCACCATTGGTATTCAAAATATTCCTGGAAGTTTTATCCAGAGCCATTAAGCAAGAAAAAGAAATCAAAGAGATACAAATTGGGAAGGAGGGAGTCAATATATCCCTATGTGCAGATATAGGGCATCCAAAAGATGCCACTAAGAGATCACTGGAACTAATAGAAGAGTTTGGTAAAGTAGCAGGATATAAAATCAGTACACAAAAATCAACAGCCTTTGTATACACAGACTATGCCATGACTGAGAAAGAACTTCTAAGATCAATCCCATTCACAATAGCTACAAAATGAAATCAAATACCTTGGAATAAATTTAACCAAGGATGTCAAATATCTCTATGATGAGAGCTACAAAACATTAAAGAAAGAAATAGAAGATACAAAAAAATGGAAAAATCTTTCATGTTCATGGATTGAAAGAATCAATATCATCAAAATGTCCATTCTTCCAAAAGCAATTTACAGATTCAGTTGGATACAAATCAAATACCAAAGACATTGTTCTCAGATCTAGAAAAAGTGATGTTGAAATTCATATGCAAACACAGGAGAACCTGAATAGCTGCAGCAATCATACAACAAAACAAAGCCGGAGGCATCACAATACCAGATCAAGACATACCACAGGACAGTTATAATCAAAGTAGTCTGGTACTGGTACAAAAGCAGATGGATAGGTTAATGGAAAAGAATAGAAACGCCAGAAATCAATCCAAGCTTCTACAACCAACTTATATTTCACAGAGAGCTAAAATCAATCCCTGGAGCATGGACAGTCTCTTCAACAAATGGTATTGTTGGGAAAGCTGGATTTAAACATGCATAAGGATAAGCAAGGCCCCTATGTTACACCTTACACAAAAATCCACCTAAAATGTGTTAAAGACCTAAATCTAAGACCCAACACCATCAAATTATTAGAGAACATTGGGAAAATCCTGCAAGACATTGGCATAGGCAAAGACTTCTTGGAAAAGACAGTGAAGGCATAAGCAATCGAAGCCAAAATTCACAAATAGGATTACACCAAATTGAGAAGCTTCTCCACTGCAAAAAAAAAGAACATTTAGGAAAGTAAATAGGCAACCAACAGAAATGGGAAAAATTATTTTTCAAACTACTCAGCTGACAAAGGGTTAATAACCAGAATATATTAAGAGATCAAGAAACTCCACAACAGCAAAAAAAACAACCCAGTTAAGAGAGGGACAAAGGACTTAAACAGACAATTTTCAAAAGATGAAATCCAAGTGGCCAACAGACACATGAAAAAATGTTCAGGATCACTAGCCATCAGGGAAATGCAAATCAAAACCACAGTCAGTTTCACCTCACCCCAGTTACAATGGCTTTCATACAGAAATCAACAATCAACAAATACTGGCGAGGATGTAGGGAAAAAGGTACCCTGATTCACTGTTGGTGGGAATGTAAACTGGTAAAGCCACTATGGAAGATGGTTTGGAGATACGTCAGAAATCTGAATATGACCGAGCCATCTCACTCCTGGGAATTTACCCAAAGGAAATGAAATCAGCAAATAAAAGAGTTATCTGCACTCTGATGCTTATTGCAGCTCAATTCTCAATAGCTAAGACATGGAATCAATCTAAATTCTCATCAACCAAAGACTGGGAAAAGAAATTATGGGATATGTACACTAGGAATACTTCACAGCAGTAAAAAAAAATGAAATCTGGTCATTTGCAACAAAATAGATGAATCTTGAAAACATCATGTTTAGTGAAATAAGCCAGTTCCAAAGAATAAATACCATATGTTCTCCCTGATCTGTGAGAACTAGTAGAGCACCTAAAACAAAATCTGTAGAAGTGAAATTGACACTTCAAGGGATGACTTGAGTGGCCCTTGTCTTGACCTTTGAAGAACAGTTTTGTTTTCTTTGTTTTTTTTTTTCTTCACAATCTTTGTTGACCTCTATACTTAACATAGAGTTAATCATATGTGGATAAAGTCAATTGAGGATGGGACTTTATTTAAAAAATAAGAGTGAATATAAGAGAGGGAGGAGGAAGTTTGTAATTGTAAAGCTGTATAGTTCTGCATACATTCCTACAGACTTACTTCTAAGGGTACAATTTAAAAACTTGCCATGTGACCCCAAATCTCATTAAGCTTGGTGGTAAAAATGCTGTCTGTCTTAAGTGTTAAATTGATCATATTAAGTGATTATATAGATAGGTTTAAGTGTTAAAGTGATCATATAAATAGGGTCAAGTGTCTAGTAATAATAATACAATTAAAAAGGAGAGAATGTTCCAACATGGGAAGCAGTCCACACAGCAGACTCATAGAATGATAGTCACTCTAAATAGCACTCCAACCTCAGAATCAGCCTTTAAGGCATTCTGTTCTGGCTGAAAAACCCTTGAGAGCATTTCAGGCATGGTAAGCCAATACACTGTGATAAAATTGTCTTACATGAAGGATCTCTGTGAAAAGAGTGGCCATCAATTGAAAAGAAGTGGAAAGAAGTGGCCATCAATGAAGGAGGTACTGCTCTAAAGGGAGCAGAGAACTTTAACTTTGCTTATGGCCTTGTCTAAATACTCATGTAGTTTGTGGATTCAAAATGCTTCCATAGCCTAGGCAGCTCATGTCAAGAGCTTTGGGTGAAGGCCGGTGCCACAGCTCAATAGCCTAATCCTCCACCTATGATGCCAGCACCCCGGGTTCTAGTCCCGGTCGGGGCGCCGGATTCTGTCCCGGTTGCCCCTCTTCCAGGCCAGCTCTCTGCTATGGCCCGGGAGTGCAGTGGAGGATGACCCAAAGTGCTTGGGCCCTGCACCCCAAGGGAGACCAGGAGAAGCACCTGGCTCTTGGCTTCAGATCAGCACGGTGCGCCGGCCGCAGCGTGCTGGCCGCAGCAGCCATTGGAGGGTGAACCAACGGCAAAGGAAGACCTTTCTCTCTGTCTCTCTCTCTCACTGTCCACTCTGCCTGTCAAAAAAAAAAAAAAAAAAAAGAGCTTTGGGTTTTAACTGACATAATACATAAGAGTGTTAATTGTTAAATTAACAACAGGAGTCACTGTGCACTAACTTCCCATGCAGGACCTCTGTCCTCAATGAGTTGTATTATGAGAGTTAACTATAAAACTTGTTCTCAGTTTTGTGTGTGCAAATTGTTGAAATCTTTACTTAGTATAGAGTTGGTCTCCTGTGTATAAAGTTAATTGAAATTGAATCTTACTGGGGAATTGTTGAAGTTGATTTCTTCTGAGAGGATTTGTTCTGAGAGGAAGAGCGTGGTGGGGGCAAGAGTCATGGAGTCACCACACAGACCCTGGGAGTTGGGTGAAAGCGGGCCAGAGGGGAGCAGCCCGCAGACTCATTTATTTCAGTTGCTACAGCTGCTTATATAGCCAAGGCAGCCAGTCCAGTCAAGGGGCAGTCTATGCCCTAACGAATCACAGCCTGTTGCCAGGCAGTTTCCAAAGCCATCCAATCATGGCCTGTTGCCAGTCAGGCTCTATTGCCAGGCAGTTTCTGAAACCATCTAATCACAGCCTGTTGTCAGTCAGGCTCTGTTGTCATGTGGTTTCCAAAGCCATCCAATCACGGCCTGTTGCCAGGCAGTTTCTGTTGTCAGCAGCCATCTTGGCATGACCTTCTCACCTCAGCAGCCATCTTGGCATGACCTTTTCACCTTCTCATTCCACCACAAGGAATGGGACTGGGAAGGAGAGAGGGAGGAGAAGGGGTGGGAATGTGGGTAGAAGGGCAGATGTTATGGGAAGAATATTATTAATATTCCTAAAATTGTACTTATGAAATTTATACTCATTAAATAAAAGGTTTCTTTGGGGGAAAAAAGAGTTTCTTTGTCTCTTGATCATCTCCCCTTCTTCTTGGCCTATTCATTGTAAATAATTTTTCATCCTTCAGATATCCATTTGAAAATGCCAACTAGTACCTGGCAGTACCCTGAATAATAATGATCCCCTTTCTTTTGCTGCTTTTAAATGTCTTTACTCTTTTTTCCTAATTAGGCTATTGAGAGCAAAATCATTTTACCAGGTTTTCAAAGAAATGGTTTTTAATTTATTGATCTTTTTGCTGCCTTTCATTGTGTTTTCTATGTTAGCCATTTTAATTTTTATGTATATTAATTCCTACCTCATTAGTTTTTCATTTATTCCTCTGTGATTTGCCCTCCCCACCCGCCTCCCCCCCCCACACACACACTTTGAGAGTAGTACTTGTTTCCTTTTATCTTTCTGCTTTAGTAATGAAAAAGTTTATGGTTATTCATTTTCTTTTGAATACGGTTTTTCTGAGTCCTTTTTGTTTCATTATGAAGTTATCTCTGTCATTAGTTTCTACTTAATTGCTTGTAATTGATACAAGAATTATTAAGGAATATATTTCTTAATCCATTTTTTCATTTTTATGACATATATATTTTGGAGGTATGATCAGATAATGTGTCCCCTAAAATATTAAAGAGAATCTCTAAATTAAAGTTAAAGTTTTCATTATGGCCACATACTTCATCAAATTTTGTAAATCTATAGACATTTAAGAATTATGTATAGTGTTGAAAGGATTCACATAAAGCTTTACATATATGTATATACAGATTATACTATTCAGTACCTTTATTTCCTTATATGTTTTCTACTTGATCTCCCCATTTTAAAATGAATAAGATTTCATACTTTAATTGTATTATTATGAAAGTCTTTTGCATTACTAGTATTCTTTTCTTTATCTGTTTGGTATTTACAGGTTTATGAATATGACATTCTTCATAAATTCTAACCATTAATGTCTCTCTTACCCACATATATTTGATCCTTTGAATCTTACTTTGATATTACTATTGCCAGTATTTCTTTCTTGCTAACATTTCCTTGTGATCTTTGCATCATCTGGTTCAAGCATATTTCCTGAAAACACTGTATAGCTAGGTTTTTTTTAAAGGTTTATTTATCTGTTTATTTGAAAGGAAGAGCTGCAGAGAAGCGGAGGCAGAGAGAGAGCGAGAGAAAGAAAGGTCTTCCATCCGCTGGTTCACTCTCCAAATGGCTTCCATGGCTAAAGCTGGGCCAATCTAAAGTCAGGAGCCAGGAGCTTCTTCAGGGTCTCCCACGTAGGTGCAAGGGCCCAAAGACTTGGGCCATCTTCTGCTTTTCCAGGCCACAGCAGAGAGCTGGCTCATAAGTGGAGCAGCCAAATCTCAAACAAGCACCCATATGGGATGCCTGCAATGCAGGCAGTGGCTTTACCTGCTACACCATAGTGCCAGCCCCATAGCTAGGTTTTTTAAAAATCTATGTAAAGGGGCTGGTGCTGTGGCATAGCAGGTGAAGCCGCCACCTGCAGTGTCAGCATCCCATGTGGGCACTGGTTCAAGTCCCAGCTGCTCCACTTCCAATCCATCTCTCTCCTATGGCCTAGGAGTAGAAGATGGCCCAAGTCCTTGGGCCCCTGTACCCACGTGGAAAGACCTGGAGGAAGCTCCTGGCTCCTGGCTTCAGATTGGCACAACTCTGTCCATCGTGGCCAATTGGGGAATAAACCAGCAGATGGAAGACCTCTCTCTCTCTACCTCTCCTTTCTCTGTGTAATAAATAAATAAATCTATTAAAAAGCTATGTAAGAATTTTTCCCTTTGAATTGTTATTCATTTTGTTCAAATTTATTGTACTAGATATACTTAATGTTATTTTCTTCAATTTATATTATGTTTATGATTTATTTTCCACTATTTATTTTTTCTAATATTTATTTATATTGCTTTGTTCAAATTGTCACTCATTGTATTTGTTGCCTCCTTTATGTATTGTAGCTCCAGAGGAGATTCTCATTCCTTTAATTCTTACATCTCCCATCCTCTTATTCACTGTCATACTTACATATGACTTAACTACTAATGGCCACAAATACTGCTTTAATCCGCATCAAATACCCTTCCCCACCAGACATTGTATTTCACCCCATCTCTTCCCCCAGCACACATACATAATACCAATAGACTGACACCTGTAGAACACTCTTACTCCTACCACTTCCCCGACACTCCACTATGAGCTCTTTACTTCTCCAACTATACATTCCCGAGCCTCACACTAGCTCCTAGTTTTTGCAGAGATAATTTAGTACTTATTTGAATTTCTCTTACATCATCTACCTTCTATTTTAAGAGTCTTTATCTTCCACTTATAGCTTCCATGATAGTTATAGCTTCCATGATAGTTTTTGAATTTATAAAGAAGAAAAAAGCTTCTGTTCTGGCATCCCTGTGCTTCCATCATCTCAGGAGCGTGAACATTTCTGACCACTTGCTTTCCTTCTCTTGGACTTTTAGGAGTCATGGAAAGCAGGAACACTCTCATGCTGGCCTTTATTGGCCTTCATCAGGGTCTTCAGAATTTCAGGTTCCAAGTTCTTCCCAAGATCTACTGCTTTCCACTTCTGTACAAGGCTTAGACACCTTTCTGGCACACTCCTAATCCATAGGGGAGAGAGTTCCATGCCGATTATTTCCTCGAGGATGCAATTAGAGACCAGATGTTGACATATCCCCAGCAAACTCTCAAGACCAGTAACATTTGACTCTCAAAAAACCAGGGCAGGCTTTACAGCATAGCCCCATGTAAGCGCTGGTTCACTGTAGCCATCTGGGGAGTGAACATGGAAGATATCTCTTTCCCGCTCTCTTTCCTGTAACTCTGACTTTTAAAATAAATCTTTGAAAGACAAAGAGCTTAGAGGTTGTAGTAAAAGGGACCTGACCCACATTCATGTCTCCAAGTTTGCCAAAGCCCTTCCAAATTTTTTATTAAATTAAACATAAAAATATATGAATAACATTACATGTAAAAGAAAATTCCTTTTATCACGTGGATTGTTTGAACTCCTGTTAATGGATTCCTCCTCAGTTGAAATGAAATGGGATATCTTGATGGAAGAGAACTCTCAGAACTTGTAGTACTCAGTGGAAATGTCCAATTGGTCTGTAGTAGATATCCCTGTCATCCTGAGTCTGGATTTCCCAGTTATAAACTAGCTAGGCAAAGAATATGAACAAAGAACTCAGTTGAATCTCTTCATTTGATTATTATTTATAGCCCTTGCCTATTTTTGTGCTGAATTATAGTCTTCTTACTTTTTATTTGTGGAACACTTTATTTAGTGGAGCATTAAGCATTTTTAATGCAAATTAAAAATGTTATCTCAAAAATAAAAAATAAATTACTAAAAAGATAAAAATAAATTTATATAATCATAAAAAATTTAGTTGAATCCTTACCATAGCAAGCCCTATACAAACCCAAGTCAAAAATAGTAATCTCTTTCAAAGATCCCATCTTTTTTTCCATGATGACTTTGGTTACCTGTAGTATGTTCAATGGAACCAACACACATTTTGTATACTGCTCATTTGTAGCTGGTGTTGCCATAGAAATTGTTATTGGCCAGAAATACTTTCATGGATGTGAATTAAAGACAAAAGTGCTTCTCACCACAGAATTAGCAACATTATTGAAAATTGATATATTTTGCTGATCATTTTACTGGTGCTTTATGGCTACTCAAAAGAAATGTTTGTTGAAGTCATGAAATGAACTTATTGTTTTCTCTTGTGATTCCTAGATTATAGCTAGATTTTTCTCATCAACAAGTAGAAAGAAATCCTTTTCAGAAATGAAATGACAGGGATTAGTCACTTTTCTTCCATAAGAATATTAATTGTATTCAGAAAATAATTGTTTATTATCACTTGAACCTTCAACTTTTCTACCTTCTAATGAAGGGTGTAGCAAAATGTTAAATTTTCTATAGTAATTAAATAATAATAAACTCTTCTGCTCTGTGCAACATCATTTTCATAGCCTCATTGTCATATTCCTGTACAATTTATTCCTTGTTTTACAGGTAATGGTAAAATTAATCTAGAAAATGTGATGAATGAAATGAGACCTTTCACAGGTGAGTGAGACAATCCAAAACATTTCAATACTAACTCTGTTATATTCTGCATGGTATTTTCCCAATAGTACATCATAAATTTAGTAATGCTAATATTTTATACATTTTAGTGAAATATCTGCATTCAGTTTCTCCTAAACTTTTGAATTTATATTCTTTAGAGTTCAGCAATAAAAGCAAATGGTGATATTTGAATAATAAGTTATATTTTGTGGAGGTTCTCACAATAGTATGCTTATCTTAACTAGTATTTTAATTAGATGTCACAAATTGGCCAACTATGAAATGAATCTAAATTTTTGTCAAGTTTTATAAAGTCTGACAACACTATATCTGCATTGTCATACAATAATAACTGGTGATTTTTCTCTCTGAACAAAACATATGCACTCCACTCACAGCCAATCTAACTCATTCCTTCTGCCTCAGGCTCTTAAAAGCTTCTAACTTAGTCAAAAATTTTAATAGCCTAGGTAGGCACAGAAAATATAGGAAGATGACCATTCTTAAAGGATTATTGGTAAGATTGCTTTAAATAACAATCACATGATACACCACTGAAAAGAAAAACAGGCTAGATGATCCTGAATTACTGGCTGATTATATAATCTGATTTGCTTCAGAGCTAGAATGCCTTGACATTAAGCTTAAAAGACTGTTATCTCTTTATATGAAAAAATCAAGGAATAAATTCTGTCTCATCCTTAAGCACTATTGGAATATGTGAAAATGTGAAAGTGAGGATGGCATTATGAAGGCTAGCTTTTCTATTTTTGTAAATCATTATAATATCCTAAAGTTACCATGTGTCAATAATACTTTTTTTCTTTCAAAGGAGACAAAATTGATACAAATAAACTTACGAGTGTTTTAGAAAATTTGGGGATTGAGCTCACACCAGATGAGCATTTGAACTTATTAAAGACATTACCAGTTGATGGTAAGTTTTAAGGATATCATCTGGGCTTTTAGGTAGCCTGGTTTTATGACTGAAAGCTTTAAAACCAAAATAAAATCTGTTAGAAACTAATGCTAATAAACCTTACTTTTTTAAAAAGATTTATTTATTTGAAGGGCAGATTTACAGAGAAGGAGAGAGTGAGGCAGATACAGAGAGATCTTGCATCTGCTGGTTCACTCCCCAAATGGCCACAACGGCCAGGGCTGGGCCCAGGCCAAAGCCAGGAGCCAGGAGCTTCTTCTGGGTCTCCCATGTTGGTACAGGGGCCTAAGTACTTGGGCCATCTTCCACTGTTTTCCCAGGTGCATTAGCAGGGAACTATATCTGAAATGGAGCAGCCAGGACTCAAACAGACATCCATATGGGATGCCAATACTGCAGGTGGTGGCTTAACCCTCTACGCCACAGTGCTGACTCCCAAGAAAAACTTTAAACATTTAGATTTAATTTTTAAATCTTCAAACCTTTCAGTAATTTATTGCTAAATTTATTGCTAATTTATTGTAAAGTTCATTTCTCATACATTGAGGTTGCCAATCAGATGGACTGGAAAAAAAATTAAAAACTAAATAAAAAGAATAAGAAAGTAAAAAGTTAGGGAGGGAGAGAAGCAGGCATAGCAACACCATAAAAAGAAACTAATAATATAGTTTCATATTATGATTTGCATTTCCCTCATGTACCATTTAGAATGAAAATGTATGCTGTTTCTATTACCTATTTGCATTTGAAGGGTTCTTTAGGTAAAGATTTTAAAATTTTTTCTCTCAAAAAGATATGTGTATTCTTTTCTAACTATTTTCAAAACATCCTATTTTTTAATAGCTAATGGAAAAGTGTATCAGAAAAGGCTTATGAAGGCCATAAAGTCTCTCAAACGTGAGTAAGAATAACAATGAAAAAGCTTAATCTTAAATTCTTACTTGAATTATTAAAATGTAAATCCCCCTTTCCTATGTAACTGAGTCCCTATTTACATTTCATTTGGTAGATCTATAATTAACTAAGTAGTTTCCTGTTCTATGATTTAGTAGAAAGTATTAGACTTTCTTGGATTTTCTCCCCTCATTTCCAAAGGAAAAAATTTTTTAAAAGCAAAGCAAAAAATGAAGAATGAAAGCTGCCATAAGGATCTCAATCAAAAGAGATAAATAATTTGCAAGTATGGGGAACAAAAACAATTCTGGTTTTATAGAATAGTGTGTCAGTCATCTTCAGCTGTAGCTTTTCAACCTTCATTAAGAGTATTTCCCACTATATCTCATAAACATGTACAACTACTACATATCGATTAAAATAAAGGATATTTTTGCTCTGTAGTCATGTTCCCAGCACAACCTTTGAGGGAACTATTTCTAATTTTTGTTCTTCTACTAACGTGACAAGACTGAAGTTTTGGTGTTTGCCTTGAAATCTTAATATTAATAAATTTTTATTTTAATTATAATAAAGCCACATTCTCAGTAAAGAAAAAATAATAATATGGCAGTGTGGGTGAATGGTCTAGGTTTAGAAGCATTCTATTTCATTAGATTCATTTTTTGTCTTTCTCTTAGGAGGCAATATTGATGTTGATAAACTAGACACTCTCTTAGAAAACATGGGAATCAAAACCACAGAAAAAGAGTTCATGGATCTCACGGAAAGACTGCCCAATGATGGTGAGCCTTGTAATCATGTCTATACTTCCTAAGAAGACATTCTTTTAGACTTCAAAACAGAATTTCTCCAATCAGGTTGTCAAAGTATCAGTGATTTGTCAAAAGCTAAGAGAAGACTCAGTCTTAAGAAAAATCCTTTTTCTTATTTCCATTGATTTAAAATCCAATTTCTTCCTCCATAGATACTAAACATGATATAAAATAAAGCCAGAGAGTGATCAAGAAATAGAATTCAAAATGGGAAGGGAAGATTTATAAAGAGATCACCTCACATTTCTTCTCCCAAAGTTTATGGTTCCCACATTCGCCACTTGATTTAAAGATACTCTTATATAGCTAGTGGGAACATCCAAGTAGACAAATGCAATGTTTACCACTCAGCTTTTTCTTACATTAACTCTGTCACCTTTAATGATATCAAGTTTTTTCCTTTATTGGAACTCTCTATGTTCCCAACTGCTATGAATTCATGCTCTCCAAAATTTTCCTGTTATCTGCCTTTCCTATAGGAAAGTCACTTTTTTTATTTTGTGGGCTTCTCTGCCTCCCCTCACACCAGTGTATTGAATATTTTAATGTAATAGTATGATCAAGAATAGAAATATTAGAGTGCATGTCACACAATAAGGCTAGATATTGTGTTTCACAAATATTTTGGTCAGAGGTGTGTTTGTTCATAGTTGTTAATGTCATTTACAATAAAAATAATTTTAGAAACACTAGCTTAAATAATAGTATTAGCAGTTCTGTTCTTTCTACAATCATATTTTTCCTGGGTGAGCTAAAATATTTTAACTTAAACCTAGACTTACCACATTAATTTTAATCTAGGTCAGTAAATTCACTCTAAATAGCATGATTGGTACAAGCATTTTTGTCAGATAATCTAAAAATTCAGATACAACAAGGAATCATAAAATATAATGTACATTAAACATTTTATTTGAACGGAAACAAATAGAGTCAAGGCCATTTTTATTTTAATGTGGGTGTGTTCTTTGAGATTGTCTTGTATGAACATACTTATTTATCATCTATACTCCCAATTTTAGTTTTTTGAAGAACAAAGTGCTCCTTAAATAATTGAATTTTCAATCAGAATTTGCCTAGGTTTTACTTTCTTCACCAACCTTTTAACTATTATCTATATCAAATTCAATAGAACTTTTTTAGCAATTCTTTGTTGCCACATCTTTCCAAATCATTCAGAATTGTTTAATGGGAGAAATTCCCTTTCTTACTTATAGTTCATAATTTTTATAAGTATTAAATTATCACAAATTTGATAAAAAGTAGATCTATTTATAAACAAGTCTCAAAGCACACTCAGCAACTCAACCCAAAAGAACACAAATGCACTGGATTACTAAAAGTATAGCTTACTAGCTATGAATGTTTGGAAAGCCATCAGCATCAGTCTGAATGTTGTAAGAGTTCAGGAATGGAGTCCCAAATGGCAGTATAGCAACAGGAGGATCCAAGTCACATAGAGCAAAATAGATAGTTAAAAAGGAGAGAAGATACACGCTGGAGATAGAGCCGTGGGAAATTCTTGATGGAAAGCCCAGGAGAGCAAGAGAAACTGAGCATGTCCATGCTGAAAGAGCGAATAAGAAAGGGAAGTGGCAGAGGCTCAGACCGCAGAGGTTGGTGCCAGCCCCTAGTGGACCAGGTGAGATGGGAAATCATTGGTCCATGGGGCTGCAAATAGCAGCAGGAGGGAGAGCTTGGTGAACTGCTTTTGAAGTTCCATGTGGGAAAAAGAGAAGGTATAGAGGAATAAACACAGAGGTCTGGCACCTCTCTGCCCTCTCTGTCCTACCCACATCTGGATCTGCAGCCAGCTGGGAGAAGCCATTTGTTTGTTTACATTTTCTAATGTAAAGCAGGAACTGCCACCTTTGCCTCCTTTGTGCATGCCCACCAATTGCGGGGCCCACGTCACCACACCCCACACCCAGGAATGAAGACCACAACATTTCAGAAGAATTTCTTCCCCATCACACAAGCTGTACAATAAGAAGTCCTGAATATCTAAAACTCAAGCCTGCTCCATCCACCATTGAGAAACAAACTGGGCTACACTACAGTAAACGGGGCTCTGTGCACCGGAGCCTGTATCTACATCCACAACAATTGAGAAGTGAGCTCCAGTAGGTAGGGCTCTGTGCTGCCACTTGACGCACAGACATGTAGCAGCTCCTAACAGAGGGAAACCTCACCACGAGAAAATCTCCACAGATTAGAGGTACAGTTCATTAAGCAGGGCACTATAACCCTGAATACACCAGAGACTAACACCAGGGCATCTCACAATTGTGAGAAAAAGGGCGGGTCACAACAATAGAAGTGAACGACCTCCTCTAACCAAAAACCCAGAGAAAAGCTACAAAACCCAATGGGGGCCTTGCATTGGATACTCCCTCCACCCAGGAACAGTGACCAGAGCACCCAGGCCACAGCCAACACACACTTCTTGGAACTCACTAAAAGTATAAACATCCCACTAAATCACAGACACAAATTAAAGAGAAAAGCAACCAGACCAAAAAAAAAAAAGAGAGAGAGAGAGAGAAGAAAGAAAAAATACACAAATGCCAAAAAACAAAGTAAAAAAAACTAAATAACAATAAGGAATACACTATGAGCCCCCAAAAGGAACACTACAATTCTTCAATAATAGAAGATGAAGATGAAGAGATGGAGGATATGCCAGAAATGCAGATCAGAAAGCTAATCGTCAGATTCCTCAGAAGCAATCAGAAGAAAATACATGATCTAAATGAAAAGTTCTCCCAAGAAATTGAAATATTAAAGAGAAGTCAGGGGGCTGGCACTACGGCGCAGTAGGGTAAAGCCCTGGTCTGAAGTGCTGGCACCCCATATGGGCCCTGGTTCTGTTCCCAGCTGCTCCTTTTCCAACCCAGCTCTCTGATAAGACCTGGGAAATCAGTACAAGGTGCTCCAAGTCCTTGGGCTCCTGCACCCACATGGAGACCCAGAAGAAGCTCCTGGCTCCTGGCTTCGCATCAGCGCCACTCCAGCCATTGCAGCCAATTGGGGAGTGAACCATCAGATGGAAGAACTCTTTCTCTGTATCTACCACTCTCTGTAACTCTGACTTTAAAAATAAATCAAATCTTTAAAAAAAAAGAGAGAAGTCAGAATGAAATATTAGAAATGAAGAATTCAACAGATCAAATAAAAAACGCAATAGAAAGCCTTAACAGTAGAATAGGTAAGTTTGGCAGTTCCAAGATGGTGGAATAAGGAGGGAGCTTACTGATCTAGTCCAGGAGAAGATACTTTAATAAAAGAGGAGATAGGCCAGCACCACGGTTCAATAGGCTAATTCTCCACCTGCGATGCCAGCACCCCGGGTTCTATTCCCTGTCAGGGCACCGGATTCTGTCCCGGTTGCTCCTCCTTCTGTCCAATTCTCTGCTATGGCCCGGGAATGCAGTGGAAGATGGCCCAAGTGCTTGGGCCCTGCACCCACATGGGAGACCAGGAGAAACACCTGGCTCCTAGCTACAGATCAGCATGGTACAAAGGCCGCAGTGCGCTGACCACAGTGGCCGTTGGGGGGTGAACCAACAGAAAAAGGAAGACCTTTCTCTCTGTCTCTCTCTCTCTCACTGTCCACTCTGCATGTCAAAAATAAATAAATAAATAAATAAAAAGAGGAGATAGGTAGTCTTAGGGAAGAGTTAGGAAAAAAACGGCAGAGGAAACTCTTCCATAATTAGAGGGACACAGTGGACCTACATGGAGGGCATGGGCACCCACAGCTTGGGACTCCAGCTGCCAAGAGCCTCCACACAGCACTGGAAAGTGAGGTGGGACAAGACCACCGTAGCCCAAGGCACTGGCAGAAAAGTGGCAGGAAGAACCTAGAGGGAACAAGGCTTGTAGCCCCATGGGAGAAAGTACACCAATCTAACTAGAGGAGAGAAAAAATAAAAGGGATAGTACAGACACGATTTTCTCTCTCCACTCACCTCACAAAGGTGTATGAGCCGATAGAGCAGTTGCCATTTTGGACATATGTAACAGCTGTGCCAACTTGTGTCTGCACCTAGCAATCAGCCAAGTGGAGAAACCTGATTCTGGTAGGGAGCGAAAGCAGGCAGCTAGGAGCTTGTAACATGTGAAGCTTCTGAACCAGGACTATGAAGAAAAAAAACTGAGGGGGTGTGGGAGAACTCATGGTGTGGCTGAGACTTTGAGTAGTCTCGGTGAGAGATGCCGCAAGCTCAGGCGGTCCTTGCTATCCAGTGAGAAACATTGCAGGGAAATCTGAACTTACACTGAGGACTGCACAGATCCTTTGTGTGGTCCTTGGCACAGAGCAGACAATATTATATGCTCTGGGGCTAGTGCTAAGGCACTGATCACCATCGAGAAGAGCTCAGCTGAGGGAATTACTTCCCTTTTGATTAAAAAGAGAGAGAGAGGTAGAGAGAGATTTACTGGGCCAAAACTGGGTGTGTCACCTTAGGCACGCCCTTAACCCTGAAGAACTGAACAGAGCTCTCTGGCACACCCACCACAAGCCTCTAGAGATTCACTGAAAGCAGACAGTCCACTTATCTACAGAGTCACAGTACAATGAAAAAAACTGCTACAGCAGAAAAAACAAAAGAAGAAGAAACCAATGAGTATCTCCACAAATGCTGAACAACAAACGCAACAATCCAAGAAACAAGAATAAGGAAAACAACATTATGCTCCCAAAAGAACACAACACTTCAATACAAAATTATGAAGACGATGAGACAGAAGAAATACAAGAAATGGAACTAAAAAAGCTGATGATAAGAATACTTAGAAGTAATCAAAAACAAGCTCATGAACTACTGAAATCCATGCAAGACATGAAAGAAAATATCTCTCATGAAAATGAAATCTTAAGGAGGAATCAAAATGAAATGAAGAATTCAATAGAAAATAAAATTGAAATATTGAAGAGAAATCAAAATGAAATGAAGAATTCAATAAAATAAATTTAAAATACAGTTGAGAGCCATAAAAACAGAATCAGTGAGGCAGAAAAGAGAATATCAGACTTAGAAGACAGGGCACAAGAAAGTATACAGTTAAACCAAAGATAAGAAGAGGAATTTAGAAATCTAAAAAATATTGTTGGGAATCTAAGGATACTATTAAAAAAAACCAACAATCTCGTTCTGGGAGTTTCTGAAGGCACAGAGAGAGAGAAAGGATTAGATGACCTTTTTAGTGAGATACTAGCAGAGAACTTCCCGGTTTGGAGAAAGAAAGAGACATCCAAGTACAGGAAGCACAAAGAACTCCCAATAGACATGACCAGAAAAGATCCTCACCATGACACATTGTAATCAAACTCACCACAGTGAAACATAAAGAAAAGATTCTAAAATGTGCAAGAGAGAAATGTCAGATTACTTTCAGAGGATCTCCAATTAGACTCACAGCAGACTTCTCATCAGAAACCCTGTAGTCTAGGAAGGAATGGCGAGATATAGGCCAAGTACTAAGAGAAAAAAACTGCCAGCCCAGAATATTATATCCTGCAAAGTTCTCATTTGTGAATGAAGGTGAAATAAGGAACTTTCATTGCAAACAGAAATTGAAAGAATTTGTCACCACTCATCCAGCCCTGCAAAAGATGCTTAAAGATGTTTTACACACAGAAACACTGTCATCAATACGAAAGATAAAGGAAGAAGATCTCTCAGTAAAAGATCACAGGAAGTTCAATTTATATATTAGAAATATCTTTGGGAAAATGGTAGGGCAAAGTCACTACTTACCAATAGTCACATTGAATGTAAATGGCCTCAACTCTCCAGTTAAAAGACACAGACTGGCTGAATGGATTAAAAAACAAAACCCATCTATTTGCTGCTTACAAGAAACACATCTTTCCCATAAAGGTGCATGCAGACTGAATGTGAAAGGTTGGAAAAAGATATTCCATGCCAACAGAAACCAAAAAAAGATCTGGCATATCCATCTTAATGTCAGACAAAATAAACTTTAACACAAAAACTGTTAAGAGAGACAAAGAGGGGCACTATATAATGATTAATGGATCAATTCAACAGGAAGATGTAACTATTATAAACGTATATGCACCTAATTACAGGGCACTGGACTATTTAAAGTATATGTTAAGGGACTAAAAGAGAGGCTTAGACTCCAATACAATAGTATTGGGGGACTTCAATACTGCACTTTCAGCAATAGACAGATCAACCAGACAGAAAATCAATAAGGAAATAGCAGATTCAATCGTAAAGAATGGGCCATCAAAGCAGGAGGTACCTTTCTCTGAAGGGAGGAGAGAACTTCCACTTTGATTATGGCCTTGTCTAAATAAGGTTGGAGTTTGTGAACTCAAGAGGCTTCCATAGCCTTGGCAGCTCATGACAAGGGCCTCGGGTGATTACTGACATCATAAATAAGAGTGTCAATTGTTAAATCAACAACAGGAGTCACTGTGCACTTACTCCCCATGTAGGACCTCAGTCTTTAATGTGTTGTACTATGAGAATTAACGGTAAAACTAGTATTCAAACAGTACTCTATACTTTGTGTGTCTGTGTGCCTGTAATCCATTGAAATCTTTACTTAGTATATACTAAGTTGATTTTCTGCATATAAAGATAATTAAAAATGAAGCTCAATGAAGAATGGGATGGTTGAGGGAGTAGGAGATGGGTTGGTTTGTGGCTGGGAGGGTGGTTATGGGAGGAAAAACTACTATAATCCAAAAGTTGTACTTTCAAAATTTATATTTATTAAATAAAATTTTCTTAAAAAACAAGAAAAGAAAAAACACTTTAAAAAAACAATAGAATAGGTGAGACAAGAAATAATATCATAACTGGAAGACAAATTTCTCGAAATATTACAGTCAGACCAAAAAAAAAGAAGACATTAGAAAACTAAAAAACACAATTGGAGATCTACAAGATACTATCAAATGACACAACATATGGATCCTAGGAGTTCCATAAAGTGTGAAAAGAGAAGATTACAAGGCCTTCTTAATGAAATAATAACAGTAAACTTCCCCAATCTGGAGAAAAAAAACAGACATCCAAGTACAGGAAGTACAAAGAACTTCCAATAGGCATGACCAGAAAAGATCTTCACCACAACACATTGTAGTAAAACTCCCCCACAGTAAAACATAAAGAAAATATCTTAAAATGTGCACAAGGGAAACACCAAATCACATTCAGAGGAAACCAAATTAAACTCACTGCAAACTTCTCTTCAGAAACTCGATAGACAAGAAGAGAATGAAGAGATATATTCCAAGTCCAAAGAGAAAAAACAGTGTCAATACAGAATACTATGCCCTACAAAGTTCTCATTTATGAATGAAGGAGAAATGCATGGAAATTACTACAAAGAGCTGTATGCAACAAACTGGGAAATCTAGAAGAAATGCATAGATTCCTGGACACATACAAACTACCTAAAGTGAGCCATGAAAACATAGAAAACCTAAACAAACCCATAACCAAGAGGGATATTGAATTAGTGATAAAGACCTTCCCAACAAAGAAAAGCTCAGGACTGGATGGCTTCACTACTGAATTTACCAGACATTTAAATAAGAACTAACTCCAATTCTTCTAAAGCTGTTCAAAAGACGCAGCAGAGAAAGAGAACTAGAGACCAATTTCCCTGAAGAACATAGACACAAAAATTCTCAAAAAAAAAAAAATGCTACTAGCCAATCGAATCCAACAGGACATCAGAAAGATTATTCTCCCGGACCAAATGGGATTTATCCTTGGTATGCAGGGATGGTTCAACATTTGCAAATCAATTGATGTGATACATCACATTAACAAATCAAAGAACAAAAACCATATGATTATCTCAATAGATGCAGAGAGAGCATTTGATAAAATACAAAACCCTTTCATGATGAAAACTCTAAGCAAATTGGGTATAGAAAGAACATTACTCAACACAATCAAGGCAATTTATGACAAACACACGACCATCATCATATTGAATGGGGAAAAGTTGGAAGTATTCCCACTGAGATCCAGTACCAGACAAGTATGCCCACAGTCACCATTGCTATTGACTATATTCCTGAAAATTTTATCCAGAGCTATTAGGCAAGAAAAAGAAATCAAGGGGCCAGCACTGTGGGTTGAAGCCCTGGTCTGAGGCGCCGGATAGCAGTGGAGGATGGCCCAAGTCTTTGGGCCCCTACACCCACATGGGAGACCTGGAAGAAGCTCCTGGCCCTTGCCTTTGGATAGGTGCAGCTCTGGCCATTGCAGCTATTTGGGGAGTGAGCTGGTGGATGTAGCACCTCTCTCTCTGTCTCTGCCTCTCTCTGTAACTCTATCAAATAAAGTAAAATAAAAATATTTTTTAAAAAAAGAAAAAGAAATCAAAAGACACAATTTGGGCAAGAGGAAGTCAAATTATCCCTATTTGCAGATGACATGATTCTATGTATAGGGCATCAAAAGACTCCCCCAAGAGTATTGGAATTCATAGAAGAGTTTTGTAAAGTAGCAGGATATAAAATCAATACAAAAAACAGCAGCCTTTGTATACACACAAAATGCCATGACTGAGAAAGAATTTCTAAGATCAATCATATTTGCAATAGCTACAAAAAGAAATCAAATACCTTGGAATAAATTTAACCAAGGATATCAAAGATCTCTATGATGAGAGCTACAAAACATTAAAGAAAGAAATAGAAGATACAAAAAAATGGAAAAATCTTTCATGTTCATGGAATGGAAGAATCAATATGATCAAAATGTCCATTCTTCCAAAAGCAATTAACAGATTCAATGTGATACCAATCAAAGTACCAAAGGCATTCTTCTCAGATCTAGAATAAATGATCTGAATATCATATGGAAAAACAGGAGACCTTGAATAGCTAAAGCAATCTTATACAACAAAAACAAAGCCAGAGGTATCACAGTACCAGATATCAAGAAATATTACAAGGCAGTTATAATCAAAACAGTCTGGTACTGGTACAAAAACAGATGAATAGACCAATGGAACAGAAAAAGAAACTCCAGAAATCAATCCAAGCATCTAAAACCAACTTAAATTTGACCAAGGAGCTAAAACCAATCCCTAGAGCAAGGACAGTCTCTTCAACAAATGGTGCTGGGACAACTGGATTTCCACATGCAAAGGAATGAAACAGGACCCCTACCTTACACCTTACACAAAAATTCACCTAAAATAGGTTAAAGACCTAAATCTATGACCTGATACCATCAAATTACTAGAGAACATTGGGGAAAAGCTGCAAAACATTGGCACAGACAAAGATTTCTTGGCAAATACCTCAGAGGCACAGGCTTTCAAAGCCAAAATTCACAATAGGGATTCCATCAAATTGAGAAGCTTCTGTACTGCAAAAGAAACACTCAGGAGAGTGAAGAGGCCACCAACAGAATGGGAGTAATTATTTTCAAACTATGTAACTGTTAAAGGATTAATAACTTAATCTAAGGATACAGTTTAAAAACTTGCCATGGGACCCCAAATCCCATTAAGCTGGGTGGTAAAATGCCATCTTAAGTGTTAAAGTGATCATATAAATAAGATCAAGGGTCTGGTAATAATAATAGATAGAATTAAAAAGGAGAGAATCCTCATTATTCATGGCTTACACTACTACAACCACTTCATGATTGTTCTAACAACCATAAACCAACCAAGATGATTTAACTAAATTGAAAATCTTACCTTCTTGTCCCTCAAATTAAAACCCTTAATAACCTCTTATAGCTTATGGGTTTTGAGTCTTAAAATATGCCAGGCCAATACTAAGCATTTTATAAATTGTCTCATTCAATTTATTGATTCATGGTATCTATAGATAGAAATTTCTATTGAACACCTAACTATGTACCAGTCTCTATTCCATCACTAGAATACAGTCATGAACAGCAACAAATACATAAATTCCGTGGAGCCAGGAATTTTATCTTTTTTTCACAGCTGTATGCCCAGAGTCATTCAATCTAAAATCAGAGTCCAGCTGTTAACTATTGCAGCGTACTACTATTCCGACTCTAATCAGCCTCTTTGACTCTTTTTCCTCTCAAGTGAGATTGAAAAGCTTTGGTTCACCACATACTATGCTCTACATTGCTCCTTTTCCTGAAATTCCTTGGCTTTCTCCAATGGTAGAAAATAACTACATGCCATAAGCAGTGCCCATAAAGGTACACCAGTATGTGTTATCAGTCATTCCAAAAGAAACATGGAATTAGAAAGAGAATGTATCCATAAGACTTGAAAGAACATTTCACCCAAGATAGATTTTATGACTAGAGCAATCTTATTATCTATTGCAGATAACGGAGCTATCCATCAAAGTCCAAGAATTATAAATTTTAGAAAGACAAGATATGATTAGTAGCCTTTATCTAGGTTCTGCTTCATAATTTAAATATTTAATGCTTATTCTTTTTTCCTGAGTGGCTTTATCACTGTCTGAATTCTGTCTTATAGCTAAAGGAAAAGTCAAACTTAGTGAGTTAATGAAAGAATTGCATGCTGTTTTAGGTAAGTGAGAAATTATTTAATTTTTATACCATTTAATATTTCCTATGATCTCCGCATTCTCTTATAAATTTAATCATTTTATCCTTTTATTAATTAAATTATTTCACTGAGCTGTTTTGGATCACCTTTGCATTGCAACAGAGATATTAGGTTTTCACGTACAACTTGAAATATTTCAAAATTTAGGTATTCAAGATACTATCTTCAGACATAATTATTTGGATAGGTCATCAATAATATCAATTTTCTAGGCAATTTTATTACCTTCATCTTGTAAGTATTTTCTCCCTATGTTATGAAGACATGACTTATTACAAATAAGAGATAACCTTGTTATCATTCTAAGTCTGGTATTTACTCTGTATAATATAGCAGGTGTTCTCATGCCTTTGTTGCTTATTTAACAGTGGAAGATCCTGGATATGGTTTGTTTTTCAAAATTTGTATTTATTTGATATTGTTCTACAACCATGATAATAGCTTTATCTTAATAGTGTGGGAATGTTTTTAGTGTTAATTTCATCTTTTGAACCTCCCTCTACCAAAGCCACAGGAGAGATCATCAGGAATTGTCAGACACTCCTCACTGATTCTCCTTGAAATGAGCTAATCAATATGATTTCATACTGATGTTGTCTTTGAATTATGTATTGAATTATCTGTTGATAAGGTGACTGCAAAGAATCAAAATTCAGAGAACTACGAGACAATCAAAGCTAACTGAAAATATTATGAGACTAGAAGATATTCTGAAAATGACCCACCATTTGTCAGGCCTGAATGAAAACTAGTCCAAATAATGCTTTAAGTCTGCTTAAAGAACCAAGTAGTCTTATCTGTTAGCTCAGACGTGTCAAGTGGTGTGACTGTAAGTACAATGTGAAGAATTAGCAATGGTGCAAATTCCTCCCTAGCTCACCAAAATAAAATTCAAGCTGTTCTGCTTTTATCTAGGGAATTTAAACTACTTTATTATTTTCCATAGGGATTGTATTATATATGTGGCTAGTCAAGGTGACTTTTATATATGTATCATATATGAGCTTAATCAAATGATTTTTATGACAACTATGTAATAATTCCTGTGGATGAATGCATTTAGATACTGTTCTACAAATTATTATTTCCCCAGAAATGTTACCATTCCCTGAGACTCTCTGTAAGGAAGAAAGATTCATTGAGGGTTTTGGAAAATCATGAACTAAAAATTGCCTATTAGTCCATTGAACATAGTTAGTAAATCTTTAAATTGATTTACTAGCAAAAATAAAAGGTATAGAGTTAGGCAGCTTAACCCTCTGTGCCATAGTGCCAGCCCCCAACTTTCTCACTTTTAAGATAAGACTTACCAGCAAACAAAAGTAAGTTACAATTTGGTAATTTAATGTCCAAAAACTCTTTTTTGGGAGATGAACACTTCTTGAACTATAAGGAGCACAATTACCAAAAAAATACAGTTATAGAAATAGAAATCTCCTTTATCAGTTAAAGGTAATGCAAGCACTGGCTGGAGAATTTTATGCCGAAAGGCAGTATCATTGGGATAAAGTAATAATATTTCATAATTATTTAGCCAACTAATCCAAAAATATGGGGTATTTTCTGTTAGCAATAGAGATTATCACTGTATGTGGTACCCTCAGATAGAAGAATGGGGCTAATGTAACATCTGAAAACGCTTTGACTAATTTTAGATGTTATAATTTCTCTGAAGCAAGAAGGAATAGTCAAGTTTAAGAATTAAGGAATAAGGCCGACGCCGTGGCTCAATAGGCTAATCCTCTGCCAGTGGCGCGGGCATACCGGGTTCTAGTCCCGGTCGGGGCACCGGATTCTGTCCTGGTTGCTCCTCTTCTAGGCCAGCTCTCTGCTGTGGCCCGGGAGTGCAGTGGAGGATGGCCCAAGTGCTTGGGCCCTGCACCCCACGGGAGACCAGGAGAAGCACCTGGCTCCTGGCTTTGGATCAGGGCAGTGCGCCGGCCGCAGCAGCCATTGGAGGGTGAACCAATGGAAAAGGAAGACCTTTCTCTCTGTCTCTCCCTCTCACTGTCCACTCTGCCTGTCAAAAAAAATTAATTAATAAATTATAATAAGCAATGGGTCTTTTATGTATGCTATTGATATGTTCTATTACAACCCCGAAGCATGTTCTAACCTTTTATCTACTGGGAAAGAGAAAAACTTACTACAATCTGTAAAATATCAATCTGGATTCTTATTTGTCTATATCTTCTGCTCCTAGGGATTCTAGAGCCATCACTAACTGACTGTTTCCTTTTCATAATTTTTTACATTTAAAAACGTTTTAAATTACACATAATTATATGTATTAATGAAGTACAAGGTATTTTAATATGTGTATGCAAAATATAGTGATCAGATCAGGGTAATTTGTATATCTGTTAACTTTGATTATTTCTTGAATCATAAAAAGTGTGATTTCATTACTGTCTACATCAAAAGTAGATCCTTACCTATAAAATTTGCAGGGGAATGTTACAGAGAAAAAAAGGAGTGTTTTTCTGATAATGATGCCAGAGTAACAGACACAAGTTGAGACTTAGAAAAGGACTGACGTGGCAGGCATTTTACCTAGTGGTTAAGATCCTGGTTCAGGTTAGGGCACCCGTGTCCTACACAGAGTACCTGGGTTCAGTTTTCAATGCTGGTTCCCAATTCCAGCTTCTTGCTGATGCAGACTCCGGGAGGCAACAATGATGACTGGAGTGGTTGAGTCCCTGCCATCCGTGTGAGAGACCTGTATTTAATTCTCAGCTCACAGCTTTAGTTTGGCCTTGCCCCAGCCATTGTGGGCATTTTGGTAATGAGTCATCAGATTGGAGTTCTCTCTTGCTGTATCTCTCAATCTCTCAAATAAATGATTTTTTACATAATGACTGGCATGGGTGTTTGGTACAGTGATAAAGATACCACTTGGGATGTCTGCTTCCCATATCAGAGAGCCTGGGTTCAAATCCTGGCTCTACTTCTAATCCAGCTTCTTTTTCATGTACACCCTGCAAGGCAGCAGGTGATGACTCGATTTCCCATGTCCCTAATATCCATGCAGGAGAACTAAGCTGAGTTTGAGGTTCCTCACAGTGGCCAAGCTCTGCCCTACATGTTGCAGGCATTTGGAGAGTGAACTAGCAGATGGAAGATGTCTCTCTTTCCCTGTCTTTCTGCCTTTCAAATAAAATGCAAGTAAATGAATAAAATGTTTTTTTTTTAATTTTTGTTCATTTCTTTGATAGGCAAGAGTTACAGACAGAAAGAGGATGAGACAGAGATCTTCCATCCACTGGTTCACTCCCCACGTGGCCTCAACAGCCAGACCTGGGCCAATTCAAAGCCAGGAGCCAGGAGCCAGGAGCCAGGAGCCTCTTCTGGGGCTCCCACGTGGGTGCAGGGACCCAAGGACTTGGGCCGTCTTCCACTGCTTTCCCAGGCCATAGCAGAGAGCTGGATTGGAAGTGGAGCAGCCAGGACTTGATCTGGTGCCATATGGGATGCCAGCACAGCAGATGGAGTCTTAGCCTACTGTGCCACAGCGCCAGCCCCAATAAAATTTTTTTTTTAATTTTAAAAAGGACTAAGTCTTGCTAGAAATTTCTGGGGCAGGCACTATATAGTGGGCTAAGTCTCTGCCTGTAGCACTGATATCCCATTTGGGCACCAGTTCATGTCCTGGCTGCTCTACTTCCATCTGGCTCTCTGTTGATGGTCTGGGAAAGCAGTAGAAAGATGATGGCGCAAGTGGTTGGGCCCCTGCATCCATGTCAGAGACTTGGAAGAAGCTCCTGCCTCTGGCTTCTGATCAGACAAACTCCAGCCTTTGTGGCCATTTGGGGAGTGAACCAGCAGATGGAAGACCTTTCTTTCTGGCTCTCCCTCTCTCTGTCTGTAACTCTGCCTCTCAAATAAATAAATAAAATATTTTAAAGAGATGAAAAGAAAATAAATTCCCACTACAGGAGCTATCGTGGTGCAGTGGTGAAGCTACCACTTGCAAAGCCAGCATCCCATATCAAAGTGTAGGTTCAAGTCCCGAGTATACCCCTTCCAATTCAGCTCCCTGCTAATGTGCTTGGGAAGGCAACAGAAGAGGGCCCAAGTGCTTGTGCCCCTGCCACCCACATTGGAGACCTGGATAGAGTTCCTGGCTCTGGTTTTGGCCTGGCCAGCAAGGCTGTTGCAGCCATTCAGGGAGTGAGCCAGCAAATGAAAGATATTTCTCTATATATAGATAGATATAGATATAGATAAGTGTGTATGTGTCCCGTTCTCTCTGTTGCTCTGCCTTTCAAATTAAATAAATTAAAATTATTTTAAAAAGAAACTCTCACTACTCTGATAGTTTAGTAACTAAAGTTTATTTCCCCTCAAGCATTTCACACCTCACTGTGGTTTGTCTTTTAGTGTCTTCCTTCACATTCTGCCACAATCAGACATTTTTTTTTATAAATGCTAATATTCTTTTTAAAAATTATTCATTTATTTGAAAGGAAGATTTAGAGAGAGTGAGAGTCACAGAGAGAGCTTGCATCTAATAGTTCACTTCCCAAATGGCTGCTATAGCCAGGGTGGAGCCAGGCCAAAGCCAGAAGCCAGGAGCTTCTTCCAGGTTTCCAATATAAGTGCAGGGACCCAAGCACTTGGAATATCCTCCACTGATTTCCCAGGCACATTAGCAGGGAGCTGGATCGGAAGTGGATCAGTCAGGACATGAACCGGCACTCATATGGGGTGCCAGCATTGCAGGCGGTGGCTTAACCCACTGCACCACAACGCCAGCCCTCATTAGTTCTTTTGATGGCCCTCTAGTTGGTACACTGTATCCTTATCCATAGACTCAAAATTATGGATGGAAGATTGTTGGGACTTGTTTCTATTTGAAAGACTTAGTTGTTTTATCTGAATGATCTTATTTGGTTTTAATTTCTAATATTGTTTTATTTTTTTAGTTCTCAGAAAATATTTAACCAAGTTTATCTGTAGAAATTGAGAGTAGAACAGTAGTTACCAAAGGCTGGCAAGAGTAAGCGGAAAGGTGGGTTGGGGAAAGTTTGGATTATGGGTCCTAAGTTACATAAGTTAAATAGAAAAAAGTCTGGTGACTATAGATAATAATAATGTACTTTATATTTCAAAAAAAACTATAAGAGAGGATTTTTAAAGGATTATTAATTTTATTTATTTAAAAGGCAGAGTTACAGAAAGAGAAGAAGAAGGGGGGAGGAGAGAGAGATAGACAGACAGACAGACAGAGACTTTCATTTGCTGGTTTACTCCCTAAATGACCACAATGGCCAGAGCTCAGCCGATCTGAAGCCAGGAGCTTATTTTGGGTCTCCCACGTGGATACAGGGGCCCAAGCACTTGGGCCATCTTCCACTTCTTTCCCAGGCATATTAGCAGGGACCTGGGTTGGAAATGGAGTAGCCAGGTCTCGAACTGGTGCACATATGGGATGCTGGCATCGCGGGTGGTAGTTTTATCACTACACCACAACACCAGCCCCCAAGCAAAGGATTTTTAATGTTTCACCGTAAAGAAATGATAAATACTTGAGGAGATAGATATGTTTACCCTGATTTGAACCACAAAAATATTTACCAATTAGCATACTACAAATCAAAAGTCTAGGGAGCAGGAATGTAGTGTCACATAAGTTATGGCTTGGGATTCTCTCATTCCACATCAGAGTGCCAGAACTGAGTCCCAGATCCACTTCTGATTACGGCTTCCTGCTATTGGACAATCTGTGAGGCAGCAGATGATGGCCCAAGTACTTGGGTCTCGGCCATCATTCTAATAGATACAAGCAGATATCTCATTGCAATTTAAGTTTTGTTTCCCCAGTCATTATTGATATTGAGTGTTTCTTAATATGCTTGTTGACTATTTTCTTGTATTCTTTTGAGAAATGTCTATTCAGGTCCTTTACCCATTTTAAATCAGGTTGTTTATTTTCTTGTTATTGAATTGTTTTGATTACTTGTGTATTTTAGATATTAGCTCTTTATTAGGTATGTGGTTTGCAAACAATTTCTCCTGGTCCATGGGTTGCTTCTTCACTGGGTTGTTTCTTTTCTATGCAGTTTTTTACTTCAGTGTAATCCATTTGTCTTTTTTATGTTTATTGCCTCTGCTGCCTAAGTTCTACCCAAGAAATCATTGCCCAGATCAAAATCCTGGAACTTTTCTCCTATGTTTACTTCTAGCAGTTTTAACAGTTTCAGGGTTTATGCCATTTGTCCATTTTGAGTTAATTTTCTGTACATGGTGTGAGATAAGGATCTAATTTATTTCTTCTACCTGTGGATATCCACTTTTCTCAACTGTCCTTTTCCTATTGTGTGATCCTGACACCGTTGTCAAAAATTAATTGACCTACTGATTTTTGTGTGTTGATTTTATATCTTTTATTCATTTATTAGTTCTAGATGTAGCTTAGGGAAACCTTTCAGGGTTTTCTTTACATAAAATTATGCTATTAGAAATAGAAACAATTTAACTGGGCTTGAGCCACTGCTGCTGAGCCCAGATTCCATTGCCGCATGCCCCTCATGTCTGCCCAACGTGCACTCCCAATTCCTTTTGGTTCCAGCTCCAAAATGGCAGCTCTCAAGGATCAGCTGATTCACAAACTTCTGAAGGAGGAACAGGTCCCCCAAAATAAGATCACGTTTGTAGGGGTTGGTGTTGTGGGCATGGCCTGTGCCATCAGTATCTTAATGAAGGACTTGAGAGATGAACTTGCTCTTGTGGATGTCATGGAAGATAAACTGAAGGGAGAGATGATAGATCTGCAACACAGCAGCCTTTTCCTTAGAATCCCCAAAATGTCTCTGGCAAGGACCACAGTGTGACTGCCCCTCCACGCTGGTGATCATCACAGCTGGGCACGTCAGCAAAGGGAGGAAGCCGTCTGAACTCGGTCCAGTGTAACGTGAGCGTCTTTAGCTTCATCACTTCTCATGTTGTCACATACAGCCCCAACTGCAAGGTGCTTCTTGTTTCCAGTCCGGTGGACATCCCGGCCTACGTGGCCTGGAAGATAAGCGGCTTCCCAAAAACCGTGTGACTGGAATTGGGTGCAATAATTCCATTATCTGATGGAAAGGCTGAGAGTTCCCAAGTTAAGCTGTCGCGGCTGGATCCCTGGTGAGCATGGAGATTCAAGTGTGCCTGTATGGAGAGGCGTGAATGTTGCTGTTGACTCCCTGAAGACTCTGCACCCAGAGTTAGGCACTAATGCAGACAAGGAACAGTGGAAACAGGTTCACAAACAGGTGGTAGACAGTGCTTATGAGGGGGTCAAACTGAAAGGCTGTACACCCTGGGCCATTGGACTGTCTGTGGAAGATTTGGCAGAAAGCATAATGAAGACTCTCAGGAGGGTGCATCCAGTTTCTACCATGGGTAAGGGGCTCTCTGGAGAAAGGATAATGTCTTCCTTAGTGTTCCTTGCATCTTGGGACAAAATAGAATCTCAGCTGTTGTGAGGGTGACTCTGCTCCTGATGAAGAGGCCTGTTTGAAGAAGGGTGCAGATACACTCTTGGGAATCCAACAACAGCTGCCATTTCAAAGTCTTCCAATGTCATACCACTTCACTGCCTAGACTGCAACAGGGTTTTAGTTGTAGGTTGTGCATGTCGTTCTTTTTAATCTGCCCTATGATTAAAGCAGTGACATTATGATGGCGTGAGGAGGGAATAACTGTCAATTTCCTGAAGTTAGAAATAGAATGGTTTACAAAATCCTACAGCTACATCCAGGGGCTGGTGACGCTTATTTTGTGTCATCCTAAGCTGGTTAGTGTAAGATAGTTCACCACCTCTGAGGTGCCACTACCAATGTTGCATGTGTTCTATTTGCCCTTCCAACTAGACCGTGTGTTTACTGTGTGCTGCATAACTTCTGGTTCCTTCACCAAATGTGCTTAGTCCAACTTTTTTTCCCAATCAGTCACAATCTGGGATCCAATGTTGTATAAACTCAATATTGTATGCCTTGAGCATAATTGTTCCAAAGGATCTTATTTTGTATATTATATGTATGAGTAGTGTACACTGCCATATAATGTAAAAAGAAAGATATATAAACAATGCAACCAGTTATCCACGTGTCATACCAACTAAATCACCAAATAAACCTTGAACAATGGAAAAAAAAGAAACAGCGTAACTGCTTCCTTTCCAGTTAGGATGCCTTTGATTTTTTTCTTGCTTAATTTTTCTGGCTGGGACTTCCAGTGCTATGTTAAATAGAAGTGACTAAAGAGAATGTTCTTATCCTATTCCTGGTCTTCAAAGGGAAGTTTCAACTTTTTGCCATTAATACTTATGTGAGCTGTGGGTTTGTCATACATGACCCTTATAATGTTGTACATTCCTTCTTCTTTGTCTAATTTGTTGAAAATTTTTATTGAGAAAGGAGATTGGATTTTGTTGAATGCCTTTCTAGTGTCTAGTAAGATGATCATATGGTTTTTTTCTTCATTCTGTTAATGTGGTATACCACATGTATTAACTAGCAATTTTAAATCATCCTTGCATCCCAGGGAAAGAGCTGACTCAATCATGGTGAAAGATCTTCTTAATGTGCTGTTAAATTAGGTTTCCTAGCATTTTGTTGAGAATTTTGGTATCTATGCTCTTCAAAGATACTGATTTGTAGTTTTCTTGTGTTTTGGTCCAGCTATGGTATAAGGGTAATGAGGAGAAAGGCTCTGTTTTTGAAGCATTCTTTCTAATGAGCATTTTCTATATGTGTTTTTATGTAAACTGTATTAATTACTAACACAATCTATGTACCTTGTAGAAGAATTTATGTGCCTCACATTATATACTCCAAATATAATGATAATTTCAAAACTATCAGGAGAAATGTTAAATTTCTCTTGTGTAAAGTAATTAATCAAATTATTATTTGCTTCAGTTTTATCTGTTTACATAATTAATTAAGGTGATTATAAATTTGAACTTTTGTACAATGATTTTTAAGTACCCATGAAAATTTCTCAGTCTTAAAATGAGTTTTTGAACCATTTAATTAAAAAAATTAGATTCAGGGGCCAGCACTGTAGTATAGCTGGTAAAGCCACCACCTGCAGTGCTGACATCCCATATGGGCACCAGCTCGAGTCCCTGCTGCTCCACTTCCAATCCAGCTCTCTGTTATGGCCTGGGAAAGCAGTAGATGATGGCCAAGTCCTTGGGCCCCTGCACCCACATGGGAGACCCAGAAGAAGCTCCTGGCTCCTGACTTGGGATTGTCCCAACTCCGGCCATTGTGACCATTTGGGGAGTAAACCAGCAGATGGAAGATCTCTCTCTCTCTTTTTCTCTCCCTCTGCCTCTGCCTCTCTGTAACTCAGCCTTTCAAATAAATAAATAAATATATATATTTTTAAAATTAGATTCAATAATTGTTTAAGGATTTATTTATTTATTTGAAAGGCAGGGTTACATACAGAGTGAGAGACAGACAGATATACCTTCTATCTGCTGGTTTACTCCCCAAATGGCCACAATGGTCATTCTTCAGGGTCTTCCACATGGGTGCAGGGACCCAAGCACTCAGGTCGTCTTCTGCTGCTTTCCCAGGCACATTAGCAAGACTGGAACTGAAGCAACTGGGACTCGAACCAGCGCCCATATGGGATGCTGGCACTGCAGGCGGTGACTTTACCCACTACGCCCCAGCACTGGCTCTGAGATTGAATAATTTTTAACATTATTTTTCATATTTAGTTCATATGTAGATATTATATACATACAAACTATTTTCTTGAAAGCAGGGATATAATATCATATAACATGGATTCATAACAAGGATAATAAAAGTAAGAGTGATATATTTTATGTAGAAGGTATAATTCAGTGAAGACAATATTTATAAATATCTATATACGCCGGCGCCGCGGCTCACTGGGCTAATCCTCCACCTAGCGGCGCTGGCACACCGGGTTCTAGTCCCGGTCGGGGCGCCAGATTCTGTCCCGGTTGCCCCTCTTCCAGGCCAGCTCTCTGCTGTGGCCAGGGAGTGCAGTGGAGGATGGCCCAGGTGCTTGGGCCCTGCACCCCATGGGAGACCAGGAAAAGCACCTGGCTCCTGGCTCCTGCCATCGGATCAGCGCGGTGCACTGGCCGCAGTGCGCCGGCCGCGGCGGCCATTGGAGGGTGAACCAACGGCAAAGGAAGACCTTTCTCTCTCTCTCTCTCACTGTCCACTCTGCCTGTCAAAAAAAAAAAAATCTATATACCCCAATAATATGGCATCCACACATTTTTATATTGTCTCACTATATATAAACTTCCACATATGAGATAAAATGTGGAATTTTTCTATGTTTGGGTTATTTCACTTAGCATAATGATCTCCAATTCCATTCATTTTTTGCAAATTTCAATATATTCTTTTTTATGGCTGAGTGATAATCTACAATGTGTACATACCACATTTTCTCTATGCACTCATCAGTTGATTGACACCTAGGTTAAATCCATATCTTTGCTATCATAAAATTGTGTTAATCATACGTGAGTTAAAGAAAATATTGCTAATTAAAAGATCAATAATTTTATGTTCTCAAATTCTGTTTTTGTCACCATTTTATGTTTCTAGGAAATCAGGTAGATGTCAGAGACCTAGAAAATGCTCTGAAAGACTTGTTGGTAGAAGTCACAGACGAGGAATATTCACATTTACTAAAATCTCTACCACTTGATGGTAAGGACTTAAGTAGATACATATTCTTCAAAGGGCTTTAGAGTGTTTGTGAGATTTTTTTCTAAAATTGTACTAAATTATTGCCTAGTCTTTTAAAAATATTTTAAAGCTTTTAGAAGTACTAGCTTTGCCAATGAAAATTGCAGTTATTGTATTTTTGTGACAGTAAGCATAACTTTTGCTCATTGCTGTCAATACTGCATGTGTGTGGTTGTCCTTGGTGTCACTAATGTTCCTGAGAGTTCTAGGAAGGATGGGAAAAGAAGGGTAAGGGTATAAAGAAAGAAAGACAAGAGTGAAGTCAAATGAAACATGTGTTCAGTTTTCTCTAGCTAATGATCACTGCCTTTTGTGCAAGTGAATGGATTTGACTCATTAAAGCTTTTCTCCAAACAAACCCCATTACTAATTGAGAGAAAAATAGATAAATTTCAGAGAAAATCATTTAAAAGTCTATCTTTTTAAAATTAGAGTAATAACTGTAGAACTTTGTCTATTCAAATCTCCTTTATTATTGTTCCATTGCCTCTTTTCTTACAGCTGAAGGAAAACTGTACAAAAAAACATTGCTGGACAGTCTAAAGGCTCTCAAAAGTGAGTGTAACATATGAGGAAAAGGCAGAAAAAAAGAGATTTCTCCTGTTTTCATTAATGTGAATTTGCTTTTATGAAATTTAAAATCTGATATGTGTTTTTAATATTTACAAATATATTAGATACATTATGCTTTCATTGTATGAAAAAATGCCAACCCCCTTTTGAACATGCAATATGTTGATGTGAACAAAAGATAGTCAAAATGAGCTTCTACATTTAGTTTAAAGTTTACTCTCCTTACAGTTTTAGGAAGTCTTACTAGATCTTATACCTTCATGATTAAAGTGATAAGCATAACACAAATGAATTAATAAGGGACTTTTTTCACATCTCGGTGTATTTTTTAAATGATACTTTGTTTCTCATAAGGAGGAAAAGTTGATATGAATAACCTGAACTCATTCCTGGACAATATGGGCCTTAACCTCTCACAAAAAGAACTTGAAGATTTTTTACAAAACCTACCAGTTGATGGTGAGCATTATAGAGTAAAATGTATTCCTTTCAGGACACCTTAGGTTTGAGAGCATCCATAGACCATTGGTAGTGCTGATTTGATATCAGTTGGACATTTTAAACAATCAAATGGCAGAAACCATATGATCATCTCAATAGATGCAGAATAAGCTGTTTTATAAAATTAATCATCCCTTCATTATTAAAACTCTCAACAAAGTACATGTAGGAGTAGTATGCCTCAACACCACTAAGGCCATTTACGACCAACCCCAGCTAACACCACTAAGGCCATTTATGACAAACCCCAGCTAACACCACTAAGGCCATTTATGACAAACCCCAGCTAACACCACTAAGGCCATTTATGACAAACCCCAGCTAACAGCACTAAGGCCATTTATGACAAACCCCAGCTAACAGCACTAAGGCCATTTATGACAAACCCCAGCTAACAGCACTAAGGCCATTTATGACAAACCCCAGCTAACATAATCTCGAATGGGGGAAGGATGTCTACTTTCAGCACTCTCATTCAACAGAGCACTGAAAGGTTTAACCAGAACAATTAAACAAGAGAAAGGGCACCCAAGTTTGAAAGGAGGAAGTCACACTATCCCAGTTTACACAATTCTTTTTTTTTTTTTTTTTTTTTTTTTTTGACAGGCAGAGTGGACAGTGAGAGAGAGAGACAGAGAGAAAGGTCTTCCTTTGCTGTTGGTTCACCCTCCAATGGCCGCCATGGCTGGCGTGCTGCAGCCAGCGCACTGCACTGATCTGATGGCAGGATCCAGGTACTTATCCTGGTCTCCCACGGGGTGCAGGGCCCAAGCACTTGGGCCATCCTCCACTGCACTCCCTGGCCACAGCAGAGAGCTGGCCTGGAAGAGGGGCAACCGGGACAGAATCCGGTGCCCCAACCAGGACTAGAACCCAGTGTGCCGGCGCCGCAAGGCAGAGGATTAGCCTAGTGAGCCGCGGTGCCGGCCACACAATTCTTTTAAAAGATGTATTTATTTATTTATTTGAAAGACAGAATTAAAGGAAGAAACAGAGAGATCTTCCGTACACTGGTTTACTCCCCAAATGATCACAATGGCCGGGACTGGGCCAAGAAGAAGCCAGGAGAGTGGCATGGGTAGCAGGGGCCCAAGGACTTTGGCCATTTTTCCCAGGTGCATAAGCAGAGAGCTGGAATGGAAGTGGAGCGACTGGGACTTCAACAGGTGCTCATATGAGATGCCAGTATTGCAGGTGAAGGCTTAACCCACTGTGCCACAATGCTGGTCCCTGGTATGATCTTATGTTTAGAAAACCTTAAACATTCCACAAAAAAAAATAAAAAGAATTGTTAGAACTAATAAGCCAATTAAGTCACATTTCAGGATAAAAAAAAATCAAAATACAAATCAACAGTCTTTCTATACATAGTAATGAACTAATGAAGTACTTGAAAAAGAAATCGAGGGTGGGAAGGAGGATAGGGTGGGAAGTATCACTGTGGTCCTAAATCTGCATATATGAAATACATAAAATTTGTACACCTGAAATAAAATTTTAAAAAAGAAATCAAGAAAGCAATTTTGTTTATAGTAACTACAAGAAAATAAAATGCCTAGGAATACATTTAATCAAGGAAATGGAAGAATTCTACAATGAAAACTACAAAACACTGAGGAAAGAAATTAAAGAGGATATACACAGACAAAAATGAATTACATCCCATGTTTTCATGGATTGGAAAAATTAGTGTTGTTAAAATGTCCATACTAGCCGGCGCCACGGCTCAATAGGCTAATCCTCAGCCTTGCAGCGCCGGCACACCGGGTTCTAGTCCCGGTCGGGGCACCGGATTCTGTCCCGGTTGCCCCTCTTCCAGGCCAGCTCTCTGCTGTGGCCAGGGAGTGCAGTGGAGGATGGCCCAAGTGCTTGGGCCCTGCACCCCATGGGAGACCAGGAGAAGCACCTGGCTCCTGCCTTCAGATCAGCGCGGTGTGCTGGCCACAGTGCAAAGGAAGACCTTTCTCTCTGTCTCTCTCTCTCACTGTCCACTCTGCCTGTCAAAAAAAAAAAAAAGGAGGGGGGGAGCCCAGTCCAATTTAAAAAAAAAAAAAATGTCCATACTACCCAAAGGATTTTATGGATTCAATGCAAGTCCTATCAAAATATCAATCTCTCTTAAAATTTGTATGGAACCACAAAAGACACTGAATAGTCAAAAAACCATGATCAAAAAGAACATAATTAAGGGGAAGACATTTGGTACAGTGACTAAGGTACTGCTTGGGGGACCAGTATTGTGGCATAGCAGGTGAAGCTGACATCAGTAACACTGGCATCCCGTATGTGCTGTTTCGAGTCCCAGCAGCTCCATTTTCCAATTCTGCTCCCTGCTAATGTGCCTGTGAGAAGCAGTGGAAGATGGCCCAGGTGCTTAGGCCCTTGCAGCCATGTAGGGGACCCAGAGGAAGCTCTTGGCTTCTGGCTTCAGTCTGGCCTAACCCTGGCAGTTGCAGCCAGTTGGGTATTGAACCAGTGAATAGAAGATAGATATCTCCCCCACCCTCTCTTTCTCTCTCTGGAACTGTGCCTTTCAAATAAATAAAAAAAATAAATATTAAAAAAAGAGAGATACTGTATGGGACACCCATATCCCATAGTGTAGAGCCTGAGTTACAGCCCTTGCTCTGCTTCTGATTCCAGCTCTCTGCTAATGCACACTCTGGGAGCCAGGAGGTGATGGGCCAAGAATTTGGACCCGGGCTATCCACAAGGGAGAGCCAAATTAAGTTCTGGGATCCTCCAGCCTGGTCCAGCCCTGGTCATGATAAACTTCTGGAGGGTGAACCAGTAAATGGAAGATCGTTGTGTGTGTGTGTGTGGGTGGGTGTGTGGGTGTGGTCTGTCATTCTGCCTTTTGAATAAATATAAATAAATAAATAAATAAATAAATAAATAAAGTTTTAAAAGGGGCTGCACACAAAGAATGAAGGAATCTGATTCACGTAAGCATCATTGGATACAGGAAGAAATGGAAAAGTCTTACCTTCAAAGTGCTGGAGAAAATAACTTTGAGCAGCTAATAGACATTTTCATACATACAAGAACACAGACAATAGCCACATACTTTTTCTTTTTTAAAAAAAGATTTTTATTTATTTTATTTAAGAGGTAGAGTAACAGACAGTGAGAAAGAGAGAGACAGAGAGAAAGGTCTTCCTTCCATTGGTTCACTCTCCAAATGGCTACAAAGGCCCAAACTGTGCCGATCCGAAGCCAGGAGCCAGGTGCTTCTTCCTGGTCTCCCACACGGGTGCAGGGGCCCAAGGACTAGGGCCATCCTCTACTGCTTTCCCAGGCCATAGCAGAAAGCTGGGTTGGAAGTGGAGCAACCAGGACTAGAACCGGTACCCATATGAGATGCTGGCACCACAGGCAGAGGATTAACCTACTGCGCCACAGCATCGGCCCACCACATACTTTTTCTAAACAAATTACCAGAAGATGCATTTTAATAAAAGAAAAGCAAATATAGGAGGAAATAGTGAGATGCATGAAACAAAGTAGAGAAAAGAACTTAGAAGAACTTATGCTTGTATGTTTTTAGTATATAATAGCATGATGTGATGCTGTCTAGAACTAAAATGCAGGATGATAGCAATGTTCTAGTCGTGTGCAGGTGTCACAGGTGGAGAAAGGCAACAGTCTCATTGTTGGGCTGTGACTGCTCTGTGTCTTACAGTTGATGGGAAGGCGCATCTGAAAAATGTGACACAGCGAATGAAAGATTTTACAGGTGAGTTTCTATAACACTGAAACCTATTATGTTTTTACAATAAATTATAATTAGATATCATTCTCCTAATGTGTTGTTTTTATTAATTTAGCCATTTTATCCAGTTATTGTGAAATATTTCTTTCTGATAAAATTCATTTGGTTATTGAATAATCTATGTATTAAAAATAAACAGAACATTGTCTCAATAATAAATAAATGTACTGTCCTTGTAAATTTGTATGTTAATTGTGTGTTATTTGTTAATTGTATGTTAAATTTCAGTGAAGTGCATTAATAAGTTAGGTAGAGTTTTGGAAAGCTCAAGATAATGTTTTTGTGAATGGTAATTTTATATCAGTGTAATATCTTCTACCAGAATTATTTCTATTGACAATTCATTATACAATTTCTTAACAAGATTTCATTCTGCATATTATCCCCAACATTAAAAGCCATTAACTTTGCCGGCGCCGCGGCTCACTAGGCTAATCCTCCGCCTTGCGGCGCCGGCACACCGGGTTCTAGTCCCGGTCGGGGCGCCGGATTCTGTCCCGGTTGCCCCTCTTCCAGGCCAGCCCTCTGCTGTGGCCAGGGAGTGCAGAGGAGGATGGCCCAGGTGCTTGGGCCCTGCACCCCATGGGAGACCAGGAAAAGCACCTGGCTCCTGGCTCCTGCCATCGGATCAGCGCGGTGCGCCGGCCGCAGCGCGCCGGCCGCGGCGGCCATTGGAGGGTGAACCAGCGGCAAAGGAAGACCTTTCTCTCTGTCTCTCTCTCTCACTGTCCACTCTGCCTGTCAAAAAAAAAAAAAAAAAAAAAAAAAAAAAAAAAAAAAAAAGCCATTAACTTCTATTAGCACTTTATATTTGCGTCTTTCATTTTGCCTTTGTTCTTTAACATTAGATTGAAAGTGGTGCTATATAAACAATTTTAAGTATAAAAAAGCACATTCTGAATGTTTATAACACAAAGAAATAATAAATATCTGAGGTAATAGATCTGTCAGTTACTCTGATGTGATCAATATACATTGTATAAATTTATGTCATACTATATCACATAAATATGTAAAATTATTATGTATCAGTTCAAAATAAAATTTTTAACACTTAAAATGTACCATCATAGATCATATAGGTTAATAACATTTTCTTATTGATATCTCTGAAATATTGTCATGAATTTCTAAAATTTCTGTCTTTTCAAAGGAGAAAAGATCGATGCCGGTGATCTGAAAAATGTTCTTAAAAACATGGGGATAGAAGTCAGTGATAAGGAATGTGCGGAACTGCTAGCATCACTACCAGTTGATGGTGAGCTGCTGGAATTACCACCAATTAGTGGTTATTGTGGCCTCCAGAAAGTTTACTTTTATGACTCTACTTTTGAAATTTTTATTTAAAGTGTGTTCAGATATGACCTGAACTCATCCTCCAGCTCTTGTTTGCATTTGAACAATCTTTCTATTACTCTGAGACAATTCAAGTGCAGACATTAACCCCCAAAACAATCCTCTTCCACAAAACCATTGTTGAGAAAGAAAGATGTTATTGATGATTTTGCAAGGGAGAGGAAGCGGGGTAAACATTGCAAAGACCTCATGAGAAATTTCTGTCCCCTCCCAGAGTCACTTGAGTCTGTCCCCTGAAAATTCCCTTTTTGTGAACTTACCCCTCACAGAGCTAACCATGGATTCTTCCCCTGTTTTTCTTAATTCCTAGAAGGATGCCAATTTCATTGGTTAGTAAATAACATCTATTATGAGTGTTCGTTCATTTTCTTTCTTTCTTTCTTTCTTTCTTTCTTTCTTTCTTTCTTTCTTTCTTTTTCTTTCTTTCTCTCTTTCTCTCTTTCTCTCTTTCTCTCTTTCTCTATTTCTCTCTCTCTTTCTTTCTTTCTTTCTTTTTATTTGACAGGTAGAGTTATAGACAGTGAGAGAGAGAAACAGAAAGGTCTTCCTTCCATTGGTTCACCCCCCAAATGGCCGCTACGGCTGAAGCTGTGCCGATCCGAAGCCAGGAGCCAGGTGCTTCTTCCTGGTCTCCCATGCGGGTGCAGGGCCCAAGGATTTGGGCCATCCTCCACTGCCTTCCTGGGCCACAGCAGAGAGCTGGACTGGAAGAGGAGCAAGCGGGACTAGAACCTGGCATCCGTATGGGATGCCGACGCTGCAGGCGGAGGATTAACCAAGAGAGCCACAGTGCCAGCCCCTGTTTCTTTCTTTAAACACAAAAGCTAGGGGCCAGCACTGTGGCGTAGCAGGGAAAGCCACCGCCTATAGTGCCGGCAACCCATATGGGCGCCGGTTGGAGTCCTGCTGCTCCATTTCCCATCCAGCTCTCTGCTGTGGCCTGGGAAAGCAGTAGAAGATGGCCCAAGTTCTTGGGCCCTGCACCCACATGGGAGACCTGGAAGAAGCTTCTGGCTCCTGGCTTCAGATCAGCGCAGCTTTGGCCATTAAATTGGGGAGTGAACCAGCGGATGGAAGATTCTCTCTCTCCCTCTCTCTCTCTCTTCCTCCCTCCCTCCCTCTTTCCCTCCCTCCCTCTCCGCCTGTAACTCCAACTTTCAAATAAATAAATAAATCTTCAAAAAAAAAAAAAAAACACAAAAGCTCAACGTCTTCCCAACATGAACTTCAAAAAGCAACTTCTCCCATGCCGTAAGGTCAAGTTCTGCATGATCCCATTGCCGGCATGTCTTCTTTGGCACTTACACAGTATGGCCAAGGAGGATCTCGGAGTAAAAACAGTCCATGTCGGTGGTTAGGGTTCTGTTTTTGTTTTAGTCCCTTGTATCCAGTATAAAATCCTTTCAAACGTGACTGACAGTGTGAATCTGTGTAAGATGGCAGACTGCTCTGTCTGTTCAATGCCATTGTGCAAAGAATGAAATGTTCAGAAACTACCTAATCCACAAGCTTTTTAATTCCATAAAATATAGCTGAAATTAAATGCTACTTTTTTAAAATTAAGTAGTGAACAGCCTGGTTAAATTCAAAGCTTTTGATGTATAAAACTTTATAAATGGAACTATTTTGTCAGTAGGCAAAATGTAACAAAAAACTGTCTAGATGGATAGTATGTATTTTCTGCACAGATCTCTGTTTAGAAAATGTATCAGTCTTTGCCAGGCAGGAAGATTGCTCTAATAAACAAAAATAAAAATTTTATGGATAAGCCAAAATTTTTAAAAAGCATCTTTTCAGCTAATATCTATCTCTCCCTACAAATAATTCTGTTTTTTAAAGATTTATTTATTTATTTTAAAGTCAGAGTTACACAGAGAGAGAAGGAGAGGCAGAGAGAAAGAGAGAGGTCTTCCACCCACTGGTTCACTCCCCAATTGGCTACAATGGTCGGAGCTACACCTATCCAAAGCCAGGGCCAGGAGCTTCTTCCGGGTCTCCCATACAAGTGCAAGGGCCCAAGGACTTGGCCGTCTTCTACTGCTTTCCCAGGCCGTAGCAGAGAGCTGGATCAGAAGAGGAGCAGGGGCCAGAGCTGTGGCATAGCGGGTAAAGCCATCGCCTGCAGTGCTGCATCCCATATGGGCGCCCTGGCTGCTCAAGTTCCAATCCCACTCTCTGCTATGGCCTGGAAACGCAGAAGAAGATGGCCCAAGGCCTTGGGCCCCTCCACCCATGTGGGAAGGCCCGGAAGAAGCTCCTGGCTCCTGGCTTCGGATCAGCGCAGCTCTGACCGTTGCGGCCAACTGGGAAGTGAACCAGCGGGTGGAAGACCACTCTCTGCCTCTCCTCTCCCTCTGTGTAACTCTGGCTTTCATATAAATAAGTAAATCTTTTAAAAAAGAAGAAGAAGAAGAATTTGAGCAGCTGGGATTTGAACCAGTGCCCATATGGGATGCTGGCACTGCAAGCAGAGGCTTTATTCCCTACGCCACAGCACTGGCCCCCTACAAGTAATTCTTTATGTAAGCTTTAGGAGGTAAAAACCTTTCATATCATTTCACCAGCTTGGAACTTAGCAAAATCTTCAAATCTGAGCTTTGCCATCAAGGACCAAAGAAACCTCTGATGCTACACATTCAGCAGCTGATATGTCCAACTTTAGGAGTAAAAGGAAATAGAATGACAATGGATAGAAATAGGAGATGGGAGGAGACAAAAATAGGGAAAAAAATGAGTATGTAGTTTTCAGCTCTGTAGTATATAAACCAGCAATTGCTGTGTGTGTCAAAGAGTAAGTAAACCTACTAATAATAACATTGAGCATTTATTTAGTCCTAATGATGTGCAGGTTCCATTCTCACCATACCCAAGGATGATACATTATCCCCATTGTACAGTGGAGAAGGCAGTCATAAAGACAGTAGGTAATTTGCTTAAGGCCACAAACATATTAAGCAGTAGAGCAAGAATTTAACCTCAAGCCTCTATACCAGAGTACCATTCCACACCATCAGTTTCGAATCTCATCATGACAGTAGACTAATCATGTCGATTAGTCTGATGCTTTTTTCGAAAGGCAATTAGGAGGAGAGAGAAATAGAGAGAGAGAATATCTTGCATCCACTGGTTCACTTCCCAGATGGCCACAATGGCTGGGGCTGGGCCAGGCTGAACCAGGAGCCTGGAGCTTCATCTAGGTCTCCCACGTGAGTGGCAAGAGCCCAAGCACTTGGACCATATTCTGCTGCCTATCCCAGGCCTTTAGCAGGAAGCTGGATCAGAAGTGGAGCAGCTGGGTCTCAAAGCAGCACCCATATGGGATGGCAGTGTTGCAAACAGAGGCTTAACCTGTTTTACCGCAACGCCAGCCCCAAGTTTGATTTCTTATTCTCTTGTGGGTAATTCTCTGCCCTGAACTGTGCCTTTTCTTACAGATGATAACAAAGTTTTCCAGAACAGATTACTAACAGGTTTGAAGTCTTTCAAAGGTGAGTAATAAGTGTTATAAGAAAATATATAAAATTGAAATTCTCATTCTTTATTTTTCTTTTTCCTTAGTTATTAGGTCATGATTCTTCCACCATCCTTTCTACATATTGATATGGTCTTGTGTGTGTGCTGTGTAAAATGTCTTAGAATCAGACTCAAAGAAACTAGTCCCAAATATCTCCATAGGTGTCATTCTCTGTGTACTCTTGGATACGTCTGATTAAAATTTTGAACTTCATGATGCAAAATTAATCATAATAATTAGCTTTATTAGTTTTTTGATATAAAATATATCACATACCCATTAAATAAAATATCCAAGTTTTTTAAAATAACCATTCATAGTCCTACTATCTAGTCATAACTACTGTTAATGTTTACAATTATATAATTAAAATACTCTGAATTTCTCTGAAATCACCTTGGGAGATTATATAAAAGACAGGAACATACTAGTTTCTCCGGTGACAGAATCCACAATTCTGCCAGTAGCTGAGCTATTAGATGAAGAAGTTGACTTGAACAAGAGCCATGATATACAAAAGCATATCTAATCCTAGGATCACACTGAGTCGAGATGCTCACAGTGCAACATGTATATGGAGAATTAATCCAGGTATTGGAGTAATAAATTGATGTTGTCAATCTCAGGTTCACTCTCTTCATGTACTGGCTGTCTGTTGAATGTCAAGGAGAACCACTGCCATCACTTATATTGTTCATTTATGTCTGTTTTTACTGAACATATGCTTTTAATTCTTACAAATTAAGGATGATATAACTCTGTCCCATAAAAACATTTTTAAAACCCATCTTTTGGAAAGGCTATAGTTTTGTAATTCTCTATGGAATAAAATACATTAAATTACTTAACATTACCTTATAATGACATATTTTAATTTGGGGGATTTTTCTTTTTATTTTCTTTCCATTTTTACTTATTATAAATAAGATCATAATGAACACTTTCTCCCACACCTTTGTTGTAAGCTTTTTCTTAAAAAGTAGAATTGATGGACTGAGTTATAAACATTTGAAAGGATCACAATAGTTAATTACCAAACCACTTTCCAGTGGTGATGATTCCAGTTAACTCTTACTGACAACCAGGTCTATTAAAAGTTAATTTTTTATTATAAGATGTATTTTTCACATTGTGTTTTTTTTTTTTACTGTCTTTCTCTTTCCTAAGGAGGAAGGGTTGATGTCAATAAGTTGAAAAACATTCTAAGGAACATGGGAATCAAACTCAAAAATAAGGAACTGAAAAATATAATACGAAATCAGTTTATTGATGGTAAGATTTGGAAATAACTATTTTGCCTGTGTGGAAGAGCTTAGAATCTTGGGATCATGACTAGAATTTCTGAAACTAGATTAATCTGAGGATCTTAAGACATTTTTCAATGTAAATTGAAAATGCAAAAAAAGAACTTGTCCTGAAAGTAAGAAATCCTGTCTTTTATCATTTTTGTTCATCTGAAGTTATCCTGCTCAACTCTCACAATGTTGACAGTACATTCATAACTGTTAGCAGGCAAGAGAATGGGTAGAAGAAACAAATATGAGAACAAGAAGTAAAATGAATGAATGAACAGCAAAGGTAGCCCAAAATGACTGAGGAAAATACCCATATCAGAAGGTGTAGAGCCTCATTAATACCTTCTTTAGTGTCTAACAACTGTATGTCATTACCACTTTGGGATACAAATGGAAGTTGACAACATCAGAGGAAACCATATTGGGGATAGATGGAAGATATGAAGCTCCTTGATCAGTATCTGTATTAGATGTAAGGTTCAAAAAATATATTATGAATATATTTCACCATACTTATCTGAAGGCTCCATAACTAGAGATGTTTATCATAGTCAATCCTGTGTGTAAGTGACACAGGTTGAAATTCATTGTCCTTTTTCATAAGGAGGAATCAAGCACTCAAGTCAGGAAGTATAAATTTAAGATGAAAACAAATAATTTAGTAAAATACATAGACTTTCACTAGACCTTAGCTTTGCAATTTAAGTTCTATGTCAATGTCCAAATTGTTTATGCTTTGAATTGCAGCTAATGGATACATTTCTCTGAAGAAGGTGATGGATGATGTGGAAGCAATTACAGGCAAGTTAAAAGTCATGTGAAGTTTAAAATCCTAATTCTTTATGATGTTTTCTCATCTTGTCTTTTTCAGTTAATGTATAAATTCATGGGTATAGTACTAATACTCATGAATCCATCAATCTGTAAAATAACTAGACTTTCCAGTATCAGTACATCAATTATTTCCTGTCTCATCTCTACCTCTTTGTTCTGAGCTAATACTATCTTGAATTTTGTACTGCTTATTATTGATATTGATATTCTCTTTCTTTTGGATTTTAGTCATTCGTACAGGGGTGAGGTGATTATATCATTGTGGTTTAGATTTGCATTTAGCCGATAACTAGTGATACTGAGTATTTTTTCATATATTTGTTGGCCATTTGTATTTCTTCTTTAATGAACTATCTATTAAGGTTCTTTGCTCATTTCTTGATTGGGTTTTTTGTTGTTGAATTTTTTTAAGTTGCTGATACATTCTGGATATTAATCCTTTGTTGTATAAGTAGCTCATAAATATTTTCCCCATTCTGTTGGATAATTCTTAATTCTTAATCATTTCCTTTGCTGATGGCTTATTGGGGATCTACTTATCTGGGCATAACACATCCAGTTTTGCCAGCATAATTTGTTGAAGAGATTATCCTTACTCCAATTTGTGGTATGGGCATTTTTGTCAAAAATCAGTTGGCTAGGGGCTGGCGCCGTGGCTCACTTGGTTAATCCTCTGCCTGCAGCACCACCATCCCATGTGGGCACCAGGTTCTAGTCCTGGTTGCTCCTTTTCCAGTCCAGCTCTCTGCTGTGACCCAGGAGGGCAGTGGAGGATGACCCAAGTGCTTGGGTCCCTGCACCTGCTTGGGAGACCAGGAAGAAGCACCTGGCTCCAGGCTTTGGATCAGTGCAGCGCTGGCCATGGCAGCCATTTGGAGACTGAACCAACGAAAGGAAGACCTTTTTCTCTGTCTCTCTCTCTCTCACTGTCTATAGCTCTACCTGTCAGATTAAAAAAAAATCAGTTGGCTATATGCATTAATTTCTAGGCTCTCTATTCTGTTCCATTTATCTATCTGTCAGGGTTTTTTTTTAAGATTTACTTATTATTTATTTATTTGAAAGTCAGAGTTACATACAGAGAGGGAGAGGGAAGGAAAGATCCATCTACTGATTCACAATCCAGATGACTACAATGACCAAACCTAGGCCAGGCCAAAGTCAGAAGCCATGGGATTCATCCAGGTCTCCCGTGGGGGTGGCAGGGGCCTAAGCACTTGGGCCACATTTCACTGCTTTTTCAAGGCCATCAGAAGGAAGCTACATTGGAAGTGGAGCAGCTGAGACACAAACCTGTGACCATATGGGATGCTGGCATCGCAAGCAGTGGCTTTACTTGCCACGCCATAACCCCAGCCCCATGTGTCAGTTTTTATGCCAGTACCATGCTGTTGTTTTTTTTGTTTTGTTTTGTTTTTGTTTGTTTGTTTGTTTGTTTTTGACAGGCAGAGTTAGACAGCGAGAGAGGGAGACAGAGAGAAAGGTCTTCCTTCCATTGGCTCACCCCCAAAATGGCCACTACGGCTGGTGCGCTGCAGCCAGCGCGCTGCACTGATCTGAAGCCAAGAGCCAGGTGCTTCCTCCTGGTCTCCCATGCGGGTGCAGGGCCCAAGCACTTGGGCCATCTTCCATTACTTTCCTGGGCCACAGCAGAGAGCTGGACTGGAAGAGGAGCAACCAGGAAAGAACCGGCGCCCCAATTGGGACTAGAACCCAGGGTGCTGGTGCCACAAGCAGAGGATTAGCCAAGTGACATTCTTAGTTAAATTTATTCCTAGGCCGGCGCCATGGCTCACTGGGCTAATCCTCCACCTGCGGCGCTGGCACCCCAGGTTCTAGTCCTGGTTGGGGCACCAGATTCTGTCCCGGTTGCTCCTCTTCCAGTCCAGCTCTCTGCTGTGGCTTGGGAGGGCAGTAGAGAATGGCCCAAGTACTTGGGTCCCTGCACCCTGATGGGAGACTGGGAACAAGCACCTAGCTCCTGGCTTTGGATCAGTGCAGTGCTGGCCATGGCGGCCATTAGGGGAGTGAACCAACAGAAGGAAGACCTTTCTCTCTGTCTCTCTCTCTCACTGTCTTTAACTCTCTTTCTCTCTCTCTCACTGTCTAACTCTGCCTGTCAAAAAAATATTTATTCCTAAATATTTCTTGTGGCTATTGTGAATGTGATTTCTTTCTTGATTACTCTTTCAGTGAATTCATCATTAGATGTATAAAAAAGTTACTGCTTCTTGTATTTTTTTTATTTTAAAATGTTTGTTATATATTTATGTTGAATACTTCAAGAGAGAATTACCATGATTTCAAAATGCCATCCCTGGATTCAATAAATATCTTTTTATAATTATACTTCATCAGTATCTAGAAGTGTACATAAATAAGTCAGCTAAAGAATAAAGTTGGTAAAACAGCTCCATAAAGCTCCATAAACCACAAGTCTCAGGGCTGGGGGCCATGCGTGGTCAGTTAGGCCACTCTGCCGCCGTGGTTTTTAACATGATTCACATCTCTTTCCATCACCTTCAGGAGCACAGCATTGCAAGCGTACATTAGACTCCTGATGCTGAAAAGTTAGTACTAGAATCTTTGATATCTTTAAAAAAATCATCTTACTGCAAAGAAATTCAAGAAGAAAATTCCAGGACCCTTGGTCAGAAGCTCTCAGGGCTTGTGCCCCTCTGATGCACTCGAAGCTATGAGCCAGGCTACAAACAGTGCTCTCCCTAGTGGAAGATGCAAGCTAAGAAGCAGGCAAATGAGGGGTTCTGCAGGCACAGGCTAGCCCTCCAGGCGTTCTGGTACAGGCTCCTTGTGTCAGCAGCTAACTACCACCTACCTTAGCCAGCATTACAGAAACAAAACATTTAGAATAATTATTTATCAAAATAAGAGTAACTGTTCTTTTGCCTTCTACAATCAATCACCTTTGAAATGCTACAAGTGGACTCCGGCTGTGGGCTGTGGGTGTCTTCTGGGCTAAGAAGGTGCAGGTGCACACGGGAGGAGCTACTGATTGACCTTCTCAAAGTACTCCTTGGATGCGGTTGGATTCGACTTGATCGTAGGAGAATCTGGCGTCCAGTTTGCTGGGCAGACTTCCCCCTGAGTCTCCACATACTGGGAGGCCTTCACCAGGCACAGGGTCTCCTCCACGCTCCGGCCCTCTGGGAGGTCATTGACACTCAAGTGCTTGATGACCCCATTGAGGTCAATTATGAAGAGGCCTCTCAGAGCGAGCCCGGGGCCCTCCAACAGCACACCATAGTCCCAGGCAATCTGCTTGGTTAAATCCGACAGGAGTACGATGGTCATGTGGCCCAAACCACCATTCTTCCGTGGTATGTTGACCCAGGTGAGATGGCTAAAGTGGGAATCCACGGAGATGGCAACAACTTCACAGTTCACATCATGAAACTCATTGGCTTTGTCACTAAAAGCAACAATTTCTGTAGGACACACAAAGTTGAAATCCAGAGGGTAGAAGAAGAGCACCAAGTACTTCCCCTTGAAGTCATCCAGGCTTAGGTCTTTGAACTCGCTGTTGACGACGGCTGTGCCCTTGAAATAGGTCGCGGGCTGGGTGACTGCAGGAGCACGGTGCAAGGGACTGGTGCTGAAGGCAAGTTTTGCTCCAGACTGCAAGATGTGTGTCAAGCACAGTGTTCCAGAAGCAGCAGGCCTAGGACTGCAGAGGCAGACCTGCCCCGAGGAATGGTACCCATGTGCCGGGCAAGCGGGGCCAGAGCAACCTGGCCATAGCAGCCGCCATCTCCAATGCACGTGGGCGCTGCAGGATAGCGGGAACCTGTATGTTTATTTTATAACCTGCGACTTTACTGAACTGGTTTAACAGTTCTAATAGCTTGTTGGTGGAGGGTTTAGGGTTTTCCTGTACATCTGCAAACATGGATATTTTGACTTCCTCTTTTTATATTTGATGCCTTTTATTTAATTGCTCTTTTTAACTGCTTTTATTTTTTAATTTATTTATATTTAATTTTTTATGTCAAAGATAACATTTAAAATTTTTATTAATTTAAAAGGGACAGATCTTATGCATTCCGCAGGTACAGTTCCAAGAAGATAACCACACTTCCCTCATACCCTGCATCCCAAAATCCCCCTCTCTCCTTCCCCATGCTTCATCAGTTTTTGCAAACCCATAATTGTAATTCACTCTATTTTAGCAGATTTAATTCTCTGTTAATCATAATATTTAACAAGTAAAAAGTAGTAAGACCACAGTTCCACAGGAGTATAAACAAGGGCTAAAAATGACAATCATAACCCAAAATAACCATGTCATTCCTATACATTTTTTGGTAGTCTGTGTTAACTGTCATATATCAGAGAAAATATATGATATTTATCTTTTTGAAACTGGCTTATTTCACTAAGCATAATGGTTTCCAGTTGTGTCTAATTAATTGTAATTTTCTCAAACTATTCAAAACAATTGAATGGGATTATTTCCTAATCCAGAAAAAGATACAACAGAGAAAGAGAACTGTAGACCAATATCCCTGATGCAGATAGATGCAAAAAATCCTCATCAAAATACTAGCTAATAGAATCACACAACACATCACAAAGATAGCTGGATCAAGTGGGATTTATCCCTGCCATGCAGGGATGGTTCAACATTTGCAAATCAATAATTGTGATACATAACATTAACAAACTGAAGAATATAAACAATATGATTATATCAATTGATGAAGAAAATGCATTTAATAAAATAAAATACAATATTCTTTTATGATGAAAACTTTAAGTAAATTGGGTAAAAGGAACATTCCTCAAAATAATCAGGGCAATTTATGAAAACCCCACAGCCAACATCTTATTGAATGGGGAAAAGTTGGAAGCATTTATACAAATATCCAGAGCCATATAAGATGCCCGCATTCACCATTGCTATTCAACATAGCCCTGGAAGTTTTAGCCAGAGCCATTAAGCAAAACAAAAAAAAGAAGAAGGAGAAGGAGAAGGAGAAGAAATAGAAATTCAAAGGGATACAAATTGGGAAGAATGAGTCAAATTATTCCCATTTGCAGATGACAGGGTTCTCTATATAGGCAAACTAAAAGACTCCACTAAGAGACTATTGGGACTCATAAAACAATTTGGTATAGTGGCAGGATATAAATTAACACAAAAAACAATAGTCTTTGTATACACAGACAATGCTATGGCTGAGAAGAAACTTCTAAAATCAATGCTATTCACAATAGTTACAGAAAATTTTAAATACCTTGGAATAAATTTAAAGAAGAATGTGAAAGATCTCTACAAAGAAAATTATAAAACATTAAAGAAAGAAATATAATAAAACACAAAAAAATGGAAAAATCTTCCATGGTCATGGATTGGAAGAATTAATATCATCAAAATATCCATACTGCCAAAAGCAATTTACAGATTCAACATGATCCCAATAAACGTATAAAGGACAGTCTTCTCAGAAATAGAAAAAATGATCCTGGGGCCCACCCTGTGGCGCAATGGGTTAACACCCTAGCCTGAAGTGCCGGCATCCAATATGGGCAACGGTTCTAGTCCCAGCTGCTCCACTTCTGATCCAGCTCTCGGCTATGGCCTGGGAAAGCAGTAGAAGATGGCCCAAGTTCTTGGGTCCCTGCACCCATGTGGAAGGCCTGGAAGAAGCTCCTGGCTCCTGGCTCTGGATCGGCGCAGCTCCGGCCATTGTGGCCAATTTGGGAGTGAATCATCGGATGGAAGACCTCTCTCTCTCTCTCTCTCTCTCTCTGCCTCTCCTCTCTCTGTGTAACTCTGACTTTCAAATAAATAAATAAATCTTTAAAAAAAGGAAAAATGATGCTAAAATTCATATGGAAACAGAACAAATACCAAATAGCTAAAGCAGTCTAATCAAGAAATTGGCAAAGGACTTGAACAGGCATTTTTCAAGAGGAAATTCAAATGGCTGACAGACACATGAAAAATGCTCAGGATCACTAGCCATCAGGAAAATGCAAATAAAAATCACAATGAAGTTTCACTTCACTGTATGGCACTCATAAAGACCTAAAAAAAGGTCTGAGGAGGATGTGTAGATAAAAATGTACCCTAATCCATTGTTTTGGGAATGTAAGGTAGTATAACTATTGTGAAAGACAGTGTGGAGATTACTCAGAAATCTAAAAATAGATAAACCATATGACCCACAATCCCACTCCTGGGAATTTACTCAAGGGAAATGAAATCAGCATATGAAAGAGCTATCTGTGCCCCTGTGTTTACTGCAGCTCAGTTCACAATAGCTAAGATGTGGAATCAACCCAGATGTCTACCAACTGATAACTGGATAAAGAAAATGTGGTATATATGTACTATCTAAATCTATCATTTGATCTGTGGTATGAATTATGCCTTTTTCTTTTCTGGAAATGTATATGAAAGTAGGTTGCTAAATAGTTTGAGATCTTTCAAAGGTAAGAAGCATGATGAGAAGAGAGATAATAGTTTCCTGCCCCACATTTGTGTTATTATTTGGGTTTTTGTTGTGGATCTTACCATATCTCACTTAATTAATTCTATGTTTATTCGCTATTTTCAAATGTAGTTTCATTTTCCAAATAGTTTTTCCTTTGCTGCTTTTGATTGCTGCCAAATCTAGCTCTGTATACAAAATGTGAAGTAAAGAATTGTTCGGGATATTTCAGTGACTGAAAGAACTAAACTGGAGGCCTTTCTACCAGGAGAAGCTTCCATTTTGTCTCCACTATTGTAATTCATTACAGAATAAATTTGTATTTCGTAGGATTCTCTCCAAAACAAAGCCAAGAGGTTACAATTCTAATTCAGATTTATCTGCCTTTGTACACTTGAGCATTTTGGATTGTTGATAGTTTTTCTGATAGATAGGGATTAATTAAAATTTCCTTGTACAGGAAAGTCATTAAAAATTCTTTGTGTTACTGATTCTTGCTTTGGTGGGAAAATTTATGTCAGTGATCTGAAAAACATTTTGGAAAACGTGAAATCAAACTCTCAGATAACTGACTTCAATAATTGTCACAGAACTTACCAGTTAATGGTGGGAATAATAGATATTATTAAGCTTTTCAAGGAAATTTAGACTTTTAAGTTTGTGTATGAGATTCTTAGAGTTAAATCTGTTTTAAATCTTCAATAACTCATTCTAGAAGAATGGTACATTTTCATGTCATGTATTTTCATTAATTACAGGATGTATTTTTTTTTGAAGATTTATTTTATTTATTTGAAAGACAGAGTTACAGAAAGAGGTAGAGACAGAGAGAGGTCTTCCATCCACTGGTTCACTCCCCAGATGGCTGCAGTGGCCAGAGCTGTGCCAATCCGAAGCCAGGAGCCAGGAGCCACCTCTGGGTCTCCCACACGGGTACAGGGGCCCAAGTACTTAGGCCATCTTCCACTGCCCTCCCAGGCCACAGCAGAGAGCTGGACAGGAAGTGGAGCAGCCGGGACTCAAACCGGTGCCCACGTGGGATGCCGGCACTTCAGGCCAGGACCCCAACCCACTGTGCCACAGCACCGGCCCCAGGATGTATGTTATATGTGCTAGTTCTAGGTGAGTCTTGGGAGAAGACAGTGAAAGGAGGAAAGTTTATTACTTACAAAGGAAAGATTTATAATTTCACATTAATTGCATCATTTCAGTATCTTTTAATGGTCATGTCACCCAGCTATAAATTCTTCCATACCTGTTATATGCCAACTTTCTGATCCCTTCTTCCTGTGTTTTAACACTGGCTCACATTACTCTTTCCTGACTTCATCCTTTCTCTACTTCAGGAATTTTTAAACAGCAATATTTTACCTTCTCTTTGAAGTAGATTTCTGTTCCTCTTATTTTATTCCCAACAAGTATACCCTTCTTGTTCATCAAAAATACTTGTCCATGGAGCTAGCATTGTGGTGTAGCAGATTAAACTACTGCTTGCAATGCCGACATCCCATATGGGCACCGGTTTGAGTCACAGCAGCTACTCTTCCAATCCAGCTCTCTGCTAATGCACCTGGAAAAGCAGTGGAAGATGACTCAAGTCTTTGGGCCCTTGCACTCATGTGGGAGACCTGGAAGAAGCTCTTGGCTTCAGCCTGGCTCAGCCTGGGTCATTGGAGCCATTTTGAGAAAGAACCAACAGATGGAAGATCTCTCTCTCTCTCTCTCTCCCCCTCCCTCCCTCCCTTTGTCTCTCTGTGACTCTGCATTTCTAATAAAATAAAATAAATCTTAAAAAAAAACTTGTTCCTGATTTATCCATTTTCTTCCAATATATAACAGTCTTCTAACTTACTTTACTGTCAACTGCTCTCATTCCTGCTCTGTGAAACTTTCAACATCTAAAAACCAATTCATCCAAACCTCCCCTTCTACTGCTAAGTCTTTCTAAATAATAAAAATTTACAGATTAGTTCCTCCCCAAATTCATTTCCTTCTGGATAACAGAAGGGCCCAGGAACACAACTTGATTTCTCCTCTTCACCCTTCACCATATTAAAGTTATTCTTTTATCTTTCAGTATCATCTTTTTTTTTTAATTTTTTAGTTAAGTAAAACACTATTAGTAATAATGTTTTATGAAGTCAACTTTCATTCAGATTTCCCAGATGCTCACCTACTCTTTTCATACCACAAACCTTTCCTTTGGCTTTGCTTCTCTTTTGCCTAAAGTGATGCCTTTTATTAAGGACCTGTTAGTATTTTTTCTGATCTAAAACTCTCTTGGCTGTGCTCTTGTTCTTGAAAAATATTTCCTCTGGATCTAGCATTTTAAGTAGGTAGATATTTTCTTTCATTACATTTAAGATATCACTCCACCGTCTTGTGCTTTCTAATGTTGCTGTTGAGAAATGACAAGAAGTCAGCTGTGGATCTATTTTCTGGTCCATTGGAGAATAATCGTCTTAACTGTTGTCATTGCTTTTAAGACATTTGTCTTTGGTTCTGAAGTTTCAGTGTGATGTGAAAGATAGGAATGAATTTTTTTTTTAAGATTTATTTATTTGAAAGTCAGAGATACACAGAGAGAGGAGAGGCAGAGAGAGAGAGGCCTTCCATCTTCACTCCCCAATTGGCCACAACACATCTTCTACTGCTTTCCCAGGCCATAGCAGAGAGCTGGATTGGAAGTGGAGCAGCTGCGTCTTGAACCGGCACCCACATGGAATGCCAGCGCTTCAGGTCAGGGCATTAACCCACCGTGCCACAGGCCTGCCCCAGGAATGGATTTATTTTCATTTAACCACCTTGGAATTCATTGAGGCTTTTGAATCTGACAATTAGACTCTTATTAGATCTACAAACTTTTCAGCCATCATCTCTTCTAATACTGTCTTACTTATTTACTGATCTGAATAAATGTGTGTTTAACCCTTTTGCTTTGTCTTCCATGGCCCTTAGCTTCTCTTTACTGTTTTCCATATTTTTTTGTTCCTGTGTTCAGTAGGCTTATGTAATACATTGTTCTGTTATGAGAATCCTCAAATAACAAATTTGTTAACTGAATGTATGATGAGTGTACAAGGAAAACTGCCATAAAGGAAGAATCAGATTGCATGTTAATAAATGACTTGCTTTCATTTTTTAAATTTGAACTTTTTTAAGATTTATTTATTTATTTGAAAGTCACAGAGAGTGAGAATGAGAGAGAGAAAGAGACTTCCATCTGCTGTTTCACTCCCCAGATGTCTACTATGGCCAGGGCGGGGCCAGGCCAAAGCCAAGAGCTTTTTCCAGGTCTTCCACATTGGTAGCAGGGGCCTGAGCACTTGGGCTATCTTCTGCTGCTTTTCCCAAGCTGTTAGCAGAAAGCTAGATTGGAACTGGAGCAGCTGAGACACAAACCAGCGCCCATATGGGATGCTGGCATTGCAGGTAGTGGCTTTTCCTGCAACCCCACAATACACAATACCAGCCCCTCATACTTCCATTTTTTAAGAAAACACTAGGAGCTAGTGCTGTAACATAGTGGGGAAAGCTGTCGCCTGCAGTGCCAGCATCCTATATGGGCGCTAGTTTGAGTCTTGGCTGCTCCACTTCTGATCCAGCTCCCTACTAGTGTGTCAGGGAACTCACCAGAAGATGGCCCAAGCCCTTGAGCCCCTGAACCCACATGAGAGACACTGATGAAGTTCCTGGCTCCCAACTTTGGCCTGGCCCAGCCCTGGCCATTGCAGCTATTTGGGTAGTGAACAAATGGATGGAATACCTCTCTCTCTCTCTCTCTCTCTCTCTCTCTCTCTCTCTCCATTTCTCCCCATCTCTCCCCATCTCTCCCCATCTCTCTCTCCCTTCCTCCCTCCCTCCCTGCCTGCCTCTGCCTCTGCCTCTCCTTCTCTGTAACTCTGACTTTCAAATAAATAAATAAATCTTTTTAAAAAGAATAGGAGGGGCCAGCACCACGGCTCAATAGGCTAATCCTCCGCCTGCGGCGCCGGCACACCAAGTTCTAGTCCCGGTTAGGGCGCCGGATTCTGTCCCGGTTGCCCTCTTCCAGGCCAGCTCTCTGCTGTGGCCCGGGAGTGCAGTGGAGGATGGCCCAAGTGCTTGGACCCTGCACCTGCATGGGAGACCAGGAGAGGCACCTGGCTCCTGGCTTTGAATCAGTGCGTTGCACCGGCCGCAGCGTGCCGGCCACAGCGGCCATTAGGGGGTGAACCAACGGAAAAAGGAAGGCTTTTCTCTCTGTCTCTCTCTCTCACTGTCCACTCTGCCTGTCAAAAAAAAAAAAAAAAAAAAAAAAAAAAAAGAATAGGAGGAAATACCAATAATGTATAGAGTTTCTAGTTTTCTTATTGCCAAAAAATGTACTTAATCTGGAAAAAAAAATACTGATTTGAGAGTTAATTCTGCGTTTGTGATATGTTCCTTTGCATCGTTCAATTTTAAAGTGTTTAATGGCGTGTGCAAAACCTAATGCTAGTTAGGATGCCTGGATTACGAACAGTATAATTCTTTGTATTTCAAAGTATTCACCATCTCTGAGTATATGATGAACATATATTTTAGTATGATAGATTAAGCTAACTGGGAGATGCTGGTATGAGACAATGTTCAGTGAGGCTATCACTGAACGTTTCAAACTGAAACTCTCTCATCCTGTTCCTAGCAGTAGATAGTGTAAAGGGGCCAGTGTTGTGGCACAGAAGGTTAAGCCACTGCCTGTGATAGTGCATCCCATATGAGCATCCTATATGAGTGACAATTCAGAGTCCCAGCTTTTCTGCTTCCGATCCAGTTCCCTGCTAATGCTCCTGGGAAAGCAGCAAAGGATGGCCCAAGGACCTGGACTCCTGCCACCCATGTAGAAGACCAGAATGGAGTCCTGGACTCCTGGTTTTGGCCTGGCCCAGCCCTGGCCAGCTGTTGCAGCCATTTGGGGAGTGAACCACTGAATGGAAGGTATCACTCTCTCTTTTTCTCTTTCTCTAACTCTACCTTTAAAAAAAATAAATCTTTAAAAAAAGAGAGAGAGAGGGGCCGGCGCCATGGCTCACTTGGTTAATCCTCTACCTGTGGCACCAGCATCCCATTTGGGCGCCAGGTTCTAGTCCCGATTGCTCCTCTTCCAGTCCAGCTCTCTGCTGTGGCCCAGGAGTGCAGTGGAGGATGGCCCAAGTGCTTGGGCCCTGCACCCACATGGGAGACCAGGAGGAAGCACCTGGCTCTTGGCTTTGGATTGGCGTAGCTCCGGCCGTAGCAGCCATTTGGGGGGCGAACCAACAGAAGGAAGACCTTTCTGTCTCTCCCTCTCACTGTCTGTAACTCTACTTGTCAAATAAATAAATTTTTAAAATCTTAAAAAAAGAGAGAGAGAACAAGTCTGAGGAGGGAGATGTGCCATGGTGTGAGAGGTTGAGATGTTAAGAGACAAAAAGACAGAATAATAATGAAATAAATAGTTAATATATTTAGAGAATAATTTTTCTTGTTTCATATTCATCCTCATCTATATATATATCATTAAACTGTAATTTAAAACAAATTATAAATAAAATAACTACTTTGCTACATTTGACACTTTCTGAGTCAGTAAATAATTGTGTGTGCATGAATTGTGGCTTATTTTTTAGCTTCTGGGATTACTGATCTGCATAAATTATTAGAAGAAGTAAAGGAATTCACAGGTGAGCAAGATATTTTGTGTAAACATGTAAAAGTCAAATGCAAATACTTAGCATTCACATATATATTCTAAGTTATACTTTCTTATTCTATCTCTGACTTGCTAACTTCTACTTTTTTAATAATTAAAGTCTTAGTTCAATGACATGAAAATTATACTGGATTATTTATGTTATATCAGAAATGCTGTAGTGTCATATCTCCACACCACACATATTCTATCTATACTCTAAGACTTCACTTTTGTTTCGGCATTCATTTGACCATGATACACAGGCAACATATCTGTTCATTGATTCAAAATATTTAACTTAGAACCTACTATAACACAGTAAATGCTAAGGTGAAACTTTGACTGAAATACAAATAATGTGTTCTGTGAAATAACCCATCTCATAATTCAGGGAAAACAAAGAATGATGGTAACCTGGTCTAGCTTAGATAGCAACCTGTGCATTGTTAGATCACTGAGCCTCCTATAGATCCCTTTCCTATGAGCTGGCTTAACTAACATCTCTGAGGTCATTAAGAAAATTACAAATAAGTACTTTATTTAGATTTAAGGAAATAATTTGTTGCCTCTGTTCTTCATCTGAAAACTGCAGATAATACTGTATATGGCTAGGCAATTTGATTATTTAGAGTCAGTAGATAATTCTCACCTTCACTATTCCCGTCTTCTAAAAGGAAAAGAAATCGAAACCAAAGACCTAAAAAAAGTACTGAAAAACATGGGGATAGAACTCACAAATAGGGAACTTTGGGAGCTGATGAAAATGTTGCCAATTACTGGTAAGTATTTCGTGCCCTTCTGTGGAATGTATCTCTGTGCTAGTGTAGAATTCAACATGAAAATGTCATTAAAATGGACCCATATTATTTTCCATAAAAGTCTAGAAGAAAAAAATAACTTTTAGTTGTAAATAAATTATGCTTTTAACATTTAGATCTATAGTTTTGAGAGGCTATGGTATCTTTTACACCGAGATTGAAAAAAAAAAAAAAAAAACTTAAGCAGGGCAAAAAGAACAGGAAGGCTGAATTAGCAAGTAGTGGAGAGATAGAAAAGGGAGAACTCCAAGTAGGAAAAGGGAACTGTCTGTTTCATTGTGGAAGAATCAGTAGACTACCCACCTTAAGAAATTTCTCCTTGTCTTATTGTCTTATTTTTGGAGTTATTTTGGAAGAGATGCATAGGCCTAGGAAATGTAGAAATATAAATTAAGAAGGTATGTTTTTTAAATCTGCAATTAAAAATTACATACTTCCTACTCTTTGTTTTTGACTGACTATATAGCTTTTTATTTGACCATTAATGTGCCTTATTTTACAGATGATGGAAAAGTATATAAAAATATTTTGCTCGATAATATAAAATCATTTCCAGGTAAGTGAAAATCCCAATGAGAAAGCAAATACACTAAGATCTATAGGTTTTACCTTAACTTTTTAAAGGTCCTTATAATAACACAATAATTAGATTGTTTATCTTATTATCCATTTGTCTATAGGTCTTTTAAATACAACTATAACTAATATGTGAATTGATAGTACTCTGATGCTTAAATTTTCAAAACTATTTGGTAATCCAGAGCTATAGTTATTATCTAATATGAAACATCATGTTCACCTAAAAGATACATATGTAATATATAATATATATAATTATAATATATAATACATATATCTATATATACATATGTACATATGTATTATATGTGTATATAATTATATATACTATATATGCATATAATCATAATTATAATTATATTTGTTATAATATATATAATAATTATATATTTTATTATATGTTATATAATATTTATAATATAATAGTTATATATTATATTATATATATAATATGCATTGTTAGATCACTGAGCCTCCTATAGATCCCTTTCCTATGAGCTGGGTTAACTAACATCTCTGAGGTCATTAAGAAAATTACATATTATATGTATATATACATATATATCATATATTATAATACATACATTATGTATCATATACATATATGACATATATGTTATATTTACACATATATGTAATGTATTGTATATAATTATATATAATACATATATTATATATCATATATGTATATAATATATGCTATATGTATAATATACTATATGTAATGTATATATTATATGTAACATATAATATATAAAAGTAGTATGTATAATTAATATTTAGATAAAATTATCTATAATTTATATTGTATACAATTAAATTTATTCTAATTATACCTTTCCTAAAATCTACACTAGGCATCCCCCTGAAACAAGAGGGTAGGATGTATTATATTCTTGGTTCCCACCCTAAAGCCTCTATCTGAATGGATTTATTAATTGTTATTGTGCAGTAGATTTGTTCTATCCAGTTGTAGTTTCTGTGTAAATATAACCAGCATTTTCTTAGCCATCAGCTCCTATTTGTTTCGCTTCCCTTATCCTAAGGTGGGAAGTGCTATGTCTCCAAAATGGATTCCATCCTAGAAGACATGGGTTATGATTTGGAGGATGAGGAAGCTGAGGACCTGAGGAACCACCTGCCAATTAGTGGTGAGCATGTTGTTATGCCTTCAGGGAAATTCTGAACTCCTCCAATCAAACTTGCAAAGGTATTCTTATGGGAAAATCTATCTCTGGTTATAATCAGAAATCAGTTATCTGTTAAATGACTCCCATGATCAAAGCTAAACTATGATGCCATTGAGCAATTGACAGATCTAACAAGACAGAGATTTAAAACTGAAACAAAAGGACTTTTCAAAGGAAAACAAAAGGAGAGAAATAAGTTAAAAGCCAGTCAGGTCATACTTAAGAGTGTTAATTGTTAAATTAACAACAGGAGTCACTGTGCACTTACACCCCATGCAAAACCTCTGTCCTCAATGAGTTATACTATGAGAATTAACTGCAAAACTTGTTCTCAAATAGGTTTTTATATATTGTGTGTGTGCCAACTGTTGAAATCTTTACTTAGTATAGAGTTGGTCTTTTGTGTATAAAGTTAATTTAAAATAAATCTTAATGGAAAATGGGACTGGGAATGGGAGAGGGAGGAGGAAGTGGGGTGGGAAGGCAGGTACGTTGGGTAGAATCACTATATTCCTAAAGTTGTGCTTATGAAATTTGTACTCATTAAACAAAAGGCTTCTAAAATTTTTTTTAAATAAAGAAACTTAAAAAAAATCCAGTCAGAAAAAAATCCCTTAAATCACTAAAAAAGTCAGAAAACATCCCTAACTGGCTTTTTTGAAAACTCACAGACATAACTATATGCATTTATCTCACACAACATGGTGTTTTGAAGTACATATATGCTGTAGAATGGTTAAATCTAGCCACTTAGCCCATGCACTGCCTCACATAGTTATCATTTGTGTGATGATAGCACATAATATGCACTTTTTTTTCAAGAATACAAAATTAACTGCAGCTATCTTGCTATACAATTTATTTATTAAAATGTATTCCTCCTATACAGCTCTAATCACTTATCACTCAGACCAGGCTGGTCACACCTGGGTCTTGAATTTTAGGTCCCTAAAAAGTCCCAAGGTGTTCACCTAGTTCACCAGAGGCTACTAATGACACACACTAAAATCAGTCTGGCCTTCCGAGTTCTTGTCTCTAGCTGATGCCAGGCGAGTCCAGAGGCTCAGTGTGAGCGCTGGACGAGCGTGAACTCCAGGGTGTAGTTCTCAGCGTCCTCTTCTGGCCTCTCAATGTAGCTGGAGTTTCACTTTCTGTTAGGGATTGGGGTTGGGCTGTTTTGGCTACGCGGCTGTGCAAGCTCCAAATATTCATTCCACAGGTATGAGCCTGGGGACCAAGGCATAGAGACTCGTTCTGACAGAATTTTTTCACAATGAACCTAGCACTTGAATTCAGGTCACTCTCCCTTTCCCAGTGGGCATCTCTGCATGCTGTGCTCCGTGGAGTTGGGGGAGAGTGCCCAATCTCTTTCCTTCTTGCTATCTTCAGTGCAACTTTTCTTGTGATTATAATAAAGCAAGGCACTGTGGTATCTCACCTGGCATCCAGAGATCTTATGAAGGTGACTTGATATGTATTTAGCTGTTCACATTGTTGTACCTTCAGGGAAGTGGTCCCTTGGAGCCCCTTACTCAGGAGCTATCATGGTCACAGTTCTCCTCTTCTTTGTTTTTCTTTTTTCTCCAACTGTATATTTTCAAATAGCTGGTCTTTCAGTTCACAAAGTCTTCTGCTTGGTGATGCACTCTTTCTCATCTTGTCATCTCATTCTCCAGGACATCTACTTGATTTTTAAGTTACTATCATTATTTAAATTTCTGTTAAATCTCTCATTCTGTCACATTTTTCCTCCATTGTTTCTCTATATTTCCTGAAGTTTTTTGAGCTTCTGTAAAATATTTTAAATTCAATTATTATTCAAATTATTCAATTTCAAATTCAAATATTTATAATGTAATCAAATAATTTCAAAATCGAATATTTATAATGATATCAATTATACTTGGTTGTAATAATATAATCAAATAATAAATATTCAAATATTTCAAATGCCAGACATTTCAATCATTTCTATCACTTTGGTATTAGTCACTGATAACCTTATTTTATTCACTTATGACATCATGTTTCTCTGATTATTCTTATTTTTTTAATTAATTTTTTTATTTGAGAGGCAGATTTAAAAACAGAAGGAGAGGTAGAAAGGTCTTCCATCCAAAAGTTCCCTCCTCAAATGGCGGCAATGGCCAGAGCTGGACTGATTGAAAGCTAGAAGCCAGGAATCTCTTCTGGGTCTCCCATATGGGTGCAGGGGCCCAAGCACTTGGACCATCCTCCATTGCTTTCCCAGGCCATAATCAGAGAGATGGATCAGAAGAGGAGTAGCCAGGACACGAACCAGTGTCCATATGGGATGCAGCACCATAGGCAAAGTTTTAGCCTACTATGCCACAGTGCTGGCCTCTCCTTCATTAATCTTGATTTGAGTGGTTGTGAATCAATGTCTGTGCATTGAAGAAGTAGGTACTTCTTCCAGTCTCGGCCATTTGCTTTGTCTAGTTATGTCCTTCAATAAGGAAACCCGTGAAGAGATTCTAGACATATATATGGTGGCGTCCCTAAGCTGCGACCACTACAGCTCTTGTAACACAAGGAAGCGCCCTATGTCCAGTACTGCTGTGACCAGAAAAGTGCCAGTGGAATCCTGTGTTTCTTGAGGCTAGTACAGTGTTTAATAGAAATCCTTTGGCTACTGAGACTGGCACTGCTGAAGCATAGCTGAAGCTTACAGTCACCGACACTAGTGCAGCACTGAGGCATAACTGAAGCCCCAGCTGCTGAGGCCTGCCTGTCACCGTAGACCGTCCAAGGCCCAAGGCTGCTGTAGTTGGCTGGCAATGATGCAGTTCAGAATTCAAATCTATCTATATATTGTATATATATTCTACATATAAGGGAGAGATGACATGGGTAAAATAGTCCTTCCTATTCTCTTTAATGAATCTTTTCTTATTATCGTGCTATAAACATGTGTGGGGAGCAACCGGACTAGACTGAGTTACTGGAATTAAGACTTATTCTATGCATCTGCTCTCCCACAATATGGCGCTGGGAGAGAAGTAAACAGCTTCCGCACAGCTGCCTCCAGTTCAACTAATAAACTGTAGGACTTGCTATTGATTGGAGGAGAGCAGCGTACTCGGCGTGTGGGCAGCCGAGTTAGGATTGGCGGAGGAGGACTATAAAGGAGGAGAGAGACGGCATGCACCAGGAACATCTATGGGGAACATCTGAAGGAACGCCTGTGCAGCCCCCCAGAGAGCCGGCCGGCGGTGTGCCGCTCCCCTGCGGAAGTGGGGAATGTGGCCAGGGGGAACTGCCCTTCCACGGAGGTGGAAGGGATAGTAGCCAACCCGGGAAGAACCAGCAGCAAACCCGGGGAGGGCCGAGCAGACGAAAGAACAGCGCAGGGTCCTGTGTCGTTCCTCCACGAAGAGGGGGAGCGACAAACATGTCCTGTTATCCTTAACTCCTGTGAAAGTATTTTTGTATTTGAATAGTTATACAAATGGATGAGTTCTTTCATGCATCTTGCTCCACCTTCTGTATACGAACTTTTTTTATATTCTTTTTTTTAAAAGATTTATTTATTTCTTTGAAAGAGTTACAGAGAGGGAGAGACAGAAAGAGACAGAGATCTTCCACCCACTGGTTCACTCCCCAAATGGCTGCAATGGCTGGCATTGGGCCAGGCTGAAGCCAGGAGCCTAGAGCTCCATCTGGGTCTCCTATGTGGAGGAGATTTTATCTTATGTGGAGGACACTTGGGCCATCTTCTGCTGCTTTCCCAGGTGAATTAGCATGGAGCTGAATTGGAAGCAAAGCAGACTAGACTCTAACAGGTACCCATTTGGGATGCTGATGTTGCAGACAGAGTATCAACCCACTGTGCCACAATGCTGGCCCCTGTATCCTGGCTTTAAGATGACTAATATATCCTTAATAGAAAATGGGGGCTGCATTGAGATTTTTAAAGTGTTCCTGCTTGCCTGCTAATTTACCATATTCTATCCTATATTAAACCTCAGTAATAAAAATAAATGATAGATTTGTTTATAGTTATGAGGATTAAATGAGTCAATGGGGGACACACGTGGCTGGCGTTGCAGCCTAGGAACATGGCAATAGAGAAGCTATGGCAGGTCCTGAGTAGCCAGGATGATGCGGAGTAAGGCCTGACTGCACAGGTCCTAGGCATCTCATCTCTCTTTTTTTTTTTTTTTTTTTTTTTTGGTTGGTTTTTGTTATTTTTGGTGGGTTTTTTTTTTTTTTTTTTTTTGACAGGCAGAGTTAGACAGAGAGAGAGACAGAGAGAAAGCTCTTCCTTTTCCGTGGTTCATCCCCCAAATGGCCGCTATGGTGGGCGCACTGTGACCGGCGTGCTGCACCAATCCGAAACCAGGAGCCAGGTGCCTCCTCCTGGTCTCCCATGCGGGTGCAGAGCCCAAGCACCTGGGCCATCCTCCACTGCCCTCCCGGGCCACAGCAGAGAGCTGGACTGGAAGAGGAGCAACTGGGACAGAATCCAGCACCCCAACCGGGACTAGAACCCAGGGTGCCGGCGCCGCAAGCGGAGGATTAGCCTAGTGAGCCACGGTGCTGGCCCTTAGTCAGTTTCAATACCGGCTTTTTATTTTTATTTTTTTTTATCTTATTTTTTGACAGGCAGAGTGGACAGTGAGAGAGAGAGACAGAGAGAAAGGTCTTCCTTTGCCGTTGGTTCACCCTCCAATGGCCGCTGCAGCAGGCGCGCTGTGGCCGGCGCACCGCGCTGATCCAATGGCAGGAGCCAGGAGCCAGGTGCTTTTCCTGGTCTCCCATGGGGTGCAGGGCCCAAGTGCTTGGGCCATCCTCCACTGCACTCCCTGGCCACAGCAGAGAGCTGGCCTGGAAGAGGGGCAACCGGGACAGAATCCGGCGCCCCGACCGGGACTAGAACCTGGTGTGCCGGCGCCGCTAGGCGGAGGATTAGCCTAGTGAGCCGCGGCGCCGGCCCTCAGTACCGGCTTTTTAAAGGGATCCTTGTAGTAACTGAAGAAAATGTTTGAAACAAGATGGCTTGCAATAATTATTATGCTTTTGTGTTCCATATTTATGCTATGTGCTGCTCTTTGGTGGCTTAGAAGGGATTGGCATTATTAATCTGCAGACTGCAGTTCTTGTCGGTGACCTGGTTAGTCTGTCAACATCCCATACATAAAGGATACAATAATTAAATGCTGTTCTTCTCATCTAAGTTGAAAATCAAACACTCGTGGAAAAGAGCATCTGAATGTTGATGCTCTGTGTCGGTGAAGAATGCTTTTCCTGATAGATGAAGCTCCCAAGCAACTACAACAACAGTATACTGGTAAAAACCACATATTTGATTAAACTGTTAACTGCTTGTTTAAAAAATGAAGTAATAGGCCGGCGCCACAGCTCACTAGGCTAATCCTCCACCTCGCGGCGCCGGCACACCGGGTTCTAGTCCCAGTCGGGGCACCGGATTCTGTCCCGGTTGCCCCTCTTCCAGGCCAGCTCTCTGCTGTGGCCAAGGAGTGCAGTGGAGGATGGCCCACCTGCACCCCATGGGAGACCAGGAGAAGTACCTGGCTCCTGCCATCGGATCAGCGCGGTGCATCGGCCGAAGCACGCCGGCCTCGGCGGCCATTGGAGGGTGAACCAATGGCAAAAGGAAAACCTTTCTCTCTGTTTCTCTCTCTCACTGTCCACTCTGCCTGTTAAAAAAAAAAAAATGAAGTAATGGATTCTCATTATATGATTAGATTCTAAAATTAGTTTATAAATTAAAGGCATTAAGAGCATTTTTCCTTGGATCCTTCATTCTGGGGAAAGCAAGCTGTCATGGTTGTAAGCAGCCTTCTGGAGAACCCAAGATGGTAAGGAGCTGGGGCCTGCAGCCAATAGCCAGGGAGAAACTGAGGCACAGAGCCTGTGGCCTAGCTGACAACTCGACTGCAATTTAGCCAGAACCACCGGTTGAGTAACTCCTGGATTTCTGACTCCACAGAAATTGTGAGATAATCAATGTTTGTTGTTTTAAGCTGCAAAATTTTGAAGTACCTTGCTATGCAGATGCAGATAACTCATACAGGGAGCTATCTTGCCATCTTTATCCTACTAAGCTTCAAAATTAAACTCTGTCATGGAATTGTAAGTATTAAAACTGAAAGAATCTTTGGAGTTTATTTATTTTCAACTTCCTTTTCTCTAGTAAAATAAACACATTAATGTATACTTTATAAGGCTTATGTGAGGATTAATAGTGTTGATAGAGGGGCCGGCGCCGTGGCACAGTATGTTAATCCTCCACCTGCGGCACCGGCATCCCATATGGGCGCCAGTTTGAGTCCCGGCTGCTCCACTTCCAACCCAGCTCTCTGCTATGGCCTGGGAAAGCAGTAGAGGATGGCCCTAGTGCTTGGGCCCCTGCACCCACGTGGGAGACCAGGAAGAAGTACCTGGCTCCTGGCTTCAGATCAGCTCAGCTTCAGCTGTTGCGGCCATTTGGGGAGTGAACCAATGGAAAGAAGACTTCTCTCTCTGTCTCTACCTTCACTGTCTGTAACTCTACCTCTCAAATAAAATAAATAAAATCTTAAAAAATAGTGTTGATAGAAATTAAAGATATCAGTTAACAGAAGTAAAAAGAAAGGATTTGGTAGGCATTTTTAGTCCCCTGTTGAGTCCAGAAATTGATACAGGAGGGAGGAGCACTGAGAACCTGGGAAAACATGGCTGGTACAAGTGTGTTCTGTCCTTATAGAATAAAATATATACCTACGGTAAGAGGGGAAACTATAACTGTGGACCAGGATTTGTTAAGTCTGTGAAGCTGACAGAGGAAGAATGAATTGAAGAACAACTAGCCATCTCCCCATCCAGCATGCTGTCTTCTTTAAATTGATGTACTTTTTTTTTTCATGCCACCATATTTATGGTAATTTTATTACAGCAGCTCAAGAAAGTATTACCCATTACAGGGTCTTTAAACACTGTTTGAAAATGCATGTATAATACATTATTTGGAGTTTTCTCTCTGATCTTTCCAGAACATATTCCCAAATTTCAGAATCAACTCTCTGACATTCTTCTTTTTATAGTTTGTTTTTTTTTTAATTTAATGAGCATGAATTTCCAAAGTACAGCTTATGGATTACAATAGCTTCCTCCCCCCCCATAACTTCCCTCCCACCCACAACGCTCCCCTCTCCCACTCCCTCTCCCCTTCCCCTTCACATCACAATTAATTTTCAATTATCTTTATATACAGAAGATCAATTTAGCGTATGTTAAGTAAAGATTTCCACATTTTGCTCCCACACAGAAACACAAAGTGTAAAATACTATTTGAGTACTAGTTATAGCATTAATTAAACACCTAAGAGTAACTGTGTATTAATTACAGAGTTCAACCAATAGTTTTAAGTAGAATATAAAATGCATCTTTTGTGTTGTTGTGGCTCCCCCCCACAACCTCCCTCCCTCCGTGGCCCTCCCCTCACCCACTCCCTCTCCCATCCCGCCCTTCATCACGTTTCATTTTCAATTACCTTAATATACTGAAGATCAATTTAGTATATACTAAGCAGGGATTTCAACAGGTTGCACTCACACAACCGAACCAGGTATAGGGTATTGTTAGATTAGTAGTGTTGTTTTTGAGTTTCATAGTTAAACATATTAAGGACAGAGATCCTGCGTGGGGAGCATGAACCCAGTGACTCCCGTTGTTGATTTAACAATTGGCACTCTTATTTATGATGTCAGCAATCACCTGAGACTCTTGCTATGAGCTGTCTAGGCTATGGAAGCCCCTTGAGTTCACCAACTCTGAATTTGTTTAGTCAAGGCCATATCACAGTGGAGGTTCCTTCCTCCCTTCAGAGAAAGGCACCTCTCTCCTTGATGGCCTGATCCTTCTGCTGGGGTGTTGTTCACCAGGATCCTTCATTTAGATTGTTTTCTGCCACCATGTCATGGCTTTCCATGCCTGTGAGACTCTCATGGACCTTTTAGGCAGATCCGAATGTCCCAAGGGTTGATTCTGAGGCAGGAGTGCTGTTTTGGGCATTTGCCATTCTATGAGTCTGCTGTGTGTCCTGCTTCCCCCGCAGGATCATTCTCTCCCTTTTGATTCTATCTTTCATTATTTGCTTACACTGGTCTTATTTGTGAAATCTCTTCGACACTTACCCTATCTTTTTGATCAGTTGTGTATTTATATTTATCATTTTACCAAGTGTGCTGGCATTGGTACCTGCCTCCTTGGTAAGGTTGAGTTGAAATCCCCTGGCACATTTCTAGTTCCACCATTGGAGGTAGGTCTGAGTGAGTATGGGCCGTCCTATATATCTCCTCCCTCTCTTATTCCCATTCCTATGTTTCACAGAGATCAATTTTCTGTTAATTTTTAAACGCTTAAGAATGGTTGTGCATTGATTGCAGAGTTCAACCAGTGGTCTTGTGTAGAGCAAACTGAGCAACAACAATAACAACAAAAATACTAAAGGAACAAAATAGTAAGTTGTTCCTCAACAGTCTAGACAAGGGCTGCTCATGCCATTGTCTCTCATAGTGTCCCTTTCACTTCAATGGGTATCATTTTAGATGCTCATTTAGTTGCCATCGATCAGGGAGAACATGTTGTCGCTCCCCCTCTTCGTGGAGGAACGACACAGGACCCTGCGCTGTTCTTTCGTCTGCTCGGCCCTCCCCGGGTTTGCTGCTGGTTCTTCCCGGGTTGGCTACTATCCCTTCCACCTCCGTGGAAGGGCAGTTCCCCCTGGCCACATTCCCCACTTCCGCGGGGGAGCGGCACACCGCCGGCCGGCTCTTCTCGGGGGCTGCACAGGTGTTCCCTTAGATGTTCCCCTTAGATGTTCCCTGGTGCATGCCGTCTCTCTCCTCCTTTATAGTCCTCCTCCGCCAATCCTAACTCGGCTGCCCACACGCCGAGTACGCTGCTCTCCTCCAATCAGGAGCAAGTCCTACAGTTTATTAGCTGAACTGGAGGCAGCTGTGCGGAAGCTGTTTACTTCTCTCCCAGCGCCATATTGTGGGAGAGCAGATGCATAGAATAAGTCTTAATTCCAGTAACTCAGTCTAGTCCGGTTTGCTCCCCACACATGTGATATTTGTCCCTTTTGGACTGGCTTATTTCACTCAGCATGATGTTTTCCAGTTTCCTCCATTTTGTTGTAAATGCCTGGATTTCATTGTTTTTTACTGCTGTATAGTGTTCCATAGAGTACATATCCCATAGTTTCTTTATCCAGTCATCCGTTGATGGACATTTAGGTTGATTCCATGTCTTAGCTATTGTGAATTGAGCTGAAACAAATATTGAGGTGCAAATGGCTTTTTTCACCCCTTTATTTCCATTTGGGTATATTCCAAGGAGTGGGATGGCTGGGTCCTGTGGTAGTGCTATATTCAGGTTTCTGAGGATTCTCCAGACTGTCTTCCATAGTGGCTTTACCAGTTTGCATTCCCACCAACAGTGGATTAGTGTCCCTTTTTCTCCACATCCTCGCCAGCATCTGTTGTTGGTTGATTTCTGTATGTAAGCCAATCTACCGGAGTGAGGTGGTATCTCATTGTGGTTTTGATCTGCATTTCCCTGATGGCTAGGGATCCTGAGCATTTTTTCATGTGTCTGTTGGCCATTTGGATTTCCTCTTTTGAAAAATGTCTGTTAAGGTCCTTGGCCCATTTTTTTATTGGGTTGTTTGTTTTGATTCTGTGGTGTTTTTTGATCATTGTGTAGATTCTAGTTGTTAATCCTTTATCTGTTGTGTGGTTTGCGAATAACATCTCCCATTCTGTTGGTTGCCTCTTCGCTTTCCTGACTGTTTCCTTTGCTGTTAAGAAACTCTTCAATTTGAGGTAATCCCATTTGTTTATTTTATCTTTGATTACCCGTGCCTGTGGGGTCTTCTCCAGGAATTCTTCGCCTATTCCGATATCTTGAAGGGTTTCCCCTATGCTCTCAATTAGTTTCATGGTGTCGTGGCACATCTCTAGTTCTTTGATCCATGTTGAGTGGATTTTTGTATAAGGTGTAAGGTAGGGGTCTTGCTTCATACTGTGACATGTGGACATCCAGTTTTCCCAGCACCAATTGTTGAAGAGGCTGTCCTTGTTCCAGGGGTTGGTTTTAGGTCCTTTGTCAAATATGAGTTGGTTATAGATGTTTGGATTGATCTCCGGTGTTTCTATTCTGTTCCATTGGTCTATCCATCTGTTTTTGTACCAGTACCAGGCTGTTTTGATTATAACTGCCCTGTAGTATGCCGTGAAGTCTTGAATTGTGATGCCTCCGGCCTTGTTTTTATTGTTAAGGATTGCTTTAGCTATTCTGGGTCTCCTGTCTCTCCATATGAATTTCAGCATCATTTTTTCTAGGTCTTTGAAGAATGACTTTGGTATTTTGATTGGTATTGCATTGAACTTCTAAATTGCTTTTGGGAGAATGGACATTTTGATGATATTGATTCTTCCAATCCATGAGCATGGCAGGTTTTTCCATATTTTTGTGTCATCTTCTATTTCTTTCTTTAGTGTTTTGTAATTTTCATCATAGAGGTCTTTGACCTCCTTGGTTAAATTTATTCCAAGGTACTTTATTGTTTTTGTGGCTATCGTGAATGGGATAGTAGTTCTTCCTCGGCCCTGGCATTGTCTGTGTATACAAAGGCTGTTGATTTCTGAGCGTTGACTTTGTATCCTGCTACTTTATCAAACTCTTCTATGAGTTCCAGTAGTCTCTTATAGGAGTTTATCCGGTCCCCTATAAATAGTATCATGTCATCTGCAAATAGGGATAGTTTAACTTCCTCCTTTCCCATTTGTATCCCTTTAATTTCTTTTTCTTGCCTGATGGCTCTGGCTAACACTTCTAGGACTATATTGAATAGCAATGGTGAGAGTGGGCATCCCTGTCTGGTGCCAGTTTTCAATGGAAATGCCTCCAACTTTTCCCCATTCAATATGATGCTGGCCTTTGGTTTATCATAGACTGCTTTAATTGTGTTGAGGAATGTTCCTTCTAACCCCAATTTGCTTAGGGTTCTCATCGTGAAAGGGTGTTGTATTTTGTCAAATGCTTTCTCTGCATCTATTGAGATAACCATATGATTTTTGTTTCTCAATTTATTAATGTGATGTATTACATTGATTGACTTTCGAATATTGAACCATCCCTGCATACCAGGGATAAATCCCACTTGGTCCAGGTGAATGATCTTTCTGATGTGTAGTTGGATTCGGTTTGCCAGAATGTTGTTGAGTATTTTTGCATCTATGTTCATCAGGGAGATAGGTCTGTAGTTTTCTTTCTCTGTTGTGTCTTTTCCGGGCTTAGGAATTAAGGTGATATTGGCTTAGAAGGAATTTGGAAGGATTCCCTCTCTTTCAATTGTTTTGAATAATTTGAGAAGAACTGGGGTTAGTTGTTCTCTAAATGTCTGGTAAAATTCGGCAGTGAAGCCATCTGGTCCTGGGCTCTTCTTTTTCGGTAGTGTGTTTATTACTGATTCAATTTCTTCCCTGGTTATGGGTCTGTTTAGATTTTCTGTATCTTCACGGCTCAGTTTAGGAAGGTTGTATTTGTCCAGGAATCTATCCATTTCTTCCAGGTTCCCCAATTTGTTAGCATACATCTCTTTGTAGTAGTTTCTGATGATTCTTTTTATTTCTGTTGTGTCTGTTGTTACATTTCCATTACTATCTTTGATTTTACAGATTTGGGTCTTCTCTCTCCTTTTTTTGGCTAGTTGGGCCAATGGTGTGTCGATTTTATTTTTTCAAAGAACCAGCTCCTGGTTTTGTTGAACTTTTGTATTGTTTTTTTGGTTTCAATTCTGTTTATTTCTTCTCTGATCTTTAGTATTTCTTTCCTCCTTTTGGATTTGGGCTTGATTTGCTGCTGTTTTTCTAAATCCTTGAGGTGCATGGAGAGTTCATTTGTTTGGTTCCTTTCCAGCTTCTTGATGTAGGCACTAATTGCTATAAACTTTCCTCTTAGCACTGCTTTTGCTGTATCCCACAGGTTTTGATAGGTTGTGTTATCATTTTCATTTGTTTCTAGAAATCTTTTGATTTCTCTTTTAATTTCTTCGATGACCCACTGTTCATTTAGGATCATGTTGTCCATTCTCCATATATTTGCATATGGTGTAGAGATTCTTGGGTTGTTGATTTCAAGTTTCACTGTGCGATGGTCTGAGAAGCTGCATGGTATAGTTTCAATTTTTTTAAATTTGTTGAGGTTCCCTTTATGGCCTAGTGTATGGTCAATCCTAGAGAATGCTCCATGTACTGGGGAGAAATACGTGAACTCTGTGTCTGTGGGGTGGAAGGTTCTGAAGATATCTATTAGGTCTATTTGGTCTATGGCGTCAATTAGCTCAGTTGTTTCCTTGTTGAATTTCTGTCTGGTTGATCTGTCCATTGGTGAGAGTGGGTGTTGAAGTCCCCTGTTACTATTGTATTTGAGTCTATATCTCCCTTTAAACCCTTTAGTAATTCTTTCAGGTAGCCAGGCGCCCTGTAATTAGGTGCGTATACGTTTATAATAGTAATGTCTTCCTGTTGGATAGATCCTTTAATCATTATATAGTGCCCTTCTCTGTCTCTTTTAATAGTTTTTATGTTAAAGTCTATTTTGTCTGATATTAGGTTGGCCACACCAGCTCTTTTTTGATTTCCGTTAGCTTGGAGTATCTTTTTCCATCCTTTCACTCTTAGTCTGCGTGCATCTTTGCTGATGAGGTGTGTCTCCTGAAGGCAGCATATAGATGGATTCTCTTTCTTTATCCAATCAGCTAGTCTATATCTCTTTGTCATGGAATTAAGACCATTCACATTCAATGTGATTTCTGTTAAGTACTGTCTTTTCCCCTTCATGTTTCCTGAAACGAGCTGTTTATGTATTTTGAACTTTGTTTGTGGGTTACTCTACATTCGCTTTTTTTTGCAGTGAAGTTCTTGTTTTTGTATTTCTGTGTGCAGCACGTCTTTGAGCAAGTGTTGTAGGGTTGGACGCGTGTATACAAATTCTTTCAGTTTCTGTTTGTCGTGGAAGATCTTTATTTCCCCTTCATTCATAAATGATAGCTTTGCAGGAAATAGTATTCTAGGTTGGCATTGTTTGTCTTTTAAAACTTGAAATATATCATGCCATTGTCTCCTTGCCTGTAGTGTTTGCGATGAGAAGTCTGGGGTGAGTCTGATTGACTTACCCCTGAATGTGATTTGTCGCTTTTCTCTGGCACATTTTAGGATTTGTTCTTTGTGTGTCACTGAACTGAGTGTTGCCACAGTGTGTCATGGTGAATTTCTCTTCTGGTCTACTCTGTTTGGAGTCCTGTCTATCTGTTGTATTTGTGTGTTGTTATCCAGCTGCCTTTGTTTGAAGTTTTCTGATATTATTTCGTTGAAGACAGCTTCCAATCCATTCTCTCTTTCCACCCCCTCAGGGACTCCTATTATCTGAACATTACACCGTTTGATTGAATCTTGTAGGTCTCCAACCGTATTTTTTAATTTTTTTTCTTCTTCCTGCGTTTGAACTGACTGTATTATTTCTGGAAGTTTGTCTTCGAATTCTGATATTCTGTCTTCTATTTCATCTGTTCGATTTCCGAGGGATTCCACAGTGTTTTTTATATGGTCAATTGAGTTTTTCAGTTCTAGTATCTCATTCTGGCTTCTCTTTAGGATCTCTAATCCTTGGGCTTGTTTTTCATTCAGCTCTCGACACTGTTTCTCATTATTTCTCAGTATTCTGATTATTAATTTTCTGAATTCTTTTTCTGGCATGTTTTCAACTTCTTCTTCTGCCTCTGTTATGGTTGGTTTAGCCTGCTCCATTGGCAAGTTTATATGTTCTTCTATATTCTTATTGTGGGTTTTTGTTTTGTTTTTTGGCATACTGTCTGGGTGATTTTTCAGGTTGATTTCCCTCTGCTATAGGCTGCTGTGAGTCTGTACCAATATCCAGTGTAAGCAGGCTGCTCTACACAGCCCGAACGTAAACAGACAGGATGGCTGCTCTCTGCCCACTGCAGCTCTGGATCCTGCCCTTTCCCCAACAGGCGCTGTTCAGTTGTTTTTTTTTTTCCTTGTAACTTGAGTAGATGGGTGTCAGGGCTTTGAGCTGCCCTCCCTCGAGCAAGAAGTGTCCTGTTGCTCCTCTCCACCTTTGGGCTCTGCCTCTGAAGGTTAGTGTGGAGACAAAGACAGTTCTCCTTTAAGCCCGAATGTAAACAGACAGAATGGCTGCCTCCCGCCTGCTACAGCTCCAAGGAGGCGCCAAGAGATACTGGCTTACTCAGTCTCCCTGAATCGCACACTCTTTCTGCAGGTGCCACTCACTCTGTTCCGTTTTCTATTTCCTCCCCCACTCAGTCGTGCGTGTCTCAGTGTCCATCCCAGGGTGGGTTGGGGGAGGGGTGGCGGCAACTGTGCCGCGGTGCTGGGCGAGCGCCCTGTCTCACCTCGGCTTCCAGCGCTGGTGCGTACACACTCCTGCTGGTGTCCTGCGTCTCAGGCGTCCGCGTCCTCCTCGCGTGTCCACCCTTTCTCCCCAGTTTCAGGAAGGGCTTCTCATTCCTTAAAAACTACAAATTCTCACCCCTCTTTGAACCTTCCCTTAGTGGACCTTCGGTGTGCTCCCTCCCTATTCCACCATCTTCCAGGAGGCACCTAAATTGATGTACTTTAAATTAAAACTAATTTTATCCCATTTTATTTGAAAGGCAGCAACAAAGAAACAGACAAAGAGAGAAAGAGATCTTCCATACATTGGTTCACACTCAAAATGCCTACAATAGCTGAGGCTGGAACCAGAACTTAATCTGAGAATCCCATTTGCGGGATAGGGACCCAAGTACTTAAGCCATCACTGCTGCCTCCCAGGGTGCACATTAGCCAGAAGCTGTAAATGGAAGCAGAATAGGTTTTGAACCTGGGCGCTCTGATAGAGGACACAGTGTCCCAAGTGGCATCTTAACTACTGCACCAAACGTCTATCCCAAAAAAATTCTTTTAAAAAGTTAAATGTTTTTTGCAAGATAATAGATATGTTAATAAAAGGACAAGGACTCTGCCTTCTCTGAATGAAACTATTTAATGTGTTTGCTGACATCGTAAACAAATGAAACAAAATTGAATTGCTTCCTGAGGGACTGAATCATAGACTAATATCCTTTGGGGAAAGCCAATACTTTATTTTTTTAAACAAGATTTATTTATTTATTTGAAAGAATTAGAGAGAGGGAGAGAGAAATTGTCCATCTGCTAGTTCACTCCCCAGATGGCCTCAATGGCCAGCAGGTGCAAGGCCAAAGCCAGGAGCCAGGAAGTTCATCTGGGTCTCCCATGTGAGTATCTGGGTCTCCCACATGGGTGGCAAGAAGCCCAAACACTTGGCCCATCGTCTGCTGCTCCTCCCAGGCCATTAGCAGGGAGCTGGATCAGAAGTGGACCAGCTGGGACTCAAACTGGCACCCATATGGGATTACAGGTAACAATTTTATCCACTCTGCCACAGTGCCAGTCCCAGAAAGCCATACTTTAAAGTCATGTTTTAAATCAGAATCTTCTCCATATCATACTGAGAAGTGGGGAGACAAATTGCGCACACTGACAAGCCACTTCCAGTGAATCTAAAGCAAATGGTTTCAATGCTGTACACAATTGGTAACTGACTAGTATAGTTACAGTAATCCAGTGGTATCATCATACATGTTCCATGATGGCTTAACCTACAGCTAGGCTTGACACTAAGGAAAAATAATGTTTTTAGTTTGGCCTAAAAACATCAATGAGAAAATCAAAGATTCTGTGGTTGCAGTCAAAAACAAACCAAAAACCCCAACAAACCTAAATCTAGCCAAATAAAGCACAAAGAACATTTTTACAAGTCCATAGAGTGATTCACAAAATCAAACAGCTGAAAGACTAGGATTGGCAAGGGCAAAACTAAGGCATTATAAAAGGGCCCAGAAAAAAGGAACTAATGAATGTTTTCACCAGGGAAATGAAACTGGAATGAATCACCTTTATATCATGCTTTGCAAAATTCAGGCTCAAAGAAAAGAGTTCAAGTCTAATTTGAATCACATCTCCAAATGGCCAGAGTAGAGTAGGAACTTTGATTGCCAGCACCAACAGAATGTTCACAGAGGGTGAGAAGTGATTGCCTTCCAAAAAAAAGGAAGGCACTATTACCAAGTGAAGCACAATAGATACTAGTTTACCAAGTCACAGTGGGAGGGCTTAATTTTGTTATACCCAGCTCTCAGCAAAGGATAATATGAAATTAACATGTAAAGCATGTTGCTTTGATTATATATATTTTAAAAGGTGTGTTAGTTTTCAAAATCTCATGAAAAAAATAGAAAATATATCCTCTCTGGTGACAACAGTGATTTTTCTGAGCGTTATACTATATTGTAGCGTGTGGAACTGAGATTGTGAATGATATATTGATTTAGAAACCAATGGTCTAAGATTCTCACTGCACTATAAAAATGTAGAATACCTATCTTGTCTGCTATAACAGAATACCTGAGACTAAGTAATTTATAGTGAACAAAAATTTACTTCTCATGGATCTGGAAGCTGGAAAATCCCAGATCGAGGGACCAGCATCTGGTGAGGCCCTTCTTGGTGCCACAGGCCGTGGTCAAGGCAGAAGAACAAGAGAGGGGTATGAGAAAGAGAGACAAAGACGGAAATAAAAAAAGAAACAGAGAGAGCATCTATGTGAGAGCAAATGCAAGTTAGCAAGAAAAAGAGTTCAAGAGAGGGATGAACACACTATCTCTTTTAATTTTTAAGCTTGTATCTTCTATTTATTTGTTTATTTTTATTTTATTTGCAGACATCCCAAGCTTCATCTTTTTTTTTTTTTTTTGACAGAGTAGACAGTGAGAGAGAGAGAGACAGAGAGAAAGGTCTTCCTTTGCCGTTGGTTCACCCTCCAATGGCCGCCGCAGCCAGCGTGCTGCGGCCGGTACACCGCACTGATCCGATGGCAGGAGCCAGGTGCTTCTCCTGGTCTCCCATGGGGTGCAGGGCCCAAGCACTTGGGCCATCCTCCACTGCACTCCCTGGCCACAGCAGAGAGCTGGCCTGGAAGAGGGGCAACCGGGACAGAATCTGGCGCCCCAACCGGGACTGGAGCCCGGTGTGCCGGTGCCGCAAGGTGGAGGATTAGCCTAGTGAGCCGCGGTGCCGGCCCCAAGCTTCATCTTAACTTCTGTACCTAACACTCATCCATGAACTCATTTTTGTAACCAATCAAACATCACAATAACAAAATCACCCCTGCAATGACATTAATCCACTCATGAGGGCAGATCTCTCATGATCTTATCACCTCGTAATGATCCTACCTCTTGGGGCAGAGGTTTAAACCACTTTAATGCTGTTGTCCCATATCAGAGTGCTGATTTGAATCCTGGCTGCTCTGCTTTCAATCCAGCTTCCTACTTACACACCTGGGAAGGCAGCAGAGGATGGCCCCAAGTACCTGGGCCTCTGTTACCCATGTGGGAGACCAGGATGGAGTTCTTGGCTCTAGCCTGGCCTAGATCTGGCTGTTGCAACCATTTTAGGAGTGAACTTCTTAAAGTACCCTTGCATATTGCTTTTTTTTTTTAAACTTTTATTTAATGAATATAAATTTCCAAAATACGATTTATGGATTACAATGGCTTCCCCCCCATACCGTCCCTCCCACCCACAGCCCTCCCCTTTCCCACTCCCTCTCCCCTTCCATTCACATCAAGATTCATTTTCGATAATCTTAATATACAGAAGATCAGCTTAGTATACATTAAGTAAGGATTTCAACAGTTTGCTCCCACACAGAAACATAAAGTGAGGAATAATAGATGATTTTTTTTAAATGATGATGAAATCAGATCAGACCTATTGTCATGTTTAATCCCAGTGAGAGTCAAGTTGGGAGTTGATAATTTTTTTTTTTTTGCAGAGGATCAGTTTAGTATGCATTAAGTAAAGATTTCAACAGTTTACACCCCCATAGAAACACAAAGTGAAATATATTGTTTGAGTACTCGTTATAGCATTAAATTTCAATGCACAGCACATTAAGGACAGAGATCCTACATGAGGAGTAAGTGCACAGTGACTCCTGTTGTTGACTTTACCAATTGACACTCCTGTCTATGGCATCAGTAATCTCCCTATGCTCCAGTCATGAGTTTCCAAGGCTATGGAAGCCCTCTGAGTTCTCCGATTCTTATCTTGTTTAGACAAGGTCATAGTCAAAGTGGAGGTTCTCTCCTCCCTTCAGAGAAAGGTACCTCCTTCTTTGAAGACCTGTTCTTTCCACTGAGATCTCACTCACAGAGATCTTTTGCCAGAGTGTCTTGGCTTTCCATGCCTGAAATACTCTCATGGGCTTTTCAGCCAGATCCGAATGCCTTTAGGGCTTATTCTGAGGCCAGAGTGCTATTTAGGACATCTGCCATTCTATGAGTCTGCTGAGTATCTCACTTCCCATGTTGGATCACTCTCCCCTTTATTTATTCTATCGGTTAGTGTTAGCAGGTACTAGATTTGTTTATGTGCTCCCTTTGACACTTAGTCCTTTCATTATGATCAATTGTGAACTGAAATTGATCACTTGGAATAGTGAGATGGCATTGGTACATGCCACCTTGATGGGATTAAATTGGAGTCCCCTGGTATGTTTCTAACTCTACCATTTGGGGCAAGTCAGCTTGAGCATGTCCCAAATTATATATCTCTTCCCTCTCTTATTCCTACTCTTATGTTTAACAGGGATCACATTTCAGTTAAATTTCAACACTTAAGAATAACTGTGTATTAATTACAGAATTAAACCAGTCATATTAAGCAGAACAGACAAAAAAACTACTAAGAGGGATAATGTATTAAGTTGTTCATTAACAGTCAGGGCTATGCTGATCAAGTCACCGTTTCCCATAGTGTCCATTCCACTTCAACAGGTTTCCTTTTTGGTGTTCAGTCAGTTGTCACCGATCAGGGAGAACATATGATATTTGTCCCTTTGGGACTGGCTTATTTCACTCAGCATGATGTGTTCCAGTTTCCTCCATTTTGTTGCAAATGACTGGATTTCGTTGTTTCTTACTGCGGTATAGTATTCTAAAGAGTACATATCCCATAATTTCTTTATCCAGTCTACTGTTGATGGGCATTTAGGTTGGTTCCAGGTCTTAGCTATTGTGAATTGAGCTGCAATAAACATTAGGGTGCAGACCGCTTTTTTGTTTGCCAATTTAAATTCCTTTGGGTAAATTCCAAGGAGCGGGATGGCTGGGTCGAACGGTAGGGTTATCTTCAGGTTTCTGAGGGATCTCCAGACTGACTTCCATAGTGGCTTGACCAGTTTGCATTCCCACCAACAGTGGGTTAGTGTCCCTTTTTCTCCACATCCTCGCCAGCATCTGTTGTTGGTAGATTTCTGAATGTGAGCCATTCTAACCGGGGTGAGGTGGAACCTCATTGTGGTTTTGATTTGCATTTCCCTGATTGCTAATGACCTTGAACATTTTTTCATGTGCCTGTTGGCCATTTGGATTTCCTCTTTTGAAAAATGTCTATTGAGGTCCTTGGCCCATCTCTTGAGTGGGTTGTTGGTTTTGTTTTTGTGGAGTTTCTTGATCTCTTTGTAGATTCTGGTTATTAACCCTTTATCTGTTGCATAGTTTGCAAATATTTTTTCCCATTCTGTCGGTTGTCTCTTCACTCTCCTGACTGTTTCTTTTGCAGTACAGAAACTTCTCAATTTGATGCAATCCCAATAGTTAATTTTGGCTTTGACTGCCTGTGCCTCCTGGGTCTTTTCCAGAAACTCTTTGCCTGTGCCAATATCTTGAAGGGTTTCTCCAATGTTCTCTAGTAACTTGATGGTGTCAGGTCGTAGATTTAGGTCTTTAATCCATGTTGAGTGGATTTTTGTGTAAGGTGTAAGGTAGGGGTCTTGCTTCATGCTTCTGCATGTGGAAATCCAGTTTTCCCAGCACCATTTATTGAATAGACTGTCCTTGCTCCAGGAATTAGTTTTAGATCCTTGATCAAATATAAGTTGGCTGTAGATGTATGGGTTGATTTCTGGTGTTTCAATTCTGTTCCATTGGTCTATCCATCTGTTTCTGTACCAGTACCATGCTGTTTTGATTACAACTGCCCTGTAGTATGTCCTGAAATCTGGTATTGTGATGCCTCCGGCTTTGTTTTTGTTGTACAAGATTGCTTTAGCTATTCGAGGTCTCTTGTGCCTCCATATAAATTTCAGCACCAATTTTTCCAGATCTGAGAAGAAGGTCTTCGGTATCTTGATTGGTATTGCATTGAATCTGTAAATTGCTTTTGGGAGAATGGACATTTTGATGATGTTGATTCTTCCAATCCATGAGCATGGAAGATTTTTCCATTTTTTGGTATCCTCTTCTATTTCTTTCTTTAAGGTTTTGTAATTTTCATCGTAGAGATCTTTAACGTCCTTGGTTAAGTTTATTCCAAGGTATTTGATTGTTTTTGTAGCTATTGTGAATGGGATTGATCTTAGAAGTTCTTCCTCAGCCATGGCATTGTCTGTGTATACAAAGGCTGTTGATTTTTGTGCATTGATTTTATACCCTGCCACTTTGCCAAACTCTTCTATGAGTTCCAATAGTCTCTTAGTAGAGTTCTTTGGGTCCCCTAAATAAAGAATCATGTCATCTGCAAAGAGGGATAGTTTGAGTTCTTCCTTCCCAATTTGTATCCCTTTAATTTCTTTTTCTTGCCTAATAGCTCTGGCTAGTGTGGGGAGCAACTCGGACTAGACTGTTACTGGAATTAAGACTTATTCTATGCATCTGCTCTCCCACAATATGGCGCTGGGAGAGGAGTAAACAGCTTCTACCCAGCTGCCTCTCACCAACTTGACAAGCTGCAGGAGCCGCTCCTGATTGGAGGAGAGCGGCGTGCTCGGCGTGTGGGCAGCCGAGTTGGGATTGGCGGAGGAGGACTATATAGGAGGAGAGAGACGGCATGGTGGTGTGGGTTGGTTGGAGAGTGCGTTGGAGAGTTCGCGGGGAAGTTCGTTACTTCGTTCTTTCTCATTTCTCTCTACTCATTCTTGCTTTGGGAGTTTGCTGTTTACTTATTCTTACTTTACTATAGAAAGGACTTGTAAAAAAAGGGAACAACAAGCGCCTGGTCCGGTGCGGCTCCTCCGCGTGCGGAGGAGCGGCAGCTAGAACCTCCAGAACTATATTGAATAGCAGTGGTGAGAGTGGACATCCCTGTCTGGTACCAGATCTCAGTGGAAATACTTCCAACTTTTCCCCATTCAATAGGATGTTGGCTGTGGGTTTTTCATATATTGCTTTGATTGTATTGAGGAATGTTCCTTCCAAACCCAGTTTGCTTAGAGTTTTCATCATGAACGGGTGTTGTATTTTATCAAATGCTTTCTCAGCATCTATTGAGATAATCATATGGTTTTTCTTCTGCAGTCTGTTAATGTGGTGTATCATATTGATTGTCTTGCGCACATTAAACCATCCCTGCATACCAGGGATAAATCCCACTTGGTCTGGGTGGATGATCTTTCTGATGTGTTGTTGCATTCTATTGGCCAGAATTTTATTGAGGATTTTTGCATCTATGTTCATCAGGGATATTGGTCTGTAATTCTCTTTCAATGCTGCATCTCTTTCCGGCTTAGGAATTAAGGTGATGCTGGCTTCATAGAAAGAATTTGGGAGGATTCCCTCTTCTTTGATTGTTCTGAATAGTTGGAGAAGGATTGGAGTTAGTTCTTCTTTAAATGTCTGGTAGAATTCAGCAGTGAATCCATCTGGTCCTGGGCTTTTCTTTGTTGGGAGGGCCTTATTACTGTTTCAATTTCTGTCTCAGTTATGGGTCTGTTTAGGTTTTCGATGTCTTCCTGGTTCAATTTAGGTAGTTTGCATGTGTCCAGGAATCTATCCATTTCTGATAGGTTTCCCTGTTTGCTGGCATACAAGTCCTTGTAGTAATTTCTGATGATTCTTTTTATTTCTGTGGTGTCTGTTGTTACCTTTCCTTTTTCATCTCTGATTTTATTGATTTGGGTCTTTTCTCTTCTTTTTTTAGTTAGTTGGGCCAATGGGGTGTCAATTTTGTTTATTTTTTCAAAAAACCAGCTCCTCGTTTGGCTGATTTTTTGTAATGTTTTTCTTGATTCAATCCTGTTGATTTCTTCTCTGATTTTAATTATTTCTCTTCTCCTACTAGATTTGGGTCTGGTTTGCTGTAGGTTTTCTAGATCCTTGAGGTGATTTGAAAGCTCATCTATTTGGTGCCTTTCCAATTTCTTGATGTAGGCACCTATTGATATAAACTTCCCTCTTAACACTGCTTTTGCTGCATCCCATAAGTTTTGGTATGTTGTGCTGTTATCCTCATTTACTTCCAGAAAGTTTTTGATTTCTCTTTTGATTTCTTCTATGACCCATTGTTCATTCAGGAGCATGTTGTTCAATCTCCATGTGTTTGCGTATGCTCTAGGGATTCCTGAGTTGCTAATTTCCAACTTCATTCCTTTATGGTCTGAGAAGCTGCATGGTATGATTCTAATTCTTTTGAATTTGCTGAGACTTGCTTTATGGCCTAGTATGTGGTCAATCCTAGAGAAGGTTCCATGTACTGCTGAGAAGAATGTAAAATCTTTAGCTGTAGGATTGAAAGTTCTGTATATATCTGTTAGATCCATTTGGGCTATAGTGTCGTTTAAATCTACTGTATCCTTGTTGATCTTCTGTCCTATTGATCTGTCTATTTCTGAGAGTGGAGTATTGAAGTCCCCCAGTACTATTGTATTGGGGTCTAAGTCTCCCTTTAAGTCCGTTAACAAATCTTTTAGATAAACCAGTGCCCTGTAGTTAGGTGCATATACATTGATAATTGTTATATCTTCCTGTTGAATTGATCCCTTAATCATTATGTAGTGTCCCTCTTTGTCTCTCTTAACGGTTTTTGTGGTAAAGTTATGGTGTCTGATATTAAGATGGCTACGCCCGCTCTTTTTTCATTTCTGTTGGCATGGTATATCTTTTTCCAGCCTTTCACTTTCAGTTTGTATGGATCTTTGTTGGAAAGATGTGTTTCTTGTAAGCAGCAAATAGATGGGTTTTGTTCCTTAACCCAATCAGTCAATCAGTGTCTTTTAACTGGACAGTTCAGGCCATTCACGTTCAATGTGACTAATGATAAGTGGTAACTTTGCCCTGCCATTTGCCAAAGATAAGTTCTAATATATGCTTTGAATTCTCTGTGATCTTTTGCTGTGAGCTTTCCTTCCTTGGTTTCCTTCCTTTACCTTCTTTCATATTGAAGACCGTGTTTCTTTGTTTCTGTGTGTAACACATCTTTAAGCATCTTTTGCAGGGCTGGACGAGTGGCAACAAAGTCTTTCAATTTCTGTTTGCTATGAAAAGTCTTTATTTCACCTTCATTCACAAATGAGAGCTTTGCAGGATATAATATTCTGGGCTGGCAGTTTTTCTCTCTTAGTACCTGGGCTATATCTCGCCATTCCCTCCTAGCTTGTAGAGTTTCTGATGAGAAGTCAGCTGTGAGTCTGATTGGAGATCCTCTGAGAGTAATCTGACGTTCTCTCTTGCACATTTTAGGATCTTTTCTTTATGTTTCACTGTGGAGAGTTTAATTACAACGTGTCGTGGTGAGGATCTCTTTTGGTCGTGTTTATTAGGGGTTCTGTGAGCTTCCTGTACTAGGATTTCTCTGTCCTTCTCCAAACCTGGGAAATTTTCTGCTAATATCTCACTAAAAAGGCCTTCTAATCCTTTCTCCCTCTCCATGCCTTCAGGAACTCCTAGAACCCGAATGTTGGGTTTTTTAATAGTATCCTGAAGATTCCCGACAATATGTTTTAGATTTCTAATTTCCTCGTCTTTTCTTTGGTTTGACTGTATCCTTTCCTGTTCTCTGTCTTCTAAGTCCGATATTCTCTCTTCTGCTTCTCCCATTCTGTTTGTAAGGCTCTCTATTTTGTTTTTCATTTGATCTATTGAATTCTTCACTTCAGTCACTATCCCAGTTTCCTGTTGTACTAGTTGTTTCGTTTCATTTTGATTCCTCCTTAATATTTCATTTTCACGAGAGAGATTTTCTATCTTGTCCATTAAGGATTTCTGTAGTTCAAGAATTTGTTTTTGAGAACTTCTTAATGTTCTTATCAATTTTTTGAGATCTGCTTCTTGCATTTCTTCTATGTCATCATCCTCATAATCTTGAATTGGGGTGTCTTTTTCATTTGAGGGCTTCATGGTGACTTCCTTGTTTTTATTACCTTGGTTTTTGCGTTTGTTATTTGGCATATTGGAGATATTTGGTTTCTTCACTGTGGTGCTTTTTCTTGTTATACTATGACTCTAGATTAAGTGGACTATCTGTTTTTGATGGAGCCTTAGGGCTTGAGATGGGTGTGGCCTGAGAGCTCTGTTTGGTGTGCCAAAGGTGACACTCCCAGGTTAGGCGTGGTAAACCTCTCTCTCTCACTCTCTCTCTCTCTTTTTTTTTTTTGATTCAAAAGGGAAGTTATTCTGCACAGCTGAACGAAGTTGGAGGAAGTTAGCAGGCAAATGATATACCCGCAGGAGCCAGAGATCGGAAGCTCTTTCCCAAGATCCCCACAGGGAATCTGTTCGGCCCTCAGAGTGGGCTCAAATTCTCCTTCAGCCTCCCACTGGGTTGCCAAAGTTACGGAATTGTAGCGTCTCTGGAGAGTGCTCATGTGAATTCTGTGAGTTCTCTCCCCCACCGTCTCTTTTTTCACAGTCTCAGTTCAGTAGCACCACAAATTTACTAGGTCCTAATCTCCTGTTAATTCGCCCCGCCCAGAGTCAGGTTTTTCTGCTAGGCTCAGGGCCGCTGCAGACCTGAGGTCGCTCTGCTTATGACGTATGTCCAAGATGGCGCCTGCTCTTTGTCTTGCTCGCCCTTGAGAGGTGAGCGGAGAGAGAGAAACCCGTGTCCGTACCAGTCACCTTTTTTTTTTTCCTCTCTCTCTCTTCCAGTTAGCTTGGTGAAGTCCCCCCCCACCCCGGGGGTCATTCGCTCTAGTCTCCTCTCTCCGCTTGCCTGCCGGTGTCTCGGGTTATTGAGGTTCGGCTCACCTCGCGTTCCAGCGCTGGTGTGTTGAGTCTGCCGCTGGTGTCCCGAACTGTGGGCTCCCACGCTCTCCACGCAGGTCCGCTCCCCTTCCAGCGCCGATGTGTGGACTCGGAGCCCTGGACGTCCCAAGTGTCCCCCGCTGTTGTCTGTGTGGCACGCACTCCCCTTCGAGCACTGGTGCGCAGACCCTGCAGCTTGCGCAGCTCTGTCCCGCGGCTCGGTCCCGCGGCTCGGCTTCCGCGCGGTGGGGGACCTTGTTCTCCCAGTAGGTCCTCCGATTCACGGCCACTGGATCCAGAAGAGTTTCCTCTGCAATATTTTCCTGGTTCTTTTTTCTGAGGCTACCGTAACTCCCCTTTTATTAAACTAAATTTTCCCGGACTATCGGTGCGCGCCCTCACTATTCCGCCATCTTGGCTCCGCCTGCGTATTGCTTTTAAATCCTTAGTAGTAAAGTGCTCAAACAGGACTACTCCCAGATTCTAATGTGGAACAGGCCAAATGGAAAGGAGATCAAGCAATGCCCACCTCATCCCCCCAATGGTAAACAATGTAGCAAAGTAGCAAGGGGTAAGGCATCCATCAGAATGGATGGGACCAAATCTGAGAGAGAGTACTCAGACTGGGGAAAGCAAGGTTAAATAGGGAGAAGATACCTGGCAGGCCAGGCAGTCGGCTCAGTAGAGAGCTGAGAGCTGAGTGAGAGCCATGTGTTCAGACTGGGGCTTATATGGGAAAGGGGTCCAGTTCTTCCCGCTGTTTCTCCTTCCCCTCCTTGACAAAGGGTTTGCTGAGTATAAATTAGGAAAATTCCTCCCCAGGTTCTGGTGCTGCGCGTGGGAGCCTAGGGCGCTTGTCTTGGAGGAAGAATGTGATGGTGTGATTGCTCAGTGTTATCAGGCCAAATACCCCACGTAGTACAGAGGAGAGAGAATTCTGGGGAGCTTCCCTCGGGGGAAGGGCTGAGACCACCTGAAAGTCATCATGTCTGGGCAGGGCTTTGCAGTGTAAAATACTGGGCTGCTCATGAAGCTGTTGGATAGCTCTCCAGAGCAATTTGTTCTCCTTAGGCCCCTCTCCTACACATAGGCTGGTTTCTCTCTCTCTCTCTCTCTCTCTTTCTTTCTTTCTTTCTTTCTTTCTTTCTTTCTTTTATTTGACAGAGTTAGACAGTGAGAGAGAGAGAGAGAGAAAGGTCTTCCTTCCGTTTGTTCACCCCCCAAATGGCTGCCACGGCCAGCGCTATGCCAATCCAAAGCCAGGAGCCAGGTGCTTCTTCCTGGTCTCCCATGCGGGTGCAGGGCCCAAGCACTTGGGCCATCCTCCACTGATGGGCTAATTTCTAACTTTCTAACATTCCCCTCCAAAAGAGAAAATCCCATTATCTTATGGGGATAGAATGGATGGAGGTCCATCTTCTATAGTTTCTTTTTTTTAAGATTTTATTTATTTATTTGAGTTAAAGACAGTGAGAGGGAGAGACAGAAAGGTCTTCCATCCGCTGGTTCACTCCCCAGATGGCTGCAACAGCCAGAGCTGAGCCAACCCAAAGCCAGGAGCCAGAAGCTTCTTCCAGGTCTCCCACGCTGATGCAGGGGTCTAAGAGTTTGGGCCATCTTCTGCTGCTTTGCCAAGCCACAGCAGAGAGCCGGACTGAAAGAGGAGCATCAGGACTAGAACTGGCACCCATATGGGATTCTGGCACTACAGGCAGAAGCTTAGTCTACTACTGCACCACAGCGCCAGCCCCCTATAATTTCTTCACAGCTGAAAAATGGGTATAGAAGTGGTTATGGGTATTTTTCCCTTGTTACCTGCCCTATGGTGTTTGAGAGTAGCCTTGAAAAAGATTGTCATGCTTGGTCTAGAGGACTTTTCATCTTGTCGGATGGTATAGGCTGGAAGCCTGTCTCAGAAGCAGCTGAAGCTGGATGGCTTGTGTTCTGTTAGAGACAAAACAAGGGCATTAAAACCTTGTAGTCTAAAGAGAAGAGGAAAGCGTGTGGAAGCTCTGTCACCAAGGAGGGGCAATGACCAGAATTTCCATGACCAGATGTTAGACCAGATATTCCATCCCTGCTTGACCTGGTCCTGGGGTTGACTGGCCTCATCCAAGAAAGTATGGACATGATTTTCACCCATCTAGTTTGATCTAGTTTGGGAGCACTTTCTTGGGCAGCAGTTAGCATTTTTAGGGCCTGCTTGTTTTGAAGGACTGGGTTTGGTAATCCTATTATGGGGGCCCTAGTCATGGCAGCCTTTTAACAGATGAAGGCTGTGTTTTGTTTTCCAAAAGGAGGGGGCTCTGCTTTGGCTCACTGTTGAGGGCCTGATTTAGGAACTTTGCCTTTTCTCTGTGTCTAGGAATTCTAACCAGTTAGGGAAATGCTGGTACTGTCTTAAGTTTGCAGAAGTAGGAATTTGTTGCATGGCCTGTATCCTATTTGGGGCTGGTTTTCATTCCCCAGGGGGGAGGATAAGGGTTAAATAATTAACTTTCTGGCAGACTAGCTATACTTTTTCCCTGGATGCCTGGTAGCTACATTCTGCTGGGAAGTTAAGGGTGTTAGCTAATGCACAAGGCCAGAGTCTGGGGTTGGGAGGGAAACAGACTAATAAACCATATGCAAACTGGATTATTCTGCACCCCCTCAAGAGATAGATCCCTTAAGTCCTCTGTGATGACCTTTCCAAATAGGAGAACTGTCCAAGTTAGCTGTTACTCTAAGCCCTAAATGAGTTTTTTTTTTTAACTCATTTAATGGCAAAGAGGGGCTTTCTAGGCTTAATAATATTTTAATAGGCTTTTTTATTAAATTTTTTAATCTATATAAATGGAACAAATTTCATGTATCTCATACATACAGTTTTAAGAACACAATGACACGGGGCCAGTGCTGTGGCTCACTTGGCTAATCCTCTGTCTGCGGCGCCAGCATCCCTTATGGGCACCAGTTCTAGTCCTGGTTGCTCCTCTTCCAGTCCAGCTCTCTGCTGTGGTCTGGGAGGGCAGTGGAGGATGGCCCAAGTGCTTGGGCTCCTGTACCCACATGGGAGACCAGGAGGAAGCACCTGGCTCCTGGCTTCAGATTGGCACAGCACTGGCCGTAGCTGCCATTTGGGGAGTGAACCAGCGGAAGGAAGACCTTTCTGTCTCTCTCTCACTGTCTATCTCTCTACCTGTCAAAAAAAAAAAAAAAAAAGAACATAATGACACTTCCCACCCTATCCTCCCCCCCTTTCTCCTTCTCCCTCTTCCTCCTACTTCCTTTCTTATTTTTCTTTTAATTTTTTCCATAATATACTTTTTTTTTTCTTTGAGAACAAGTTTATCATTAATTGATGGAAGAAGCACTTAAGGGGGCCGGCGCTGCGGCTCACTAGGCTAATCCTCCACCTACCTTGCGGCGCCGGCACACCGGGTTCTAGTCCCGGTCGGGGCACTGAATTCTGTCCCAGTTGCCCCTCTTCCAGGCCAGCTCTCTGCTGTGGCCAGGGAGTGCAGTAGAGGATGGCCCAAGTGCTTGGGCCCTGCACCCCATGGGAGACCAGGAAAAGCACCTGGCTCCTGCCTTTGGATCAGCGCACCGGCCTCGGAGGCCATTGGAGGGTGAACCAACGGCAAAAGGAAGACCTTTCTCTCTGTCTCTCTCTCTCTCACTGTCCACTCTGCCTGTAAAAAAAAAAAAAAAAAAAAAAAGGCACCTAAGGAAACATGCAATGACATTGGGCACTTAGGCTTATCTAAAACTTATGAGACATAAGAATATCCTCTACTTGATACACTAAAATGAAGTAAATTTTTGAGAAAAAGTTTTACTATTAGCTTTCATAATACAACTCTTTGAGGACAGAGGTCCTGCATGGAAGTTAGTGCACAGTGACTCCTGTTGTTAATTTAGCAATTAACACTCTTACATATGATGTCAGTGATCACCCGAGGCTCTTGACTTAAGCTGCCTAGGTAGGCTATGGAAGCCTTTTGAATCCACAAACTCTGTCAGTATTTGTCATAGCAAAGTGGAAGTTCTCCCCTCCCTTCGGAGAAACGTACATTGGATAGACTTTAAGGGCTGGCCAGGTATGTGTGAGCTCCAGACCTATCCATGGGGTGCTATAAGAGACATTACAAGGGAGGTGTGAACCTCCTTAAGGAAGGCACCCTGTTGACTCCCATTTACATGGCTGGACTAGGAGGAGAGCTGGACTAAGAGGAGAGCTGAACAGGAAGCTAGTACAAAATAGCCTCTGAATGGAAATTTACGTTTTCATTGACCCTAGGCCATCCCCTCAATAGCAAGGGTTAGTGTTGGAAGCTGGGCAGAGCGAAGGGCTTTTTAGCTTGGAGCCCACAGGGTCTGCAATTCTAACTCAGGAGTCCTTCAACCCCCCAGGGCACTTCCATTTCTGGTGGCCTTGTACTTGACAGAGCTGGCCGAAGCCAGTTTCTTTCACGACAGCTGCTTGCCCAATGCCCTGGCTCTTCGTATCAAAAAAAGGTGCTATTTGGGGGTGGACTGACCTCGATGGGTCTCCTTGACAGCAGATCACCACATAAAGCAGCCATTAGTTGACCTGCTGCCTAGCCTTACATTGCTCCTGCTGCTAGCTTGCTCCTCTTTCTCCTGGTCTCAAAGTAGACCATGGAGGCAACCTTTACGATGTCAGTCAACAGGGTGGGTGCTCAGCCCATACCTAGTTTTGAAGATTTCTTTTAATATCATCAGGATGAGCTAGAAAGCTATGGTAATGGGCAAATTCTGATACTTAGTATTTCCCTGTGAGTTAAAGCAGTGCCCCTTAGTATGACCTTTCAGGTAAAGCTTCCTAGTACCATTGTGTATAGAATCCTGTATATTATTCTTCTGTAATTTATTCTTCTCTGCTTTATAATTATATTTAGACCTTCTTTCTTCAATTTCATGCTTATTTTGGAATGAAAATGGATGAATTTATAAAAACAAATCAGAGTAAACTGTATTTTGGTGTTATGTTCCACGATGTAGGTTCCTTAGAGCATAATTTCTGAGCCATTATTATGGCTTGATCTCATTTGTACCTTATCTTACAGATGAAAATACTGTTGAACTGAGTAAGATGGTAGAAAATGCAAAGTTATTTACAGGTGAGTGAAAGGTTTAGAGGGAAATTATTAGAAATAGCAGTATTCTAATACTTTTTCTGTTACACTTTTTAATATTCTAATTCCTTTTATACTTACTTAGACATATTAGGCTTCTTGGTATATGAGGGGACTTCAAAAGATTTAGGGAGAATTCACACTATCTTTTAATTCCATTTCTCCATTAAAGGAGGTGGTAGGCATTCTTAGTCCCCCATTGAGGCCAGAAACCAGTACAGGAGTGAGGACCACTGAGAATCTAGGGCAACATTGTGGTATAAGTGTGGTCTAGCCTTACCCTTAAAAGTACCCTCATAGCAATGGTATAGCTTATCCAATGATCCAATTAGTTTTTGGTTGTATACTTTTTGACAAAACTACTAAATTATTAGGTCTTAGTTAAGTACCCTGTATTTTCTCTGTTACTTTTTCTGCAATGCACACCACTTTTCCATTGTTTAAACAGACAAAAAACATATCTTACCACAGTAATTGGTATTTTTTAGGAAAAATTCACCTTATCACATAAGCAGATAAAAAGTAATATGGATGCTGTCTTTACAGAGTTATTGAAATAGTCATTTATACAGTAGTCACTCCAGACCTTTAAGCAGCCCCACTTCATAATGTTGATTTATCCAATTGTTATTAGAGCATTCAATAGCTGTTTTTCTCTCTAAAATTAGGAAATTTTCTATCAGTATTTCTGCCAGCCCCTTAAGAGCCTTGACTACTCAGCATTTTGACCATTTAATCCTGCAGTTAAACTTACATGATAGAGTTTTAAATCATTTTGTTCTTAACATGCTCACTCATCATCATTTTCATCTTTTCAAAGGACCCAAGATCAATTCCAGTGAAGTAGGTGGTGTTTTGAAAAACATAGGGATAGAACTCACACCTAAGGAACACTGGAAGCTGCTAAAAACACTGCCAATTACTTGTGAGCATTTCTTATAGAGTTTTGGCCTGCAAGGGAACTTGTTTTATATGTATGTATTGTTGGTGGAGGTGGAAAATCATTGAACATTTATTCCACATAGATTTGTATTCAACATGTTTATTGGGTACTTCTTAGATGATAAGATGAAAAATCCTTGCCATCATAGAGACTGCAGTAGGGGGTGGAGCTTACCCTGTTGAGATTAAACTTTAAAATTTAATCAATAAATTAAGGAAATAAGAAATGAATGTATAAATGAACTGCTAGTTTACTGATTAATTTTTTAATTAATTAAACATTTTTTATTCAGAATGTCACCAGTACCTAAGCAAATAGAGAAATAAGTAGTGGTAGGGAGAAGTTAGGTAATAGCAGCAGGATTAAAGTGAGCCAAAAGGCAGGATAAAAAGTTTCAGCATAGTAAAATGGATAAATTTAGAATTTTATTTCTTCATTTTAATCTTTAAGGAATAGAAAGGAAGGGGGAGGAAGTAAGAGAAAGAGAAAGATGTGTGGATAAGAAATTGGATAAATCCAGAAAGCAAATCATTTAAGATTATTGTCATTGTTGAACTCTTTATTTAGTAAAGGGTTAATCTTATGAAAATAAAGTAAACTGAAAATAGATCTTGGTAAAAATTAAAAGTGAGACTAGGAAAAGGAGGAGGAAGAATGATGGGAGCATGGGTGAAAGGGAGGGTAGGGTGGGAGGTATCACTATGTTCCTGAATCTGTATATATGAAATACATGAAATTTGTGTATCTTAAATAAAATTTTTAGAAGATTATTATCTTTATAAAATAATAGCCTATACTCGTATAATGAATTTCTGTATCATTTTTTCTATAACATCAGTTATTATGTTTTCTCTTACAGCTGATGGAAAGGTATATCAGAATCGATTGCTAAGTGGTTTAAAGACTTTCCATGGTGAGTGATAAACATAGCAAGAAGTCCAGTAAAACTGAGATCTATTAGCTTTTTGTTTTATTTTGAAAAATTTCTTTCATTACATAATGGTAAAAACAGCTAATTTTAAAAAAATATTTTATTTATTTGAAAGTCACAGCTATGGGTAGAGAGGGAAAGAGAGATTTTCCACCCACTCATTCACTTCCCAGATGACTACAACTGCCAGGGCTGGCCATGCCAAAGCCAGGAGCAAAGAGCTTCATCCAGGTCTCTCACATGGGTGGCAAGGGCCCAAAAACTTGAGCCATCTTTTGCTGCTTTTCCCAGGCCATTAACAGGCAGCTGGATTGGAAGTGGAGCAACCAGGACACGAACCAGCGCCCATGTGGGATGGCGGCATCACAGGCAGTGTCTTTACCAACTATGATACAACACCGGCCCCCAAAATAGCTAATTTCCCTTGAGTATAATATCAAGCACTCTTCTAAATACTTATATCTGTTAATTTGCTTAATCTCACAGAAATACTATCAAGTAGTTACTTTTATTATAACCATTCACAGGTTAGAGATGTTGATTCACTTACCTAATGTCATACAGTTTGAACTTGGAAATAGGCAGGATTTAAACCCAAATTCTTAACCACTGTGTTATTTTAACAGTCAATTTATTACTCTTTATTCTCCATTATGATTTGTATCTCAAGCTCAGATAACCTCTCATTTGTAGAGATAATTTATTGTTAAAATGACAGATTTCAAACTTTGTAGTAGTCATAATTATGGCTATTGTTTCTGACTCATTTCTCCACTATGAATAATAAATGAAGAATGAATGATAAACCATGCTAATTTTCTTTACATCAGATTCTACCAAAAAACTTAATAGAGTGTCTTGTGACATGTGTAAGGATACACTTTTGCTCAGACCCCTGCCACTTTAATTATAAATGTTGACTTCGAATGTCTGCATTGCAAATTTGTTTTTCCTTTTCACACTGAGATGTGGTGCATGGAAATACCTATAATTTTTAAATTTAGGCATAATTTCATGTTTCTTATTTCATCTGTTTCTTAAGGTGGGAAAGTCTTTGAAAATAAATTAGAAACCATCCTGGAAAACATGGACTGTGAACTTGAAGAAAAAGAAATGGAAGATCTACGGAACCATTTGACAATTGACGGTGAGCATTTCATTTACTACTTACCATTTCCTTTCGGAACAATCTTCAATGTCATCTTGTGGAACTTCTGAGAGTGCTAATGTTCAGTTTCATTTAGAGAATAAGAAGAATTTGTAGAGTTATAATCCTCAGGGATGAAAATATGACTCCCGAGTATTAAACTCAAAATTGACAGAGGAATATTAGCAGAATGGATATATTTAGATTTAGCTAGAAAAGGCAAAGACATACTTCAGAAGAAAATAATAGAATAGGTGCTAAAACAGATGTTGGAAAATGTCAGAGATTTACAAAACCCAGTGAGAAAGTAAAGAGTTTGGAATTGTTTGACAAACAATACATAAATAGAAGCAATTGTGTTTGTGTTTTTGTTTATCAAATATGAGATGAATGTCAGAGTATGGTTGAGATAGAGGGTCAATGATTTCTAGTTAAGATAATTCATATAGCACCAAAGGTATATTGTTTAGATCAACATGACCATTTGTGAGAAGAACCTTACAACTAATTTAGCATGCTAAACCATTCTCTTTAGAATTCTTTAAGGTAGTAGGATACCAGAAAACATTCAAAAATCAACAGATGTCCTCTATGAAGGTGATAGCAGCTTAGAAGATGTTGTGGAAAAAAGTAACTCCATTCTTGATACAGATAAAAATTATATCTATATCTGATTTGTACTTTGTATTTCAGATAATGGAAGGATTTCACTGAATTCCTTAATGAATATAATCGACTTATTTTGTGGTAGGTAAGAAGTCATGATAAAAAGATACAAAATAATATGATCCTTTATTTTATGCACATGTATTTTAGTTGCATATCCCAGTATTCTGCAAATGGCATACAAACTTTATCTTAACAATGCACCAATGATGTTTGTTTTTAAGGGTATAGATGGATTTTTTACTCTCTACTTTAGTAGAAGTATCTGGGTTTTTTTTTTTTTTTAAGATTTATTTTATTTATTTGAAAGACAGAGTTACAGAGAGAGGTAGAGACAGAGAGAAAGGTCTTCCATACGATGGTTCACTTCCCAGATGGCTGCAACAGCCAGAGCTGCACCGATCCAAAACCGGAGCCAGGAGCTTCCTCCGGGTACCCACGTGGGTGCAGGGGCCCAAGCACTTGGGCCATCCTCTACTGCTTTCCCAGGCCACAGCAGAGAGCCGGATCAGAAGAGGAGCAGCCGGGACGAGAACCAGAGTCCATATGGGATGCTGGCACGTCAGGGCAGGGCCACAGCGCCAGCCCCGAAGTGTCCATTTTTTAAGAAGTCTATTTTATCATAGGCTGAGTGGCTATCATACTGTTTTTAGAGCATTTAATAAATGCATTATTTGACCAGCCTTAAAGCAAAGATGCCCTATTTTTAGCTCCTTCTTGTGATGTTCTGCAGTTTAATTAAAGTCTTACCAAGTCTTTATTGATCTGTAATTATACCTTACAGTTGATAAATTGCTGTTTTATTATAATTCTCTTTATAATTATTATATATGAAAAAGATCATTTACAATGTTGCATCTTTCTAAAGGTGAGAAGATTGATGCCAGTGACATACAACTTTATCTGAAAGAATTAGGTATTGAGCTAACAGATCAGGAAAATCAGGAACTATTGGACACACTGCCATTGGACGGTGAGCATTTCAGACATCCCAATCAATTTCAGAGAATCCTGGGCTTCAGACTTGAACACAGAACATTCCAGAAGTATTAATGTTTAATCTTCTACTAAGAATGAAGAGAAAAGTTGTGTAGAAAAAAACAATTCTGATGTAAAATATCCTGTCCTTTCTATTTAGATCTTAATTTGAATGATAATGTTCTCACTGGGGTATTGATATTACAAATAAGCCATTATAAATGTTCCAACCAGTATCTATAACAAGCCTAAAACTAAGACTAGAAAAGATTATAATCAGAAAAGATGTAGAAAGGAAGGAAAATACACTTCAAAAAAGGGAAAACATCTATATTTTACCATGTTAGAGTTCTACTAGTAGTAATCAGATGTGAAAGAATGAATAGTTAACCTTGAGAATCTTATTAATTTCTTTGCTTCCTTTTTTGGATCATAATTAAGAAAATTTGTAAAATTTATAAATAGTTAAAATTTACTGTCTTTCTAAATTTCCACTTTTTAAAAAAATTTAGTTCAAACTTAATAATGTTTTGACATTTTGCCACATTCACTTCAAATGTAGACATTGTATACACACACATCTGTGTTATTTTTCTTGAAAACAGAGCTATTAATATCACACAGTGTTCATAATGTGGGGAAAGAAGGGCATGTTGTCATGTCCATGGTATGACTCAGGGAAGCAATATTTATAAATATGTGCCGAATGACTTTTACTAACTAAATGACTTTTATCATACAGAAAATCGAAAGGTGTATAAAAATAGGCTGATGGATGGAGTGAAAGCTTACAGAGGTAAGTGAAAAGCACACTGAGAAAGATAAAACTGATGTCTTCAAGCTTTCGCATTTACTTATCTAAAGCCTCTCTTATCTGTCAAGGATCAGATGAATAATTTGGGGTTTTATTAAGATTATTTTTATTTTATTTATTTGAAAGAGTTACAGAGAGAGGTAGAGACAGAGAGAGAGGTTTTCCATCCACTGGTTCACTCCCTAGATGGCCGTAATGGCTAGAGCTGTGCCGATCCAAAGCCAGGAGCCAGGAGCTTCTTCTGGGTCTCCCATGTGGGTGCAGGGGCCCAAGCACTTGGGCCATCTTCTACTGCTATCACAGGCCATAGCAGAGAGCTGGATCAGAAAAAGAGCAGCCGAAACTAGAACCGGCGCCCATATAGGATGCCGGCGCTTCAGGCCAGCGCCGGCCCCGGATGACTAATTTTGTTATAGCATTCTTTAAACTGTGTAATGGCATTCTTACTTGTTCTCAATCACATTTGGGCTAATAAGCTACACTATTTTGTCAAGATAGTAAATTTCATATATTATTTACTGTTAAGGAATTTGGGGATTGGTTGTTTCTTTGCTATAATTCATCAGTCTTTCCTACTCTTGTCTTCCTTCTGGGTATATTCATCCTACAAATTGCTAAAACAGTTTTCCCTGGAACATTGATGAGAGAGAAATTTTCTATTCCTAATATCCAAGAACTTTATGATGTCATTGATTTTTACTTCCTATTTCTGTTGGTTGATACGAGCAAGAATTTTTTTTCTCTTGTTGGCATGAATACAAATTTCTTTTATTCTTATCCCCTCTTAAGGAGGAAAGGTTATTGTTGATAAAATAGATGATGTTCTTGAAAACATGGGATTCTCACTTGAAGAAGAAGAAATTGAGGAACTGTGCAAACACCTGCCAATTAATGGTGAGCATTCCATGTACAGAGTACCCTGTAAGAAAAACTTATTTTTCCGTGGAAACATCTCAAGTATATTTGTTAATTTCAGGCAAAAGTTCAAAAGTATATAGAGATCTATTACTGAAGAACTGAGAAATATAGTCTGTTAATATTACCCTAGATAAAATATCCACACTTGCTTATGTTTCTGCTACCAGAGTTTCCATGCCAGCAAATACCAAAATGGTCAGTGTTGGGGTTAAGTAGATAAGTTTTCTAATAAATTCATATTTTAGGGGAGGGAGGATAAAATAATGAAAGAATTCACAGAGCATTAAACAAAGAGAATAAAAGAAAACAGTGGAAATTGTTAAATGCTCTTTGTATAACAGCAAAATGTATATAACATATATCTAAGAATTATACTTAATAAATTCCTAGGTCTCAAACTTTAGATTCTCAGGATTGTGATCAAGTGGGTCTGGGGTTGAGTCCGCAAATCTTTATTTTACTTTTTTATTTTATTTATTTTATTTTAAGCAGAGTACAGAGAGAGAGATAGAAGGAAAGACAGAGAGAATGAGATCTTCCACCCTCTGGTTCACTCCTCAGATGGCTGTAACAATCAGCGCTGGGCCAGCCAAAGCCAAGAGCCAGGACCTTCATCCTGGTCTCCCACGTGGTGGCAGGGGCCCAAGAACTTAGACCATCTTAGTTACTTCCCCAGGTGCATTAGCAGAGAGTTGGATCAGAAGTGGAGCAGCCAGGACTTGAACTGTAGCTCGTAGGGGATGTCAGCATTGTAGGCAGCAGCTTAACCCACTGTGCTACGATGCTGGTCCCAAATCTTCATTTTACATAAACAATCTTGCTATAGTTATTTTTGTTGAAATAGCTAACCTTTACAATAAAAAGAAACATATATATTGATATATTCATTTGGGTTTAACAGCTTTTTACATGATTCTTCGCAACAAAATGTGATTAGAATACTGTTTAACTCTTCTTGAACATCTGTATTTTTAGTATCTGAAGATAATGCTATAGATTAATAGTCTGATATGTAACCCAGAACTACCGATTTACCCAAGCTTATCTAACATGTGGTCGTGCTTGAAATCCTAAGACTTTCTGCTTGCCAAGAAAGTAGTCTCTTATTTATTGCCTAGTCTAATTCTTTTTTGCACAACTTTGTGTAACACATGAGCCAAGTAAGATTTTGTAAAAGCTTCTGTTGGAATCAGAATATGGCCTCACCCTAAATTATCTAGAAGGCAGACCAGCTGAATATCTCAAAGTAAATATTACTAGAGTTTTGCTCTGTGAAGGTTAAAAAAAAACTGAATTTCAAAAATATAACTAAAGAGGCAAAGACACAGAAATAAACCAAAAGAATTGAAAGAACAGCTAGAGAAATATTTAAAATACTTCAAATAATTAGAAAAAAGTAGATTTCCATGTTTCAATGACATGCCGTATTGCTGAGCCTGAAGGTTTTCATAATCCAGCGATTGCTTTGACATCAGTGACAGCTGCCACAGCCACTTCATGTTGTCTGTTATTATATACCCAGCACTGAAAGGGCCTCTCATATAACAGATATCCAGCAAACGTTTGATGAATTTAAAAATGAAAACAATTTCTCGCCTTTCTTTTCTCTTCTATATCAATAAGTAAGGAACAAAAACAGAGTATTTGACTAAATATTATAACGTTTGTCATATTTAGATTATTTTTATCAATTCTGTGCTTCTGCACAGTGAAAACAAAATATCTAACTGGAAAAAACCCTAGGTGATGTTAAATCCTTAACACTTTACTTCACAGTTTAAGAATTTATGTAATTGGGGTTCTGCTTGCTGCTATAACAGAAAACCACAGACTGGGTGGCTTAAACAACAAGAGTTTGTTTTCTCGCAGTTCTGAAGTCTGGGAAGTCCAAGCTCAAGGGCAGTTTGGTTTCTAGTAAGATTCTCTTCCTGACTGGCAGACACGGCCTCCTCACGATGTCCTCACATGGTGGAGAGGAAAACACACAGATCCTCATCTTATAAAACCATAATATTATGGTTCATCTCATAAGTTCATTTAACTTTAATTGCCTTCTAAAAATATTACTCCAAATAGTCACATTGGAGGTTAGAGCTTCAACTTGTGGATCTGGGTGCAACATAATTCAATCCATAACAAGACCATATTTAAATTGTGTCTTATAGATGAGAAAAGAGTTCAAATGGATTCACTTCTGAGTGAAGTAGATGAATTTTTAGGTGAGTAAGAAAAAATGATGAGAAGACATAATAAAAATGATCTCTTACTGCTTAACAAGCAAAATTATTTTTGAAGTGTTTTCTGTTCTCCTGTCCCTTACATATTAATCCTGCTATTATATTAATCTGTGTACAACTAAAGCCATACTTTTTAAATTAAATGTTATTTATTATTATAATCAATTGTTACCTACATCTTACTTTTTTAAAAATGTATTTTTAATTTATTTAAGAGGTAGAGCTACAGACAGTGAGGAGAGACAGAGAGAAAGGTCTTCCTTCCGTTGGTTCACTCCCCAGATGGCTGCAATGGCCGGAGCTGCACCAATCTGAAGCCAGGAGCCAGGAGCTTCTTCCAGGTCTCCCATGCGGGTGCAGGGCCCCAAGAACTTGGGCCATCTTCTACTGCTTTCCCAGGCCATAGCAGAGAGCTGGATTGGAAGAGGGGCAGCCGGGACTAGAATCAGCGCCTATATGGGATGCTGGTGCCTCAGGCGGAGGATTAACCTACTGCACCATGGAGCCGGTCCCATCTTGCTTTTTTAAAAAGATTTTATTTATTTATTTGAGAGGTAGAATTAGAGAGAGAGAGAGAGAGGAAGAGACAGAAAGGCCTTTCATCCACTGGTTTACTCCCCATATGACCACAATGGCCAGAGCTGGGCTGATCAGAGGCCAGGAGCCAGGTGTTTCCTCCTGGTCTCCCATGTGTGTTCAGGAGCCCAAGCACTGGGCCACCCTCCACTGCCTTCCCAGGCCACCTCAGAGAGCTGGATTGAAAGAACATCAGCCAGCACATGAACTGGTGCCCATATGGAATGCCGGCATGGCAGGCAGAAGTTTAGCCTGCTGCACTACAGCACTGGCCCCCTATATCTTATTTTCAAAGCCACACTGTAATGCCTAAATAACAAACTATATATTCTTTGTAATTTTTCAATAATACAATTTATTTTTATTTATTTATTTTCATTTTATTTGAAAGGCAGAAAAAATGAGATGGAGACAGAGAGATCTTCCGTCCATTTGTTCACTCCCTGTCCTAGTCCACTTTTCATTACTTAAACTGAAATGCATGAGAGGAGCTTCTTTGGAAAGAAAAGGTGTATTTCAGTTTACAATTGAGGTTACAGGATCAGGCAACCCCATAGTCTGACATCTTATGGAGGCTATTTATGGCAGGTGCAGTGGCAATGATCACACTGTAAGGCAGGAAGCAGAGACAGAAAACCTAGTATGACCTTGAACCAAAATAAATCAAACCTCTCAAGAGAACCACCTTCCAAGAGCATGCCCCAGTGACCCAAAGTCCCACCTCTCAGGTGCCACCATTAGATCAAGTCACTACCCTTTTTTTTTAATATTTATTTATTTGAAAGTCAGAGTTACACAGAGAGAAGGAGAGGCAGAGAGAGAGACAGAGAGAATGAATTAGTTTTTCCATCTGCTGGTTCACTCCCCAACTGGCCACAATGGCCGGAGCTGTGCTGATCTGAAGCCAGGAGCCAGGAGCTTCTTCTAGGTCTCCCACATAGATACAGGGGCCCAAGGCCTTGGGCCATCTTCTACTGCTTTCCCAGGCCAGAGAAGAGAGCTGGATTGGAAAAGGAGCAGCAGGGTCCTGAACTGGCACCCACATGGGATGCCGGCACTGCAGGCGGTGGCTTTACCTGCTACACCACAGCGCTGGCCCCAAGTCTCTGCCCTTAATCAATCAACCATTAACATTCAGACATCGGAATTTAAACAGCTGCATGAGTTTTGGGTAGACAAATCTTGCTGTACCTAGAACGCTCCACAAATGCCTGTAACAGCTGAGATTGAGCCAGGCTGAAACCAGGAAACGGGAACTCAATCTAGGTCTCCCACACGGGTAGCAAGGATACATACACTTGAACCATCACCTACTGCCTCCCAGAGTGTTTGTTAGAAGGAAGCTGGAATTTTAAGTAGAGCTAGGACTTAGACCTTGGCACTCTGATATAGGATGCAAGTATCAAAGAGGCATCTTATCTGCTGTGCCAAATACCTGTCCCAATAATAAAAATTCTGTTTCTACTGTTTTAATAGCAAGATGGCAAGGCAAATTAGATATACAGGTAATGTGACCACTGTAAACAAAGTCATAATTCAGGAAAAAATAAAACCATAGAGCAAATATTACATGCTGGAAAAATTATTTATACCAGCTCACTCATTGGTCTTGAAAACAAATGATTTTCTTTCTGCTGTATTGTTTCTTGTTTCCAAAACTGAATGGCTTATTTTACCAGGAAGAAGCTGTGTTTATGAAATTCCCCTAATAATTCTATTAAGTGGATGACATTCACTGTTTCTGTTGCGTTTTATGCTGTGTTTAAGGATTATGCTACATAAACATAGTTAGTTTTATTTATTATTATTTAAATTTGGAATTTGACTTTTTACCATTATATTCCTTATTAAGGAAAAGAAATTGACCATGAGGACCTGGAAAACATTCTTAAAAACATAGGATTAAGACATCGCCTGAAGGAAAACAATGTCTTAATGAAAAGTTTGCCAATTGATTGTAAGCATTTAATTTAATTATTCACTTATCTAATAAATGTTTATTGGTTTTCATTGGTACTAGACTTATATCAGGCTCTGAGTCACAAATATGAATAAGACAAAGTACCTGTCCTAAGAGAATTCAATGTGTAGATGGACAGCATGTATAAGCAATATGATACACTATGGTAAGTGCTATATTATCAATAAATACATACTACTATGAAAGTACAAAGGAGAGATTGACCAACCTATGCCTAGATACACCAAGACGTCACACAGTGGATATTATTTCAGATCAGCCTGAAGTTTGTTAGTGGGAGATGACAAGAACTAAAAGGGAAAGCATAAAAAAGGCAAGAGGTGCACCTGCCCATGGCAAGTTTAGGGAACCACGTATGATCTTATGTTGACATGGTGTAGAAGATGCAGTGGCATTTCTTTTCATATTCACGGTTTTGGGTTGGAAATCAGACTTTTTAGATAATACATTATAGAGACTCTAGATACTGATCACTCTGCCCCCAAGGTTTGTTATTATTTACTTGTTTAATGATTGGCTGAATTATTTTAGTGAAGTCTTCCCTCTTGAAATATTATAATGTTTAATAATTATTTTATTATTAAGTTCTAATTTTATTACATCATTGTCAAGGACTACATTCTTTGTGATGCTGATCCCTGAGAAATGAGGGTTTTTGAGTTGTTCCATGAGTGTTCAAAAGAGTGAAAAATTTTTGTTAGTAAATGTGCTTAAACATTAATTGTATTTTTTGTTCAAGTTTTTAATATTACTTCTGTTTATCTTCTATTAATGCCTTTTTTGAAAATTATTTATTTGAAGAGGAGAGAGAGAGAGAGAGATCTTCCATCTGCTGGTTCACTCTCCAAATGGCTATAACGTCTGGGGTTGGTCTACAAAGTCAGGGACCCTGAGCTAGCCCTGAGCTCTATTTGGGTCTCCCTGACATGGGGCAGGGTCCCAAGTAATTGGGTCATCTTTTGCTGCTTTCCTAAGCACATTAACAGGGAGCTGGATCAAAAGCGGAACAGACGAGACTTGAACCAGCAATCTGATGTGGGATGCCAGCATTGTAGCCAGCAGCTTAGCTCATTGTATCATGATGCTGGCCCCTCGTTATTTCTTTTATTTTTGTTTGCATCCTTAATGTTTCTAAGTGGACTATTAAAAATCTCCGGGTACAATTACTAATACAAGTGTTTCTGCTTGTAGTGGTCAATTGCTGCTTTATGTATTAATTTTGAGGCCATATTGTTAGGTATGTACATATTTATGATGAAGTTTTTTTTTTCTATTTGCCCTCTTACAGATATATCCCAGCCTTCTTTGTCCCTTGATCAAATTTCAGGATCTTAGCTTCAACCTAAGCCAATCCCAGCTGTAGCAGGTATTTGGAGAGTGAACCAGTATCTGCTATCCATCTGTCTCTCTGCCTTCAAATAAAATTGAAGAAAAATAAATGAATATTTTAAAAAACAATAGTTCTAGGAAGCCCTTATTAAACAAAAAGTTTCCCCAATTGATTCTTTTACTGCAACAATCAGCAGTCCTCCATTTTAAACTGTTTTACACATACACCCATACAGCCTTCCATTTCCCAGAAGTTTTGTTGTGGCTTTTGTCTTGGGTCCTAGAATCTAAGTTTCTTCTCAGAGTTTAGCTACTCCAGATTTGATTTTTGTATGTAGGGAGCCAGAAACTCATCCTAATTCACTGTCTGTGGGACTAGAAGTCAGTATTTGAATTTATGTAAAATATGAATCCTGTGATAGAAAAAATCTCTCTTTAAAGGATTAACTTAAAGAAGAGTTTATTTTCATGGTCTCATCAACGAAAATTTCTAAAACAATATACATTTTATGTCATGTGGAAAATAAATAGAAATGTTCAATATTGACATTTAAAGAAATACTGTCATGGTCATAAGTTTTTTGACTCAGCAATCTCTTCACTCACAAATTCCACTTTATTTAATGTTATTCTAGGGAACACTAGTATGTATGAGATTAGGCAGAGGGGTAGAAGAGCAGAAAGCAGAATAAAATAGAGATGTGAGAAAAGTATGCTAAGTTACTACTGTTCATTGTTTTGATTGTTTTAAGACTTTTCTTCTATTGGTTTAACTCTTATTTTGCATATAAATAGAAACAACATTGAATAAAAATTCAAGAGTTATTCTTTCTGAAATGTGTGATTATTTCAGCAGGTCTCCTTATCAATCATTATACCCTGCCTTGTCTTACAGCTGCTGGAAGGTTGTATAAGCATAGATTGCTGGATGGCATAAGGTCTCTCAAAGGTAAGTGAGAAATCAGGTAAAAATAAGAGGACTTATGTTCTACATTTACTTTCTTAAAACTGCATGTATTTTGGGTGATGACAAATTTGTCAACCTATTTACTTATTGTTTGTATCTCATCATTTATGTCTTTGAACATTACTACATTTGAAGAAATGGTTTTTAACTATCCCTATATTTCAAGTCTATTTTCTGAATAGAATTATAAAGGTAGTTTCTTTCTGGAATGCACCAGACTTGCCTAACCCTAGTTTCTTCCTTGGAAGTGTCTCATGACAGCTGTAGTCAGATCCTCTGGGGAAAAAACTAGGAAGTGCGTCCTGTTTCTGAGTCACATAACAGTTCTTTTTATGTAAATGACTGTTGTTCACCCGCAGATTAACATATGGACATGCCTAGTATCTTTAATTTTATCATCTTTATTTGCTTCTCATTCCCATTCTCATTTTTCTAAGGAGTAAAAGTTGATTCTAAAGAGCTAGAACCCTTCATGAAAAAGATGGGCTTTGTGCTTGAGGAAGGAGAATACAAAGATCTGACAAAAAACCTGCCAATTGACGGTGAGTTGCTCCTTCAATGAAACTTTGGATTCATGTTTCAGAACTTCTGAAAGTATATTTAGACTTACAGAGACTTTTAAAAATTAAAAGATGGGGTCCAGGGGCTGGCACTGTGGCTAGTAGGTTAAGCTTCTGACTGCAGTGCTAGCATCCCATATGCGCTCTGGTTCCAGTCCAGCTGCTCTACTTCCAATCCAGTTCCCTGCTAATGGCCTGGGAAAGCAGTGTAAGATGGGACATGTGCTTGGGCCCTTACACCCTTGTGGGAGACCTGGAGGAAGCTCCTGGCTCCTGGCTTTGGATCAGCCCAGCTCTGGCCATTGTGGCCATTTGAGGAGTGAATCAGCAGATGGAAGACCTCTCTCTGTCTTTCCCTCCCTCTGTCTGTAGCTCTGTGAAGGAAGGAAGGAAGGAAGGAAGGAAGGAAGGAAGGAAGGAGAGGGGAGGGGAGGGGAGGGGAGGGAGAGGAGGGAGGGGAAGAAGGAAAGGGGGAAGGGGAAAAGGGAAGGGGAGAAGGAGGGGGAGAAAGAGGGGTCCAGTCCTCAAGAATTCATCAATTCATGCAGTAGACTTTACTGCATACCTAATAAGCTATTAAAACTATAAAAACAAAATAACAGATATTCTTAACTTTCAGAGTTCATAGAATAAGAAGGAATTTTACATGCCAACAGGCCTGATATCATAATGCATGTGGTTATGCTATAATACTGAAAACATTTTCGGTGGGATTCAAATTGGTAAAAACGTTAAGCTTGCCAGGGCAAAGATCACAGGAAAAGCTTTTCAGAAGAGGGGTAGAGATTCTCCAGTTTAAAAAAAATAGGCATTCCAGAGGAGAAGAACAATACACACAAAAACATAAATACATGGAAAGTGATGGGATGATAGGAGAAAGGCGAGTATTTCCTTACTACTACAAGATAGACTTCATGGCATACAATGATGGGACAAAGACTGGACAGGTAGGCTACCAAGGCTGAACACCTGAAAGGACCTTAACCTATGCTGTGGAGTTTAACCTCATCCTTTTGGGTCAGTTTCAATAATTTGTGCCTTTCTAGAAAAATGTCCACTTCATTTAAGTTGTCTAATTTGTTGCTGTGAAATTGTTCATTATATTCCTTTAAAATTATTTTAACTTCTTTACAGTCAGTGGTGATTCAACTTTTATTTAGTCTAAATAAAGGTTTGTAAATTTTGTTGACCTTTGCAAAAAAAAATCAATGTTTTCCACTAAGTTTCTTTTTCTGTTTTATTGATTTTAGCTCTTATCTTTCCTTCTTTCCACTTACTCTCCTTTTTCTTGATTCTTAGGATTAAAGTTTGGATTATTTAAGATCTTATTTTCTAATTTAGATGTTTACAACTACAGATTTTCCTCTAAGTACTGCTTTGGCTACATCCCAGATTTTTCATATATTTTGCTTTCATTTCATTCAATTCAAAATACTTTTTGTTTTCCCATATGATTTGTTGGCCCATGGATTACTTAGAGATGTGCTGCTTAATTTCTAAATTTACTAAATTTTCCTCTATGTTGATTTTCAATTATTCCTTTGTAGTCAAAAAACATACTTTCTATGATTTCAGTCCTTTCAAACTGCATGAGGCTTGTTCCATGGCAGATAATATTCTTCAATATTCTTTATCCTATTGATTTTATGTTTAGTAGCTCTATATATCATTGAGTGGAATATTGAAGTTTCCAACTATTTTGCTTGAATTGTCTATTCTTGTCTTCAATTTTAGCCTTCATACTGTAGGTATGGTAGGCAGTGGTATATCTAAAGTATTTATTGTTTGGAAACTCAGTGCTAATGGTAATTTAGAAGGCATTACTGGAAGCAAACACTCAAATTTAGAAGATATTTCCATGACTTAGTAAGAGATGGTGAGAGCTTGGGAAAGGAAATTGAACTTGATGGATAAGAAAATGATTAGGAAATATTTTAGAATTTAAATTTTTTAAATTAATTTTCAATTTAACTTTACAACAAATTAATAAGGCTTAGAACTGGTTATATATCAGTTTTTAAAAGAATGGAAAATTTTAGGAAGGGATGTCTTGATGTTAAGTCATCAATCACAGGTTATTTCAAGAATTTAAAAAGAGTTTCAGGTTATGATTTCTCTTTTATTGTTGGTTTTTTTTTTTTGGGGGGGGGGGGTGAAAGGCAAAGTTACAGAGAGGCAGAGGCAGAGAGAGAAAGAGAGTTTGTTTTTCCATCCACTGATTCACTCCCTAATGGCCGCAACGGCCAGAGCTGGGCCAATCTGAAGCCAGGAGCCAGGAGCTTCTTCTAGGTCTCCCATGCAGGTTCAGGGGCCCAAGGATCCAAGCCACCTTCTATAACTTTCCCAGGACATAGCAGAGAGCTGGATCAGAAGTAGAGCAGCCAGGACTTGAACGGCGCCCATATAGGATGCTGGCACTGCAGGCAGCAGCTTTACCCACTATGTCACATTGCCACCCCTCAGGTTACAATTTCAAGAGAATAGTTTCAGTTTTGCATTCAAGTTGCATTCAAGATATCTATAGAACATTGAGTTATAAATATACATAAAGATAGTTGGATATCTATCTTTAATAATTCACTTTAATAATTATTAAAACACTTTAATAATTCAAATTTAGGGGCCAGCGCTGTGACACAGCGGGTTAACGCCCTGGCCTGAAGCACCAGCATCCCATATGGGCACTGGTTAAAGACCTAGCTGCTCCTCTTCCGATCTGGCTCTCTGCTCTGGCCTGGGAAAGCAGTAGAAGATGGCCCAAGTCCTTGGGCCCCTGCACCCACGTGGGAGACCTGGAAGAAGCTCCTGGCTCCTGGCTTCGAATCAGTGCAGCTCCGGCTTTTGCAGCCATCTAGGGAGTGAACCATCAGATGGAAGACCTCTCTCTCTCTCTCTCTCTCTCTCTCTCTCTCTCTCCCCCTCCTCTCTCTGTGTAATTCTGACTTTCAAATAAATAAATAAATCTTTTAAAAAATAATTCAAATTTAGCTAAGCGTTAGCAATGTGTCAGAACACTGATGAAATTATTAGCAGGCTGAAAGGAAAGGCAAATAGATAAATAAATGGAGGGAACATATGATAAGGAAAGTTTGAATGTAATAAGCAGAATGAGAAGGAAAACCATATTAAGGTAAATATAAATCTTTAAAAACAAATGCTATGGCCAGTGCTATGGCACAGCAGGTTAAAGCCACCATCTGCATCGCCAGCATCCCATATGGGCACCAGTTCAAGTCTCAGCTGTAGCACTTCCAATCCAGCTCCCTGCAAATGTGCCTGGGAAAGCAGCGGAAGATGGCCTATGTATTTGGGCCCCTGCATCCATGTAGGAGACCAAGATAAACCTCCTGACCCCTAGCCCAGCCCCAGCCATTATGGCCATTTGGGTAGTGAACCTAGAAGATCTCAATCTCTCTCTCTGTCTCACCTTCTCTCTCTGAAACTCTGCCTTTCACATAAATAAATACATCTTTTTTTAAAATGCCAATGACATAATGAAATGTTTCCACTCAGTACAATTTTAATGTAAGAAGTTGGGATTGGGACCCAAACATTTAACATATGGGTCTCTGTGGGACATTCAGTATCCAAATGGATACACAAAACATAAATACATGAGAATGAATAAGACATCTTCCTCTGAGGCAGTGACCATCTGTCATGCTGTCTATTTTCAGTAGCCTGATTTAAAAGAAAAGTACAAAATAAATATTAAAAATATTTAAATATTGTTAAAGTTCCATAGGTTGATCAAAGCTCTTTTATATGTGAAAGAAAAACAGCCTAAGCTATCCTGTGGATTCAGGATAAAAATATGCATTGGCAGTGCTCTGTGTCAGATAATTCCTATTGGGAAATTTGTGGTCGAAGTTGCTTTCCGGTCTTAAAATCCTAAAATAGAGTTCTTCCAGACAATGCAGAGAGGGCTGCTCTTTGAGTGTTGGTCTAGAATTCTACTAGATGGAGTTCACTATCTGATTAGAATAAAAAGTAATATTAGAAATGGGAAGTAAGTATCCTTTTGAATAATCATACTTGTTTTTTCACATTTTCCATTTGGAATGTGTTACTCTCCCTCTTCGTGGAGGAACGACACTAGACCCTGCCTAGGCTTCCTATCCGAGTCACGGCACCATTATGTCGCTCCCCCTCTTCGTGGAGGAGCGACACTGGACCCTGCGCTGTTCTTTTGTCTGCTCGGCCCTCCCCGGGTTTGCTGCTGGTTCTTCCCGGGTTGGCTACCGTCCCTTCCACCTCCGTGGAAGGGCGGTTCCCCCTGCCATTTTCCCCACTTCCGCGGGGGAGCGGCACACCGCCGGCCGGCTCTCTCGGGGGCTGCTCAGATGTTCCTCAGGTGTTCCTGGTGCATGTTGTCTTTCTCCTCCTTTATAGTCCTCTTCCACCAATCCCAACTCTGCTACCCACACGCCGAGTACGCTGCTCTCCTCCAATCAGGAGCAGGTCCTACAGTTTATTGGTTGAACTGGAGGCAGCTGTGTAGAAGCTGTTTACTCCTCTCCCAGCACCATATTGTGGGAGAGCAGATGCATAGAATAAGTCTTAATTTCAGTAACTTAGTCTAGTCCGAGTTGCTCCCCACAGGAATGAAAACAGGATAAATCTAGAGAAAAATCATAAAAATGTGTATATTTATTTTATACCTATATTTCTTTCTATTATCATCTTCATGCAAACAATTCTGTCTTGTCTTTCAGATTCAGGAGAGGTTAACATGGATGCAGTAATGGATGAAGGCAGTCTTTTTACAGGTTGGTTAGATTTTTGATGAACTGATTATTAAATGTCTATTATATTCCACAAAAAAACAACTTTATAGTAGTTTATATCATTGACACAGGAGAAAACATATATATGTAAACAGAAATGCAATAAAATATTGTAGGTACAATGTTGAAAGTCTGTGCAAGTAAAAAAGGGGGCAAAACGGTCACTTGCACCTGAGAAATAAAGGTTGAGAAATGATTTGATAGAGTGGGCACCAACACATGAGCTGATTCTTAAAAGAAGTGTCAATGTTCTCTGAACAGCAGGAAGCAGAAACATCTACCAAAAGGAAAGGAACACTGGTATGATGAGGGACTCAAGGAGAACATTGATGATTTGGTATAACTTTGCTAAAGAACATGAACTAGAGTTTATCAGGAGTACATGAAGATATTTCTGAGAAGCACCAAGAGACTAATCACAATTGGATATCAGAATAACAGCAATTTTTCACAGGATTATATAATACTCATTAGTTGGACCAGTTTAGAACTTAGGCTGATGTACCAAAGAATGAAAGTGTAGTGAGTTTAAAATGTGTAGTCAAGAGAGTTGTTAAGTGGCTTAGTGTGTATAGGGGAGGAAATGAAGTTTTGGTGGAAATTATGGACTTGAAGAAAAGTGAATTAAAGTTTCTATGAGATTATAATAGGTGTGGTATGAGTAAGGACGTAAAAGAAGTACTATAGAAGAATGTGAGATTATGGCCAGAAGTTAATATGTTAGAATTTAAGATTTTAGAAGTGCAGTTCTGGGGCTGGTGTCATGGTATAGCAGGTAAAGCCACCACCTACACTGCCAGCATCCCATGTGGGCACCGTTTCGAGTCCCAGCTATTCCACTTCCAATCCACTTCCCTGATAATGGCCTGGGAAAGTAATGGAAGAATTCTCAAGTGCTTGGGCCCCTGCACCCATGTGGGAGACCCAGAAGAAGCTCCTGGCTCCTGGACCCTGGCTTCAGATCAGCCCAGCCCTAGCAGGTGCAGCCGTTTGGGTTATAAAACAGTGAAAGATCTTTCTCCCTCTCTCTCTCTCTCTCTCTCTCTCTCTCTCTCTCTTTCTGACTTTCAAATAAGTAAATAAATCTCTTTTTTAAAAAAGTGGAGCACTTCTAGGAGATGACAAAATTCAGGATGAGTTCATGATAGTTAACTCATATAGAATTTAAGAGATAGTCAGTAAGGACAAGAAGGTCAGGAAGTTTGGGTCCTTAACTGTTGGATGAGATGTCCATATAAAGGCTGGAATTCTTTAATGATGGCATGAGTTTGGGTGGAGAACGACTATGGGTCACAGAAAAAGTTTCTGAATTGACTGTGAAATCAATAGGTGACCAAAAAAAGGAGACCAAATTTTCTAAGCTTCAAAAGAATTGTTTGGTGTGGGTACAAAGCAGCAATGGCAGCCTAGGAGAATGTCAAGCCTTGAGACCAATGAGGTATATAAAAATGAGCAACTTGCACTAACAGGCACTAGGACAGTCTGTTATGAAGAGGCGAAGTGTAGCTTGTAAGAAAGGAAAGGAAAAGCCTGTAAAGAAATGAGGTGTAAAGAAATCCGTATCTGAGGAAGGCACTGTGTGGGAAGGGTCAAAACGAAGCCTAGCAATGGAAAAGAAAGTTCAGGTGGTAAAGCAAATAGACTGCAGAGGAAAAAACATTTTAAAGGGCTTTTAGGAAACAGGAGTTGTGTGGGTAAAGCATACTGTTGACCAACGCCCTTGAGGCAGAAGGTCAATGTCTTATCAAATGTTTGCAGTTACTCTGCTGTGTCTGGAGAGTCCTTCTCTTCAGCTGGTTACAGGAAAATATTAGAAACCTACGGTCCAAGGCTTCACAGGAGAATCTGAAGCATTTTGAGAGAAACCACCCTGGCACACACTTTCTCCTGGGTACTCCACAGATGATAGGCTCACTCCTCAGGTGTTTCCCTCACCGTGGTTCTAGAGGATGGGAAGCAAGAGTTTTCTATGCTGGAACTGAAAGTGAGTGAGACATCCAAATTGTCTGCCTAAGCTGCATCTATGAGCTGCAGAAAAGAGCCACCGTGAGGGAAAACCGCAAGCCATCCTGCAAGCAGATGGGAAGAGTTGCAAGGGGCAAGGATAAATGGTGATTTCCATCCTCATAACTAGGAACTAAAACCAGATTAATTACTAAACACACCTGTCAGCTTTGTGTCTTACCCTTACTTTTGAGAGCTGAGTGATCGTTGATCCTCTAGAATACTTTATATTAAAGTCCTTAGAATAAAAAATCTGTACATGTTAGTTTTTCTGTGACAGAAAAATAGACAAGAGCTTGGGAGATTTCACCTAACTTCCTGGACACCTTTATGGAAAGAACTTCAGAGAAAGTAGACTGCATGCTAGTTGCCACGAAGAAGAGAGAAAAGCAGTCTCATTGAATCCTGAGACACAACAGAAAGCTCAGCTGGCTTAAGAAGCCTCTGTCTACAGACAAAGGAAATAGAACACTGTCAAACCAATGGTTAAGAATGTTATACTATTGGCCAGCGCCACGGCTCACTAGGCTAATCCTCCGCCTTGCGGCGCCGGCACACTGGGTTCTAGTCCCGGTCGGGGCGCCGGAGTCTGTCCCGGTTGCCCCTCTTCCAGGCCAGCTCTCTGCTGTGGCCAAGGAGTGCAGTGGAAAAATGGCCCGAGTGCTTGGGCCCTGCACCCCATGGGAGACCAGGAGAAGGCACCTGGCTCCTGGCTTCGGATCAGCGCGATGCGCTGGCCGCAGCAGCCACTGGAGGGTGAACCAACAGCAAAGGAAAACCTTTCTCTCTGTATCTCTCTCTCTCACTGTCCACTCTGCCTGTCAAAAAAAAAGAAAAAAGAAAAAAGAAAGAAAGAAAGTAAAGCAGCCAGGACTCAAGCTGGTGCCCATATGGGATACCAGAGTCATAGGCAGGTGACTTTACCCACTACACCATAGCACTGGCCCCATCATTGTGTTCTTAGAATTGTATCTGCAAATCACATTGAATCTGTTCTAAATGGCTAATTTAAAAAATTTATAAAATTTTTTTATTTTAATTTTAATCAGTTTTAACAGATTCAATATGATTTGTAGATACAAGTCTAAGAACATAATGAAATTGCCCTCCTCCCTCCTTCCCTATCTCCTTTCCACTTCCTTCCTTCTACTCTTTTTTCTTTTTTTAGTTTTTGAGTAAACCTATTTTAAATTTACATTACAGTAAAAAGGCTTAATACTTCACTGAATAAGAGGTTTAAAAAATAAAAAGTTAAAAGACGTTAGTTTAGTGGAAATATAGACAATGACTATATATAATAATTGAATGTATAAATAATTGAACATAAATAAATTTTAATTTTTTTTTACTTTTTGAAAGGCAGAGAATTACAAATTCCAGTGAAGATGTGAAGAAAGGGACACTGTTATACACTGTTGGTGGGATTGTAAATTAGTACAGGCACTGTGGCAAACAGCATGGAGGTTTCTTTAAAAACTCGAAATAGACCTGTCATATGATATAACATTCCCACTACTGGATACATATCACAAAGATATGAACTCACTGAGTCAAGAGATACCTGCTCCACCATGTTTATAGCAGCACTGTTCACCAAAGTCAAAATACGTAATCAGTCAAGGTGTCCATCATCAGATTAATAAATAAAGAAAATTTTATTTCCACACAATGGAATACTATTCAGCTATAAAAAAAGAATAAAATCCTATCATTTGTAGCAAAATGGATGGAATCAGAGGATATCATGTTGAATGAAATAAGCTAGACATAGACAAATACTGTATGTTCTCCCTTAAATGTGAAAATTCTCTTCCTTAAATACAAAAATTTAAAAAAACTCAATCTGGACAAAGAATATTGATTACTAGAAGCTAGAAGTGGAGAATAAAAGGAGTTTGGATAAAACAAAATAGGGGAAGCTGGGTGTGGTTCATTAATTGTGACAGAGAGGCTAGTATGAGATGCTGATGACAGGGAAAGTGGAGTGAGCATTAATAGAAACTCCTTATAATATTACCTTACACTTGTTGTTTTGTAAGGGTAAAACTATTCTGAAATAAAATGTTAAGACAGGAGAGCCAACAAACAGCAACTTGAGATCAAATAATTTTGACTTATCTTGCTTTATTTGGGGGCTTTAAATTAAATAATTGCTCGTCAAAAAAAAAAAAAGGAAAGAATTGAGTGGTCTTGAGGCATATAGTGCAATAACATGGGATTAAGAAGACTATAAAACCTTCACCTTTCATAGTGATGACCATGTTTCTGTGTGCAGCACATCCTTAAGCATCTTCTGCAGGGCTACATAGGTGGTGACAAATTCTATCAATTTTTGTTTGTCATGAAAGGTCTTTATTTCACCTTCACTCATTAATGAGAGTTTTGGATGGTATAGTGATTCTGGGTTAACAGTTTTCTTTTTTCTCTTAAGACTTGGAATGTATCTTGCTGTTCTCTCCTAGCCTGTAGGGTTTCTGATGAGAAGTCCACTGTGAGTCTAATTGGAGATCCTCTGAAAGTAATTGGTATTTCTCTCATTCACAATTTAGAATCTTTTCCTTATGTTTTACTATGGAGAGTTGGATTACAGTGTGTCATGGCAAAGATCTTTCTGGTCATGTCTATTAGGAGTTCTGTGTGCTTTCTATACTTGGATGTTTCTTTCTTTCTCCAAATTGGGGAATTTTTCTGTTATTACTTCACTAAAAAGGTTTTCTAATACTTTCTGTCTTTCCATGCCTTCAGGAACTCCTAGAACCCATATGTTGGATCATTTGATAGCATCCCATAGATTCCCAACAGTGTTTTTTAGTTTTCTAATTTCTTCCTGTGTGTGGCCTGACTGTATAATTTTCTGTGCTTTGTCTTTTAAGTCGGATATTCTCTCTTCTGCTTCACAGATCCTGTTGTAAGGCTTTCCATTGATTTTTCTTGTTCTATTGAATTCTTCATTTCCAAGATATCATTTTGCTTTCTCTTTAAGATTCACTTTTGGCCGGTGCCACGGCTCAACAGGCTAATCCTCCGCCTAGCAGCGCCGGCACACCAGGTTCTAGTCCCGGTCGGGGCGCCAGATTCTGTCCCGGTTGCCCCTCTTCCAGGCCAGCTCTCTGCTGTGGCCTGGGAGTGAGGTGGAGGATGGCCCAGGTGCTTGGGCCCTGCACCCCATGGGAGACCAGGATAGCACCTGGCTCCTGCCTTCGGATTGGCACGGTGCGCCGGCCGCAGCACGCTGGCCGCGCCAGCCATTGGAGGGTGAACCAACGGCAAAAGGAAGACCTTTCTCTCTGTCTCTCTCTCTCACTGTCCACTCTGCCTGGTTAAAAAAAAAATTCAATTTTGTGGGAGAAATTTTCTTTCTTGTCATGTATGGATTTCATTAGTTCATGCATTTTCTTCTGATTACTTCTAAGTAATCCTATGATCAATTTTTTGAATTCCATTTCTGGCATTTCTTCATTCTCATCATTTTCACAATCTAGTATTATAGTGTTGTGTTCTTTTTAGGGCATCATGTTGTCTTCCTTATTCTTGTTTCTTGAATTGATGCATTTTTTTTCAGCACCTGTGGAAATACTCATTGGTTTCTTCTTTGTTTTTTCACTGTGGCAGTTTTTATCTTTGGACTGTGTCTGAGTGGATTAGTGGAGTGTCTGCTTTCAGGGAATACCTACTGGCATGTGGTAGGTGTGGCCAAGGAGCTCTGTTCAGTAAAGGGCATGTCTGAGGTGACACATCAGGTTTGGCGAGGTAAATCTCTTTTTTTTTTTTTTAATAGAAGGGAGGTTTGTTCTTGTCTGTTGACGTAGACTCAGCTGAGCTCCTCTCCTCAAAGGAGATCATTGCCTGGGCACTAGCCACAGTGGGTGTTTTATTTGTCCACTCTGCCACAAGGACCACACAAAGGATCTGTTCAGTCCTCAGTGTAAGCTCAGATTCCCCAGCAATGTCCTTCACCAGTTCACCAGGGAGCCCTGATCACGTGGAGCCTCCCCCAGTGACTGCCCAAAGTCCCAGCCACATCCCGAGTCCTCTCACACAACCTCAGTGTTTTCACAGTCCTGGCACATAAGCCTCTCAGTAACGAGCACCCAGCCTCCTGTCTGTTCTCCCCACTAGACTCAGGAGTCTCAGCTTGGCTGGTTGCTGGGTGCAGCTGTTATGTATGTCCAAAATGGTGCCTGCTGCCTGTCAGCTTGTTACTGGATGCCATTGCAGGGTGACTGGGGAGAGAGAAAACGTGCCTCCTCTTTATTTTTCCTCTTCTAGTTAGGCAGGTACACTATCCCCCACAGGGATCCAAGCTGGATTCCCTCTAGGCTTTTCCTGCACCTTTTTTGCCAGTAACTTGGGCTGCTGCAGTCTAGTCTCACCTCACTCTCCAATGCTAGTACAAGGCTCTCAGCTGATGGAGTCCTGAGTTGTATGTGTCCTTGCCTTCCAAGTAGGTCCACTGTGTCCCTCCAATTTGCATAGAGTTTCCTCTGCTGTTTTCTCCCAAACTCTTCCCTGCGACTTGCACTCTCCACTTTTTTTAAACTATCTTCTCATAGATTAGAGCAGCAAGCTCCCTCCCTACTCTGCCATCTTAATCACAGCCTAACTTTAATCATTACTCTTTTAGCCAAAAAGCTCTAGGATTGTGTTTTAATAGCCAGAATTCTTTTCATGTTTAATTAATGTTTAATCAATAAATAATGCTGTACAGGTATATTTCATAATGTAGAATCATTATTTTTCCAATTTTAAAACTTAATAACTTTTTACTTTTTAAAGGTGAAAAGATTAATGTTAGTAACCTGAAAAACTTTCTGGAAAATATGGGGATAAAACTCAAAGAAGATAAAGAGATGCACCTGCTGAATAATCTGCCAACTGATAGTGAGTATTAAAAAAATCGTAGGGGTGGCCAGCGCCGTGGCTTACTAGGCTAATCCTCTGCCTGTGGCACCTGCACCCCGGGTTCTAGTCCTAGTCGGGGCACCGGAATCTGTCCCGGTTGCTCCTCTTCCTGTCCAGCTCTCTGCTGTGGCCCAGGAGTGCAGTGGAGGATGGCCCAAGTGCTTGGGTCCTGCACCCCATGGGAGAACAGGAGAAACGCCTGGCTCCTGCCTTCGGATCAGTATGGTGCGCCGGTCACAGCGTGCTGGCTGCAGCGGCCTTTGGGGGGTGAACCAACGGAAGGAAGACCTTTCTCTCTGTCTCTCTCTCTCACTGTCCACTCTGCCTATCAAAAAAAAAAGAAAAAGAAAAAGAAAAAGAAAAGAAAAGAGCTCACATCCTACACCAGAGTACCTTGGTTCAATTCCTAGCTTCAGCTTCTGATTCCTGATAATGAGAACCTTGAGGAGCCCTGGTTATGGCTCAAATAGTTGGTTTCCTGTAACCCACACAAGAAACCTGGATTGAGTTCCTGACTCTTAGCTTAGGTCTCAGCTATGTCAGCATTTAGGGAGTGGGCTAGCAGATAGGACTTTGTGTGTGTGTGTGGGTGTGTAACACTCAAATAAAGGAATGCACTTGGTGTAGAAGTTAAGATGCTTCCTGAGACACCCATACCTCAGATTGCCTAGGCTGCAATCCGAGTTCCACTTCTGATTCCAGCTTCCTGCCGATGTGCACCATGGGAGGCAGCAAGTGATGGCTCAAGTATTTGGGTCCCTGCCACCCATGTAAAAGATGCAAATTAAACTCTCTCTTGGATTCACCTGGCCCAGCCCTAGCTGTTGCAAGCATTTTGGGAGCAAATAAGTAGATGAGATCTCTCTCTTTCTCTCTTTCACATAATAAAATAATTACTTTAATATACCATAATAGCCTTTGAAGAAGGTTGAGCATATGAACTTTTGTAACTCTGTGTGTAAGAAATGTTCCATCCCTCCCACTACCAAAAGGATTTCATCAAGTTGAGGGCTGTTTTAATTCCTGAGTTTTATTCTTGAAAGTGAAAGTATATAAATTTTTAGAATAAGACATTTGAAAGTCTGTTTTATAAATTATGCAAGTTTATGCTATTTTTGTTTATTTTTATTTATTTATTTATTTTTATTTTTTGACAGGCAGAGTGGACAGTGAGAGAGAGAGAGAGAGAGAAAGGTCTTCCTTTGCCGTTGATTCACCCTCCAATGGCTGCCGCGGCCGGCGCACCGCACTGATCCAATGGTAGGAGCCAGGTACTTATCCTGGTCTCCCTTGGGGTGCAGGGCCCAAGCACTTGGGCCATCCTCCACTGCACTCCCTGGCCACAGCAGAGAGCTGGCCTGGAAGAGGGGCAACCGGGACAGAATCCGGCGCCCCAACCAGGACTAGAACCCGGTGTGCCGGCGCCGCAAGGCGGAGGATTAGCCTAGTGAGCCGCGACGCCGGCCTGTTTATGCTATTTTTGAATACCTTTATTGTTGCCTGAGACTTGAATTTTTCCCTGTCTTACAGACAAAAAAAGGGTATATAAGAACCGATTGATGAAAGAATTGAATAATCTTCAAGGTAAGTGAGATGCATGGTGAAAAGGCAGGTAAAACTGAGCTTTTCTACTGTCTTTAAAAACTTTCTAATTTTGTAATTATCAAATTATTGATCCTGCTGTCCCAACTATTTATTAATTCAGTGTTTATTTTTAAATGCTTTATGTACACTATAGTCATCAAAATGGTTTAAGTACAGTAGACCCAAAAAATGGTTCCAAAATAAAGTCATATAAGAGAATCAGTAGGAAAAGCAATTTTTCAACATTCAGATCATTAGGACCTTTTCTAGTCATATTGATCTTGAATTTCCAAAAATAGGACCTGGAATATCATCTGACATTAAAAATTTGGGATGTAGAGGATAGTGTTTGACTCAGTGGTTTAGATGCCACTTGAGACACCCAGCATCCATATCTCACAGAGTGCCTGGGTCTAGTTCTGGCTCCACTTCTAAACCAGCTTACCACCTAATGCACATCCTGGGAGGCTTGAGTACTAGGGTCTCTATGATCCATGAGGAAGATTGGATTGGATTCTGGGCTTCTGACAGACCTGGTCCAGCCCCAGTTGTTACGGGCAGCTGGGGTATGAACAAGAAGATGGAAGATCTCTCTAACATCTCCCCTATATTTTTCTTTGTCTCTATGCCTTTCAAATAAAGTAAAAATAATCTTAAAAAAAAATTCCAGGGGCGGCGTTGCAGCATAGCAGGTAAAGCCACCACCTGCTGCAACACCAGCATCCCATATGAGCACCAGTTCGAGCCCTAGTTGCTCCACTCCTGATTCAGCTCCCTGCTAATGCTCTTGGAAAAGCAACAGAGGATGGCCCCTGCACTCAAATGGAGACTTGGAGGAATCTCCTGGTTCCTGTCTTCAGTCTGAGCCAGCCCTGGCCATTATAGCCATTTGAGGAGTGAGCCAGGGGATGGAAGAGCTAGCGTTTTCTCTCTCTTTCTCTCTCTCTCCCCTCATGGTGAGACCCATGCACTTTATTTATTAATTCATTTATTTATTTTTCTCCATTAATTTAGCAAGGTTCAAATCATGTTGTGCAGACATATTTACAGACATTAATTTGGTCTTTGTCATGGCTTACCAGAAACCGCTAACTCTTCACTTTGTTCTCTTAAAAGTTCCCTTAAAAGCCATAACAGAATCCCACAGATCAGTTTAAGAATTCCTGACTTAGACACCAAAATCAGATTCACTGGAATATTTTAAGTATTTTTTTCTCTTCAATCTCTATATATGGTATTGATGCTTAGACATGCACTAGAATTATCCATTCTTTACATCACACAAATATTTCTCCTATCCATCTCCTTCTTTCCTAAGGGACAAAGGTGTCTTCTGATAAAGTGAAAACTTTCCTGAAAAATGCAAGAATTGACCTCAAGGAGAAAGACACCCAAATACTTATGGACCACCTACCAGTTGATGGTGAGAGTTTTTAATATCAATATGCTCCTTAGTAAAACTTTGAATATGAGCTTTATATCAAGGTTGGAATAATTGAAGATAGTTTGTATGTGTAAAAAAGAAAGTGAGGCCTTGACCACAGCAAGCAAACATTGCTTAGAACATTTAGAACAATCACCAAGAATCAGCTAACAAAAATGGCAACTGTCAACTCTTCTTGTAACACCACAGGAAATGCCAAGGTCTAAGGAGGATATTTAGGATATTAACTTTTCAGTCCTTGTTGCTAATCAGCATTAGATAACAATGACTTATGAAATTTAGTTATGATGTGTGCAAGGCACTATTCTAAGCACTTTATATATTTAACTTATTTAATTTTTCAAACAATTCTATATTCTATATTTACCATTTATCCCATTTTGCCTGTAAGGAAACCACAGCACAGAGAAGTCATTAACTTGTGAAAGTCAGAGAGCTAGTAAGTGGTGGGGTCAGAGGTGGTGGGAGGACAGAAAATCTGTCTCCAAAAGTTTTATCTTAACCATAGTGCTATACTGCCATGAACTACTAGAATTTACAAAAATTAAGAGGATATATATATATATATATAGTAATGTTATGAATAGAATTAGCTAAAGTTGGCACATACAAGAGGACTTCAAAAAGTTCCTGGAAAATAAATATCATGAAAAACTATGAATGAATTTCAAATATTTACACCTAAATAAACATATAATTCCATTTTCCATGAATTTTTTAAGTACTCTCATATTAGATAGAAATTTTATGTTACTGGAACTCAGAAAAAGTCAACAAAAATGAATATGGCAAAATGCTATAAATTGTTTTAAAATGAATAAATTATAAAGCATTTTTAAAAGAGAAAATATCACCAGAAAATGGTCAGGAATACCTGTCCCAAGAAGAAATAGCAAAAGTATAAAATTAAAGCCGGGGCTGGCGCCGTGATTCACTAGGCTAATCCTCCGCCTTGCAGCGCTGGCACACCGGGTTCTAGTCCCGGTCGGGGCGCCTGATTCTGTCCCGGTTGCCCCTCTTCCAGGCCAGCTCTCTGCTGTGGCCAGGGAGTGCAGTGGAGGATGGCCCAGGTGCTTGGGCCCTGCACCTCAAGGGAGACCAGGATAAGTACCTGGCTCCTGCCATCAGATCAGCGTGGTGCGCCGGCCGCAGAGCACCAGCCGCGGCGGTCATTGGAGGGTGAACCAACAGTAAAGGAAGACTTTTCTCCCTGTCTCTCTCTCTCACTGTCCACTCTGCCTGTCAAAAAAAAAAAAAAAAATTAAAGCTGGTGCCGCGGCTCACTTGGCTAATCCTCCGCCTGTGGTGCCGACACCCAGGGTTTAGTCCCGGTTCCTCCTCTTCCAGTCCAGCTCTTTGCTGTGGCCCGGGAAGGCAGTGGAGGATGGCCCAAGTGCTTGGGCCCTGCACCCGCATGGGAGACCAGGAGGAAGCACCTGGCTCCTGGCTTTGGATAGGCACAGCGCGTCAGCTGTAGCAGCCATTTGGGGGGTGAACCAACGGAAGGAAGACCTTTCTCTCTGTCTCTCTCTCTCACTAACTCTGTCTGTCAAAAATAAATAAATAAATAAATAAATAAAGTATAAAATTAATGCAACTCAGTGTATAGTACTTTTATTTTTTTAAATTTTTAACTAATACAAACAAAACATATTTCATGCATTCCATAGGTACAGCTCCAGGTAGACCACCACAATTCCCTTACTTGCACCATCACCCAAATCTCCTTCCCTCCAACTACTCATCAGTTTTTGCAAAAACATAATTTTAATCCACTCTATATTAAGGCTTAATTTGCCTCCAACCATAATATTCAACAAGCAAAAAGTAGGAAGACAAGAGTGTCACAGGAGTATAAACAAGGGTCATGTCGCTCCCCCTCTTCATGGAGGAACGACACAGGACCCTGCGCTGTTCTTTCGTCTGCTCGGCCCTCCCCGGGTTTGCTGCTGGTTCTTCCCGGGTTGGCTACCATCCCTCCACCTCCGTGGAAGGGCGGTTCCCCCTAGCCACTTTCCCCACTTCCGCGGGGGAGCGGCACACCGCCGGCCGGCTCTCTCAGGGGCTGCACAGGTGTTCCTTCAGATAGATGTTCCCCTTAGATGTTCCTGGTGCATGTTGTCTCTCTCCTCCTTTATAGTCCTCTTCCACCAATCCCAACTCTGCTACCCACACGCCGAGTACGCTGCTCTCCTCCAATCAGGAGCAGGTCCTAGAGTTTATTGGTTGAACTGGAGGCAGCTGTGTAGAAGCTGGTTCTCCCTTCTCAGCACCATATTGTGGGAGAGCAGATGCATAGAATAAGTCTTAATTCCAGTAACTTAGTCTAGTCCAAGTTGCTCCCCACAGGTCAAAAATAACAATCATATCACAAAATGTCCATTTCATTCCTATGTATTTTTTAATTCTATATTAACTGCCACATAGCAGAGAAAAGATATGAATTTGTCTTTGAGACTGGCTTATTTTGCTAAGAATAATGGTTTCCAGTCATATCCATTTTATTACAAAAGACAGGATTTCATTCTTCTTGGGGCTGAGTAGTAATCCATAGTGTTTATATATCACATTTTACTTATCCAGTCATCAGCTGATGCACATCTGGATTGATTCCATATCTTAGCTATTGGGAACAGAGCTGCAATAAACAGGGATGCACAAATAACTCTTTCATATGCTTATTTTATTTTGTTTGGGTAAATTCTCAGGATTGGGATGGCTGTGTCATATAGTAGGTCTACTTTCAGATCTCTGAGGAATCTTCATACTGTCTTCTATAGTGGTTGTAATAGTTGCATTCCCACCAACAGTGGATTAGGGTACCTTTTTCGCTACATCTTGCCAGTATTTATTGTTTTTTAATTTTTTTGAATGATAGCCATTCTAACCTCATGGTGGTTTTTATATGCAATTCCCCGATCACTAGAGATCCTTAGCATTTTTTCATGTATGTCTGTGGAACATTGGTATTTAATCCTTTGAAAAATACCTGTTCATCGCCTTTGCCCATTTCTTAACTGGGTTGTTTGTTTTGTTTTTTTGTTGTTGAGTTTCTTGAGCTCTATAGATTCTGGATATTAACCCTTTATCAGTTGCATAGTTTGCAAATATTTTCTCACATTATGGCCATTGCCTGTTGACTTTGTTGAGTGTCTCCTTTGCAGTGCAGAAGCTTTGTAGTTTGATGTAATCCCATTATCACCTTTATTGCCTGTGCTTCTGGAATCTTTTCCAAGAAGCCTTTGCCTATGCCAATGTCTTCCAGAGTTTCCCCAATGTTTTCCTCATAAGTTGATGGTATAAACTTATAGATATAGATCTTTGATCCACTGGGAGTTGGTTTTTGTATAAAGTGTAAGGTACGGGTCTTGCTTCATATTTCCACACACATAGATCTGATTTTCCCAGCACTGTTTTTTGAAAAGACTGTCTTTTCTCCAAGGATTGATTTTAGCTCCTTTGTCAAAGATTAGTTGGTTGTAAGTGTGTGGGTTGATCTCTGGGGTTGCTATTCTGTTCCATCGGTCTGCATTTCTATTTTTGTGCTAGTACCAGGCTGTTTTGGTTATAACTGCCCTGTTATTGTGATGTCTCTGGATTTGTTTCTATTGTTTAAGATTGCTGTAGCTATTTGGGGTCTCTTGTATTTACATATGAATTTTGGCATTTTTTTTCTAGATCTGAGAAGAATTTTGATATTTTGATTAGATCACATTGAATCTGTATAGACATATTGATTATATTAATTCTTCAAATCCACCAACATGGAGGATTTTTCCATTTTTTGTGTGTCTTCTTCTACTTCTCTAATGTTTTATAATTTTCACTGTAGAACTCTTTCACCTCCTTGGTTAAATTTATTCCAAAGTATTTAAATTTTTTGTAGCTATTGGTGAATAGGACTGATCTTACAAGTTCTACTCAGCCATGGCATTATTTGTGTATACAAAGGTTATTGATTTTTGTATATTAATTTTATATCCTGTAATTTACCAACTCTCTTACAAGTTCCAAAATCTCTTAGTGGAGTCTTTAGTTCACCATATATAGGATCGTGTTAACTGCAAACAGGAATAATTTGACTTCTTCCTTTCCAACTTTTATCCTTTTAAATTTCTTTTTCTTGCCTAATGGCTCTGGAAAAAATTTCCAGAAATATATTGAATAGCAATGGTGACAGTGGACATCCTTGTCCACTTTCCAATCTTAGTGGAATTGCTTCTGACTTTTCCCTTCAAAATGATGCTGGCTGTGGGTTTGTCGTATATTGCCTTGATTGTGTTGAGAAATGTTCCTTCTAGTCCCAATTTACTTAAGGTTTTTATCATGAGAGGATGTTAACTTGAAGGTTCCAAACATAATCCTACCTATTAAAATAATAGAATTTTTTTAAATATTTATATATTTGAGCAGCAGAGGCAGAGAGAGAGAGAGGTCTTCCATCTGCTGGTTCACTCCCCAAATGGCTGCAACATCAGAGCTGAGCCAACCTGAAGCCAGGATCCAGGAGCTTCCTCTGGGTCCCTTACATAGGTACAGGGACCCAAGTCCTTGGGCCACATTCCACTGCTTTCCCAGGCTACCAGCAGGGAGCCAGATCAGAAGCAGAATAGCTGGGACTCAAACAACTGTCCATATAGGATGCCAGTGCCACAGGCAGAGGCTCAACCTGCTACGCCACAGTGCCAGCCCCTCAAATTTGTAATTTTACAAATTGTTTAAAATGTATCCATTGACTGGAAGGGGAGAGGGAGTGGGAAAGGGGAGGGTTGTGGGTGGGAGGGACGGTATGGGGGGGGAAGCCATTGTAACACATGAGTCGTACTTTGGAAATTTATATTCATTAAATAAAAGATAAAAAAAAATAAAATAAAATAAAATGTATCCATTGACTACAGTGGCTTCAGACTTGAGGGTGAAAAATACTAACTAAAGAAACTAGGTACACTGTCTATAATGTATGGGTAAAGCTACCACCTGTGATACCAGCATGCCATAGGGGCACCAGTTGGAGTCCCGGCTGCTCCACTTCTGATTTAGCTCCCTGGTAATATGCCTGGGAAAGCAGTGAAAGATGGCCCCAGGATACACCCACATGGGATACCCAGAAGAAGCCACTGGCTCCTGGCTTCAGATCAGCCCAGCTCCAGCTATTGCGGTCATTTGAGGAGTAAACCAGTGAATAGAGGATTCTTTCTTTCTCTCTCTCTCTCTCTCTCTCTCTCTCTCTCTCTCTCTCTCTCCCTTTCAAATAAATAAATAAATCCTACCCCCTGAAAATAATAACTTAATAGATTGTCCTGAAGGAAAGAAGAGTGCTTTGAGCTTTGCTCTTGCATTGTGCTGTCTGGATTTTGATAGTTTATAGAGTAAATAACAGAAGCTGTATTCATTAAATTGGTAAGTATCTGATGTGATAAAATAATAAACTTCTCAGGAATGTGTTCAAAATATTGAATTTTGGGTTTCTATTTCATAATTTAAGGAGGATTTTATATCATTTTTATATTAATCTCTTCTTTTTGTCTTAAAGATAAAGGAAATATTGATTTGAATGTGTTGATGGATGAAGTTAAAAAGATTACAGGTATGTGAGATGTTACAATGGGGATTATACTGTGTGTTATTTATGTTTAATAAGAAACTATATTTTCAACACAATAATATTTCCTTCATTCATTCATTTTAACATCTGTTGAGTATTTGCTACTTTGGCAGGCATTGTTTTAGGCACTTGAGATACAATAGTAAATGGAACAAAGAGCGCTGCCCTCATGGAGCTTACATTCTAGTAGGAGAAACAAGCAATAGATAGTAAAGCTAAAATGTAAGTGCATGATATGTGTACAGTATGTGAGAAAGTTGTGAACGCTAAAGAAAAACTAAGAAAAAAAAGTAATAGAGGATAAAGAGAAAGGAAATAGACACAAAATCTGTCAGGATTATTAAAGCCCTGCAAGGACTGGGCTTATTTTCTGAGATAAATGAAAAGCCATTGCAAAGTTTAGAGCAGAGGCGTGGTAGGATCTGATCCAGCTTTTGATCAGATCTTTCTGGAGTTTAGGTTGAGAATTGACTTGGGGGAAGTGGAAGGAAGGAGCCAAAGTAGAAACAAGGAGACCATTTAGGGGGCCTTTAGAGTCACCAATGTTAGAGACAGTGGTGACATAAACCAGGGTAGAAAGCAATGAAGATGGGGCCAGCGCTGTGGCCTAGCAGAGAAGTCCGCTGCCTGCAGTGCCAGCATCCCATATGGGCACTGGTTCAAATCCTGGCTGCTCCACTTCCAATCCAGCTCTCTGCTATGACCTGGGAAAGTAGTAGAAGATGGCCCAAGTGGGAGACCTGGAAGAGGCTCCAGGTCCCTGGCTTTGGATCAGCGCGGCTCCAACCATTGTAGCCAATTAGGGAGTGAACCAGCGGATGGAAGACCTTTCTCTCTGCCTCTCCTTCTCTCTCTGTGTAATTCTGACTTTCAAATAAAATAAATAAATCTTTTTTTTTTTTAAAAAAAAAAGCAAGCAATGAAGATGATAAAAAGTAGTTGGGCTCTGAATATCTTTTTTTAATAATTTAACTTGTTTATTTGCAAAACAGATGGAGAGACAAATAAAGAGAAAGAGCGCCAATCTACTGGTTCACTCCCCAAATACCTGCAATGTCTGGGCTGGGCCAGTGTCAAAGCCAAGAGCCAGGAACTCAATTCAGGTCTCCCTTGTGGGTGGCAGGAACCCAATTACTTGAGGCATCACCATTGTCTCCCAGGAGACAGGAAGCAGCAGGAAGCTGGAGTTAAGGGCCAGAGCCAGGAAATGCACCCAGGGACTTCAACATAAGATGCAGGTTTCTTAACTGACATCTTAACTGCTAGGCTAGGAACACACTCCCTGGATATGTTTTTTTAAAGAGTCCGCAGAATTTCTTGACGGCTTAGATATATGAAGCACTGTATAAAGCAGGGGTGGGAACCTGTTTTCAGTCAAATGCTATTTGAATATTTATAACATCATTCACAGATCATACAAAATTATCAACTTAAAAATTAGCCTACTATAGATTTATTGAAATTTGAGTCTTGCTTACAAATGCCTTGGTAGAACGAGATCAAATGATTTTGCAGGCTTTGTTCAGCCCACGGGGCAGATGTTCCCCACCCCTGAGATAAAGGAGGAAGTTAAAAATGACTCTAAGACTGTTGTCCTGAGCAACTGACTAAAAGGATGTACTTACCATTAACTGTTGCCAGCAGTACAAGTTTGGGTGAAAGAGAATTAAGAGTTCAGGACTTTTTGAGATATCTGAAGACCTCTATATTCAGATGTCAAGTACAAAATTACTAGCTAGACAGGAATTCAAGAAAAATGTATTGGATTAAAAAATATGCAATTGTGGGCCAGCACCATGGCTCACTTGGTTAATCCTCCACCTGTGACACCGGCATCCCATATGGGCGCCAGGTTCTAGTCCCGATTGCTCCTCTTCCAATCCAGCTCTCTGCTGTGGCCCAGAAGGGCAGTGGAGGATGGCCCAGGTGCTTGAGCCCCTGCACCCACGTGGGAGACCAGGAAGAGGCACCTGGCTCCTGGCTTCGGATTGGCGCAGCGCCGGCCGTGGTGGCCATTTGGGGAGTGAACCAACAGAAGGAAGACCTTTCTCTCTGTCTCTCTCTCTCTCCCTGTCTATAACTCTACCTGTCAAATAAAAAAAAAAATGCAATTGTGGGGCCAGCATTGTGGCACAGCAGGTGAAACTGCTACCTGTGACACCAGCATCCCATAATGGGAGGCCAATTTGTGTCCCAGATGCTCCATTTCTGATCCAGCTCCCTGCTAATGACCTTCGAAAAGCACAGGAAGCTGCCCTAATTCCTTCAGCCCCTGCAGACACGTGGGAAACCAAGATGAAGCTCCTGCCCAGCCCTGGCAGTTGCAGCCATTTTCCCTCTCTCTCTCCATCTCCCTCTCGCTCTCTCTCTCTCTCTCTCTCTCTACCTTCCTCCCTCTATCTCTCTGTAACTCTGACTTTCAAATTAAATAAATAAATTTTTAAATAAAAAAAGAAAGTGATAGGCATATAAATGGTATTTTCAGTCATGAGTTTGAATTTACCCAAGGAGTAAGAATAAATGGAGCAAGCTAAGTAATGAATCCTGAGGGCAATTCATTATTAAGAGGTCTTAAAGCAAAGGATAAAAGAAAAAGTATGCAGTGGAAAACCAAGAGAATATAATGTCCTGAAATGAACCAAGAGAATATAGTGTCCCAGGAAACAAACTCTGAGATAAGGATCACATATGCAGGAAGTTTCCTTAGAAAGTGGCCCCAGGAAACCTAGATAGGAGGTGAGGTGTGAGAAATGAACAAAAGCAGCTGAAAGTATTGAGCAAGCAAGATAGCTTTGAAGATACCTGGAGCTTAATCCCATAGGGGGAATATCTAGAAAAAAAAAAAATATATATATATAGCCCCAAAGGAGCAGTAATATAGCTAGGTCATTTGACACATGAACCTATGATTACCGACGAACCCCCTCAATTAGAATGTATAGGTTACACAAAGCTTTTAAAAATTGAGCCGGCGCCGCGGCTCACTAGGCTAATCCTCCGCCTTGCGGCACGAGCACACCAGGTTCTAGTCCCGGTCAGGGCGCCGGATTCTGTCCCAGTTGCCCCTCTTCCAGGCCAGCTCTCTGCTGTGGCCTGGGAGTGCAGTGCAGGATGGCCCAAGTGCTTGGGCCCTGCACCCCATGGGAGACCAGGGTAAGTACCTGGCTCCTGGCTTCGGATCAGCAAGGTGCGCCGGCCTCAGCGCACCAGCCGCGGCGGCCATTGGAGGGTGAACCAACGGCAAAGGAAGACCTTTCTCTCTGTCTCTCTCTCTCACTGTCCACTCACACCAAAAATTGTTTGGTTGTTTGGGGGCAAGTTTTGTGGCACAGTACATTAAAAACTGCTTAGTGTGTCTGCATCCCTTATCAGAACACTAGTTCAAGTTTTGGCTGCTCTGCTTCCAACCCCGCTCTGCTAATGCACTTGAGAAGCAGCAGGTGGTGGCTTAAACACTTGATTCCTTGTCACCCACTTGGGAGACCTGGATTGAGTTCCTGGTTCTGGGCTTCAGCCTGATCCAGCCCTGGCTATTGTAGCCATCTGGGAAGTGAACCAGCAGATGAAAGATTTTTTTTTTTCCTGTCTCCCTCTCTCTGTCATTCTGCCTTCCAAATAATAAAATAAATAAATAAATCTTTATAAGTTGTTTTTACTCACAATATAAGGGTGTTAAGCTGATGCTTTTGTGCTAATTAGAATCTTTGGCCACTGTAGATCTCTTGTTTAAATTTTTAAATAAGGGGCCCAACATTGTAGTGCAACAAGCGAAGCTGCCACCTGCAACACTGGAATCCCATATAAGTGCCGGTTCAGAGTCGGTTGTTCCACTTGCCATCCAACTCCCTGCTAATGTGCCTGGGAAAGAGGCAGAAGATGGCCCGAGTACTGGGCCTCTTCCATCCGCATGGGGAGTGAACCAGCAGATGGAAGATCTCTCTCTCTAACACTCTCTCTTTCTCTCTGTAACTCTGCCTTTCAAATAAATAAATCAGTATTTTTTTTAAAAAGTCAAACTAAATTGTAGGCACTCTTTCAATAATAAAAGAGTTCTTCTTTAAAAGGCTGGAAACTACTCTACTTGGTGCTTAGTAAAAATATTTTGAACTTGTAGATTGTCATTCTTTTATTAAATTCAAATTTTTTGGTGAAATAGCAATTTTTCAATATTAAAACAACAAGTGGACTAGCATGCGTTGAAATGGTAATTGCCAAAAGGATGTGAGTAGGAGGACATCTTCAGCATCTGCTATGCGTACCAGAGAGGAGGGTAAATCAACAGAGACAAACGCTGTTGATAGGTCAGGTAAAATAAGAGCTGAGAATGGACCATTGTATTTAGTTCATGGAGATCATAGGCAGTATCCAAAAGAGAAATTGCCAGTGGTAAATGCGGAAAGAAACTTGACTAAAATGAGTTCAAAAGGATGGGAGGATAAGGTTTAGAATCAATGTGACTATCTGAAGAGTTTTTCTGCTGGAGGGCAAAGAAGTGAAAAGACAGGTAAACAAAGTGGTGTCCAAAAAAAGGCTTTTTTTAATTAAAAAGATAAAAGAAAAAAAATAGTATAATAGTGACCAAGTGAAAGAAGAGGAAACCATGGTTTGAAAAGAAGAGAAAGAGGCACGGTGTCATCAAGAAGAGTGGGAAGGTTAATGGATTAGCAAAACGTAAAGCCGAAAGCATTATGGACTCACTTGAAGTTATGGTCAATTTAAAATGAAACAGTCAGCATTGTTCACTTCCGTTCTAGTTCAGCTGGGTGGCAGCAGGCTCCGAATAACAGAAACTGTATTTAACCTGAAACAGGGTATTCTCAAGTGAGTATATTGAAAGCAAGAATAACTCAATTTTAATCTAAACTTCTGCAAGATTTAAGCATACTTATCATTTTTTTTTTCACATCACTACTTCTAACTTTCGTCTCCTATTGGGGTTTAGTTATTTGAGTAAAAGTCAGTCTTTGAAAATCTTTTCTTTCTACAAGCATCTTTGAATCATAATTTGGCTGAATCAAACTTGTAGATTGCCATTTTGTGATGGAATTATGAAATCTGATGCTAATGTCCCTGAGAGTATCTTGAAACTGTTTCCAGAAGATTGAAATACTGAAGGCTGGCTTCTATTCTGCAAGAAGAAACTTCGTCTTTCAGCATTTCTGACTTTCTAGAACATGGCATTGGCAAAATTCACCATGGAGCCAGCTGGCAAAGCAGAAATGTGATTTACAGCTAAATTTAAAAGCATTATTTCTCCTTCCCAAAGCTTACAATGTAATTATATAACATAAATTCACTGAAGGTTGAAATTTTTCAGGCTACCAGCTTTTTGTCGTTTTAAAAACTTACCCCTGGGGCGCCGGATTCTGTCCCGGTTGCCCCTCTTCCAGGCCAGCCCTCTGCTGTGGCCAGGGAGTGCAGTGGAGGATGGCCCAGGTGCTTGGGCCCTGCACCCCATGGGAGACCAGGAAAAGCACCTGGCTCCTGGCTCCTGCCATCGGATCAGCGCGGTGCGCCGGCCGCAGCGCGCTGGCCGCGGCGGCCATTGGAGGGTGAACCAAAGGCAAAGGAAGACCTTTCTCTCTGTCTCTCTCTCTCACTGTCCACTCTGCCTGTCAAAAAGAAAAAAAAGAAAAAAAAAAAAACTTACCCCACAGTTCAAGCAAAAAAAGAAGAGGAAGAAGATAGGGAAAACCAGAGGAAGAGGATGGAGAAAAGACAAAGAAGACTGGAGCTATTATTAGAGTAGTTGAATTTGTTATATTAGCTATCAGAAAGCTTCCAAATTACTGAGAAATTGTGCAATCCCTATTTTATTTATCATATTGTTTAATTGTTGCAAGAGGTTCTATTTTAGGTTAAAAGAAAATTTCTGCCTCCATTTTTTTTTTCTAAGATTGATTTATTTGTTTTGAAAGAGTTACAGAGAGAGAGAGAGAGAGAGAGAGAGAGAGAAACTTTTATCTGCTGGTTCATTCCCCAGATGGCTTCAATGGCCATAGCTGAACCAAGCCAAAGCTAGGTGGCTCCCCTTTTTGACTACAAAAGCTAAATAAGACTTCATTATAAAGGAAGAAAGGGAGAAGAAAAGAGGTAGGGAAAAGTTGGGAAAGAGGGAGGAATATCATTGGATTCTTAGAATTGTATCTTTGAACTACATTGAATCTGTTTGCTTTGTATTATATTGTCATGAAAGAAGTATTAAAAAAGACTTCATTGTGCTTTGCTCTTCCTCTTGCATCTGAGAAAGATTTTATATATTTTTTAATATACTAACATAACATATTTGCACATAATCTGTGTGTGTTTATGAGGTCTTCAGAAAGTTCATGGGAAGTGGTTTTATGAAAAAACTGCATGAATTTCAGATTTTTTTTTTTGACAGGCAGAGTTAGACAGTGAGAGAGAGACAGAGAGAAAGGTCTTCCTTTTGTTGGTTCACCCCCAAAATGGCCGCTACGGCCAGCACGCTGCTGCCGGCATGCTGCACCGAGAGCCAGTTGCTTCCTCCTGGTCTCCCATGCGGGTGAGGGGCCCAAGCACTTGGGCCATTCTCCACTGCCTTCCTGGGCCACAGCAGAGAGCTGGACTGGAAGAGGAGCAACCGGGACAGAATCCGGTGCCCCAACTGGGACCCGGGGTGCTGGTGCCACAGGCGGAGGATTAATCTAGTGAATCTAGTGAGCCGCGGCACTGGCCCTGAATTTCAAATTTTTAACACAAAGTAAGCTTAACTTTTATTTCTATTTTCCATGAACTTTTTCTTATATTTAAAAATTATTATTTTACAATATTTTTAAAGATTTATTTATTTATTTGAAAAGCAGAGTTACAGAGAGGCAGAGGTAGAGACAGAGAGATCGTCCATCCACTGGTTCGCTCCCCAAATGGCCACAACAGTCAGGACTGAGCCAGGCGGAAGTCAGGATCCAGGACCTTCTTCTAGGTCTCCCACCTGGGTGCAGGGGACCAAGCACTTGGGCCATCTTCTGCTTTCCCAGGCCATAGCAGAGAGCTGGATCAGAAGTGGAGCACCCAGGACTGAAACTGATAACCATATGTGATGCTGGCATCGGAAGGCAGCAGCTTTACCAATTATGCCACAGCACTGGCCCCATTATTTTACAATTTTTTAACATTTTGTTCCATGAATCTTTTGAAGTACCCTCATATAGATATAGACAACATTAGCATTTTACCTATGTAATTATAATGCTACCAGGTTATACAGATATCACACACTTCTTATATTCTCTCGCCTAAGACTGTTTCTCTTTTTCTGAAGGAGAGAAGATTCATGTTGGGGATGTGAAAGATTTTCTGAAAAACATGGGAATAGAGATGACAAATAAGGAATACAAAAAGCTTCTGAAAATGCTGCCAATATCTGGTAAGTATTTATATGTATTTTCCTTTGCTCATGAGTGAAAATGTATTTTATTCAATAAGCTTTATTGATTATCTGCTGTGTGCATGGCTCCATCGTCCATCTTGGGGAAGCATGGACTATATTTCCTGAAGTTCCTTCCCTCTTAAATTTCAGGAATGGTTGGTTTTAAAATTTTGTGTTAGAAATCTTAATATTTGAAACATTTTGTGTCAATTTAAAATATCTTTTTAGAAGCACATATTTGGCCTACCACTTCAGACGACAGTTGGGAAGCCCAGGAGTCTGGGTTTGAGTTCCAGCTCCACTCTCAGTTCTAGCTTCCTGCCAGTGCATACCCTGGGAGACAGTAGTTGAGTTCCTGCCTCCCGCAGGAGAGACCTGGATTGAGCTTCTGGCTTCCTGGTTTGCCAGATTGTTGTGGGGATTTGGGGAGTGAAGGAGTGATAGGCTCTCTCTTGCTGTTTCTCTCGCTCTCTCTGTTGCTCTGCCTCTCAAATAAATAAAACTTTAATATATATCTTTTTTTAGAATTTCGTATTAGAAATTTTAACATTTGAATATTTTATGACAATTAAAAATATTTTTAAACAGTAAATCCTAGCTAACATTTCTAAAAATTCTGTTCTTATCATTAAAATTTTGGTTTAGGAAACAGGGACCACTTCAGTCAGATGTCCTATCATAGGACAAACAAGCTATTACATTCCCTTGAGAGAAATATAAGGTTTAAAGCATAAGCTGAAAGAAAAAGAAAGGTAAGAAGGCTGAAGAAAGAGAAGATAAAGTCAAATTAGAAGGGAGAAAATGGGGGAAAAATGCTATGAATATTTCAGCACCATTGGGTGCCACTAACAACAGGTTTGTAGTCTATCTGGTTGTTAGGTTCATTACACTGAGTTTTACAAATATCTCATTTCATTAAGGATAAAATATGGTAAGTTTCTAAATTTCCCTTGATAAGTATATGCTTTGGTTTTATGACTCTAAGAATATAATTGTCTTGTTCTACAGATGATAAAAAGATATTCAAGAAAGAATTACTGGATGCTGTGAAATCCTTCAAACGTGAGTGAAAAAAGCATAAGGATAATCCAATTTGAGATTTTTCTACTTCATTTTTTTCTGGCAAAAAACAAGCATAAAATGATACACTTTATTTAATAAATATTTGGTTGTCTACTAGGTGCTGAACATTTGGGGATAACCTGGAATATATAGTGTAGCATAATGTAATTATTTATAATCAAATATTACTTTTTATTAGAGTTAACTCTTTTCCCTATGTACGTGTGTATATTTCTGATTAAACTCTTACAGGATAGTTTATGTAACTCACACTTTTAGTATAGGAATTTCACCATGTCCTTTAAAACATTTCTATAAACATTGTTTTTAATGACTAGATCATATGGTTGTATTATAATTTAATCATTCTCTCATTGAGCATTTAGGTGATCTCAGGGTTTTGTTTGTATGCATGTGATCTTGGTACATAAATCTTGATCCAACATTAAAGTTATTTTCTTTGGACATATTCTTTCAGCAGGAATTACTAGGTCAAAGGCCTTACCATGTTTGAGGCTTTGATGTATACCTCAATTTGCCTGCCCAAAAGATTGTATTAATTTACACCTCTGTACATTGTGAGAATACCTATAACCACTGTACCCTAACCAAAATATATTATTTTCATGTTTTTTGATTCCTACTAACTGGATAGGTGAAAAATTGGGTCAAATTGTTGTTTTTATTTTTTTTTTATGAATGAAGCAGAAAATGTTTATATATGCCTATCAGTCTTTAAGTTTTTTTTCCAGGGCATTTGTCCATTAGTCTATTAGAGTCTGAACATTTTTCCTATTAATTTGAATGATGTCTTTACATATTAAATATTAGCACATCATCATAGCTATAGTAAATATTTTCTCAATTGACTAGTTGCATTTTATTTTGTTTTATTTTCACAACAGCTTGATCAAGATATAATTCATATACCATATAATTCATTCAATTAAATTATATAATTTTGTGACTTTTAATATACTAACAGTTGTGCAACCATCACCACATTCAATTTTAGTACATTTCAGCACCTGAAAAGGATACTCTGTACCCATTAGAAGTCATTATCTATAGCCCTCAACCCTCCTTAAGCATAAGTAACTACAAGTCTTTTGTCCATCATGTTGTATTTTTATATATGAACATTTTTTGTTTCTATATATTTAATTTTAGCAATTATTTCTTTGGTGATTTCTTCGTGTTTTCTGTTATTTCTCCTTTTACATTTTAAACACCAAGTCTTTCTAGAGTCCTCCTTTATATATAGTTACATTTCAGAGGTGATTTATTATTACTGTAGCAAGTTTCAAATCTTACTTTTCGATCAGAATAACATGATTTGGTTGTCCTTTTTCCCGAGTTTGCCAGAGTTGCCAACTTCTTTATATCTTTTTCCCAATATAAACAGCTCCAACAATTTTAATAATGGAAGCATGTTCTGTTACTGACTCCCACATGATATATTATAAATAGTTTTTTTCTGATTTCATTTTTAGGTAGGGGTTTATGGCCTGTATTTTTCATTTTATGACATCCTTATTTACTTTTCCTTCTTTTTGTTAAGGAGGGAGGGTTAGTATCAGTGACATAAGAGAAGTTCTAGAAAACACTGGATTCACACTTGAAGAAAAAGAAATCAAGAATCTGCAGGCCACCCTACCAGTTGCTGGTAAGCATTTAAGACACTTTCAATCTATAGCTAAAGCGAGGAAAGACATGGTGGGGACGGAAAACTGGGGACAGAGAAACAATTTAAAACAGTGCTGATGAGACATGAATTGGGCCTTACCTAGGGAACCATCCTGGCCATAAATGGGGAAAACTGATGTGACGTGGTGGAGAAAGGGAGAGAGGTATTAAAAGTGTGAGCCAAAGATTTATAGCTTATATAATTGCCAGAAAGCAATGAAAAAGGGATCAGCGGGGAGACCATAGAGAGAGCAAAATGAAGAGAAAATGTGTTTAGGACATGGTTGAATTAAGGTCCTTAGAGGACACTCAGTATCAGACTATGAAAATGCATTCCCTAATCATAATGTTAATACTAATTTTAAAGATTTATTTATTTATTTGAAAGAGTGGGGACAGAGGAGAGACAGATCTTCCAGCTGCTGTTTCACTCCCCGGATGGCTGCAACATCCAGGGCAGGGCTGGGCCAAAATGAGAAGCCAGGAGCCCCATCTGTCCCGCTGTGGGCGGCAGGGTTTCAAGTACCTGAACCATCATCTGATGCTTCCCATGTCCATTAACAGAGAGCTGGATCTGAAGCAGAGTAACAGGGAATTCAGCCAGCACTCTGATATGGGATGCAGGTGTCCCAGGTGGCAGCTTAACCCCCTGTGCCACAATGCCAGGCTCTATGTGATTAATCTTTAGAAAGGTGTCTTCATGCCCGGTGCTGTGGTGTAGCAGATAAAGTTGTCACCTGCAGTGCCAGCATCCCCTGTGGGTGCCAGTTTGAGTCTCAGCTGCTCCATTTTTTCCAGATTTATTTATTTACTTGAAAGTTAAATTTACACATAGAGAGAAGGAGAGGCAGAGAGAGAGAGAGAGCAAGAGAGAGGAGAGAGGTCTTCCATCTGCTGGTTCACTCCTCAGATGGCCACAATGGCTGGAGCTGCGCCGATCTGAAGCCAGGAGCCAGGAGCTTCTTCCAGGTCTCCCACACGAGTGCAAGGGCCCAAGGACTTGGGCATCTTCTACTGCTTTCCCAGGCCACAGCAGAGAGCTGGATTGGAAATGGAGCAGCCAGGGCTGGAACCAGCATCCATATGGGATGCCAGCACTGCAAGCGGCAGCTTTACCCACTATGCCACAGTGCCGGCCCCAGCTGCTCCACTTCTGATCCAGCTCTCTGCTAGTGCCTGGGAAAGCAACAGAAGATGGACCAAGTCCCTGGGCTCTTGCACCTGCACGTGAGACCTGGAAGAAGCTCCTGGCTCCTGGCTTCAGATTGGTCCAGCTCTGGCTGTTGTTGCTGCCAGCTGAGCAGTGAATCAGCAGATGGAAAATCTCGCGCTCTCTCTCTCTCTCTCTCTCTGCCTTTCTGTAACTCTGCCCTTCAAGTAAATAATAAATCTTTTTAAAAGAAATAAAAAAGAAAGGTGGCTGGCGCCGCGGCTCAATAGGCTAATCCTCCACCTGCGGCGCTGGCACACCGGGTTCTAGTCCCGGTCAGGGCACCAGATTCTGTCCCGGTTGCCCCTCTTCCAGTCCAGCTCTCTGCTGTGGCCAGGGAGTGCAGTGGAGGATGGCCCAGGTGCTTGGGCCCTGCACCCCATGGGAGACCAGGAGAAGCACCTGGCTCCTGCCTTCGGATCAGCGCGGTACGCCAGCCGCGGCAGCCATTGGAGAGTGAACCAACGGCAAAGGAAGACCTTTCTCTCTGTCTCTCTCTCTCACTGTCCACTCTGCCTGTCAAAAAAAAAAAAAAGAAAGAAAGAAAGAAAGAAAGGTAACTTCAACCCCTAAGAAAAACCAGCAGGGTTAAAATAGAACCTCAAAGGGTCCCTGAAGCTACAGGGATACCAAAAAAATGCAATAAAGGAATATTTGAGAGATGAAAAGTGGAATCAAAGAGTAGGATATAGAAGAAAAATAACAGGAAACAGGGAAGGGTAAGAGAAAATAAAAGGAAGAGGGGAGGACACTTGGCACAGCAGTTAAGTCACCTTAGGGTGCTAACATCCCATATTGGAGTGCCTCCTTGGAGTCCTAGCTCCTCCACTTCTGGTCCAGTTTCATATTAATGCACACTCTGGAAGAGGTGATAGTTCCTGCCACCCACATGGGAGACCTGAATTGAGTTTCCTGTTCCTGGCTTCAGCCTGGTCCAGCCCTGGCTGTTGCAGCCATTTGGGGAGTGAACTAGTAGATATGGCAATCAGAGGACCTCTCTCTCTCTCTCTCTCTCACCATTGCGACCAACTGAGGAGTGAGTCAGCAGATGGACAATCTCTCTCTCCCCCCCCCTTTCTGTAACTCTGCCTTTCAAATAAATAAATCTTTTTTTAAAAAATATTTTAGTTGTATAAATAGGATCAAGTGCCTGGTAATAATAATAGATAGAATTAAAAAGGAGAGAATGTCCCAACATGGGAAGCATCCACACAGCAGACTCATAGAATGACAATTGCTTTAAGTAACACTCTGACCTCAGAATCAGCCCTTAAGGCTTCCTGGTCTGGCTGAAATGCCCACAAAAGCATTGAGGTATGGAAAGCCAAGACACTGTGGCAAAAAAAAAAAAAAAAAAAAAAAAAAAAAAAATGTTCTACGTGAAGGATCTCTATGAGTGAGACCACAATGTAAAAAAGTGGCCATCAAAGAAGGATGGACTTTTCTCTGAAGGGAGGAGAGAATTTTCACTTTGCTTATGGCCTTGTCCAAATACTGACAGAGTTTATGGACTCAAAAGGCTTCTATAGTCATGGCAGCTCATGTAAAGAGCCTCAGGTGGCACTGACATCATACATAAGAGTGTTAATTGTTAATTTAGCAACAGAAGTCACTGTGCACTAACTTTCCAATCAGGACCCCTGTGCTCAATGAGTTTTATTATGAGTGTTAACTGTAAAACTTGTTTGTGTGTGTGTATGTGTGCAAATTGTTGAAATCTTTACTTAGTATAGAGTTGGTCTTCTGTGTATAAAGCTAATTGAAAATGAATCTTAATGGAGATGGGACTGGCAAGGGGAGAGGGAGGAAGGGGAGGGGTGGGAGTGTGGGTGGGAAGCAGGTATGGTGGGAAGAATCACTATATGCCTAAAGTTGTGCTTATGAAATTTATATTCCTGAAAAATAAATTTTAAAAAAGACTTTAAACAGCTAACAGCTTATGAAATAAAGAAGTTATAGTTATATATGAATAAACATATACTTAAAGCTTAAATCTTTCCTCTGTTATATATTCCTATATATTTAAAAATAATTTAAAAAATCTAGAATAAAACATAAAATTACTGTAATCCCATATACATTTTAAGAATTTTATATAACTTTTTAAGTCTCAGTATCTTAATCTCTAAATTCTGAATTTCCTTACAGAAAATAAAAAGGTCGACCTGAATGTGTTGATGGATGCAGCAAACACTTTTACAGGTGATTGTGAGTTTCTGTAAATTTTACAAAATTGAGATCTTAATCTTTGTAGAGAATTACCTTTTTAAAGCAGCTTACCCCTTTCATCAATCAATTATTAGTTCCCCCTGCTCTTTTACCTGTTGATCATTTTGTCTTATTGATAAGAGTTAGACTATTAGATATTTAGGAAGCATACAACACTCTCATGAAGTATTAACTGATTCAATATATGGGTCAGTAATGTGTTTTTTTGACTGTTTATAAACCAAAGTGTAACTGAACACTGCATATTGCAGTAGAAAGTCTTTGCATCAGGAAATATAGTCACTATGAATAGTCGATCCCATAATTCAGGCCATGAAGTAGTAACAGAGATATTATATGCAGATGGAATTATGTAGATTCTATACACCATCTGTCTTAGTCAACTCAGGCTTCTATAACAAAATCCCACAGACTGGGTAATTTGTAAACAGTAGAAATTTATTTCTCATCACTCTAGAAGCTGGGAAGTCCAACATCAAGGCACCGCATGCTTGGTGTCTGATGAGAAGTGCTGTTTGCTTAGAAGTGATGCCCCAAATACTGAGTCCCCACATTGGTGGAAGGCATAAAGGAAAAAAAGAGCCAATTGCTATATTGCCTGAGTCCTGGTCATAAGGGAGGAGACCCATGACCTCATCACCTCTTAACGGTGCCACTTCTTTTTTTTTCCCCCAAAGATTTATTTATTTATTTAAAAGTCAGATTTACAGAGAGAGAAGGAGAGGCAGAGAAAGCAAGAGGTCTTCCATCCACTGGTTCATACCCCAGTTGGCCACAACAGCCAGAGCTGCACTGATCTGAAGCCAGGAGCCAGGAGCTTCTTCCAGGTCTCCCATATGGGTGCAGAGGCTCAAGGACATGGGCCATCTTACTCTGCTTTCCCAGGCCATAGCAGAGAGCTGGATGGAAGTGGAGTAGCTGGTACTCGAACCGGCGCCCATATGGGATGCTGGCGCTGCAGGCAGCGGCTTTACCCACTACACCACAGCGCCAGCCCCAGTGGTGCCACTTCTTAATGCCACTGCACTGGAGGTTAAGTTTCAATGTGGCCGGTGCCGCGGCTCACTAGGCTAATCCTCCACCTTGCGGTGCTGGCACACCGGGTTCTAGTCCCAGTTGGGGCACCGGATTCTGTCCCGGTTGCCCCTCTTCCAGGCCAGCTCTCTGCTGTGGCCAGGGAGTGCAGTGGAGGATGGCCCAAGTCCTTGGGTCCTGCACCCCATGGGAGACCAGGAGAAGCACCTGGCTCCTGCCATTGGATCAGCACGGTGCACCGGCCATAGCACGCCGGCCGCGGTGGCCATTGGAGGGTGAACCAATGGCAAAGGAAGACACCTTTCTCTCTCTCTCTCTCTCTCTCTCTCACTGTCCACTCTGCCTGTCAAAAATTTTTTTAAAAAAATGTTTCAATGTGAATTTTGAAGAGGATTCAAACATTCAAACCCTAACACTATCATAGGTCTTTCAGGAATTATACAGTCCCCATGTCACTCTTTACAATTACATTGACCCATACATGTAATAGAAGTGTTATTGTCTTATTTAGATTCAAGAACGCTTTCAGATCCTGAATTTCAGAATAACTCTATGTAAGTGAAGTTGGCTCATGTATTTATACTTTGTTCTGCAGTTATAGGTAGCGCTGTTCTGGATGCTGTTTTTCATAATTTTCAGTAATTAAATGTTATTGTTGTCAACTGAAACAATTTTCATCTACTCATAGGAAAAAAGGTTGAAACCAGTGACTTAACAAATGTGCTGGGAAACATGGGAATCAGGCTCACTGAAAAAGAACAGTCGATGCTGTTAAAAACTCTGCCAATCAGCCGTGAGTATTTAGCCACTAGCATGGCACCCAGGGAAACTGTGTGGAATTCTGGGTAAGGACTGTGGGAAATACCCTCAGAAAAGCATGGTTCTTGAATTAAAAAAAAAAAAAAAATCCTGTCCTTTTCACTTGTGTTTTAATTTAGAAGTGAGAAACTTTTAAATGAAAGTCTTCTCTTTTTGCATTCAGATACTTGGATCTCACTGAGTATTTAAACAACTACACAGATTCTTCTGTTGTCCCCAATGCGTCCCAGTCCTCAGTCCATGCACTAGTAGCCCTCATATCTCACCACAATACAGCAACCAAAAGACAAACAACTGAGAGCAGGGGTCCTTCAGGATCCCATGCTTACACCATCCGTATCCATTCTGATCAGTCAGTGACACAACCAGTCAACCACTCAAGTCCTCCTCCTGGACACTTGCATACTTGCCCCAAAGGCCCTAGAGGCCAGCCTGTACTATCACAAAAACATTCTCCCAGCCCCCATAGTTCTTGTTCCACACCACTCGGGATTGTGGTGTCCCTAGAGGCGGAAGTAGCATCACGGGCAGCGAATGTTCAATCCTTGTCAGGATTTTCCCCACATACACCTAAGGCTGTGGCCACTCATTTTGTCTAGCATTCCTCCCAGAGTGCTCTTTCAGGAGACCAGTTGTGAGAAGTACAGCCTCCTTAGGGCTTTGATTCTGAGAACGCAGGAAGAGATATGCACAAGCTGTAATGTACTTGAGACACATGCCAGACATTGGGAGTTCTTTCTTTAAGTTTTATTTGTTTGTTTATTTAAATATTTTATTTAAAAGGCAGGGCAACAGAAAGATAGGCAGAGACAGAGAAGGAGTTTCCATCTGCTGATTCATTCCCCAAAAGTCTGCAACAGCCAGGCTGGGTCAAGCCAAAACCAGGAGGCTAGAAATCGATCCAGGTCTCCTACAGGGGTGGCAGGGACCCAAGCACTCAAGCCATCACCTGCTGCCTCCCGTCGTGCACATTAGCAGGAAGCTGAGATGGAAGCAAAGCCAGAACGCAAGCCCAGGTGCGCGGATATGGGATGCAGGTGTCCCAGGCAACAGCCTCACTGCACACCTGCCCCACTGAGTGCTCTTTCCACACTGCAGACATCCCTGGCACAGGGTGTTGGCCTCCCGGAATGACAGAGTCCACTAGGATGGAGGGGCTAGCAGATGCTCCCTGTTCTCTGTTCCAGTTATTTCACCTCTATTTGTGGAAAGAATTTGTTTAGAGAAATTTTTTAATTTTTATTTAAATGTTTATTTTTATTCTGTTCATGTTGGTAACTTTTTAATATTATCCCTTTATTAGGTCTACTTTTTATATTAAACATATAGGAATGCTTCATATACCCAGGGCATAGGCAGGGAAAAGAGGGAAAGGCAAAGGGGTCAAAGTAAAATAAAAGGCAACCAACAAGAAAGCAAAGCAAAACAAAGAAGCATGTATGTGTGTTTTTGTGGGGAACATCAACCAATGCCAGGTGTTCCAACTAGGGGGTACATTGACCATATTGAAAGCAGTACTAATATTTACTTATTATTTGAGGATAGAACAGAATAAATTTCTAGGTGAATGATATAAATGTTTCATAAAGTTGAACAGTTTCTTGTTCTTTTTTCTGATTCAATGTTACTGTATCTTACAGAAGACGGAAAAGTGTATCAGAAAAGATTACTGGATAGTATAAAGCCTCTCCAAGGTAAGACTAATTAGAACAGCAGCTAAAATTTATTATGTTTTGCATTTGCTTTTTAAAATTTCTCACTTATTAAAATCTTGCTATCCCATTGTTCCTCTAGTTTTCTGATTCTGAATTGATGCCTCACAATCTTCCATTCTTTGGGGGGGTTACTGTATTTGAGGAAGTCATCGTTAACTACGCCTCTATAGCAAGTTTCAAATTCTACTTTTATATAGGTTGGTTGGCTTTATTACAATTCATCAGATGTGGCCGGCGCCGTGGCTCAGTAGGCTAATCCTCCGCCTTGCGGCGCCGGCACACCGGGTTCTAGTCCCGGTTGGGGCACCGGATTCTGTCCCAGTTGCCCCTCTTCCAGTCCAGCTCTCTGCTGTGGCCAGGGAGTGCAGTGGAGGATGGCCCAAGTCCTTGGGCCCTGCACCCCATGGGAGACCAGGAGAAGCACCTGGCTCCTGCCATCGGATCAGCGTGGTGCGCTGGCTGCAGCGCGCCGGCCGCAGCGGCCATTGGAGGGTGAACCAATGGCAAAGGAAGACCTTTCTCTCTCTCTCTCTCTCTCTCTCTCTCTCTCACTGTCCACTCTGCCTGTCAAAAAAAAATTCATCAGATGTGTCTACTTCTTTTTTATCCATGATTACTTCAATTGGAAATTATAGCTCAATGTTGAGTGAGCTTCTCTCTCAACTCTCCACACTGTGTGGGTCACTTAAATGGCTAGTATGTTTCACTCACCACTTAGAGTGACACATGCTCCCCAAGCTAGCATCTTCCACTTCTTGGAATTACTTGCATTTCTTGTTTCCACCTTCTTATTTCCTAAGGGAAAAAAGCCCATGTCAGTAACCTGGAGACCCTTATGGAGAGCATGGAAATTGAACTTGAGAAGGAGGAGTATAAGGAACTACTGAACCATCTGCCAGTTGATGGTAAGTATTGCAGATACCGCTGTACCAAGGAACAAGTTTAGGTCCCCTGAAAGTGTTTTTCTGAAATTATTTTTTAATCTCTTTGAAAACTTATGTACTATTTCAAGAACACATGAAAACAGAGAGCAACGTGACAAATGCTGTGTGCCTGGTAAGCACAGCCAACAAATGTTATCATTTTGCCATATTTGCTTCACACATCTTTCTTTCTCCCTTCCTTCCTTCCCATGTATACCTTTTATTTTTAGTTAGGATGATGTTTCAATAATAACTCAGATCAATTTAGCTGGACAAAACTGTCAAACAGTCAAAGCTGACATAATTCATTATGAAGAAACTGCTTAGGGATAAGCCCAGGTTAAGATTTGCCTCATTAGAGCTTTCTTGGGTTCAATCCCTGAGCCAGTAGGTTCCACATTTAAAACCTGATAAAGGAGAGGTTGTTTGCAAAGTAGTTAAGATACCTCTTGGGAAACATATCAGAGTTCTTGGGTTTGAGTTCTGCGTCTGCATCATCCAATTCCAGCTTCCTGCTGGTGCGCACCCTAAGAGGTAGCAACTGATGGTCCAAGTAATGAGGTCCCTGCCAACCACATGGGAGACCCAGATTCAGTCCCAGGCTCCTGACTTTGGCCTGACCCAGTCCCAGCTGATGTAGACATTTGGGGAGTGAGCCAGCAGATGGAAGATTTTTCTCTATTTCTCTCCGTTTGTGTGTGGGGTGGGTGTGTGTGTGGGGGGGGTCCCTTTCCCTCCCTGCCTTAAAAATAAATTTTTATATTTATTTTTTATTTTTTATTTATTTTAAAGAGAGAGGGAGAGACAGGGATAGAGAAATCTATCCACTGGTTCACTCCCCAAATGGCCGCAACAGCCAGGGCTGGGCCAGGCCAAAGTCAAAAGCCAGGAGCTTCATCTGGGTCTCCCACATGGGTTCAGGGGCCCAAAGACTGGGGTCATCTTCCTCTGCTGTCCCAGGTGCATTAGCTGGGAGCTGAATCTGAAGTGGAGCAGTCAGAACTCAAACATGCACCCATATGGGATGACAGGCAGAGTGGACAGTGAGAGAGAGAGAGAGAGAGAGAGAGAGAAAGGTCTTCCTTTGCAGCTTAATCTGCTACACAACAATGCTGGCTCCCTGAAATAAATTTTTTAAATAGATGCAAATCTAATGAAAATCATACTTCTATCTGAGAGCCAGATATCACATCTCTCAGGTAGAGCCAGTATGTGCCAACTTAAAATAAATAAATAGTTCTCTTCTAACTCAAGGTTTCTACTATCAACTAGTGACTGGCAGGCATAACTAAAGTTAAGTCACTGCTAAAGCAAACCTCTTCCATGCTATCCCTATCTGTAGCCGACACTAGAAAAAATTTTGGCCTAGCTTATAATTTCGAACCTCACTTTCCTGAGTTTAAGAATGTTGAGAATTATTTATAATTTTATATGGCCCCTGTTTTTATCATAAAAAAAATCGCCACAAATTATTTTTTAACTGTGATATTTCCCCCTACATACTCATGTTAGCTAGAAGTTCTCAAAAATGCTTCCAACTGCAGGGACTGGCATTGTGGCACAGTGAGTTAAGCCACCACTTGTGATACCAGCATCCCATATCAGCACTGGTTTGAGTCCCAGCCACTCTGCTTCTGTCTCAGCTTCCTGCTGATGCACCTAGGAAGACAACTGAAAACAATCCAAGTGCTTGCTCTCCTGCCACCCATAGAAAGACCAGAACAGAGATGCTGTCTTGTGGCTTCAGCCTGGCACAGTCCTGGCTGTTGAGACCATTTGGGAAGTGAACCAGCAGATGGAAAATCATAGCTCTCTCTCTCTCTTACACACACACACACACAGGCTTTCAAACAAATAATTAAATATTTTTTTAAAATGTTTGCAACTAATAAAGGTATTGTTACCAATGAGATTTTTTTTTTTATTTTAAAAATTTTTTAAAAATTACTGAATATTTTTTTCTACTCCAACAGGGTGACTCTTTCTGTGTCACTGGAATTCACTTATTTGTTTGGCTGGCACAAGCTCTACATACAAACACTGAACAAAGTGGACAATTAATATCTGGTAGTGACAAAAGAATTAAAGCATGATCCCTGCTGTCAAAGAGTTTATAGTCTTGAGGGGTAGGGGAAGAAACATAAGCAAAATTTATAGAGAGAGATGAGATGGCATGCTGTTAAGGTTCCAGGATTAGCTGCTTATGTAAATAAATGACTTCCAGGTTTAAAATTCAAGTATGTCAGTGGACAAATACTCCCCTTATGAGTTTGAAGGAGGAGGCCTACTAGAAGGCACTACTGTTAAACTTGCTTCATAGCAGTGTTGAGTCATTTGATACTTTATACACAGTAGAAGTAGAAGTAGTTAAATGGAAGTTGACTTTGAATTTATGTCTTTATCTCTTTCTAGCTTATGTTTCTTTTTTATTTTTAGTTAAAAGAGTTTCCAGAGAAAATCATGAAAAATAGCTGAATTCCATCCCTTTACATTGTAACTTAAATTTTTCATATCATTTTCCTAAGTGTGTATCTGAATTGTCTTTTCCTACAGAGAATGAACTGGTTGATTTGAATGTGGTGATGGATGAAGCAAAAACATTCACAGGTGAGAAAGAAATTTTGGTAAAAAGGACAATCATTAACCAAGACCTTAATGCTTCATAGAAAAAACATTAGGATACTTTACAGTCATTTTCCCCCTTCAAGTTATTGATGACATACTAAATTGCCATTCATGCTTAGTAGTTAGTAGTTATACTTAGTAGTTAAATGTTTGTTTCATAATCTTACTGTTTGATTTGGGATTTTTCCTGTGTAGACCTATCTTGAGTTTTTAACAATTGTATTTTTCACATACCATTATTTAGGCCATCATGACATTAGCCAAAACCATTTAAGATGAAGCTTTTGTAGTATGGTCATTAAAATATTGTTTCTTGGCCGGCGCCGCAGCTCACTAGGCTAATCCTCCGCCTAGCGGCACCGGCACACCAGGTTCTAGTCCCGGTCGGGGTGCCGGATTCTGTCCCGGTTGCCCCTCTTCCAGGCCAGCTCTCTGCTGTGGCCAGGGAGTGCAGTGGAGGATGGCCCAAGTACTTGGGCCCTGCACCCCATGGGAGACCAGGAGAAGCACCTGGCTCCTGCCATCGGATCAGCGCAGTGCGCCAGCCGCAGCGCGCCGGCCGCGGCAGCCATTGGAGGGTGAACCAATGGCAAAAGGAAGACCTTTCTCTCTGTCTCTCTCTCTCACTGTCCACTCTGCCTGTCAAAATATATATATATATATATATATATATATATTGTTTCTTTTCCAAAGACCCCATAATTCAGGTAATATGATGGTATTTGAATTGCACCTGAATTATATGAACTTTTCTTTCTCATGAATTAAAAGTATAATTTCTTCTTCTGACTTAGATTACACATCCACATGTCCCTTAAATCTGTGCAGTTTTAGTCTTCTAATTAAAGATAATGCCACATAGGTCATTATTTTCATAATCATTGTTCCTGATATTCTTACATATTACCAATTCCCATCTTTCCAAAGGAGACAAGATTGATGTCAGTAACCTGGACAATGTGCTGAGGGAAATGGGGCTGGTACTCACTGCTGAAGAACACAAGGAACTGCTGAAGTCTATGTCCCTTTACCGTGAGTATTCAGTGATGTTTTGTTAATCTTCCCACCATTTTAACCTCTGTTCTGAATTACGTCTTATCTTACAGCTAGTGGGAAGGTACCCAAGAATAGATTGCTAAAAGGTGTGAAAGCCCTCAAAGGTGAGTAAGAAGCATGATGAAAAACAAGTATAAAATCCTTATGTTTAACATTTTCTTTTAAACATTCCAACTTTGCTTTCTGCCAATTTATTGATTCATTATTACTACTTATACCTTAGCATTCTTTCTTGGAACATAAATGTCACATTACTGTAGGAAGACTCTAACACTCTTTTCTGACTAGACTTACATAGATTGGTCGTTGTATCATCCATGAATCATTAGACCTGCCTACTTCCTCTTTATTAACCCATCACAGAAACAAAACAAAGTCCCCTGGATCAGTATTAGGGAAATATCCTATTTCCACTTTGCATACCTATTCTGTATAGATAAATATTCTTTTAATTTTGAGCTAGAAAATACTCTAAGAAACACAAAAAATACTACAAGGAAATTATTCTCTTGAAAAATGAATATAATGAAATGAAAGTCCCCCTAATCCAGTCCATAAAGGTAAACACTACTAACAATTCAGTTGTTACCTTTCTCACTTTTTTCCTACTTTAACAGACATCTGAATCTAGGGAAACACACTTACACAAATGTTATGAGACACTAGGGAGACACACACATGTAAGTTTCTTTGTGCTCTTGTGCTTTACCCTTCAATTGGGGTTTTTGATGGATGACTACAATTAGCATTTTTCACTTTTAAGCATAATCATTCATATTCCTATTTCATGCCCTTTACTCCAAAGGCCCACGGGTCAAAGTCAAGAAAGTTGAGTCTCTTTTGGAAAGCATGGGAATTCAAATCACAAATAAAGAACACAAGGAATTAATGACCCAACTATCGACTGATGGTGAGTATTACAGACATCACTATTCTCTAGAGGAATGTTTGAACAATTAGAATTGCTGAAAGCCATTTTGTTCATAGTGACATAAATATAAATAGGAAGACTGAATCCTAACTTATGAAGAAATCCCATCTTCAAAACACTTTTCAAAATGTGTGTAAGGGATTCCACTTGCAGGACCCAGCCATGCCTGGGAATGCCACACACCTAAGGGAGCTGGAAGGAAAATGAATTGAAGGGAAATTTAACAGAAAAATTAAGAAAACCAAAAGTAAAATGATGAAGAAGGTGACAATAGTTGCAAGACAAAGAACTAATACCCCTAAGGTACAAAAAGTCCTTGTACATTGCTGAAAGTTGACTTTCTCATGCTCAGAGACAATTCCATACTGTCTCCACTCAAATTTCTAGCATCTCTTCATCTCAACTGTCAGCTGATGACATCACCTCAGACTTCATAGAGAAAACACTTAGACAAGAATGTCCTCATTTTCCTACCTCCATTTCTTTCAACCTACCTATTGCTATGTCTATATGTCCTGCCTCTGTCTTGCTATAAAGGGAAAAGAATCTGTCTCTATCATGAACCAACCTTTCCACTTGTGCTTGACCCCACTTCCTCTTGCCTCTGCAAAGGCAACTCCTGCAATGCCCCTTTTTCTCCCCTGTGCCATCACTTCCTCCCTCTCCACCTATTTCCATTGACAGGCTGCTATGATTTTCCATGGTGCCAATCATCTGTTAGCTGCCAATCCATCTCTTAGTTCCTCTTCACAGGAGAGCTGTCTCAGAAAGTTGTCTTCATTCATTATCTCCATTTCACTTCCCATTCACTCCCCAGTTCTCCAATCAGGTTTTCATCCCCACCACACACTGAATCAGCTCTGAATAAGATCATCAATGACCCCCTTGCTAATATTCATAGTCAATTGTCTGTTTTTATTTTACTTGCATCATTTGACATAGTAACAACTCCCCTCTTTTTTAAGATTTATTTATTTATTTTAAAGTCAGAATTACACACAGAGAGAAAGAGATGGAGAGAGAGAGAGTCTTCCATCCACTGTTTCACTCCCCAGTTGACCACAACAGCTGGAGCTGCACCGATCCAAAGCCGGGACCTTCTTCCAGGTCTCCCACATGGGTGCAGGGGCCCAAGGACTTGGACCATCTTCCACTGCTTTCCCAGGCCTTAGCACAGAGCTGAATTGGAAGTGGAGCAGCTGGGACTTGAACAGGCGCCCTTATGGGATGCCGGCACTGCAAGAGGTGACTTTACCTGCTGTGCCACAGCACTGGCCCCCTACCCCTCTTTATTGAACCATTTTTTGCTAGACTTTTAAAAAATATTTTATTTATTTATTTTGAAATATAGAGTTACAGACAGACAGAGAGAGGTCTTCCATCTACTAGTTTACTTCCCAAATGGCCGCAGTCCTGGGCTGATCTGGAAACGAGGAGCCAGGAGCTTTTTCCAGGGCTCCCACATAGGTTCAGGGGCCCAAGCACTTGGGCCATCGTCTGCTGCTTTCCCAGGCCATAGCAGAGAGCTGGATTGGAAGAGGAGCAGGCGAGACTTAAAATGGTGCCCATATGGGATGCTGGTGCCACAGATGGAGGCTTTAGCCCGCTACACCACAGCACCAGCCCCACCCTAGACTTCTGAAGCCCTTTGCTTCTTCCTTCACTGACAGCTTCTCAGTTTCCCTTTCTGACTCTTCCTCCCCAACAAAATCTCTAAATAATGAAGTGCCCCAGCACTAGTCCCTTTGCTGCTTTTTTTATCTACACCTTCTTCCTAGGATATTACATCCATTGGGTCAAATACCTTCTCAAGGCTGATAGAGTAAATTTATATCTAGCTCTATCTCCCTATGTCAGGAATGGTATCTCACATCAGTATTTGATTCACTTGGATTTCTTTGTTGTGTGTGTAATTTTTATTTGTTCGTCATTTCAATGGAAACAAAAGAGAAAGATGTTCAATCTACTGGTTCATTCCCAAAATGCTCACAATAGCCAGGACTGGGCCAGGCTAAGCAAGGAACTCTCCCATGCAATTGGCAGGTACCCAAGAACTTTAACCACCACTGTAACCTCTGAGAGTACAAATCAGCAGGAAGCTGTACCAGAAGTGGAGGAGCCAGACTCAAGTCAAGCACTGTATCTGATATGGGATGCAGCCTTCCCAAGCAACATCTTAACACGGTGCCAAACACCTGCTCTTCCACTTGGATTTCTAACAGGCATCATCAATTTAATGGAAATATTGATTATTTCCCCCCAAAATCTCAAGTTCTTCCCATCTCAGTAAAGGCATCTCAAAGAACCTTGCTGATGAGAAGGAGGGAGAGAACAAGCTGTCGTTCTTGATTTTTCCCTTTCCGCCATGTTCCAAATTCAAATCTAGGTTTTCCTGAAAACTATGTCCTAAATCCGTCTACTTATCACCATCTTCACTGCTGCAACCATAACCTGAGCCCCATCATCTCTTTCCTGGGCCACTGAAACAGTGATTTAGTCTCTGTTCCTCCAGTTGTTTCATCCTGCACATACTAACCAGAGTGACCTTGGCAAAGCCAGGTCAGGGCAAGTTACTCTCCCCTTTCCAAGGCCTCCAATGACATTCCATTGCAACCAGAATAAAATCCAAACTTTATCATCATGGTGTACAAAGCCTTTCATAATTTGGTACCTATCATATGGGCCTTTTCGGGGTCTCTCAGTCATATCAAATTCATTCCCATCCTAGGCCTATTGCACATACTCTCACATGAAGTGATCATCCTCCAGTTCTTCACTCCCCTTCTCATCATTCAAGCCTCAACCCAAATAGTCCTCAGAGAGACTTTTTGGCTAATGGCCTATCTACAGCATTCCCATCCCTCATTGCTCTTAGTTATACAGGCCTATTTTATTTTTGTAGCATCTTAGCAGTAACTCAATTTATTCTTTGGTTATGTATCATTGTTTATCTTCCACTACAGTGTAACCAATCATTTCTTAATTTAGGCAAGCACTTGGCATACCAATTAATGTGCCACTTGAGACACCTGTATCACATGTAGGAGTGCCTGGGCTTGAGTCTGGCTCTGCTCTAGAATGACTGCTAACGTGCTCCCTGGGAGACAGCAGGCGATGTCTGAAGTATTTAGGTCCCTGCCATCCACATTAGAGACCTGGGTTGAGTTCCAGGCTCTTTACTTTGGCTTGGGCCAGCTCTGAATGTTGTAGGCATTTAGGGAGTGAACCAGTGGATGGGAGAACCCTAGGTGACTTACTCTGTCTCTCTCTCTCTCTCTCTCTCTCTAATAAATAAATAATTTTTAAAAGCAAAGAAAAAAGGAAGATACAATAATGATAATTGTAGATTGAAAGCTTTCTTTGTTTAAAATAACCCTGTTAACTCTGAAGATAAGAGATATCTTATGAAGAACATGAAATTATAAGGAAAATTAGAAAAAGAAAATTCTCATGATATTCATAATTTCAGAATTCTATACAATACAAATTTTAGTCTCAGTAACATCAGTCTTCTGGCTCTGAAGTATGCTTCTCTTGCCTTACAGGTGACAGAACAGTTGATCTGAATGAATTGATGGATGCTGTCAATTACATCAAGGGTAAGTTAAGAGCTATGATGGAAAGATATTATAAATAGCATCATAATACTTTGTGATTAATGTTAGAGATCAATGTTTCCCATTCATAAATATTAAAATTATTTAATATAACATGCTTAGTGAGATAAGCCAAAAAGACAAATATCACATATTTTTTCTGATTTGTGGTAGGTAATATATAGAGTACAAAAAAAATTTAATGTATTATGAGTGAAATTGACACTTCGGGATTTGATAATTATTTGTAGCCTTGTCTATATTTCTGCTAAACAGTGGTCTTTCTGCTTTTACTTGTTGAACTCTTTATTTAGTGGAGCATTAAATATGTGATTATAAAGTAAATTAAAAATATGTCACCGCAGGCCAGCACCGCAGCTCACTAGGCTAATCCTCTACCTGCGGCACCGGCACCCCGGGTTCTAGTCCCGGTCGGGGCGCTGGATTCTGTCCCGGTTGCCCCTCTTCCAGTCCAGCTCTCTGCTGTGGCCCGGGAGTGCAGTAGGAGGATGGACCAAGTCCTTGGGCCCTGCACCCGCATGGGAGACCAGGAGAAGCACCTGGATCCTGGCTTCAGATTAGCGCGGTGTGCCACAGCGCGCCACCAGAGCAGCCACTGGGTGGTGAACCAATGGAAAAAGGAAGACCTTTCTCTCTGTCTCTCTCTCACTGTCCACTCTGCCTGTCAAAAATAAATAAATAAATAAAAATATGTCACCACAAAAGTTAAAAAGAAGGAGAGAGAGAAGAAGGGAAGGAAGTATCATTATATTCTTAGAATTATATCTATTAACTACATTAAATCTGTTCTCTGTATATTAATTTTTAAAAGAATTTAAAAATATATAACTCATGTTTCATTCTTTTGGATACTGGTAAAGTTGAGTAAACAACTAATCTGCACTTATAAAACAATGCTCATAGTATTCTCTGAAATTTTCCCCAAAAGAGTTCTTCAGTGTAGTAATAGATATTAGCAGTCACAGAACTGTTCATACCCCTTTCCCCACTCACTTCACTCCTAGAAAGTTATCCTGTGGAAATAACGTCATTGTAAAGAAATCTCTACCTAAAGACTTTCATGCTCATACAGTGAGAAAATTGACACAGATTAAAAATATCTAGCCATATTTCAAGCATGGAAAGCCATGACACTATGGCAAAAAAGGTCCTACATGAAGGACCTCGGTGGCTGAGACCCCCAATGGAAAGAAGTGATCATCAAAGAAGGAGGTACTTTCCTCTGAAGGGAGGCGAGAACTTCCACTTTGCTTATGGCCTTGTCTAAATACTGAAGGAGTTTGTGGATTCAAAGGCTTCCATAGCCTAGGCAGCTCATGTCAAGAGCCTCAGGTGATCACTGATGTCATGCATAAGATTGTTAATTGTTAAATTAACAAGAGGCACTGTGCACTAACTTCCCATGCAGAACCTCTGGCCTCAAAGAGTTGTATTATAATTATGTCTTCATATAATTAAGTGCTTACAAAAGATGTATCATTCTTGGGTGATTCTAAGTTTCTAAAAAAAAATTTTTTTTAAAGTGAAATTAACCTCAAGATGCAATGACCGAATAGCCCTGTCCCAACTGTTGAGGAACAGTTTTTTGTTATTATTGGTTTTTTTTCTTGTGAATTGTTGGACTCTTTACTTAGTATAGAGTTAGTCGTCTGTGTATAAAGTTATTTGAAAATGGATCTTAGTGGAGAATGGGACTGAGGATGGGAGAGGGAGGAGGAGGGAGGAGGAGGGGTGGAAGAGAGGGTAGGAAGGAAGGTATATTCCTAAAGTTGTGCTTATGAAATGCATGAAGTTTGTATTCCTTAAATAAATGGTTTAAAATTTAAAAATATATCTAGCCATATAGGAATTGCTACATAAATCTTTTTAGATCAGTTAAATAGAATATTATGTGTTGGAATGTTAACTGTGAACATCATATAGCAACATGAAAGCATGTTTATAACAGAATTATTTTAAATTTAAAAAGCAAAATACAGAATTATATGTGTATTAGATTACCACAATGTAAAAGTACAGTTGCATTGTGAAAGACCAGAATGGAATATGAAAAGCTAAAAATGGCTTTTGTGTAGGGTGGTAAAATTATATTTTGTCCCTTTTACATTAATCATTAATGTTGCTGCATTATTTTTTCATTGAATGAGGAAAAATTCAATTCATTCTGAGTATGTTAAGATAAATAAAATTCTTGGAATGTGTAATGACCAGGAAGCATAAATACAGGCAAATGTATTTTTAAATAAATTTTATGTTAAATTTTAAAAACTGTTGTATAGAAAAAAATTAGATATTCAAGTGGGATAGGAAGAAAAGAGAAAATAAAAGTAAATCCCTATAAGTAGTTTAATTTGCTATGGATTTCACAACAGCCTACCAACTATTTCCTAACCTCCAGTGTACTGTCTTCTTTGTAGCCACCTCTGTCTCGTTGAATCAGAATTAAAGACATGGAATTTTTTTCTGATTCTGCTAATAATCCTGAGTATACATGGGTGATGATCTATATAAGCACAGATAGTATCTTTTATTCTTTGTAAATGGTTCTGTAATATTTCTGCACTCATTTCTCACCATTTCTAAGGAGAGGTGATTGACACCCAGGATTTAGACAACTTTCTAGCAAGTGAGGGAAATGAGCTCACAAAAGAAGAAATGAAAGAGTTGATTCCTCACTTGACATATAACGGTAAGTGTTCTTTTAAAGTAATTCTGTTGTCTTCCATGAAGAAAAAAAAAAAAAAAGGAAGTTCCTGTACTCAGAAGGGGGAAAAAAAGTAGAAAATTCATAAAACCGCTAATGGAGATCAAACAAGAATTAGTTATGTGAGGCTGAATGAATTAATGAAAATTGTGGATTTCTATGTCTTTTATTTAAAATATTGTTGGTTCTGGGCCGGCGCCACCGCTCACTAGGCTAATCCTCCACCTACCTTGCGGCGCCGGCACACCGGGTTCTAGTCCCGGTCAGGGCACCAGATTCTGTCCCGGTTGCCCCTCTTCCAGGCCAGCTCTCTGCTGTGGCCCGGGAGTGCAGTGGAGGATGGCCCAAGTGCTTGGGCCCTGCACCCCATGGGAGACCAGGAAAAGTACCTGGCTCCTACCATCGGATCAGTGCGGTGCGCCGGCCACAGCACGCCGGCCGCGGCGGCCATTGGAGGGTGAACCAACGGCAAAAGGAAGACCTTTCTCTCTGTCTCTCTCTCTCACTGTCCACTCTGCCTGTCAAAATAAAAAAAAATATATATTGTTGGTTCTGTATTTGAATGGTTCATCTTCTAGGGTGCAGGAAAACTTTTTCCTGATATTTTCTATGGTTTAGATTATAATTTGGTAAACAAAGGCATTTACCTCTCCATCCCCATTTAATTTCTCTAAAATTCAAAAACTTTCATGAAGGTATTTGTGGCAATGTGATCGTTTGCATGAGTTCTGTAATAGCATGCTCTCTGCATAACAATGTATAGTTGAAAACACTGGCATATCTGAAAATTATACACAGATTGCCTGACTTTGGGAGTTCCCAGCCTTACAGTGAGTAAATGCAATGGCTATCTTTTAGTAGGCCCTTATGGGATGCTGGCATCATGGCAGCAGTCTAACCTGCTGTGCCACAGTGCCTGTCCCAGATTCTGCATTTCTAGTAAGCTACCAAGTGATTCCAGTGATGCTGGTCCACAGGCCATAATTTGTGTATCAAGGACCTAAAAGATGAAGAGTTGATACTTTGATTTTGCCTGGATTTCCATTTTGTAAATCACAAATACAACCAATGTGTCTGAGGACACAATACTATCCCACAGAAGAAGGAAAAACATGACAATGATTGGAACTAAAAAAATAAAATGCACCTTGGGGAGATACACAGGAGGAGAGGGAGAGTTTGGGTTGATTGGTTGGTTTGTTTATTGTGTTTACTGAGACTTTTATTTGTTTATTGAGTCTAGTTACATGAGTTACTCACTGAGTCATGTTATACAACTACTTTTTATTTCTACTACTTTCTTTTAAATTCTGATACCAAAAAAATAAAATTATGTAAGTGCTTTGGAGGGGAGGGCAGCATTTCTTATTACAATACTTCAGTGAAGTTGCAGATAGTTTCTGAAGAGTTCTGCTCTTGAATTTATGAGATTGTGGGTTGATTTATTCAACCAATAATTATTTATTGGTTGCTCTATCAGTCAGCCATATGTTACTACAACTGCATACCTAAGACAAGATACTTATGAAGGATGAATGTTTATTTTGGTTCATGGTTTTAAAGATTCACAATACAAGATCATATTCTTGTCTGGTTTCTGATGAAGCTCCTGGCTCCTGGCTTCAGATTAGCTCAGCTCTGGCCATTGTGGCCATCTGCCTCTCCCTCGCCCTTCCTCTCCCTCCCTCTCTCTCTCTCTCACTCTCTCTCTCTTCCTCCCTAACTCTGCCTTTCAAATAAAATAAATCTTTAAGAGAGAAAGAGAGAGAGATCTGTTGTGCAGCATGAATTTTATAGTTGCTTAAAAAAAAATTACTGTATACTTGAAAATTGCTGGGGCAGGCATTGTGGTATAGCCGGTAAAGCTGCCACCTGCGATGCCAGATCCTATATGTGCACCAGTTCCAGTCCCAGCTGCTCCACTTCTGATCCAGCTCTCTGCTAAGGTGCCTGGAAAAGCATAGGAGGATGGCGCAAGAGCTAGGGTCCCTGCAGCAGTTTGGGAGACCCAGATGAAGCTCCTGCCTCCTGGCTTCCCTCTGGCACAGCCCTGGCCATTGTGGCCATCTGGGGAGTGAACCAGTGGATGGAAGACCTCTCTCTCTGTGTATCTCCTTCACTCTCTGTAACTCTACCTTTCAAATTGTGGGGGCTCTAGGCTCCCAGGACCTGCGAGACTCTTCTCTGGAAAACATAGGACACGGACAACTCTTAGAGAGACTGCCAAAACTTTATTTCTCAGCATGCCTATTATGGTGCAAAACAGCATAGCCAGCAGATTAAGAAAACAAGCAAGGTCCAAGGCCTACATGCCTACTAGTAGGGTTTTTTTCTAGGGGATTTATCAGTCGAGGCCCAGCCGCCTCGTCTTGCTGCTGCAGAGGTAAACATCCTTGACGACTCTCGGGCTCGGGGCCTCATGCCAAGTCCTTCGCTGGGCCTTCTCCTGTGTGAGCAGTCAGTCCCTTGACGTAATCTGCACAAATAAGTAAAATCTTTTTTTAAAAAATACTCTCTCTTGGGGCCGGCACTGTGGCATAGCAGGTTAACGCCTTGGCCTGAAGTGCTGACATCCCATATGGGCGCTGGTTCGAGACCCGGCTGCTCCACTTCCCATCCAGCTCTCTGCTGTGGCCTGGGAAGGCAGTAGAAGATGGCCCAAGTCCTTGGACCCCTGCACCCGTGTGGGAGACCCAAAAGAAGCTCCTGGCTCCTGGCTCCTGGCTTCAGATCAGCGCAGCTCCAGCCATTACGGCCATCTGGGGAGTGAACCATCGGGTGGAAGACCTCTCTCTCTCCCTCTCTCTCTCTCTCTCTCTGCCTCTCCTCTCTCTGTGTAACTCTGGCTTTCAAATAAATAAACAAATAAAAATAGTCTCTCTCTTTAAAAAAAAAAAAAGAAAAATTGCTAATAGATTATAGGTGTCCTCAGCACAAAAAATTAACTATGTAAGTATGTGAGGTATTGCACATGTAATTAGCTTCATTTGGTATTCCATAATATACATCATGTTGTACACCATAATTTTTGTCAATTTAAAAACAAATAATTTCTAAAATGTAATGCATACTCTATGTACAATTTTATCTGTCAAACAAACAAATGGAGAAATAAATAAGTTTTTAGATTTCTCATTAACTTCTGTATTTTTTTAAAGATTTTATTTATTTATTTGAGAGGTAGAGTTACAGAGAGAGGGAGAGACAAAGAGAAAGTTCTTCTGTCCACTGGTTCACTCCCCAAATGGCCACAGCTGGCAGAGCTGGGCTGATCCAAAGCCAGGAACCAGGAGCTTTTTCCAAATCTCACATGCAGGTACAGAAGCCCAAGGACTTGGGCCATCCTCCACTGCTTTCCCAGGCCATAGCAGAGAGCTGGAGCAGTCAGGACACGAACCGCTGCCTATATGGGATGCTGGTGCAGTGCTGTAGGCGGAGGCTTAGCCTACTACGCCACAGCACTGGCCCCTCTTGTTAACTTCTAAGGTACCAACTACTCTCTTCCTGCTTTTCTGGTCCTGTTCTGCACATCTCTGTCAATGTCCTTCAGTACTCACTGGCACCCTTTTGCTCTCTTCCTTAGGTCAGATGCCCAAAACAGCATAAAGTCTTTAAAGGAAGGGAACCTCTTTCTGTGCTAGGCTGTGTGTGAAATGCTAAGGACACAAAAAATGAATGAGTCAAACCCATGTCCTCAAAGAGCTTATAGTCAAATAGAGAATTTAGGCACATTAACAAATTAATGTTGAAATACAGTGAATGTACGCAAAGGTGCTAAGGGAACATTTGGTCACCCTGGGCTTCCTAGAGAAGACCTGGGGCTGAACAAATGTGGACAGATCCTTCTGGTGAGAGAAGCATGCTCTATCCTCAGTGGTGACAAGCACACCACTGCCAGTGTGTTGGCTCAAAAATACTTTTCAAAACAGAAAACACAGCAAGATTCCTCCCACATCACCACCAGTTCCGGCTCTGAATATTTCCCAACATATTTCTCTTTGTCTCTTCCCTTTTTTTAATGTTGTCAATGTGAATTTGGCAAAGATGCTGCTCAAGTGGAGACCTGGTTCTGTTTGTGATGTCCTTTTCCTGTCTGTGACCTAAGGAACGTGGACATCCCCTGAAGCACAGAGAAGGAGTGCTGTTGTACATATACACAGATATATGTGTGTCTATACTTTACATACACACACACATACAAAAATTTTATTTATTTATTTAAAAGGCAGAGTGACAAAAAGAGGAAGACACAAAGAGAGATCCTCCATCCATTGGTTCACTTCCCAGATGGCCACAACAGCTGAGGCTGGTTTAGGCCAAAGCCAGGAGCCCAGAATCCCATCAGAGTCTCCTACATGGACAGCAGGGGCCATCTCCTGCTGTTTTCCTAGTGCATTAGCAGGGAGCTGGATGAGAAGTGTAGCAGCCAGGACTCCAGCCAGTGCTCATATGGGACACCGGCATCACAGATCGTGGCTTAGGCTGCTATACTATGACCTCAGCCACAAGGAAGCACATTTAAAAAGTAGAGATTTTTGTCTACCTGAGAAAATCCATTCTTTTTTTGTATTATATTCATCTGAGAGAAAAATGAATGCAAATTCCAAAGCAAACCAGTGTTTCCTATTCTTCTAAAACTCATGGAAGCAATTCAGCATAGTAGGTTATTTCAATATAACATTTTGACATTTAATTATATTTCAATATTTATCGATAAATAATATGTGTTGATAAAATATTTTAATATTTATTAATAAAGTAATTTTCATCCATTTTTATGTTTATGATTTGACTCCCATTCCAGGAAATGGAAAGGTTACTGTGCAGTCAATAAAGGAGGGCCTGAAGAAGATTAAATGTGAGTGAAAACTTGTTATAAATTTGGTAATCTGACATTGCGTATTTATTTTGTTTTTCTCTTGATTACAAAAGTAATATGTGGGTATTATAGAAAACTGCTATGTTTAGAAAATAAAACAATAATAAAGAAAAGTTTTAATAATTCTTAATTATATCCCCTAATGATAATCTGTAACTTTATCACCATAATTTTTTTCTATGCATACACAATTTTTCCTTTGACTTTTAAATTTTTCACTTAGTTACTTTCACTTATTTAAAAGTCAGAAGGTCAAAAAGGGAGAGAGAAAGAGACAGAAATAGATATATACAAAGAGAGAGCTCTTCATCTGCTTGTTCACTTCCCAAATACCCAGAGCAGCCAGACTGGGCAAGGCCATCACTAAGAACCCAAAACTTAATCTGGGTCTCCCATGTGGATAGCAGGGACCTAGGTATTTGAGCCATCACCTGCTGCCTCCTAGGGTGTGCATTAGCAGGAAGCTAAAATCAAAAGGGGGGCCAGTGCCGCGGCTCACTAGGCCTGCGGCGCCGGCACACCAGGTTCTAGTCCCGGTCGGGGCGCCGGATTCTGTCCTGGTTGCTCCTCTTCCAGTCCAGCTCTCTGCTGTGGCCCGGGAAGGCAGTGGAAGATGGCCCAAGTGCTTGGGCCCTGCACCCGCATGGGAGACCAGGAGGAAGCACCTGGCTCCTGCCTTCGGATCAGTACGGCGCGCCAGCCGCAGCAGACATTTGGGGGGTGAACCAACAGAAGGAAGACCTTTCTCTCTGTCTCTCTCTCTCTCACTGTCTAACTCTGCCTGTCAAAAAAAAGGGGGGGGGGGAGCTGATACTCAAAACTAGGCAGTCCATTATGGTAAGACACCAAAGCAATATCTTTTCCACTATGCAAATGCCCATTTCATGTATTTGATATTCAACTCTGGCTTCCAAAATTTACACTTACATTTTCATACTAATGTTAAATTCCTCACTACATATAAATATCTCTAATGACCTACCTCTGAAATTTAATAGATGACCTCAGTACTTTTTGTTTACAGCCCCCTTAACACATTTAATTATTTCTGAATAAGTTCCCCATTGCCAAAATGCTATGTTCTATGATTACATAGAAAAGAATGAATGGAAGGTTTGAACATTAGGCTGTGAAAAATTTTTTTTATTTGACAGAGTTATAGACAGGGAGAGAGACAGAGAGAAAGGTCTTCCTTCTGTTGGTTCACTCCCCAAATGGCTGCTACAGCAGGCCTGCGCCGATCCAAAGCCAGGAGCCAGGTGCTTCTTCCTGGTTTCCCATGTGGGTGCAAGGGCCCAAGCACTTGGGCCATCCTCCACTGCCCTCCCGGGCCACAGCAGAGAGCTTGACTGGAAGAGGATCAACTGGGACTAGAACCCGGCACCCATATGGGATGCCGGCGCCGCAGGCGGAGGATTAACCAAGTGAGCCACGGCACCAGCCCCTATGCTGTGAAATTGATTGGTAGAGACAAAGGTGAAATTTTTCCTCTTCCCTCTTCCCACCCCCACAACCTCAGTCTTGTACTTCAGTCTTAAGCAATACTAATTTACTATCTGCACCTGCATTTCCCAAGAAGTGTGATTTTTAAAAGTGGTATATGTATATAAGCCCAGTTGCATTTCTAAAAGGATTTAAGAATAATTTGAGATCTTAAGCAAGTATCCACAAAGTGAACTTTAATAAGAGGAGATAAATTTGAATTCTAGGAACCCACACTTAATGTTTCCAAGTGAGTCTTGCTGTATTTTATTATTTGTAAAAAAAGAAAAAAGAAAAAAATAATAATACTTGTTTGAATAAGAACAGTCTATCCCAACTATTGCTGCTAATGTTGCTGGTGGCAGAAAACTTTCAGGAGTGTTCGCTTGGCAGCTTTAAGCCCAGCGTTTGAATCATGCTGCTGAATTTAGAAGTAGTGCTACATGATCAGGTATAATCTGTATTCATCAATACGTATAAGGCACTGCTTAAAAACGTTCAGCAATAAACAAGAAATAAGCAAAGTTCCTTCTCTTGCTGAGGCTTCATTTTTCAGTGCATAGTAGGTGCTTAATAAATACTGACCGATAGAGATTCCAGTCTACTGTAGTCAGATAATTAAAGAGTTGCTAATTCAAACAGTTGTATTAGGGTCATTTTAAAAAAGATTTATTCATTTATTCATTTAAAAGGCAGAGTTAGAGAAAGGCAGAGGCAGAGGCAGAAAGAGAAAGAGAGATCTTCCATCTGCTGATTCACTTCCCAAATGGCTACAATGGCCGGAATTGGGCCAATCCAAAGCCAGGAGCCAGGAATTTCTTCTGGGTCTCTCACATGGGTGCAGGGCCCCACACACTTGGGCCATCTTCTGCTGCCTCCCCAGGCCATAACAGAGAGCTGAACTGGAAGAGGAGCAGCTGGGTCTCAAACTGACGCCCATATGGGATGCTAGCACAGCTGGTGGTGGCTTTACCCTCTATGCAGTGGGTTAAGTTGCTGCCTGCAACGCCATCATCCTATGTGGGCACCAGTTTGAGTCTCAGCGGCTCCACTTTGATACAGCTCTGTGCTAATGCACCTGGGAAAGCAGCGGAAGATGGCTCAAATGCATGGGCCCCTGTACCCACGTGGGAGACTTGGAAGAATCTCTGGGCTCCTGGCTTTGGCCTGGCCTAGCCCCAGCCATTGCGGCCATTTGGGGAGTGAACCAGCAGATGAAAGATCTCTCTCTCCCTCTCTCCCTCTCTCCCTCTCTCCCTCTCTCCCTCTCTCCCTCTCTCCCTCTCTCCCTCTCTCCCTCTCTTCCTCTCTCCCTCTCTCCCTATGTAACTCTGCCTTTCAAATAATAAAATGAATCTTAAAAAAAAAAAAAAAAAACACTATTAAGGGCCCCAGTACCTACCTAGCTTAGCTCTGATTGGCTAAAGGCACTCCTAACTACTGTGCTACAAGATTCACAAAGCTAGGTGAGACATGTCAGATCAGGAATACATTGGTTTCTGCTTAAAGAAGATAAATTTTAATTTTTTAAAAATATTTTCCCCACTAATACTAAAGACTACAAGCTTAACAGAATTTGACTTTTTGTCCCTGTTTAAGGCCTAAGCAATTAATGAAATGGTCCTTAATCACCATTTAGTTAAGGCATCTGGGCAAAATGTTTTACTTGAATAACTTTCAGCTCACTAATGACAATAAATTGATACAAGACTTAGATTAAGAAAAACAAACTTTCCCCTTCCCAAATCCCAACAGCATCAAAATTTTCTGACTCTGGTATTCACGCCCTCACATATCCCAAGGCACCTTACTAAGCATAGGAAACATGCTGTGAGGGTAGAAAGAGCCTGTGGGTCATTCTCTCCCTGGGAATGAGCCTAAGCAATGAATGAGGTCACAGTTGTATGACGGAACAAACCCTTTATTGGATTCTGGATCTGATTGAAGCCCGGAAGTAGAAGCACAGCTGAAAAGTAGGTGAATATCAGGATTTTGTAGGATTCTTATGCGGAGTCCTTTTTAAAAAATTATCATCTTTTATGAGAGACTGAGGGTTTTTTTTTTTAAATAATGATTATTTCAAACCACGAGGATGATTCCACAGCACCTTTCAAGTGCCTAAACTGTTGAGCCTCTCTGGAGTTCCCAGCTCTTTGGTAGGTGTTCAGATTTTGAGCATGTATATCTGAGTTGTTTACAAACAACTGCTTTCCAGGTTGCAAGGTGAACATCTGAGAAAATGGAATGAATTCTAACCAAATGTGCAGGGAATTTTTTTCTTCATGGCTTAACAGTATTTACTGTCCATTATTCCTAAGTTAGCCATCCAGTTTTCTTGTCAGTGAACCACCTATTAACCTCTACATTTGAAAGGAAATTGGAAAGAGAAAACCAACAAACAAAGCAGGGAGACCTTCCCACCAAGCTTCTGGTCCAGAGACCTGTTAGTTCTCAAGCCCACAGAAGACGGAAGGGAGCACTAGGGCGAGCTCTAGCAGTTGGGGTCCACTCCCCGGTTTGGAGTAGCAAGACAGCGTGCATCCCACCTGACCCTGCTTCTAGGAGACCAGCAGGTTCACTACAACTGACACAGCGAGTGTCTGCATGGGTGTCCCAGAAAGAAACTGGGAGAACTGACTTACCACCAGGCAGATATCTCAGATATAAACAACAAGGCAACTATTTTAGAATTTCTGTAACATTTTATTCTCTGTCTATTATGACATGCAAATATTGTTCCGTCTATATCTAGGATGCCTTATCTCTATCACATGGCCCTATTTTTATTATTTAAGGCCTACAATTTGACATACATATCCATTGTAAAATAATCACTACAGTCAAGTTAATTAATATATTCTTCACCTCATAGTTAGCATTTGTGGAAAAGGTTCAGTGAGAACACTTAGGCTGTACTCCCTTAGCAAATTTCATATACAGTTAGGTTACCTGCAGTCCCCATGCTGTATGTTAGACCTTCAGAATTCACTAGTCTTCCATAACTGAAATTTTGTAGCCTTTGACCAGAATCTCCCCAAATTGCCCTCCTCCCAGCCCATGGTAACTATCATACCACTCTCTGCTTCTGAGTTTGACTATTTGTTTAAGATTTATTTATTTATTTGTAAGGCAGAATAATAGAGAGAGAGAGAGAATCTTCCAACTGCCAGTTCACTTCCTAAATGTTCCAACAGTTAGGGATGGGCCAGGTTTATCAGGAGCCCAAAACTCCATCTGTTACCGGAGAAATGGCAGGGTTCTTGTCTTCGCGCAAGAAAGAATTCAGGCGTGAGACAGAGTAGTGGAAAGTAAAAGTAGCAAAGTTTATGAGGGCAGGGACATCCATAAGGACGGATGGGCACCTCTCCAGACAGGACCTGAGAGAGAGTGCTCAGTTGCATGGACTGGGGGAAGAGTGCAGTTACATGGTTGAGTGGAGAGATTACACCTGGCCAGGCAGGCGGGCGACAGCAGAGAGGCCGAGGGCTGAGCGTGCAGTCCGGTTGAGGTGGTGGTGGTGGGGTGGGGGGGTTAAGGAGATGGGTCTCTGTCTTCACACATCTCCTCCTGAAACAAAGGATTTTATGCCTGTAAATATTAAGAAGCTCCTATCCGAGTTTTCCCTTGAAGGCATCAGACAGGAGGAAACCTAGCTGGCGCCATCCTGGGTTCAGAGGAAGGGTGAGCAGGACCCCCTAGAGAATGGGGATCCGAGCAGGGTGTTTGAAATGCAGATACTGGGCTGCATCTGGGAGATTGTGGAAGATTTGTCAGGCAGAAGGGGCGGGGCTCCCACCTGGCAGGTCATCAGGTAGAAGGGGGCAGGAAAGGATGCGAATGCTGGGCTGCCCCTGAAACGTTTTCGGGATGACTTTGAGATGTAGATACATATGCTGGACATAGATGTCTTCTCTTTAGGCCTGTCACACACACATAAGCTCATATCTAACTTCCTACCTAACACATCCAGGCCTCCCGTAGGGGTAGCTGGGACCCAAGGCCCTGGGTCCTTACCTGCTGCCTTCCTAGGCACATTAGAAGGGCACTGAGTAGGAAAGGGAGGAGCCAGGACTCAAATCAGTACCCTGACAAGAGATTCAGTCATCTCAAACAGCAGCCTAACCCTCTGCACAACACCACCTTCCCCTGAGTTTGACTCTAAGATTCCGCATCCAAGTGAGAACATCCAGTGTCTGTGTTTGTGTGACTGGCTCATTCCACTTAGCACTATTTGAAAGGGAGCAATGGCAAGAAATTTTGCTTAGAGATATGTGAACAATAAAGGTACCCTTCCACATGGCCTCCACCTTTGCATATAACTAACTTGAATTGCATGTATTACCATTCCTTGAGGTCCCAGGCTTTTCAAACTTCAGGTCTTGAGCTGGGAAAGTTGAGAAAGAACATAAGGGCTGTAGAGTGGAGGCTTCCGGGAAGGGTGAAGAGGAGGAAAACATTTTTTTAAAAGTAAAGGAATCAATTTGTGAGTTGATCTTTAATGATATCTTCTGAATTCCAGACAGAGTCACTGACCACATGGAAATTTCGGAACTTAAATCAAAATTCAAGCTGAATCCTCTAACAAAAGTACCTCTCTCCCCCAGCAAGAGGTAGGTAATAAATTTATTAATGCATTATGATGAAGAGTTATTAAGGTTATGAACATATTTAATACCTACGAAGGCTATGAAGAGACAAGTTAGAATGTTCTTCAAATGTCTGTTCTGAAGATATTCTGAATTGAGATAGATTTGTTATTAAAACAAGGATAAATTTTGAAAATATATTTTCTTTTTTTAACTTTAAATTAATTTATTGAGAGAGAGAGAGAGAGAGAGAATGAATGAATCTCCTGCTAGTTCACTCTTCCTGTATCTGCAATAGCCACAACCAGACCAAAACTAAAGCCAGAAGCTGGGAACTCAAGCCAGGTCTTGCATAAGGAGGGCAGAAACGCAATCACTTGAGCCATCCCTGCTGCCTCCCGGGGTCTGCATTACCAGGAAGCTGGAGTCAGCAGCCAAAGCCAAGAATCAAACCCAGGACTCTGATATGGGACTCTGGTGTCAACTGGCATTATAAGCACAAGGCCAAATACTTGCCCCAAGATCAGCCTTTTGACTGGAGAAACAGTTCTTCCTGTTCTCCCAAACGAGAGGCTGTTTTTGTGTTAGGGTGCGGAATATCCTTTAATACTCAAGGAGTTACCAGTTGTATAGATTTTGAGTGCCAATTTAAAGGAGAATAAGATCATAAGGAAGATCTAAGCCCCTAAGCAAGTCGAAATACAAAGAATAGTTAAATACGTTAAATATGACCAATCAAGTGAAATCTGGTAAGTCAACCATGACCAACCATGGGCTAAAATTGGGGAGGGAAATTTGCCTGTGTCATTAGCAATGGTTTTTTCTCAGCAAAAACCACTTCCAATAAACCTACTAAGGATGGAAAGTGAGGGCCCACAAGTGTCTCCTCCCCCACAATTGTCCATTTCCCTTTCCAGTTTGAAGGTACTTTTCCTAGTGAACTTGGGTATGCCACAGCTAAAGAAATATATTACAGACTTTTTAATTTTTTTTTTAAGATTTATTTATTGATTTGAAAGTCAGAGTTACACAAAGAGAGAAGGAGAGGAAGAGAAAGAGAGGTCTTCCATCCACTGGGTCACTCCCCTATTGGCCACAAAGGCCGGAGATGCACTGATCTGAAGCCAGGAGCCAGGAGCTTCTTCCAGGTCTTCCACGAGGGTACGGGGCCAAGGATCTAGGCCATCTTCTACTGCTTTCCCAGGCCATAGCAGAGAACTAGATTGGAAGTGAAGCTGTTGGGACTCGAACCGGTGCCCATATGGGATGCCAGCACTGCATGCAGCGACTTTACCTGCTATACCACAGCACCGGCCCCTACAGACTTTTCCTAAGAAAGAAATGGACAAGATGATCTTATAACAATCAAACCCTTGATGTCACATTTCCCTACCCTGTAGACTGTAGAATCTTTTTGCTGTCAAGGGCCATTTGGATATTTATAGAATCATTTGTGGGCCATGTGAAATGATCAGTTTAAAAACTAGCCTGCTATTGATTTATTGAATTTTGAGTCCTACCTGTGGTCACCAGGGCAGAGTCAAATCAAGTAACTTCTCCAGCCTTCTATGGCCCACAGGCCAGATGTCCCCCACCCCTGTCGAGCTGTCTTTTGAAGCAGAGTTCCTTATCACTGAAAGTAGTCATGCAAAGACCACATAATACCATATCTTTAGGAAAATCTTACATTTGATGAGAGGTTGACTGAGTTCATTACAAATCTAAGATTCTTCAATTCTTTGAAACATTATAAAATTAGTTTCTCCAATGTTCAATCCAAGTAAAGGTTTGAAATTGTGCGATATCTTTTTTTGATGTAATCAATAAAAACTTGACACCACTTGGCCTTGTACTTTCCTCTTGCTTCTTGAGAACAACATATTTCCCCACCTAATGCATCTTTTACATCAAGCAAAAGATATTTGTGTATATTTAGAACTATAACAAATATAAGATAACTTATCAGAGTAAAGGCAAACTTGAGTTTTCAGAAGTTCAAGTAGGTGACAAAGAAGAGACAAGAGAAGCCTTTGACACGGCAGTTCAGATGCTACTTGGGGTACCTACATCCCATATTGGAATACATGGGTTTGAGTCCCAACTCCACTTCTGATTCCAGCTTCCTGATAATGTACATCATGGGAAGCAGCAGGTGATGGCTCAGCAGGTGATGGCAAAGTATTTGAGTCCCTGCCACCTACATGGGTGACTTGGATGGGATTCCTGGCTCCAGCCTGGTCCAGCCACAGCTGTTGGGGTCACTTGGGGAGTGAACCAATGGATGGAAGATTCTCTCTCCCTCTCTCTCCCTCTCTCTCTCTCTCTCTCTCTCCCTTTCTCCTTCTCCCTCTCTCTTCACTCTGTTTTTCAAATATATAAAAGTAATAAACTTTTAAATATGTGAAATAATATGTTTCTAACACCAGAAATCAGACAAATTTAGCCTTTAGCTTTGGATTCAGACAAACCTGGGTTTGAATCCCAGGTCTTCCATTTATTACTTGAGTGACTTGGGACAAATTATTTAGTCCCTTTGAGCCCTGGTTTCCTGTTTTGCAAAATGGGGGAAATCAGAATTTATTAAGGGAGCTAAGGATAATGGCAAGTATAGGCAGAGGTGGTCCTCAGTGGCCAACATGTTCTACTTGTCTATACTCTAGCCATTGGTAGTGACAGGAACAGATATGTAATGTGCCTCTGGGTATGTTGTGATGTTTACAGTCATCCCAGTCAACAAAAACTGATGAACAGGACTGATATTTGCTGGTTTCATGTGTTTGTGGTGTGTGTGATCTAAGTCTTTTCCTGTCTCTTCTCAGGTATAAAGATTTTCCAGAATCTCTTCAATGCCAATCACAACACAAAGAGAAGAAGTTGAGCCCTTCACAAGTGGAAGGTAATGAGAATCATCTCAAAGTTAAAGCACAAACAATGCCCCTTGATAGATCTGATCCTCTCTTCTCTAAAAGAGATCTGGAATTTCAAGGGTTATCTACACTACCCTTGTCATTTAAGAGAGTGGAAAAAGAGGGAGGAAAAAATGTTGTGAAATGAGAGGGGATTGCTTTCAAATGGGCGTCTCTCTAGAACTTACAGTACTGACTAAATATTTTATTCTAAAAAGAACTTGTGGGTATGGAAAAGAATAAAAGCAAGGTCAACTATGAGTCAAGTAATGAAACAGTACAAACACAACTAATATTCCAGGATTTCTCAGAGAAAAAAATTCTAATAACAAAATGAGCTAACTTAAAATAAATATTTAAAGGCAACAGTGTCCTATAAGTGAGCAACACAATACATCGGACATCATCCTGACAAGAAGAGAGAAGATAGTTAAACCATGAATTTATTGAGTGAGTCATGTAAATGAAATGTGACGCAAGCTATGATAGAAGAAGCATAGAGTGTTGTGGGAGCATAAAGGAAAGTGTCCTATCTGGGCTTTGGAGCAGAGGAGAGTCCCAGAGAAAGCTGAATGGTGAGCAGGGGTGTGTCAGGCAAAGAGCACAGTGTTCCAGGCAGAAGGCACAGAGTCTTAAGTCTGGAAGAAGGGAAGGCCTTATGCACTGGAAAGGCTGAGTGAAGTCAAGCACAGCTGTGTTTGAATTCTGCAGAAGCTAAAGCTTCACCTCTCCAAATTAGGAACCAATTGAAAAATTAACATAGGAGAACAATCAGATTATCCTTTATTGCTAGGAAAGATGGTTGCGAAAATGTAAAGAATGGTCAAGATCAGCTTTGCTTTCCTAATTGTAAAACTGAGAGGAATCCTTAAGAATAACAGTTGATGGTTTTAAGAAAATTTTAAGCTTTCTAAAATGCCTTAATATAAGGTGATATTTATTTTAAGGTATTTCTTTTAATCAGATGTGGTAAGACAGGCAGACACAGAAGTGTCTGTCATGAAGGAAGATTGTTATACTGTCAGACCCCTAAGAATCAGGAAGCACAGCACACTATTCACAGAGCCACATGAAGACATACCAGGGTCAGACATGGGGTCAAGGGTCAGGGGTTGGGCACAGAATGTGGAAAACAGCCTTTAGTATGGTTTTCACAGAAAGAAATGGACAGACAGGTTTAGTATCAGCTAGTCTGTATGATTTCAGTGAGCCCTGGGCTCCAGGGGATAGTCCTAGTTGTCTAAAACCTGGCCCTGGATTATTAGAAGAGGCCAATAGTGGCCCAGGGTGTAAGAGTCCAAGACAGCAAGTATTTGGGGGCTATAAGCTCTAGATTGTTGGGTTTGCATAAGACTCACAGCTAGTCTTTTGTTGTTGTTTTGTTTTTTCTATCTCTAGGAACTGACTAGTCCTCGGGGAGATGGTCCCTCTAAGGTCAACATAGCCCCAGATGTCAGAGCCTCAAATGCAGAAACTAGATATTGTGGTTACTCTAGTGCTTAATCCTCACAACTTTCCTATGAAATTTCATTTTTTCATTAGTAACTGTTTAATGAATGCCTCAAAATCCCCCAACATCTCCCATCCTCACTCTCAGTTGATGGCTGTGCTTCCTACTTCCTTGAAAACAACTGAAGCAATCAATTCCCATGGACTCCCACCTCCTAACTCATTCTCTCCCTGCCAGTATCTGTGCCTACATAATCTGCCTTCTACCAGTTTCTTGAACAATTTAAACAAAAGAGAAATAAGAAAACAGGTATGCCACAGTGGATTAAGCCACTGCCTGCAATACTGGCAACCCATATTGGAGTGCCAACTCCAGTCCATCTATTCCACTTCCCGTCCAGCTCCCTGCTAATGCACCTGGGAAAGCTGTGGAAGATGGCCCAAGTGCTTGAGCCCCGCCACCTGTGTGGGAGACCTGCATGGAGTTCTTGGCTCCTGGCTTCAGCCTGGCCCAGCCATGGCTGTTGTGGCCATTTGGGGAATGAACTAGAAAATGGAAGATTCTCTCTCTCTTTCTCTGTCACTCTGCCTTTCAAATAAATAATCTTTAAAAAAGAATAATATAGGTTTGAATCATAACCTAAAGTATAAATCATCCCAAGTCCATACTGCTAGAAATAAATGGTGGAATTTTAATATGAAGAAAAGACAAATGACCAAAATAGTGGTAGATAAAGGGAGAAATCAGATCATAATATATATTTTTTGAGGAAGAAATAAGAGCACCTTTGTATGAAAATAGCACCAATATAACATTGAAAAACTATTAGTGTTAGAAATAAGATACCCTTTCTTGGTAACTTCTTTGAATGTGAGAGAAAAGATGGGCTCCAATGCATAATGGAGGGATTATCTCTAGTGTGAAGTTCATTTGTGCAACAGGAGGAAGGCAGAAGACGTGGGCACAGATGCTGGTAGGGAGGTAGATATAAAGGTGGGAGTCTGTAAGAATTCTATGAGTATTTGTCTTTCTTTCCAATCCCCCTACCCAGCATGACTTCTTTATATTTTTATAGCACATACCACATTTATTTGAGGGTAGATATCTTTGTTTATTTAGTGAACTAATGTATCCTAAGCACTTAGAACAGCCTCTGGCACATAAAAAAGCATGAAATAAATATTTGCTGGTTAAGTTGCATGAATGAAGGATGAATGAATGCCTACTAACATGATAGAAATACTGGGGAGGACGGTGCCGTGGCTCACTTGGCTAATCCTCCACCTGTGGCGCCGGCACCCTGGGTTCTAGTCCCGGTTGGGGCGCCGGATTCTGTCCCAGTTGCTCCTCTTCCAGTCCAGCTCTCTGCTGTGGCCCGGGAGTGCAGTGGAGGATGGCCCAGGTCCTTGGGCCCTGCACCCGCATGGGAGACCAGGAGAAGTACCTGGCCTCTGACTTCGGATGGGCGCAGCGCAATGGCCACAGCACGCCAGCTGTAGCGGCCATTGGGGAGTGAACCAATGGAAAAGGAAGACCTTTTTCTCTGTTCTCCCTCTCTGTCTAACTCTGCCTGTCAAAAATAATAATAAAATAAAAATAAAAAAGTAATAAAAAAATTTTTAAAAATAAAAAGAAATACTGGGGAAAATATTAGGAGCTTTTGGAAAGTTCATGGAAAATTTGTATTATAAAAACTTTATACATGGATTTCAAATATTTTGAACCAAAATAAACTTAGCTTTTGATTCCACTTTTCCACAAACTTTTTAAAGCATACTCATAGAAACAAATTAGAGGTGATTTGGTTGTGGTCTTAGATATGCCTATCTTTTATTAAGAGGAAAACGTTACCTTTTCACACATAGGTAATATGATAGGATAACTACCATTATCTCCACAGGATTAGCCACTTTTGTACATAGAAATGCTAACACTTGAATGTGGTAAGAAATAAGTTTTATTCTTGTATCTTTTGGGATATACTTTATCTGTGCTTATTTCTTAATTCACTAATTTTAGAATATCTTGAGTATTTCTCTGAAAAAGCATTGGGTCTATACAAAACATTCACACACATACATATAATTTGTGTCAAATTTATGTTGCTACTCTAACAAATGATCACAGATTTAACATCTTAGAACAACACAAACTTACTAGTCCACAGTTCTACAGGTCAGAAGTCCAGTTAGGCTCAGCTGGTTTCTTTTCTCAGGTCTTATGGGGCCAAAATTAAGGTGTTGACCAATATAGGCTCTTATTTGGGAACTCTGAAAAAAGAATCTGCTTCCCATGCCATTTATATTTTTGGTAGAATTCTGTTCCTTGCAGTTGTAGGTCTGAGGTCCCAGTTCTCTTGCTGTCCATCAGCTGGGAGCCTCTCTCAGCCCCTTAGAGTTGCTGCTTTCCACGTCACCATGTTGCCCCTTCATCTTCAATCCAGCAGTGGTAGGTCAAGTCCTTCTCATGCTCTGAATCTCCCTGACTTCGTCTGCTGTACCTCTCTTGCATCTCGGTTTGTAAGAGATCATGTAATCAGACTGTTCCACTCATAATTCAGTATAATCTATCATAATTGTGTCTAATGTTCCTTTTGTAGCATATTCACAGGTTCCAAGGATGTAAGGTATGGGCTTCTTTGGAAGACCACCCGCCTACCACATTTGGTTTTCTACTAATCAGTTCAAATACCAGGGAAGGACACTATCCTTTATAAGAAATGTCTGTTAACTCTTCATTTTTCTCTCAACATTTTTCTGGAACATGATCTCTAGCCAACTGTATTGTCTATGCTAGTCCCATTGACAATATATATATTTCTTCTTGAATAATTGTACTTACTAACATAATCCTTCTATACCCAGCCTTCCAACATGCCTACAACTTCTTCAACAAGGATAAAACTGGCTGTATTGATTTACATGGAATGATGTGTACTTTAGCTAAGTTGGGAATGAATCTAACCAAGCATGAAGTCTACAATGAATTAAAATGTGCTGATATTGATGGTGAGTATTTTGACTTCTTGTTATTTTTCTCATGAGATTTTTGTGAATACATATTTTGTGTCACTGACCATGTGTATGTGTGTGTGTATAAAATTTTATTTGAAAGACAGAGACAGACCAACAGAGACCTTCCTTCTGCTGTTTCACTCCCCAAATGTTTCCATCCCCCTGTAACTACATAAACATGAGAAATACATTCATTTATTTGCTGAAAGAGTATGTAGTAGTCCCCATTACCATGGTTTCAATTACCTATGATCTGAAAATGTTAGTATTTGTCTTTACTCTTTGAAGAGAGACCATATTCACATACCTTTTCTCACAATACATTATTATAATTGTTATATTTTATCAGCTAATCTCTTAATGTACCTAATTTATGAATTAAAATTTATCATAGGTATGTATGATAGAATATTATAAAACATAGCAAATGTAGAGTTCAGTACTATCAGGTATTGGGTAACCACTGGAGTCTTAGAACATATCCTCCATAGATAAGGGGGACTACTGAATGTATATATGTGTTTCTCCTTAAGAATATCAATGAGAGTTATGTATATAAGTCATAAATCAAATTATAGTTATAAAATGCACTATTCTGGGTCCAGTGCTGTGATGTAGTAGGATAAGCCTCTGCTTGCAGTGTCAACATCCCATATGGGTGCCTGTTCTTGTCCTGGCTGCTCCTCTTCTAATCCAACTCTCTGCTTATGGCCTGGGAAATCAGTGAAGGATTGCCCAAGTGCCTGGACCTCTGCACCTATGTGGAGAGACCCAAAAGAAGCTCCTGGCTCCTGGCTTCATATTGGCCCACCTCTGACCATTGCAGCCATTTGATGAGTGAACCAATGGATGGAAGACTGTTTCTCTCTCTCTCTCTCTTTCTCTCTCTCTCTCTAACTCTGCATCTCAAATAAATAAATAAAATATTTTTAAAAATGCACTATTCTTTGAAAAATCCTATGTGGAAACTAAGAGTGATTGTCTTGTTTCAATATATGAAATTCAGATTATATTTTGGAGGGCATTTTGAAATAACAGATACAAAAGCATTAACAACTTCAAAAATCACACATTTTCTTTTTTTATTATTTTTTGTTTGTGTTTTCTTTTTCTATTTGACACATTTTCTTAGTGTAAGAAAATCTAAGCTCTATGTTTCTGTTTGATTCATAACAGTACAAATCTTCATTGCATCTTTAGGGCCCACCAGTATTGAATTTTTTTTTTTTTTTTTTTTTTTTTTGACAGGCAGAGTGGACAGTGAGAGAGAGAGACAGAGAGAAAGGTCTTCCTTTGCCGTTGGTTCACCCTCCAATGGCCGCCGCGGCCAGCGCATCGCGCTGATCTGAAGGCAGGAGCCAGGTGCTTCTCCTGGTCTCCCATGGGGTGCAGGGCCCAAGGACTTGGGCCATCCTCCACTGCACTCCCTGGCCACAGCAGAGAGCTGGCCTGGAAGAGGGGCAACCGGGACAGAATCCAGCGCCCCATCCGGGACTAGAACCCGGTGTGCCGGTGCCGCAAGGCAGAGGATTAGCCTATTAAGCCACGGTGCCGGCTCAATATTGAATTTTTAAAAACCAGAAATCTTTTGTTGATATTTTTTATTTTTTAGCATATTTTTAATTTCATTTTCTGTGAATTTTTTCAACTTTTTAAAAATTTACTTGCATTCCATTTGAAAGGCAGAAAAATAGAGATCTTCCATCTATAGGTTCACTCCCTGAATGCCTACAACAGGCAGGACTGGGCCAAGCTGAAGCCAGATGCCTTCAAGTCAATCCAGGTCCCCATATAGGTGGCAAGGACGCAAACATTTGACTCATTACCTGCTGCCTCCCAGGGTACACATTAGCAAGAAGCTGGATCCAAAGCAGGCAAGCCAGGACTTGAACCAGATACTCTGATATGGGGATATGGGCGACCCGTGGTGACTTAACCACTGTACCACACTCCCACTCCTGTTAAATAAAATTTTTAAAAAAGAAGAAAACCAGTGCTAACCTTAAACACAGCTCCAGCCCTACAATGATCTGGTTTTAAATGGTCTGGAGTATTTCAATCTTTATGTCAATATCTGTTGTAATAATTAAAATATATCTTAGCCTTGTTCTGAACCTTAGATTTCTGTTATAGGAGATGGGAAGGTGAACTTCTCAGACTTCATAAAGGTGCTAACAGATAAGAACCGCTTCTTCAAAGCTGTAGGTAAGTAGAGGTCTTACTGAATGGATGGCAGGCAGTTGGGTAGCTACATAGTAAATTAACATTACTCAGGAACCCAGTCAGGAGACAAATCAGTAAAGTGTAGTTTGGGGTGTGGTTTACTTTTGTACTGCTCCTCCAAAACAATATTTAGAAGCAAATTGATGGTTTTGGAATTTTAACTTAAAAACCTCAAGCCAGCACTGGCATTACCTAAAGGCCTCCTACGGAAGACACTGCCCTCTGGCCTCAGAGAACACTCAAGGAGTGGACGTGTAGAGAAATCTGCATCTTCCATAGTGCCTGAATTGTTTACCAACTGCAAGCTCCACTTTGGGAGGCATTCCTTTTACAAAAGGAATGTTTTGTTTTGGGGAAAACAAAAATGCTGTTTCTCAATCAAATTTAGGGTATGGAGCTTCCTCACCCTGGTGAAGCCTCTCTCCTCAGTGCTCTGAATCTGCCAGAGGTTACCGCACTCTTGGGCAAGGTTATAGATAATAGGCAGGTATACTTGCAATGTTGCTGGTACTCTCAAGATTTGTTTATGAGTTTAACAGGAAAATCTGTTATTATTTTTTTTTTATTTTTTATTTTTTTTATTTTTGACAGGCAGAGTGGACAGTGAGAGAGAGAGACAGAGAGAGAAAGGTCTTCCTTTTGCCGTTGGTTCACCCTCCAATGGCCGCCGCTGCAGCCGGCACACCGCGCTGATCCGATGGCAGGAGCCAGGATCCAGGTGCTTTTCCTGGTCTCCCATGGGGTGCAGGGCCCAAGCACTTGGGCCATCCTCCACTGCACTCCCTGGCCACAGCAGAGAGCTGGCCTGGAAGAGGGGCAACCGGGACAGAATCCGGTGCCCCGACCGGGACTAGAACCCGGTGTGCCAGCGCCGCAAGGTGGAGGATTAGCCTATTGAGCCACGGCGCCGGCCCCGAAAATCTGTTATTCATATCATGTCTTCTAGGGTAAATACCTTCTAAATCCCAAATACTCTTACTGAAATTGGAGATGACCCCCTAAAATTTACACTGAAATGTGGCCCCTTAAAGTTCCCTAGAAATGCTATCTAGGGTGCCACATGCGCTACCGGAATTTGGGGTGCCTTACGATTTCACCATGGGCTTATTACTAAATCCCCAATATTAATAAGCCCAAGAGGGTTCTTGCCTAATATTTAGAGAAGAATTCTAAATACTGGCACAGATAAACGAGGCAGCATGGTACGTTTTAAACTTTTATTTAGTGAGAAAGATGCATAGGAGAGTGAGAGCTTATTTAGGGGAGAGAGGTGAATAGGGGTTCATACCAAGCACCAGGAACCAGCCACCTGGATGAGCATCTAGGCCAGGAAGCCTTTGGGCCATGTGCTCTGGAGGCACAGGGCTACAGCAAGCCCCCTTCCTAGCAAGAGGCCAGGGCAAAAGAGCCGCCGGGCTCACGGTGGCCCGGCTTTTAACCCACTTCCAAAGGGGAGTGGTTAATTAACCTGATTGGCTGGTGGGCACCCAGGTGTGGCCAGGTAGGAGAGTGAGACCACTCAGGGGTATGGCAAAGGCATCAGGTAGGGGCATGAGGTCACACAGGGGCGTGGCAAAGGCATGGTCTTCCAGTTCACAAATTTAACAATTTTAACCTGTATGCCTGCCTACTTCATTACTATATACCATTTGGAAAACCTACTCATAAGATATGAGCCATCCTTAGGCCAAAATGTTACTGCCTACAGGTACTGCAATAGTAAATGGGCACTACCTACACACCTCAGATATGCTTATCAACAATTCCATTGCCTAGATAGAAGAGCAAGACTATAATCCTTCCTAACAGTTTCTTGTTATGTTTACAGAAGTAATTGAGCTGGAAGTATTTTTCATTTTATTTTAATTATTCCATGATTATTCTGTCTACTCAGCAATCAAAATGACCTTTCTACCAAGTAGAACAGATTTTTAATGCTTTACTGTATCACTAGGCTGTGAGGCTGTGACTTGATATTATTAAAAATACTCGGGAAAAAAACTGTCAGTTTATTACTTTTGTGATAGACAATTTGTTCAGAACACATTTTGAAATCTCTCTCTTTTTTTTTTTTTTAACGTCTCTAGTTCCGGAAAAGGGAATCTGTTCAGATTTTGCTGGCAACCCAGGGATCCTATTGTTTGAAATCCTATCAAAGCTTGTAGAGACCTCAGCCCTACCGCGAAAGGCTATAATGGAAATAGTAAGGTAAGTGGCAAGGACAGAAGCAAAAATGGCCTTATCAGAAGAAGTATGAGGATTGTAACATGGCAGTAACAAGGCTGTTACTCTCTGTGGAGTACTCTCTGTGGAGTAACAGCTACTCCACAGGCTCTGGTCCAAAACAAAGAAGGTATCTGAGCAAAACTCAGGACACCACTGTCCTGCCCAGCTCGGAAATTGCAAGGCTGACTTCAGATCGTTTCAGGGTCCCACTGGGGGTCTATGGTAGTCCATAAAGTTTCTTCTGCCCCAGGCCAAAGAATCCCAGCAGAAAAAGACTTTTCTAGGGATGACTTTGGGTGGGTTGGAAATCCAGTTTGGAATACAAGAATCTCTTTCACACTGGGGCTATCAGCCACTCTCAAGAATCCTCTCACTCTTGAGACGAAGTACAGCAAGTCGGGACCTCCAAAAATAGCATTTGGATTGAGCAGAGCCAGAATTAGACTTGAGAATAAAGGACGAGGAAACGTTCTCTCACACAATTATGTTCATTTACTCCAGCAAATAGCACTAAAAATAAAAGTCTGCAAGTTATATTTATCATTGTATTAAATAAATCAGACAAATGTTATCATTGCTGATGTTAATGTTAATTGTTAATGTATAAGCCTTCTTATATCCTACTTAGACCTAAAATTATAGAATATCAACAACAATATAAAAATATTCTTCTGCCCCTCAGTAGTAGTATCTTTATTCTATCAAATTTCTCTGTCAGATATAGAACAGAGAGTATAGAAAATTCTACTTTTCATTCTAATTGAAAGACAATTATTTAAATACCTGCTTTTAATATACAGTTAGTTTTAGCACACGGCTTACTTCTTAACCTCAATTTACTCATTTGAAGAGAATACTAGCCACTTTGAATGACAATTGTGGGAATGATATATGATATTAGGCAAATTCACTAGCTTAAGAGAAAAAAAAATACTAATACACAGTTAAAAGATCCTTGATGCATCATGTTACTGACATAAAAACAGACACATAAACAAATAGAATAGAATAGAAAGCCCAGAAATAAAGCCATGCACCTACATCTAACGAATTCTCAACAAAGGCACCAAGAACACACAGTGGAGAAAAAAACAGTCTATTCAATAAATGGTGCTGGGAAAATCAGATATCCATATTCAGAAGAACGATTGATCTCTGTCCCTTACCCCATACAACTCAAGGCCTTTTGAAAAGATAAATTAACAAACCTTTAGCTAGACTAATCAAGAAAAACAGAAAGGGTACAAGTAAGTAAAATCAGACATGAAAAAGGAGGCAATGTGACTGTCAGCAAAGACTGCTATGAGCAGGTGTATGAAAAACCTACCACAGAAGAAAAAATTAAAGTTACCCCCAGAAAAAAAAAAAAAAGAAAAAAAGAAAAACCTAAAAGAAATGGATAAATTTCTGGGCACACTTAACCTACCAAAATTGAACTAGGCAAACATGGAAAACCTGAACAGACCAACAGTGAGTAGTAAGATTGAATTAGTAGTCAAAAGTCTCCCAAAGAAAAGCCCAAGACCAGATGGCTTCATTGCCAATCTTTTCCAAACTTTTAAGTAAGAACTTACACCAATTCTTCAAAAAAAAAAAAATCGGAAGGAAAGGAACTCTTCCAAGCTCATTCTTCAAGGCCAGCATTACTCTGATACCAAAACAAAACAAGGACAAAACAAAAACAAACTATAAACCAATATCCATGATGAACGTAGACAGAAAAATCATCAACAGAATGAATACTAGCAAAGGGATACCAACAGCACATCAAAAAGATCATTCATCATGATCAAGTAGAATTTATCCTAGGGATCCAACAATGGTTCAACATACACAAATGAATACACATAACATATCACATCAACATATTATCAACATTACCAATATCCAACAAAATGAAGAATAAAAATCATAATGTCAAAAAAGATGCAGAAAAAGCACTTGATAAAATTCAAAATCCCTTCATGACAAATCCCTGAACAAATGAGTTATACAGGAAAATCTCAATGTAATAAATTTTTCATATTGTAAACCCACAGCCAACATCATACTGAAGGGGGAACAGCTGAAAGCATTTTCTTTATGAACTAGAACCTCAGTGAGTTAAGCCACCACTAGTATGCAGACATCCCCCATATCAAACTTCCAGTTCAAGTCCTGGCTGCTCTACTTCTGGTCCAGTCCTGGCTAATGAACCTGGAAAAGCAGCAGAAAATAGCTCAAATACTTGGGCCCATGCTACCCATATGGGGAGACCCATGGGGAAGTCCAGACTCCTGGCTTTGGCCTAGCCAGGTCCTGGCCATTGTAGCCATTTAAGGATTGAACCAGCAAGTGGGAGATAGTCTCCCTCTCCTTCCCCCTCCCCTTCTCCTCCTCTCCCTCCCTCTCTCTCTCCCTTCTTCTTTCTGATCTCAATTTCCCTCTCTCCCCACCCTGTCATTCTGCTTTTCAAATAAAGAAAGAAAGAAATCTTTTAAATAGATAAGATCTGTAACAAGACAAGGATATCCGCTCTCATCACTCCAATAGAGTACTAAAAGTATTAGAGCAATTGGGAAAGAGGAAATAAAAGACATAGGAAGGGAGGAAGTCAGATTGTCCCCCTTTGCAGAAAGACTCCACCCAAAGACTGCTAGAACTGATAGATTCAGTAATGGTGCAGGATACAAAACCAACATACAAAAATTGGTAGCATTTTATACATCAATAATGGACTTATTGAGAAACAAATCACAAAAGCAGTCCCATTGACAATAGCTACAAAAAATTAAAAGGAATAAATTTAACCAAGGAAATAAAAGATCTCCACAATGAAAATCACTGATGAAATTAATTGGAGAAGACACGAAGAATGGAAAGACCTCACATATCCATGGATTGAAAGAATTAATGTTAGAATGTCCGTACCACCTGAAGCAATTTGTAGATTTAATGCAAGCCCCATTAAAACTCATTACATTCCTCACATAACTAGAAAAATAATCCTAAAATCCATAAAGAACCACAGAACCACAAAGCAACTGAGTACAGCAAAAAACAAAATTGGAAGCATCCCAATACCAAGCCTTAGTAACCTAAACTGTATTGGTACTGACATAAAAACAGAAACACAGACCAGTAAAACATGATGGAGATCTCAGAGATAAATCTACACATTTTCAGCTAACTGATTCTCGACAAAGCTGCCAAAAACACACATTGGAGAAAGGATAGCCTCTTCAATAAATGGTGCTGGGAAAACTGGACATCCATATAGAAAAGACTGAGACTTGATCCCTGTCTCTCACATTATACAAAAAATCAACATAAAATGGATCAAAGAGGGCCGCCTGCCGTGGCATAGTGGATGAAGCTGCCACCTGCAGAGCCAGCATCCCATATGGGCACCAGTTCGAGTCCTGGCTGTTCCACTTCCAATCCAGCTCTCTGATGTGGCGTGGGAGGGCAGTGGAAGATGGCTCAAGTCCTTGGGCCCCTGCACCCACGTGAGACCCAAAAGAAGCTCCTGGCTCCTGGCTTCAAATTGGCCCAGCTCCAACCCTTGCAGCCATCTTGTAAGTGAACCATCAGATGGAAGACCTCTCTCTCTCCCTCTGCCTCTGCCTCTCTGTAACTCTGCCTTTCAAATAAGTAAATAAATATTTTTTAAAATGTATTAAATAATTAAACAAAATATATGAAACAATGAGAAAAAATATATAGGAAACACTTTAAGACGTAAGTGTAGGCGATGATTTTTTGGATAAGACCCCAAAAGCATAGGCAACAAAAGCAAAAATGGACAAATGGGATTACATCAAACTGAAAAGTTTGTGCAGTGCAAAGGAAGAAATCAACAGAATAAAGAAACAACCATGAAAACTACTAAAAAAAAAAAAAACAATGAAATAGAAGATATCATCTGACAAAGGATTAATACCCAAAATAACTCAAAAACTCATCAAAAAAGAAATAATTCATTTAAAAAATGAGTAAATGGGGGTAGACATTCAAGCTAGAAATTAAAGACTGGTGAAGATGCCTGCATCCTGGAACAGAAAACTGTATAGAGTGGATTCAATGCCCAAACTTAGCTCCTGACTCCAGCTTCCAGCTAATGCGTTTCCTGGGATGCAGCAGTGATTCCTCGGGTAAGTGGTTTCCTGGCACCCATGTGGAAGACCCAGCTCCCAGCTCAGCCCCACACAACCCATCTTTTGTGACACCTGGGGAGTAAACCAGCAGATGGCAGCACTATCTCTCTGTCTATGTATCTCCCCCTTCTTTCTTTCTCTCTCTTCCTCTCAAATAAATGAAAAAAATTTAATGGGGAAATTATCTGAATAAATATTTCTCAAAAAAAAGTATAAACAATCAGATATATATGAAAAAATATTCAACACCACTAATCATCAGGGAAATATAAATCAAAACCACAATGAGAGTGTTGTGGCACAATGTGTTAAGTTGCTGCTTGGGACTCACACATCACACGTCAGAGTTCCTAGGATTGAGTGCTGCCTCCATTTCTAATCCAGCTTCCTGCCAATGTGCCTGGGAAGCAGCAGCAGATGATCCCAAGTATTTAGGTTCCTGCCACTCATGCGGGAGTCCAGGATAGAGTTCCTAACTCCTGGCTTCAGCCTCGCCCAGCCCTGGTTGTTGCAGGCATTTGTATAGTGAACCAGAGGATGGGAGATATCCCTGTCTGCCTCTCTCTCTCTCTCTCTCAATCTGCCATTCAAACATAATTAAACAATGAATGCTGGCAAAGATGAGAAAAGGGACATACACTTGATGGGAATGTAAATTAGTACAGTCAAATGGAAAACAGTATGCAAGAATACTAGAAATAGAAGGACTATATGATCCAAAGTAGGTATATATCCAAAGGAAAAGAAATAAGAGGTAATTACCTCCGATTCCTAATGCAGCCCAGGTATACAATCAACATAGGTGTCCATCAACAAATCAATGGATAATGGAAATATGGTTTATTTCCACAATGGAATATTATTCATCCATAAAAAATAATGAAATCCTGTCATTTGTAACAACATGGTTTGAACTGGAGGACATTATGCTGATTGAAACAAGTCAGGTACAGAAAGACAAATACTGCCTGTTTTCATTTCTATGTAGAAGCTAAAGGGTTGATCTTGGAGTTGGACCTCTAATAGGTAAAGCCGCTGCCTGCAGCACCGGCATCCCATTTGTACACCAGTTCGAGTCCCGGCTGCTCTACTTCCAATCCAGCTCCCTGCTAATGTGCCTGGGAAAGCACCAGAAGATGGCCCAAGTTCTTGGGCCCTTGCACTCATGTGGGAGACCCAGAAGAAGCTCCTGGCACCTTCCTTCAGCCTGGCCCAGTCCTGGCCATTGTGGCCATCTGGGGAATATAGCAGTGGATGGAGGATCTCTCTCTCTCTCTGGCTCTCCTTCTCTGTAACTTTGACTTTAAAATAAATGAATAAACCTTTTGAAAAAAAAGTTGCTCTCAGAGAATAGAATGGTGATAGAATAGGCTTGGAATAAGGGGATGCAAAGAGGACAGTTAATGAGCTCAAGGGTACAACTTGATAGGAGGAAAAATTCCTAATGTAACAGTCAGGTAACTATGATTGACAGCATTTAATTTTATATTTCAAAAATCACTCACTAGAATTTTGAATATTTCCCACATAAAGAAAATAAAAATATTGAAGTTCTGGATAAACAGATTACCCTGATCTTATTACACATTGTACAAAGAGACTTCAAAAAGTTTGTGGAAAAATGGAATTACAAGATAATTTTATTTTACTGTAAAAACACTTGACATCTATGAATAGTGTTGCATAATACATATTTCCGTGAGCTTTCTGAATAATAAAATAATTTTATTAGGTGAATTATTTTGTATTGAAATATCCTTTTTTTCTTTTGAGAGAGAGAGGCAGAGAGGGACAGTGAGAGACAGTCAAAGTTCCCATCTGCTGATTCATTCCCCAGATGCCTGCAGTAGCCCCTGGAGGAAGGAATTCAACCCAGGTCTCCCACATGGGTGACAAGAGTCCAATTCATGGAGCCATCACTGCTCCTCTCAGGCTCTGCATTAGCAGGAGCTAGAGTCAGGATCAGAGCCTAGGCACTCTGATGTGGGACAAGGGCATCTTAACTGGTATCACTACTAGGCCAAACACCAGTCCCAGAAACTTAGATTGTAACTCATTTTTCCAAGAACATTTTCAATTACCCTGGTAGACATGTATTGAAATATCACTTTGGGCCGGCGCCGTGGCTCAATAGGCTAATCCTCCGCCTTACGGCGCCGGCACACTGGGTTCTAGTCCCGGTCGGGGCGCCGGATTCTGTCCCGGTTGCTCCTCTTCCAGGCCACCTCTCTGCTGTGGCCCGGGAGCGCAGTGGAGGATGGCCCAAGTGCTTGGGCCCTGCACCTGCATGGGAGACCAGGAGAAGCACCTGGCTCCTGCCATCGGTTCAGTGTGGTGCGCCGGCTGCAGCGCACCGGCTGCGGCAGCCATTGGAGGGTGAACCAACGGCAAAAGGAAGACCTTTCTCTCTCTCTCTCTCTCACTGTCCACTCTGCCTGTCCAAAAAAAAAAAAAAATCACATTGTATCCTGTTATGTTATTTCCCTTCCAATTATTTTTAAAAGATTTACTTATGTGTGTATTTATTTATTACAGGCAGAGTGACAGAGAAAGAGAGGGAGAGACATAGAGAGGAGGATTTTCCGTCTCCTGACTCACTCCCCAAATGGCCGCAACAGCCAGGGCTTGGTTAGTCCAAAGCCACAAGCCGGGAGCTCCCACCTGAGTGGCAGGGACTCGGGTTCTTGAGTCCTGCTCTGCTGCCTTCCCAGACACATTAGTAGGGAGCTGGATCATGCGCAGAGCAGCCAGGACTCCAGTGGCACCCTGATTTGGGATGCCAGTGTCAGCTTAACCTGCTGCACCACAATGCTGGCCCCAGTGTGTCCGATTAGTATGTATCAATCTTTTAAAAATTTCAGATCCCTTTAATAAAGCAAGTCTCCAGACAGTTACCTGACAGTGGAGCTCCCACTCAATCAGACCCACATAGCAGAGTTGCTAACTGGCTTTAAAGAGTGACTACTGGGGCCGGCGCTGTGGCGCAGTAGGTTAATCCTCTGCCTGCGGCACTGGCATCCCACTGCTCCACTTCTGATCCAGCTCTCTGCTAAGGTCTGGGAAAGCAGTAGAAGATGGCGAAAGTCCTTGGGCCCCTGCAACCACGTGGGAGACACGGAAAGAAGCTCCTGGCTCTGGCTCTTGCGGCCAGCTGGGGAGTGAACCAGCGAATGGAAGACTCTCTCTCTCTCTCTCTCTCTCTCTCTCTCTGCCTCTTCTCTTTCTGTGTAACTCTGACTTTCAAATAACGAAATAAATAAAATTTTTAAAAAAGAAAATTAAAAAAAACACACACACACACAAAAAGAGTGACTACTCTTGCTCTGACATATGAATAGCCATCCAAGGATTAGGAGATATTTAAGGAAAATCTGGGTTGTCAAAGAAAGATTAAAACAGAAAGAAAGAAGGAGGTGAAGAATGGATTCAGGAACCAGAGATAATGCATTACATAGAAGAATATTATAAGATTTTCTAAGAGATGAGAGTTTGCATTCATGAAATAAGAACAGGAAACTATATAAAATAAATAATCAAATGAGAACCAAAACACAAAGTTGAAGCTCTTGGAAATTAAAATAGGAGAGTACAAATGAAATATTCCATTCCGGAAATATCTCAGAATATTAAAGACAGAGAAAAAATTAAAAAGGTAAGAAAATCAATCCAACATTAAATAATAATCTTTCAAGACAGTGAACAAGAAAACCAAACGAAGGAAGGAAATTTTTTTTATTTTTTTAGAAAATTTTATTTAATATAAATTTTGAAAGTACAACTTTTGGATTATAGCAGTTTTCCCCCCATAACCACCCTCCCACCCACAAACCATCCCATCTCCCACTCCCTCTCCCATCCCATTCTTCATCAAGATTCATTTTTAATTATCTTTATATATGGAAGATCAACTTAGTATATACTAAGAAAAGATTTCAACAGTTTGCACCCACACAGACACACAAAGTATAAAGTACTGTTTGAAGACTAGTATTACCGTTAATTCACATAGTACAAGACATTAATGACAGAGATCATTTTAGTTACCAGGGGAAAAAAAACTCTAAAAGCCTCCAATAAGGAAAAAATATTTTTTCTATACAAAAAAGGAACATAAGACTTCTGGAATACAAAAGACAGTGGACCAATGCATGAAGAAAAATGATTTCCAACCTAACCTATCAAACTGTTCAAAGTATAAAGGTGAAGAAAATTTTGGATTATCAAAGCTCAAAGAGTTTTCTTATACATTATTCCTCAGGAAGCTCCTACAGGATACACCTTCCCCCAGGAGGAAGAATACACAATAAACTGGAAGGCACAGCATCCACCAAACAGGAGATACAAATAGGAGAGAGGCAGAGGGATATCCTCCCCGGAGAATGGTGAAGAAAACGTCTGGGTCAAGAGCCAAAAGATCTCTTCAATACAACAGTGGAACATACAGAAATCCTGGTGTGTTTCAATACAGATCTTACCAAGAACCAGAGTACCAACACACCTTCCATGTGTTGAGTTTTTACTTTGCTTCACATTCTGTCCTAAGGTCTTTGCATGTGTGACTTCATTTACTCCTCATACTGATACTGTGAAGTAGAGAGCTACTCAGACACCCGGATAATGGAACTGAATGATGTGCCTAAAGTACACGGCTAGAATTGTTCAGTGAATTCACTGAAATCTCGGGAAAGCTGTGAAACCTGAGACAGCACCACTGTTGGTAGGTGAAGGAAATGTGTGAAGAGTGGGCTCACCCAGGATATCTCAGGGCCTCCATGCAGGCTTGATTTTTTATTTTGGATATATATAATATTTCCATTTATTAAACTTCTTAATATCATGTTGCTAAAAATATCTCTCCTATATTTTTAGATATACCCCGAAATTCTGCATAACTGGACTATGCAAATATAGTAGGATTATATAACTTGTAGGAACAAAAGCACAGATAAGACAATGGCTTGATTATGAAATATACATGAGGGGCCAGCGCCATGGCACAGTAGGTTAATCCTCTGCCTGGGGCGACGGCATCCCATATGGGCACCAGTTCTAGTCCTAGCAGCTCCACTTCCGATCCAGCTCTCTACTGTGGTCTGGGAAAGCAGTAGAAGGTGGCCCAAGTCCTTGGGCCCCTGTACCCACATGGGAGACCCTGAAGAAACTCCTGGCTCCTGGCTTCAGATCGGCGCAGCTCCAGCCATTGCAGCCATCTGGGGAGTGAACCCTCTCACTGTCTGTAACTCTACCCCTCAAATAAATAAATAAATAAATCTTTTGAAAAAAAAGAAACATACATGAAACAATTAGTGTAAATACGGTATACAACTGTCAAACAAAGATCAGAATTTCAGGAAAAAAGGAAGGCTATAGGCTAGAGAAGAAGTCTTCTAGCATAAGTATGTGTCATAGTCACCTGGGGTGATTTCTAAGACATTAAACTCAGCACTGATGATTTAGTAGACTTACAAGTATGGCCTAAGATTTGTATTTTTTTTTTATTTTTTTATTTTTTGACAGGCAGAGTTAGACAGTGAGAGAGAGAGACAGAGAGAAAGGTCTTCCTTCCGTTGGGTCACCCCCTAAATGGCTGCTACGGCCGGCGTGCAGCGCCGATCTGAAGCCAGGAGCCAAGTGCTTCTCCTGGTCTCCCATGGGGTGCAGGGCCCAAGCACTTGGGCCATCCTCCACTGCCTTCCCGGGCCACAACAGAAAGCTTGACAGGAAGAGGAGCAACTGGGACAGAATCCGGTGCCCCGACCGGGACTAGAACCCAGAGCGCCGGCACTGCAGGCAGAGGATCAACTAAGTAAGCCGCGGCACTGGCTGTAGAATTTGTATTTCTAACAAGTTCCCAGTGGTGCCAAGAACTATATACAGAGGATATAGACCATAATTTGAGGGGAAGAAAAGCTGAACCTCAAAGGAGCTGGTGTGAGTTAAATGACATTAAGAGAACTAAAATTATTTTCAAGGTGAGGACATTGTGGATAGTTGGGCTCAGGTAGGCAAAGACGTATCTGATTATAAATGAGTCTAGAGTCAGAATGCTGCAGTCACATCTGTGCAACCGTGGCTGCAGTACACACAGTAGAATGAGCTCTTTCCTGCTAGGCTGAAGGGGAAAAAAGGTTGCCTGGCATCATCCAGAGAGAAGTGAAGCCTCCTGATGCTGTTCTAGAGTGAACTCCAGGCTGGCACTGTGGCGTAGCAGGTCAAGCTGGCGCCTGCAGTACTCGCATCCAATATGAGTGCTGGTTCGAGTCCCTGGCTGCACCACTTCCAGTCCAGCTTCCTGCTAATGTGGCTAGGAAAAGCAGTTGAAAATGGCCCACATGCTTGCGCCCCTACACCCACATGGGACCTGGATGAAGCTCCTGGTTCCAGGCTCCTGGCTTCTGGCTTCAGCCTGACCCAGCCCCAGCTACTGCAGCCATTTAGGGAGTGAACCAGTAGATGGAAGATCTCTCCTCTCAACTCTCTGGAACTCCGCCTTTCAAATAAATAAAAAAATCTTTACAAAACAGAAAGAAAGAAAAATCTGACCATAGAATAGTAAGAAGCAATGTCCTGGACCTTTGTCCTCTGAGACAGCAAGAAGAATGGCTGTCTGATCAGCACAGCTAACAGGCAGGTCTGCCACACTTGTGCTGAAGCCTCCTCCACCAAAGCAGTGAGAAACAAATCCTTCCACCTCAGAAGCAGTGCACGGCCAGGCCCTTGCCCCAGCACGGTGAAGTGCACCCTTCTCGCAGCAAGGCATCTCATCTCTGAGTCATTGATGTCCGAAGCATTTGTTTTTTGGTATCTGTGTACTGTGAATTAGAATACCTTATCATACATAGTCTGCTGAATTTATGCTTAAAGATTAACAAAGTACCCTGTCACCTATCTCCTAAACCTGTTCATATACACATACAGCATCCACCCCCCCTCCCCAAAAAAAAGGACTGGAAAGAAATGCCATCCGTAGTGATTTATGCTGAATAGTAACATTACTGATAGTATTTTCTTCTTTATACTTTCCTATTTTTCTAATTTCTCTATAAGAATTTCTTTCAATTAAAAAAGTTGGGGGCCGGTGCTGTGACTCACTTGGCTAATCCTCTGCCTGTGGCGCCAGCATCCCATATCGGTGCTGGGTTCTAGTCCTGTTGCTCCTCTTCCAGTCCAGCTCTCTGCTGTGGCCCAGGAAGGCAGTGGAGGATGGCCCAAGTGCTTGGGCCCTGCACCTGCATGGGAGACCAGGAGAAGCACCTGGCTCCTGGCTTCGGATTGGTGTAGCTCTGGCTGTGGCGGCCATTTGGGGGTGAACCAATGGAAGGAAGACCTTTCTCTCTGTCTCTTTCTCACTGTCTGTAACTCTACCTGTCAAATAAACAAATAAAAAGCTTTAAAAAAAAGTTTTTAAGCCAACACAGACTGATACAGTATAAGCGGCATTATGAACATATGTATTCAAGCTGGTGCCATTTACAGATTTGTCAAGAATCATAGGCTTTCTACATACAACTGAGAGTCTTTGGGAAGAAGGAAACCAAAGACTAAGGGCTGTAAATATGAAATAGTCAAATGGCCTGTGAAAAGTAGATATTCTACAAATAGATATTATATTATTAGTATGTATGTATACTTATATATGCATATATATGTGTACTCTACAAATGTCATAGAAATAGGCACTCAAGTATTATTGAATGAGTATGCAAATTAAATTTAAGATACATTTATCCCATATGTAAATCTTACTTGTTTACTTCTTGTATCCACTTCTGAATTACTTTTTCTTTTTAAGCTATTTTCGAAGAAAATTCCAGGACACTGGCACAGGAATATATTGGAATCCCTATACTATGGGTTATGGAAAAAGGAGACTCAGGCCAGATATATGCACACCTCCAAGCTCAAGCACAGCTGCCTTTGCTAATGCTGCCCGGATGACAATAATGAAAGAGAAGGATTTGTTTAAATTTCTTGAAGAGCTCAAGAGTAAGAACCATTTGCTGTCTCCCCACTGTTCTAAAGGATTTATTCACATATAACCAGTCAGAAGCAAATAGGCCAAGAGCAGGAGCGCAGCCTATGAAGAGTGGCCAGTCCCAGTCACAGATATCATCTGAAAGCAAATGTGCATTGTCGCTCCCTTGCCCGCAAAGGAACGACACTGCTCCCAGCTGATCGGTCTTCAGTAGACTTTTATTTAAACAGGATAGAAAGAAACCCTTGAGCAAGGGGAGCTCCGAAAGAAAGGGGAAGCTCCCGTACCATATCACAAACAGCTTATATAGTACATCATTGTTGAAGCGTGTAATGCAAGCTTAGTCCATGCTACAGTCCATGCGGCGGTGCTCCAATTGGGTGCCTGATCACGCACAGTCCATGCGCTCCTTGTCCAACCATAAAGGTGATCACGCGCCTTCATCCAATCAAGCTCCTGGTCACGTAGCAGGTGACTCGGGTGCTAACAACAAGCTTCCACCTGGTGTTTTCTCAGCCTTAGTCAGTGGGAAAAGAAGTACGGGAAGCCCCAAGGCCATAGTTGTTTTGACTCTAGCCTGGGGTTATGAAACGGTCCCGATATCACAGCTCAACAGAAACCATAAACATCCACACAGCAGTAACTAATGCCAATGGTCAGCAAGCCAAGCCTTAGCATGTGGGCCCATGGCTGGCTCATGGGTCCCCACAGTGCATCTTCTCTGAACCCTCCGACACCTGGAGGAAGCCTAAAGCCTGTGGCTGGGTGGGGAGGGGCAAGAGCGCGGAGAAGAGGGGCTGTGGGCCCTGAGGAAAGGAACAGAGAGCAGAGCAGGCTCCATGTTTGTCTTTTAAGTTAGTTTCTTCCAACATTGTTTGTGATACTGTTTTTGTTTTGATCTTTCTAGGATGCAACTCCCCTTCAGATAGCCCATATTCAAAAATACCCATCTTTCCCTTGTTTCCTAACGTGGACGGGGTGGTGATGGGAAAGCCATTCAAAGACATGCAGAAATTAGAAATGCTAAGGAGAAAGGAGCCTCTGAATTTCTTTGAGGACTATTTTTTTCATAAAAGAGACTGGAAAGCACAGGTGAGATTTAGATGACATAACATTAGTTAACTGAAGTACTTAGCAGAACTAATACTATGCTTTTTATGATAAGTATTTTGTCATATTTCTAACCAGATTCTATAGCCATGACCCTGAATTTAAATCCAGGTGTAACTCTTTCATTTAACTGCAATAGATAGTTAAGTTTACTGAAAAATGCAACAGTAGGTTTGGACTTGGAGATGGAAAACCTAAGGAGAATAACCAGAAAATGTCCTCAGGTCCTCCCTCCCATGTGGACGAGGGTTGGGAGATTCTCAGAATGAAAGACTCCTGAATCCCTTTCGTTTGGACAGAGTGCTATATGGTATTTGTTAGACCTATCATTGGTTTCATTAATTGGAGGGTGAACCAACGGCAAAAGGAAGACCTTTCTCTCTGTCTCTCTCTCTCACTGTCCACTCTGCCTGTCCAAAAAAAAAAAAAAAAAAAAGTGAGAGTTAAAAATGTAAGAAGGCCGGCGCCACGGCTCACTAGGCTAATCCTCAGCCTTGCGGCGCCGGCACGCTGGGTTCTAGTCCCGGTCAGGGCACTGGATTCTGTCCCGGTTGCCCCTCTTCCAGGCCAGCTCTCTGCTGTGGCCAGGGAGTGCAGTGGAGGATGGCCCAAGCTGCACCCCATGGAAGACCAGGATAAGTACCTGGCTCCTGCCATCAGATCAGCGCGGTGCGCTGGCCGCAGCACACCGGCCGCAGCGGCCCTTGGAGGGTGAACCAACGGCAAAGGAAGACCTTTCTCTCTGTCTCTCTCTCTCACTGTCCACTCTGCCTGTCAAAAAAAAAAAAAAAAGTAAGAAAATTGGGGCAGGCGTTGTGGTACAGCAGGGTAAGTTTCTGTTTGGGACAATTCGAGTCCCAGCTGCTCCACTTCAGCACCAGCTCCCTGTTAATGCGGCTGAGAAAGCAGCCAAAGATAGCCCTGGTGCTTGGGCACCTGCCACCCACATGGGAAACCTGGATGGCGTTCCAGTCTCCAGGCTTTGGCCTGGCCCAGCCCCAGTTGTAGCCATTTGGGGAGTGAACTAGCAGATGATAGTCTCTCTCTCTCTCTAATTTTGCCTGTCAAATAAATAAAACAAATCTTAAAAAAAAAAAAGAAGATATAATATTCTGAGCCCTCTATGCACCTGGAAAATTGACAGATAAGGCTATAATTATAATTGCAAGGATTAACTTTATACTTTTTAAAATCATTATGTATATATTTTTTTTTCTTTTTTTTTTCTTTTTTTTTTTTTTTTTTTTTTTTGACAGGCAGAGTGGACAGTGAGAGAGAGAGACAGAGAGAAAGGTCTTCCTTTGCCGTTGGATCACCCTCCAATGGCCGCCGCTGCAGCCGGCGCACCGCGCTGATCCGATGGCAGGAGCCAGGATCCAGGTGCTTTTCCTGGTCTCCCATGGGGTGCAGGGCCCAAGCACCTGGGCCATCCTCCACTGCACTCCCTGGCCATAGCAGAGAGCTGGCCTGGAAGAGGGGCAACCGAGACAGAATCCGGCGCCCCAACCGGGACTAGAACCCGGTGTGCCGGCGCCGCAAGGTGGAGGATTAGCCTATTGAGCCACGGCGCCGGCTCTCATTATGTATATATTATATTACAAAATATAAGGGACACTGCTAAATGAATAGGCAAATTCACAATCACAATGGAAGAGTTTTATCATGTATCATCAGAAACTGATAAAGCAGACAAAATTAAATAAATGAACATGTAAATCAACTCATCCTATAAAAAACTTAACTGCTAAGGAAAAAGGAACTGGACATACAGCTTGATACAGAATCAGAGTTTGAAAAAGTGGTTTCAGGACTTGAGATACTTGAGCCCATCTGTAGCCACCACAGCTTTTTTTTTTTTTTTTTTTTTTTTTTTTTTTTTTTTTTGACAGGCAGAGTGGACAGTGAGAGAGAGAGACAGAGAGAAAGGTCTTCCTTTACCTTTACCCCCCAATGGCTGCTGCAGCTGGCGCGCTGCGGCCGGCGTACCACACTGATCCCAAGCCAGGAGCCAGGTGCTTCTCCTGGTCTCCCATGCGGGTGCAGGGACCCAAGCACTTGGGCCATCCTCCACTGTACTCCCGGGCCACAGCAGAGAGCTGGACAGGAAGAAGAGCAACCGGGACAGAATCCGGCGCCCCAGCCGGGACTAGAACCCAGGGTGCCAGCGCCGCAGGCAGAGGATTAGCCTTTGAGCCGCGGCACTGGCCCACAGCCCTTTTTAACTGAATCAGATCTCTGGGCATGTGACTCAGGCCTCAATATTTTTAAAGTTCTAACATGCAGTCAAGTCTGCAAATCACTGCTCAGGGGAAAGAAAAATTGAATGTAGAAGGCACATTCAGGACTGACTGTAGGTTCATTCTTTGAAAATAACCAAGAATTTCAAGACAACAGCAGATCTTCAAACCAAATACAGGGCACTCCTAAGTGCAAGGTGTAATTTTACAGTTCGTGCACTCATGAAGCTGGCCCTATAGAGAGAAAATATCTAGTAATGAGTAAAGAAAGAATAAGGAGGAGACCTTGGCCTTGTAAATCAGGAAAAACTCTCCTATATAAGAACAAAGCAGGAAAAATTAATTAAAGAATGGAGAAAGGAAAGGTGGAAAGAAGGGTTGAGAAAATTCATGTTATCCTAAGTTCCTAGTGTTACACAGCATAGTGGGGAGACTATGGTTCACACTAACCTAGTAGCTGCAAGCCTTCAATCATAAAGTAATGTCAATAGCAGAGAAATGTTGATTACCCTGTTTGAACAGTACACATTACATACATCTATTGAAAGGTCACACTGTAGCTCATAAATATGCATAATTATTGCTAATAAAAAGTCTTGAAAGAAAATTTATATTAGATAGCTTTAAAGGTATAAGGCAGTTTAAGGTCTGGTTTTCTAGCAGCAACTAGGAGCACTGTAATATAATCAACAGCTAATGAAGAAGAGAACTATCAAGCAATACTGAGGGCCTAAGACTAGGTGATACACATTTTCAAAGAAAGCAGTCAGTGTAGTTATGTGATTTCCTTGTGCCTTGTTCAGTAGCCCCAAAACAGGGAAAACACATGGCTGGTCCCCATGAGAAGACTGACAGTACCAGAGGTTGAGCAGTGTCTGGTGGAAGGCACATTCATCTTCTTTTTGTTTTAATATTTATTTATTTATTTATTTGAAAGAGTTACACAGAAAAAGGAGACACGGGGCAGGGGAGGGGGTCTTCCATCTGCTGGTTCATTCCCCAGTTGGCTGCAACAGCCAGAGCTGTGCTGATCCTAAGCCAGGAGCCAGGAGCTTTTTCTGGGTCTTCCACGTGGGTACAGGGGCCCAAGGACTTGAGCCATCTTCCACTGCTCTCCCAGGCCATGGCAGAGAGCTAATTGGAAGTGGGGCAGCGGGACTGGAACCGGCGCCCATATGGGATGCCAGCACTGCAGGAGGCAGCTTTACCCACTGCGCCACAGTGCCGGCCCCTGCACATTCATTCCCAGTGCTTTGTGATGCCTTGGGAAATTGGGGTCAGGATGGAACTGGCCTCTCTCTGCCCTCCCTGTCCATTCTATAAACTATGTGGTGGACACTGCTCCTGTGCAGGCTTCATCATTACTAAAAAGAATTGACTCAAGGCCCATGTACACATGGAACCACAGTAGGGGCTCTCAAACAGCCAACAAATAGTTTGGCAATTTTTTTTTTTTTTTTTTTTTTTTTTTTTTTTTTTTTTGCCAGGCAGAGTTAGTGAGAGAGAGAGAGACAGAGAGAAAGGTCTTCCTTCCGTTGGTTCACTCCCCAAATGGCTGCTATGGCCAGCGCTGCGCCTCTCTGAAGCCAGGAGCCGGGTACTTCCCCCCAGTCTCCCATGCGGGTACAGGGACCCAGGCACTTGGGCCATCCTCCACTGCCTTCCCGGGCCACAGCAGAGAGCTGGACTGGAAGAGGAGCAACTGGGACAGAATCTGGTGCCCCAACTGGGACTAGAACCCGGGGTGCTGGCGCCGCAGGTGGAGGATTAGCCAAGTGAGCCACGGAGCCTGCCAGCAATTATCTTATAAATCCTATACAAATCATTTTAGAATAAAATATTCTTCTGTTTATTATGTGTTATATAATTCAAACTAAAATTATCACTAACCTTTTCAAAATGTGCACAAAGGCAGCAAACATAAAGCCCATCGACCCTGCCTCCGGCTATACGAGTGACATACTCGCCATTGATCAAACGTTCAAGAGGAAGCAGACGTGGACAGTGGCTGATGCAGCTGCCATTAAGCAGCACGTGAGTATCTGTTGTTTAACGCCTCCCCAGAAAGCACTGACAGAAGTATTTTTCGCTTCAACACCACACCATAAAACTAAGAATTTTTACCTGTTCTGTGTCTTTAAAAGGAGGTAAGGTAGCTTCTCATTTTAATCCATTGTAATGACATTTTTTGCTCTTTAATCTGATGGATTCAAATGTGAAGTATGATGATTCATTCCGCTAATCACCTATGCGGCTATACTCAGCATCGTTTCTGGGACATCTGTTCCTCTGGAAAAGCAAACTGATTAAGGCAGTAAACGTACTGTTGCAGTGAGTGGTGTACTCAGGCAACATGAGGAGTGAAAGTATCTTTATTATAGCAGCTAGGGAGATAATAATAATAATAATAGCTTAAAGGGGGGGCACACTGTCACAGCAGGTCAGGCCTCCACTTGCACTGCCAGCATCCTGTATCGGGGTAGCAGTTCAAGCCCTAGCTGCTCCACTTCCAATCCAGCTTCCTGCTGACGTGCCTGGGAAGGCAGTGGTTGATGGCCCAGTGCTGTATTCCTGCTACTAATATGGGAGACCTGGATGGAGTTCCTGGCTTCGGCCTGGCCTTGCCCTGGCTGTTACGGCCGTTTGAGGAGCAAGCCATCAAGTGGAAGTGCTCTCTTCCTCTCTGTCACACTGCCTTTCAAATAAATAAATAAATCCTTTTAAAAACAACATTTTAAGGGTGCTTCCTAACTGCCAGGCACTACAAGTACTCTACAAATGCCTGCAGGTATTGATTCACTTAATTAGCACAGCAACCCTGTCAGGTAAGCACTGTTGTCAACCTTGTCATTTTGCAGATATGCACAAACATGTTAAGTAATTTGCCCAAAGGTACATAGCTTATAATGCATCAAGGATTTGAAGCAAGGACAGCTTGGCTCCAAAATACTCACTTTTAACCACAGCTCTATGCTGCCTATACACTTTTTAATATGTATTTACTTATTTATTTATTTATTTGAAAGTCAGTTACATAGAGAAGGAGAGGCAGAGAGAGAGAGAGGTCTTCCATCCGTTGGTTCACTCCCCAAATGGCCGCAATGGCCAGAGCTGCGCCGATGCAAAGCCAGGAGCCAAGAGCTTCTTCCAGGTCTCTCATGCAGGTGCAGGAGCCCAAGGACTTGAGCCATCCTCTACTGCTTTCCCAAGCTATAGCAGCGAGCTGGATCAGAAATGAAACAGCTAGGACTTGAACCAGCGCCCATATGGGATGCCCATGCCCCCCCTTTAAGCTATTATTATTATTATTATTATTATCTTCCTAGCTGCTATAATAAATGCTGCAGTAGCTTTACCAGCTACAGCACAGCGCCAGCCCCGCCTATATACTTTTGTACTCTGACTTCTTATTTCTTTAAATTTTACTTATTTATTTATGTTTTTATTTAGAAAGGCAAGGAGACAGAGACAGAAGGAGACAGACAAATCTTGCATCTACTGATTTACCCACCAAATGTCCACAACAGCCAGGGCTGTACCAGACCAAAGCTAGAAACCAGGAACTGAATCCAGGTCTCCAGGGTGTGTGTTTGGTCCAGAGGTACAGATGCCACATGGAGGGCCACATATTGGAGTATCTGGGTACAAGTTGCAGCTCCACTTCTGATTCCAGCTCCCTGCTAATATGCATCCTATGGAGGTAGCAGGTGATGGTTCAAGAACTTGGGTCCCCCCTACTCCACATGAGGGACCTAGACTGAGTTCTGGACTCCTGGCTCCAGCCTGGCCCAGCCCCAGCTATTGCAAGCATTTGGGGAGTGAACCAACAAATGGAAGATCTCTATCTCTGTCTCTCTGCCTTTCAAATAAATTTTGTTATACCATGTGGGTGGCAGAGACCCACTTACTTAAACCATCACCTGCTGCCTCTCAAGGTCTGCATTAGCAGGAAGCTGGATTCAGAAGCAGAGCCAGGACACTACCTTAGACACTCTGACATGGACTGTGGGCCTTCCAAGTCCATGGCCTCCCACTATGCCAAATGCCAGCCCCTTAGCAATGTTTGTATCTCACGGAGATACACTAGGGTGTATTTATTTTATGCCACTCCCCTTTTGCATTTGACACTAATGATCAAGCTCTCCTTAATACTTCTGCCCCCCTGGCTTTATAATACTGCATTTTTTGGCTTTCATTGTAGCTCTATATCCTTTTCTCTCTCTTGTCTTTCCTGAATGTTTGTCCCTTAAGTATTGATATTTCCTCATTTTCTAGTCTCATCCTACTGCTGTTATCATTTACACTCTTCTACCCATTTGTTCAGTAACTGTTTATCTAGAAGATCTGAAATTATGAGATACCATAAAGAAGAAATGGAGATCATACCCTCAATAAATTTGGAGTGAGGGTGGGAGGCATAGAGAAGGAAATTGGCAGTGGTCAACATGGGGTTAATGGAACCACAAAAGTGCACTACTGTAGCCACAAGAACACAGAGTGAGCTGCCAGGCCTCTGTCTCATCAGGGCATGTAGTCACTCTGCTTCCAGACAGAGCCTCCAACCCTGGGCTACCAGCTTCTATAAGGCAAAGAGGCTTTACAAATCAATAGTCTGTCATCCCTGTAACCCAGTCAGTTGCTGCAGAATATTGGAGTCTCTGCTTCAGGTCAAGGAACAGCAGGACCAGTATTCTTTGAGCTCTCTCAATCTACCTCCTTGTTTCAGCTGCCACTCTTACAGTGATAACTCTCAGGTCCATCCCTGGCCTGGAATTCTTCACTGTACTTCTATCTTACCTCACTGACCACCTGATAAACATTCCCACCTCTACGCTATGTCTCACATCAAGCTCAACATGACCAAAACCAAACTCCTTGTCTCCTGGCACAAACTGGCTCTCCCTTGGGCATTCTATACCATGGTTGTGGATAGCATCTTCTACTCAGTGGCTGAAGCTACAAGGCCAGAAGCCATCCCTTACTTAGGCTTTTTGCCTCATTTCTCAGTCCACCAATCAACAAAGCCAGTCCCTCTCGTTGTCCTAGAGGCATTACCTTCACTCCAGTCCTATTACCACTGCCTCAGTTGAGGTCCTCTTGAGGTCTTGCCTGCCCAACAACTCCTCATTGCTGGACAAGCAGCCTAATCACCGTGGCTAATCCCCACCAAGCACTCTCCACACAGCTGCCAGTGATCTAGCAAAAAGAGTCAACCATTTCACTGTCCAGCTTAGAACTGAACACTTCCCTAAAGGAAAGCAGGGGTTTGCAACTATTTTTCTGCTCCAAACAACTGGGGAACACTATCTACTTCCATCACAAACAGTCTACACTGCAGCATGATTTTCATTGAGCAAAGGGCTGTCCTTGGCCTCACTGAGATCCCTGACTTACTAGAGTAAGTCTTGGCCGGCGCCACAGCTCACTAGGCTAATCCTCCGCCTGTGGCACCGGCACCCCGGGTTCTAGTCCCGGTTGGGGCGCCGGATTCTGTCCCGGTTGTTCCTCTTCCACTCCAGCTCTCTGCTGTGGCCCGGGCAGGCAGTGGAGGATGGCCCAAGTGCTTGGGCCCTGCACCCGCATGGGAGACCAGGAGGAAGCAGCTGGCTCCTGGCTTCGGATGGGCGCAGCGCGCTGACCGCAACGTGCCGGCCGTAGTGGCCACTTGGTGGTGAACCAACGGAAAAGGAAGACCTTTCTCTCTGTCTCTCTCACTGTCTAACTCTGCCTGTCAAAAAAATAAAAATAAATAAAAAAGAGTAAGTCTAGGGACCTGCCTCTCCTCCATGATTGTTGTTTCTCTCCAACTTTAACCTGGACATCTAACAGTGCCAAAGTGCCTGTACCCTACTACCAAGTCCAGGATGTTTGCTGTCTTTGAGCTTTTGTTTATGCTGTCCCTCTCCCTGGAACACTTTCCCATCACCACTCATTCCCTCAGTTTGACCCAATCCTTGGTGACCTAATCAGCATTTTCTCTCAGATGGTTCTCCCTGTCCTTGGCTGACGTGGATACCAATTCTATATTCAGATTCTGTCTCCATCACACATTTCTTTCTATTTTACTCTGTAATGTTTGTAATATTCTTATAAAATTTCTTCTCACTATTCGCAACTAAACATTTTGATTGTCTATCAGTTCCTAGCCTCCTCCACAGGCACTGCCCAACCTACAAACTCGGTGACTATCAAGTAGTCTGGGAACATAACTCATGTGATATTTGTAACTGTGGCCTATAAACCAAAGATAGTTTAAGGTAACTACAGTAAACTTCTTTTCTCTCCCTGCAGGTGAAGAGAGCTACTGATAACTATAATTTAGGAATTGCCCTTGAGCATCGAAGAGAAATGCTAAACCTCTGGCGGAAGATCCGAGGGGATTTGATTGGGATAGAGACTAATAATGAGTCCTTTTATGACACCTTCTCTACTTACACATGGTCCTGGAATGTTTGCCAAGAATTGCTTTCTCCTAAGGACTTACGGTTACATGATGCCTACATGAACAGAAGCTCCTTCCACCACTCTGGCTTCTCTTCCTCACCGGATATCAGTGAGCGCGACACAGAGACAGGAAGGAAAAGGAAAAGGAAAAGTTTCAAAGGATTTCGACAATGAAATTTCTACGTTTTCTAAACAGCTCATCGTAAACTACTTTTTCATAGTTATCAAAATTATGCTTTCTTGATTTTGTCTGGTACATTCTTTGCAGCTGGAAATTTTGACATCTTTTGGATTCTGACCAGTAAAATTTAAGTCATAAAATGGTTTCCCTTTTCTAAGTCTCTACTAGTAAATAGGCGCCTAGCAATCAGCTGCAGTCTGCTGCCCCCGGCTGGCTAAAAGCTGCCTGCGCCTCAGCAGGGAGGAAGAGATCTGGCCTTCGAGCTAAGGACTCGGCAAGTCATGAGCACCCGAGGTTTTGGTATCACTGTGAAAGAGACCAGAGACGACAGATGAAAAAGACCTTTCATTTTCATGGAATAGAATCACCAGCACCCCGGGACCCTTCACTAAAGTGGGTGTTCCCAGGTTCCTCAGTCACACACCTGCACACCACCTATTGCTTGGATTACTCTTAAAAATAGATGGTCTCACTCATCACATTTGTTGTTGCATACTTTAACACATTTAATATAGAAGCACACATAACTGGGGTTGACACTGTGGCACAGTGGGTTAAGCCACCACCTACGGCACCAGCATCCAATATGGATGCTGGTTCAAGTCCTGGCTGTTCCACTTCCAATCCAGCTCCCTGCAAATGTCCCAAATGCTTGGTCTCCTGCACCAATGTGAGAGACCTGGATAAAGCTCCTGGCTCCTGGCTTCAGCCTGGCCCAGCCCTGGCCATTGCAGCCATTTGGGGAGTGAAGCAGCAGATGGGAGATTCTCTTTCTCTCTCTCTCCCCCCTCACCCCTTGTAATTTGGCCTTTCAAAAAAGAAAGAAATCTCTTTTTTTAAGATTTTATTTTATTGGCTGGCGCCGTGGCTCATTAGGCTAATCCTCCACCTTGCGGCGCCGGCACACCAGGTTCTAGTCCCGGTCGGGGCGCCGGATTCTGTCCCGGTTGCCCCTCTTCCAGGCCAGCTCTCTGCTGTGGCCAGGGAGTGCAGTGGAGGATGGCCCAAGTCCTTGTGCCCTGCACCCCATGGGAGACCAGGAGAAGTACCTGGCTCCTGCCATCGGATCAGCGCGGTGCGCCGGCCGCAGCGCACCGGCCGCGTCGGCCATTGGAGGGTGAACCAACGGCAAAGGAAGACCTTTCTCTCTGTCTCTCTCTCTCACTGTCCACTCTGCCTGTCAAAAAAAAATTATTTTATTTTATTTATTTGAAAGAGTTACAGAGAAAGAGACAGAGAGAGAGGTCTTCCATCCGCTGGTTCACTCCCCAGATGACCACAACAGCCAGAGCTGTGCTGATCCAAAGCCAGGAGCCAGGAGCTTCTTCCAGGTCTCCCATGTGGGTGCAGGGGCCCAAGGACTTGGGCCACCTTCTACTGCTATCCCAGGCCATAGCAGAGAGCTGGTCAGGAAGAGGAGCAGCCAGGTCTCGAACTGGCGCCCATATGGGCTGCCAGTGCTTCAGGCCAGGGTTTTAACCCACTGCACCACAGCACCAGCCCCAAAAGAAAGAAATCTTTAAAAAGAGAGAAAACTTGTTTTGGTTGAAAAAACTTGAAGTCTATGCATAATTTTTTCTTAATATGCATTTCCAATGAACCTTCTGAAGATCCCTAATATGCATCAATTTCAAAAATTCATGTACCAGTATTTATCTTTAATTATATTTCCATGAACTTTTTGAAGAACTCTCATATATGTTACATAAAATTTACTATTTTAATCGTATTTAAGTATGTATCATCCAGAACATTTTGATTCTTCCCAGCTCCACTCTTAAGAGTTCTTAGAACATTTGTCTGTGGTTCTTTATGGCTGACCACAGACACATCACTTCTAGACTCAGGAAATCTGAATCTACGAAGTTGTAATCCACATTAACCTATGTTAGGGTAGCAAAAGTGCTTCATCTCCTGTGTCAATACTTATCTAAAAATGTAAGGGGTTAGATCACCTATTTTTAACAGTCTTCCAAGAGACTGGTTTGCAGTTGTGTGATTACGTCCACCCTAACTGGCATACACATACTTTTAAAATCATTATTCTCAAAAAGTATGATCCAGAGAACAGAAATGTTCAATATTGATGAGGACAGATTATGATTTAAAATTATCAAAAAGCAATGAAAATAGTGAGCGATTCCAAAACTATTTACTGAAATACCCTTGAAGTATTTTTGCATTATCTGAATATGTGAGAGTCTAAAAATATTTGCCATTCTTTACAAACTTGCGATGTTAGAGAAAAGAACCTTATAGATAAGTAATCATATTTTCTAATCCAAAATCAAGAATAATGATTTGACAGGAGACTTTTTTAGAATAGCTATGAGTATAATAGGGAATGTAAGAGACATAATTTGGATGCCAAAATATTAGAATTCTTAGAATATTCCTTGTATTTATAGGATGACAAGACAGAATGTTTCTAAGTAGGTCTGTCCAGGAAAATCTAAAATGCACCTTTACATTGTCACACACCATCAGGACAGTTATCAGTGGGCATCTCTCTGCAGAACACAGTATAGCAATTGGTACTCTTCCCTCCTCCCCTCAGTCTTTACTGAGTTGCATACTGTGTGCTGGCCAGTGAACAAACATAGCATGTCGTGCTCTCAGAGCTTAGTATCGGAGCTAATTATATCCATTGACTCAGCAATTCCTCCTCCAGAAATTAACCCTTAAGAAATAATTGTAAATGTACAAAATGGTTGAGTTACAAGGATGTTTATCATGTTAAATTTTTGGTAGTAAGAAACTTGAAATAGCCTAAATGTCTAATAAAGCATGTGACAGCTATATATAAAACAATACTAGGTCATTAAAAATATATAAAGGTATATTTCAAACAAAGAAATAATATTCCCAGGAACAATATTCTATGGTTAAGTTAAAAAGTAGGCAACAACTACCAGGAGGCACCAGGGGACTTTCTTGTATTGTTCTAAAACTTGATTAGGACAATGGATATAAAAATATACATTTTTATGAAAACTTATAGAACTGTACACTTAGATGTACGGTTTTACTTGTACAGATTTACTTGTATATAAATTATAACTCAATGAACTATTAAAAATAAGGCACAAAGTTCTGAAACCGTTTTAACTTAAAAATTATTTATGTAAGTTAGGGGAGAAAAAAGACTGGAGGACATAAATCAAAGTGTTACTAGTTAAATGAATGCTTGGAATGGACATTTTCTTTTATCTTCCAAATGTTCTACAAAACACATGTTGCTCTGCAATTTATTTCTGCAACCTTTAAACAGAAACTGTTCAAAGATGGAGGCTGTTAAAGCAGTTTACTAACTACCTGGGGCTGCTAGAAAAGCTGAGAACCCTGAAGGAGAGCCAATTCCGATGCCACTGTCCTTTCCCAGCCCTTCAATTCCAAGAGCATGTGCTTCAACAGCCCAGAATGCCCACTTCTTAGAAGTGAAAGAAAAACATGAAACAGTTAACTACCCCTGTCCTGAGCTAACATTCAAAACAGTAATCCAGAATGCGGGTTTTTAACTTTAACAAGCTTTGAACCCCTGCCACCCACGGAGCTAGAGTTCTCCCCACTCACCAGCAGAGGGACCCTCAGTGCCTTTGAAACTAGTGTCTCTGAGCTACCGCCCAGTGTGAAGCCTGTACCACGAGAACCCACACCATGCCTTAACTTCTTAGGAAAACCATTTAGGTGCTTCAAAAGGTGGAAAGAAAAAAAAAAAAAAAAGGAGTTCCACAGGTCAGAGATGACTGTATAAAACTGAGTTTAGGACAGTTTAGAACATTTCACAAAAAGGACCCAAGCTTTTTGACATTTAAAACTACTCTTTCAGAAAAAAAAAAAAAAAAAAGGATGAGGCCAGCACTGTGGCACAGTGGGTTAAGACACAGCCTGCAGAGTTGGCATTCCACGTGGGCATCAGTTCAAGTCCCAGCTGCTCCTCTTCCGATCCAGCTCCCTGCTAATCTCCTGGGAAAGCAGTAGAAGATGGCCCAAGTCCTTGGGTCCCTGCACCCACGTAGAGACCTGGAAGAAGCTCCTGGCTCCTGGCTTCTCCTGGCCCAGCCTCCTCATTATGGCCATTTAGGGAGTGAACCAGTGAACGGAAGATCTCTCTTGTCTTTCCTTCCCTGTGACTCTCTGCCTTTCAAATAAATAAATCTTTAAAAATAAACTTTAAAATATAAACAAATAAGGGGGGAAAAAGAAAAAAATAACTTCCAGTAAAGACAGAGTAAGCTATCTGTAACAAAATATGTAGTGGGACTCGACTGGGAACACTAAACAGCTTCTAGTGAGAGGCGAAAACCAGAGATGAGAAACCAAGATGACAAATAAATATAAATCAGCCATTATCTCTTCAAACAACTGAGCTTGAGAAAAGATAGAAATCCTTGTAACTTGTTTTTCTGGAAAGAAGTTTCTATTCAAAGTGTTTCAAAAGACCACAAAAATGCAACTTTTTTTTTTTCAAATAAAATGTGAGTTCTTTATTATCTCTTTTTTTATCATTACCTCGCATATTTTTGTGAGGCCAGGACTCGGAGCTTGTTCCCACTCCTCTCATTGCTCCCTTTGGTTTTACTATAGAACCTGCACTGCACTAAGTAACTAGATCCTTTCCTTCTCTGCCAAGTGAAAGTCTTCTCAACCAACCTTATGTTCTTCTAGGAATCAATTTGCAGTAATTATAGAAATAGAAACGCAAGGGGCCTGCACTGTGGCATAGTGGGCTAAGCTCCGCCTGAGGCACCTGTATTCCATATGGGCACTGGTTCATATCCCAGCCGCTCCACTTCCGATCCAGCTCTCTGCTGTGGCCTGGGAAAGCAGTAGAAGATGGCCCAAGTCCTTGGGTCCCTGCACCTTGTGGGAGACCCAGAGGAAGCTCCTGGCTCCTGGCTTCGGATCGGTGCAGCTCCGGCCGTTGTGGCCAATTGCGGAGTGAACCAGCGGATGGAAGACCTCTCTCCCTCTCCCTCTGTCTCTAATTCTGAAATATTTTTAAGAAAATAGAAATGTGGCCGGCGCCGCGGCTCACTAGGCTAATCCTCCGCCTAGCGGCGCCGGCACACCGGGTTCTAGTCCCGGTCGGGGCGCCGGATCCTGTCCCGGTTGCCCCTCTTCCAGGCCAGCCCTCTGCTGTGGCCAGGGAGTGCAGTGGAGGATGGCCCAGGTGCTTGGGCCCTGCACCCCATGGGAGACCAGGAAAAGCACCTGGCTCCTGGCTCCTGCCATCGGATCAGCGCGGTGCGCCGGCCGCAGCGCGCCAGCCGCGGCGGCCATTGGAGGGTGAACCAACGGCAAAAGGAAGACCTTTCTCTCTGTCTCTCTCTCTGTCCACTCTGCCTGTCACAAAAAAAAAAAAAAAAAAAAAAAAAAAAAAAAAAAAAAAAAGAAAATAGAAATGTAAGCTTGAAAATGCGGTAATATAGTAAACTGTATGTCCATATTATAATCTTGTTTGCGCTAATCAGCCCAGCAGGATGATTCAAAAAGATGGTTAGACTGTTTTTTCAAACGTGTCCTTAATGTTCCGTTCCATTTGACTGGTAGGCCTCGAGTCCTAGGAGTTCACAGACACCACTGCTACCACCCCCCCGTGTCCGCACACCAGGGGAAACCGCGCGTGGGCGCCCTCCGCCTGCTACCCTCGCCCTTGGTGGCATCCGCTCCTCGGTGAGCCATTGGAGACTTCCGCCTCACAGCGTGCGGGGACCGGGAGCCAAGACTGTCTCCCGCATCCTCCCCAGGCTGCACATCCACCGGAGCGTCTCGGAGCGAAGCGACTCGGGGGACAAATCCCACCAGCGCAGGCCCCCCTCAGAGAGCCCCGCGGCCGCCCCACGTCGCGGGCGCCGAGCGCGCGCCGCTCGCCCCCTCTTTTCCCGCCCAGCCCCAGGGCCTCCCGGAAGGGGCGTGGCCCGCCGGAAGTCCTCGCGCCACGGAAAGGAAGGCGTTTCCGGCTCCGGCGTCATGGCTGACAGCGGCCCTGAGGAGGCGCCGGCCGCGGGCGGCGGGAAGAGGCAGCAGTTCGGGAGCCGGTTCCTGAAGGACCCGGCGCGCGTCTTCCACCACAATGCCTGGTAGCCGCCCTGCCCCTCGCCCAGTCTGCGTGTCCCCCACCGCGGAGGGCTCCGAGAAGCCCCTGACCGCTGGCCCCAGCGGAGGCGCGCTCCTCCCGGGGCAGGTGCGCCCCCGGACCAGCGACTGAGCCCGCCGGCGGCCGGGCCGTGAGAGCGCTAAGCTGCCCGTTTGGTTTCCTCAGGGACAATGTGGAATGGTCGGAAGAGCAGGCCGCGGCGGCGGAGAGGAAGGTCCAGGAGAACAGTTCTCAGCGCGTGTGCGCGGAGAAACAAGGTGCGCTCGGGGTGTCGGCGGCCGGCGGCCAGCGGAACGCGTCTCCCGGGGAGGCCGGAGAGCCTTTGCTACTGGCCGGAGTAGAACGCGAGGAGGGCATGGGGAAGGAGCGGAGAGGCTGCGCCTTGGAATCTGGTTAGGGTTTGCAGGATGCTCTGACCGGGAAGCGGGTTTCTTCGTGGTGGTTTCTGTTTGGGGAGAGTAACTGTCTATCGTTTTCTAGTGGTTGTATGTTTTGTTACCTGCGTGAGTCTCTGGCAGCCATTAGATCACATCTCCGTCTCTTTTTCTGTAACTCTACCTTTCAAATAAATAAATAAATAAATAAAATCTTTTAAAATAGATTTAAAAAATAAAGATAGGGCAGGTTGATACTATATGATAAAAGACAATTGATGCTAGGACTCCAGTTTTGGAAGTAGGACCCACTGAAAGGGTTTTGCACCACAGTGGAAGATTCCGGTTAGCAGATATTCACCCTGCTTAGCTTGACAGAGACTAGATCAAAGCAAGTTAGAGTTGAAAGGGATTTTGAAAATTTCCTCTTTATTGTTCAAGAAACTTGCACACAGGCACAAGTCTAGTGCTTTGCTGAGAGGTCAGTAGTTGCACTGGGGACACTCAAGCCCATTCTTAAAGGCTTTTATTCTACACAGTGAAGGCCCTGAGGCTCCTGGATCACCCTAAAACAGCAGTCCGCCTGTCCACTGTCCGTCCTCCTGTCCACCAATTCATCACTGCTCGCCTGAACTCGCTTCTCCCTCCTGCCGGCATTTTCTGCTTTCCTTTCAGACTTGTTTCATGTTCAGTTCTGATAGTAATATTTAGTTCATTTTGGAGCTCCACACTCTTAAAGCCACAGACAGGAGCTCATTTAAGGAAGAGCTACCTGGGTAGTAGCCATGGAGATTGTGTTTGGAACAACTGAAGAGCCTGGGACATTCAGCTTCCAAAAGAGAAGAGGAGGCCCGCGCCGCGGCTCACTAGGCTAATCCTCCGCCTAGCGGCGCCGGCACACCGGGTTCTAGTCCCGGTCGGGGCGCCGGAGTCTGTCCCGGTTGCCCCTCTTCCAGGCCAGCTCTCTGCTGTGGCCTGGGAGTGCAGTGGAGGATGGCCCAGGTGCTTGGGCCCTGCACCCCATGGGAGACCAGGAAAAGCACCTGGCTCCTGGCTCCTGCCATCGGATCAGCGCGGTGCGCCGGCCGCGGCGGCCATTGGAGGGTGAACCAACAGCAAAAGGAAGACCTTTCTCTCTGTCTCTCTCTCTCACTGTCCACTCTGCCTGTGGAAAAAAAAAAAAAAAAGAGGAAGGTAACTGCTCTCCAGTGTGCAGGCATTCTGGACGGCCCTGAGGAAGTCTAGGAACTTTGGCTAGAAGCGGTGAGACAGATTTGTGCTTGATTTTAGAATTTTCCAGCAGTTAAGAGGCATCCAAAGACATGGGAACGTTGATAGGTAGTAAGTTCCCTGACAGTTCAAGCAGAAGTTAGGCTCCCTGGGGAATAATGAAAAGGGAGGACTCAACTATAAGGAATGATACGTGGCAAGACTGACTCCGAGAGACTGGTTCTGCGTGAGAGTGCTTGGAGTATAAAATGGCATTTGGTGAATCAGGGTAAGTGACGTTAGATTTAACTATTTCAGATCTGATTGTTTTTTCCTCAAATTTTTACAGTTGATTATGAGATCAACGCACATAAATACTGGAATGACTTCTACAAAATCCATGAAAATGGGTTTTTCAAGGATAGACATTGGCTTTTTACTGAATTCCCTGAGCTGGCACCTAGCCAAAACCAAAATCCTGTGAAGAGTGGAATGCCTGAAAGCAGAAGCAGCGAGGGCGGACCTGGGTCAGCAGCAGAACAGCACGAGCGTTCTTGGAACAGCTTTGGCCATGAAACGCAGCTGCCTCCTGTGCAGGAGAGCGTGGCTCAGCAACTCAGCCGCCTGGACATTGGTGCAGATGAGTTTCCTGGATGCTCAGCCACCTACCGAATACTCGAGGTAATCTCTTTTGTTTTTGTTTTTGTTTTTGTTTTTGTTTTTGTTTTGTACTGCTAGTTAGTTAAGCTATCATGTTGGGCACATGGGGTAGCATATAAAGGCTGACTGAAATGTGACTTTTGTCTGCTGACGCTGTCTCGATTTGCCTGGAATCATCTCCACTGTTGAATTAACAACATGCCCTAAACACAAGCAGACGTCTGATTGTGACAGACAAAAGTAGATCACCTGAGGTGCACCTTGGGAATACCAGGTAGCCGATGCTCTGGGGAAAAGCCCCTAAGACTTGTTACTTTTCTTCTAACAGAATCAAAGGAAGTGGGCTATGCTAGTCTTCTACCTGGGGGAATTCTTATCTTGGGTTCTAGCTTGGATGGGTCTACAGATGCTGGCGTGGGGAAAGCACTGAGGCGGGCACCGTCACATAATGCACTGATAGGGACTGCGTCCTCCACTGGGAGCTGGTTCTGGAGCCCTGGGGTTGAGACTGGTCACATGATTTCAAACAAGTACCTCACCACCACCACCACGCTTATCAATGGGATTTCTTCCTCTGCCTCATACGTATGAGGATTGTGATAATATATACAGAATGTCTAAGAACATATTCTGGCATGCAGTAATCCCACAGTAAATGGCCTGGTTTTTGTGTGGGGGTTTTGTTGTGTCTTAATTGAGAGGCAGAAGCAGACACAGAGTTCTGTCTGCTGGTTCACTCCCCAAATGCCTGCAGTGGCCAAGGCTAGGTTGGAGCCAAAGCTAAGAGCCAGGAATTCATTGCAGCTCTCCCCACATGGATGGCAGGAATCAATCACTTGGACTATCCCTTCTGCTCCCAGGGTCTGCAGTAGCAAGAATGCTAGGATCAGCAGCTAGAAGCAGGAATCAAACCCAGGTATTCCAGAGTGGGATATGGGTATCTGAACTGCTAGACTGAATACCCACTCAATGGTTGCTAATTTTTTTTTTTTAAGATTTATTTATTTATTTGAAAGGCAGAGTTATAGAGAGGCGGGGGAGAAAGAGAGAGAGAGAGAGAAAGAGATCTTTAGTCCACTGGGTTCACTTCCCAAATGGCCACAATGGCTGGAGCAGCACCAGACCAAAGCCAGGAGCCTGGAACTCCATCCAGGTCTCCCACTTGGGTGCAAGACCGCAAATACTTGGGCCATTTTCTGCTGCTTTCCCAGGCACATTAGCAGGGAACTGGATTTGAAGTAGAGCAGCTGGGACTTGAACTGGTATTCACACGGCAAACTGGCATAGGCGGTAGCTTCTGCTGTACTGCGCTGCCTGCCCTATGGTTGCTGTTTTTCTGTTTTTGTAGGGCTAGGTTACTGTGGTCCCCTTTTCATAAAATTTTCAGCTCAGCCAATTAGAAATAGTTTTCCAATAATTTAGTGGAGTTCATTAAGAAAAAATTTCATCTACAGGACCATATGCTAGAAGCCCATGTTCTTGTCTTCGAGCTGTCCCTTTAAGGGTTCCTGAGGTCAAGATCAGGGAGTGCTGTGGGTTCTATTTAACTGATATGGCACTCAATGCAGTTAGGCAAGGTTATGTGTTGTTAGGTGTTTGTTATTTATCTTGCTGCAGGAACTTAATTCTTTAGGAAGTCCTGTGACTGATAATTTGTTTCTGTCTGCAGGTTGGTTGTGGTGTAGGAAACACAGTCTTTCCAATTTTACAAACTAACAAGTAAGTATGTGGTCAGGTTTAACTACATGACAGCAAAGAGGGAAAATATGAATGTTGTTTTTCAAAACTCTTGCTGTATCAAACTGTCGCTGGTGGTTATCCTGAAGCACGGATTACGGGGAGTTTAGATTTCTGCCTTATCTGTTAGTGGGTTGTTTTAATTTAGTTTGAGTTACCTTTGTCATCAGGGCATTTTGTGAGATTTAAAGGCGTTGCAGTGTAGTGCCTCCTCTGAGGTGCTTGCAGCGGGTGCCTCCCCGCCCTCGTCAGCTCTCCGCTGTCGCTGTCGTCAGCGCCGTGGTCGTGTTGAAAGCTGAGAACGCGCTGAGGAAAGCACACTGGTTTTGTACACCACACAGAACACTTCTGCCACCAGATGAGTAGGTTTTTCCCAACACTGACCAAATCCCGAATCTCCAGTACTAGCTGGCCATGCTGCAGTTCCATGCTGACACTCTGTACCTGGAGTTAGCTTCAGATCCTCTTAGCGAGCTCAGTCCCACGACACTGCCCACTACTGCAGGTGCCTGGTGCAAGTCTAGGCCTCCCGTGTGTGTGCCTGTCCTGCAGGGTTCCCACACCCACCTCCTTGTGGTTGAGAATTTCCTAGAACAAGTCACAGAACTGTTTTGCTCAGCTGTGTCTTATGAAGCATGTTCTGGGACAGGGGCCCCTGTTCTCACGCACACTACGACTGTTACACAAACACTGGACTCACCTCCAGGAAGGGAACATTCATTGAGTAAGGCCTGTAGGAGAAAGGGGCGAGTCACAGCCAGGCCCAGATCCATGCATGTCCCTGCACAGAGAGAGGTGCAGGAATTTATGGGACTAGGGTGACGGGCAGAACTGGGTGAGACAAAGCTACAAAACCAAATGGGGCAGAGGAAGGGCTGGGGAAAGTCCCTTGAACACGCACCTTGACAGATCGTGGCTTACATGCAGCGTATGTTCAAAGACGGCTGCTAAAACGTCATTGCAGGTGTGTCATTTGATGTTAGAGTGACTGCAAGGTGGCCCTCCATCGGCCTGGGTTGATCTGACGTGCACAGGTTCCAGTCACAAGGTTGGCTGCAGCTACTTCTATCCAGTCTTTTCCAGGGACCCTGGTAAGATGGATCAGAAGGTTGTTTTTTTGTTGTTGTTTGTTTTTTTTTTTTGGTTTTTTTTTGTTTTTTGCAAAAGCAACTATTATGGGACTGCAAGTTAGTATGCAACAGGAAGGCAAAGAACTCTCATGGGCTGTTAGTGTGTTGGGCAGCCATGGAAAGCTTGCTGTTGAGCAAGGGGAGTGGAATCTTTTGTTGTCCTGGATTGAGTTCCTGGCTTTGGCGTCAGTCCAGCCCTGGCTGTCATTGGCATTTAAATTATGGACCAGTGAAAGGGAGCTCTCTGTCTCTGCCTCTCGAAATGTTTATTTAATAGCCACAGGTAGCTAGTGACTCCCATACTGAACAGAGCCGATCCACCGAGTCTGGTCTTCATTGTGCCTCCCAGAAACTGTGGATCAGCAGTTTGGAGGGCAGCAGAGCTGGGGCCTTTGAGAAGGTAGAGTTGGCTCCAGGAATAAGCCCAACAGTGCAGAATAGCCTTCCCCTGCCCCCACCTCCTTATCCTCCCCAACCAAAAGTTCTGAAGCTCTGGGTTGCTTTGTAGTAGGATGTCTTCTGAATAAATGCACAGCGCATTTTCTAATTGACAATAATTCCGGTAGTTATTAATGCCAGTATTGCAGTTTTTTGTATAGTTTCTTTGTGCTATGACTTTTGTTAGACATTGGGGAAAATAAAAATAAGCACAGGGACTTTGTCATTTCATCTTTGTCTCTTAGCATCTGGGGTAAATCCTGTGCATAGGGGGTCCTCCGTGGATGTTTGACCAAATTTGCTATCACACCATTTGCTGTGCTGTGGGGCGGGCGGACAGGCAGGTACAGATGTGGTCTTTGCTATCACACCATTCCCTGTGCCGTGGGGCGGGCGGGCGGGCAGGCAGGTACAGATGTGGTCTTTGCTATCACACCATTGGCTGTGCCGTGGGGCGGGCGGGCGGGCAGGCAGGTACAGATGTGGTCTTTGCTATCACACCATTCCCTGTGCCGTGGGGCGGGTGGGCACAGATGTGATCCTGGCATGGAGAAAGCACCAAGGCAGCCCAGAGAGCTGATAGGGGAATTCTCACGGTGCTTGTCGCTCCCCCTCTTCGTGGAGGAACGACACAGGACCCTGCGCTGTTCTTTCGTCTGCTCGGCCCTCCCCGGGTTTGCTGCTGGTTCTTCCCGGGTTGGCTACTATCCTACTATCCCTTCCACCTCCGTGGAAGGGCAGTTCCCCCTGGCCACATTCCCCACTTCCGCAGGGGAGCGGCACACCGCCGGCCGGCTCTTCTCGGGGGCTGCACAGGTGTTCCTTCAGCTAGATGTTCCCCTTAGATGTTCCCCATAGATGTTCCCGGTACATGCCGTCTCTCTCCTCCTTTATAGTCCTCCTCCGCCAATCCCAACTCGGCTGCCCACACGCCGAGTACGCTGCTCTCCAATCAGGAGCAAGTCCTACAGTTTATTGGTTAAACTGGAGGCAGCTGTGCGGAAGCTGTTTACTTCTCTCCCATCGCCATATTGTGGGAGAGCAGATGCATAGAATAAGTCTTAATTCCAGTAACTCAGTCTAGTCCGGTTTGCTCCCCACAGTGCTGTTAGGCAAGGCCTGATCTGAAGGAAAAATAGGATTTCTGAAGGCAGAGGAAGAAAAGAGGACATGGTTTTGAAGCTCTCTGGTCATTTGATAAACTTAATATTAGCTGTATCTGCAGGGCCCAAAGAAGGGTATAACATGAAAAAGGGGTTTTACTGAAATGAAATATGTTGTGTCTTACAAGTGTGGCTTCCTTGCATGAATGGTACCGTATTTTAACTCTGCTACACAAGAAAGAGAATAGACATACAGCTGTTGGTAGCCTAACTTCTGGGTTTTTTTGCTCATTTCAGCGACCCAGGACTCTTTGTCTACTGTTGTGATTTTTCTTCCACAGCTGTGGAGCTGGTCCAGGTAAGTGCAGTGGCTCCTCTCATCTGTCTCTCTCATCAGAGGAAAATGGGGGCTCCTAAAGTTCAAGATCTCTAGCTGTATTCCTGTTGTAAGTGGTCTGGAAATCAAAGATTCCTGGGAACAGCCCGAAGTCAGGATCCAGGCACAGGTGACGAATCTGCCACCTAGCACCTGGGAAACTTCCGGCAGGTTTTTTGACGCTCAGCTTGTGTTTTAAGGATTGAAATGAGATGATTCAGTCAAGGTTCTCTGAGTTACAAGTAACAAACTTGCAGACTGAAACAATGAAAGGGAACATCACAGTACCTAGGGTGTCAGGTGTAGCCCAGACCAGGGAAGGACTGGAACTTGGTCCTACAGAGGTGTGAGTTACAAGGCAAGCGGGGCTGGCTGGGGAGGAGTCGCCTCCCTCCCTGCCGCCATCGCTCCCGCCCAGGTTCCTGTTGCTTGCCTCTCACTGCCCAGCGCAGGAAGTATGTTTTCCCCTTGCGGAGCGGCTGTCTCTAGTAGGTGTTTCCTGAATTTGCGCCTTCCCTGGCGAGCTTCCCCTCATCAGTCTGTCCTGTTCAGGGCTTCACAGAGCCTCACCGGCATAGCTGTCCTGACTGCAGAAGCCCTGGGACGAGTCTGGGTAACACAGCCCAGCTGACGACTCTGCATCTTTGAATTGGCCATGGCCAGTGAGGAAGCACACCCCGGTTCCGGAGGAAAAGGCCAGGGCCAGGGAGGATGCCTGTTGCCACCCTGTACCTGCTGCTGGCACAGGCACTGAGGGACCAGCAGTTAGCTGCTCTGACAGGGTAAGATCAGATAAACATTGAGAGCTATCGTTACTTAATTTTATAATAACAAGGTATAGGTTGAATTTTCTTCATCTAGAACAAGATTTTCCTAGAGAATTCTGTGGCCTGTGTCATATTTCATAATTCAGAGTTGTTTTAAGTCATGGTTTTTAAATATTCTCTCCCTCCTTAGGAGGTTTTTCTTTTCCCTCTTGGACACTTATTTTCTTGATGATTTTCCAGTTGTCAGCTTTGACCTCACACGTGAGAAATTTAGAAATGGCATCAGAGTGCGAGTAGGGGGAGTGGAAATACCCCTTTTGAAAAGCACTGGTGAGGGGCTGTGGTGTAGTGAGTTAAGCCGCCATTTGTAGCACTGGTGTCCCATGTGGGCCACCGTTCAAGTCCTGGCTGCTCCACTTCACTCCACCTCCCTGTATGTGCCTGGGAAAACAGCATGGAATGGCTTAAGTGCTCGGGCCCCTGTACCCATGTGGGAGGCCCAGAAGAAGCTCCTGGCTCCCAGCTTCTGCTTGGCCCAGCTCTGTTCATTGCAGTCATTTGGGGAGTGAACCAGGGGATGGAAGATCATTCGATCTCTCTCTCTCTCCCTCTCCCTTTCTCTCCGTAACTCTGACTTGCAAATAAATCTTTTAAAAAAAGAACAGCCCTGGTGAGAGTCCATGGCGTCTTCTTGGTGTTTTTCCTGATTCCTACCCTGGAGTCCTGTCTGGAAATCGCGTGTTGTGATGACTGACACAGTTCCCCTGTTAGAAGTAGCAGGGGCAGCTTTTCACCAGACGATGTGGACATGTTCTAACCCACGGTCTCTTGCTGCTATGCAGACACATCCGGAATATGATCCTTCCCGGTGTTTTGCCTTCATTCATGATCTGTGTGATGAAACTCAGAGTTACCCAGTGCCTGGAGGCACTCTTGATGTCATCATCCTCATATTTGTTCTGTCAGCAATTGTTCCAGACAAGTAAGTTTCAGGACCCTTAGCCAGCAGCGTAACAAAAACAAAGCTTTGGTCCCAGACCCTGGTGTTGGAGTTGGCCCTAACTGAAGAGGGTTTTCTGTGTTCTGGTAGAGGGGAAAGCCGCACCCTCCGTATCGGTAGGAACATCTCAGCAGTTGTCCCCAACGTGTCTTCGAGTTGCCCTTCTGTTTCAGCCTATGAACTTCTGCTTGCCGGACGCAGCAGTTGGTTCTTTGCCTTCTGGTGGGAGGGTGCCCTCTTTAGTGAGAAAACAAACGCCAACTGAGCCTCTCAGAGCTTGCAGTTTCAGAACTGTGGGTGCTGCACTTGTTAGGGGAGATTCAGGATTGGCTTTGTAAATGCTTTCAGTAAGACAAGTATAGTAGCAGAGCAGAATTTATGTTGAAGGTTAACTGCCGTGTTCTCTGCTTAAGTTGTTTGGCAAAGTGCAGAACAGAATTCCCTAAAATCAGATCTAGAAGAAAGGAAAGTCAAATGCTGTGCTCTAAATGATACTAGAAAAACCTCATAGGCTTCGGGCAGCCAATAGTCCCTAAGATCCTATGTCTAAAGGAAACAGAATGGATCTGAAAGATCGGGCCCCATCCGCTGGTTCCAAAGAATCCCTAGTGAGCCCAGACAGGGGCCAGGGCTTGGCCGTGTATCAGTGGTCTGGGTAGACCACAGCCCAAAGGTATGCAGTTAGTTTCAAACATCTCTGAACATCAAAGCCAACTATAGGATAATGAAGTAAGTTAGCATTAGGGGGACCAGGTCAGCAGGTGTCAGAAAGCCAGATCACGTGGCTGAAGACATCACGAGGACCTGGTGCTAGCTCCGCAGGGCAGGAGCTCTGAGGGATCAGCTTCTGCAACCCTCTTTTCCTCTAACAGCACTGGAGTCAGCCCACCTGGCAGGGAGGGAGAGAGGGTGAAGTGAAGGACAGCCCAAAAGGCTTGGCCTGGTTCTAACGGTTAATAACTGCAGAAGTTTAAATGCTACGAACTGGAAGAATTGACACAGATGGAAAGAAAACATTCAGCGTTCACTATTCAAAAATTCAATTAACTTTGAAATGTTTTTTATTATAAGTCTGTAGCATTTCTGATTCTGAAGTTATGAAAGCTTAAACCTGACCGGGACTTTTGGAGAGCCTGCAGTGGGAAGTGCAGGGGAAATGTAGCGCCCCCTTCCTGCAGGACTGCTGTGTGCTGGTCGTGTCACCTGTGTCCAGTGTCTGTTCTGACTGACAGGTCTTCATTTAGCAAACAGAAAGACAAGGGCTCTGCACTGGACGCGCAGGTCCAGTGGGCAGACAGGTGCCTCGTTAGCAGTCCCCCCACTGAGTGGTCAGGGCTCGGCTCAGGCAGCCACGAGAGCACAGGTCAGGGATGGCCATCCCAGGGTGGAGAGGAAGCAAGTCAGATAATAGAGAGCCAGGCCCCTGGGAGTAGCTGGCAGTTGGCAGCTGACGTGTGCTCCGGCTCTAACCGAAGCAAGGGCAGAGGAGCCAGGATTTCGGGGTTGGTGTGGCAGAGGTAGGAAGTCCCCTAGCTTTTTGAGATAAGCTGCAGGGGAAAGGCACCTTGTCCCTAAGGAGACTGATCTTCCTCCGTGCTGCCCCCTCCGCCAAGGATGCAGAAGGCCATCAGCAGGCTGAGCAGACTCCTGAGGCCAGGAGGGATGATGCTTCTGCGAGATTATGGCCGCTACGACATGGCTCAGCTTCGATTTAAAAAAGGTATTCTTTTAATTTTATTGATTTATTTGAGAGGGAGAGGCAGTGAGAGAGGTTTTCCATCCACTGGTTCACTCCCCAAATGGCTGCAACAGCTGCAGCTGTGCCAATCAGGAGCCAGGAGCCTCCTCTGGGTCTCCCATGCAGGTGCAGGGGCCCAAGGACCCAGGCCATCTCCTACTGCTTGCCCAGGCCACAGAAGAGAGCTGGATTGGAAGAGGAGCAGCCGGAACCAGAACCAGTGCCCATATGGGATGCCGGCACCTTAGGCAGACAATTAAGCTACTGCGCCACAGTGCCTGCCCCAAGGGGAGTGTATTTTTGGAGAAAAGAGGCTTGTTTAATCTAGATATTGAGCTTTTGTTAACCAAGACAGCTACTTTTAGAAGAGCTATTTTTAGAAACACATTTGATTACATAAATAATTTTAAAGTATGATGTGACAAAACACGCCATAAGAAAGCTAAAGAAACATTTTCCATACATGTAACAAACTAGGGCTGGATGTCTGCTCTCCCAGGGCCTGCTATGGAATTGATAAGGGAAAGACAGTGACCCACCCAAAAAACCAGGCAGGGAGTAGTCAGTTCAGAGGACAGAAGAACGTGTCTAAACAGCTATTAAACCTTCAAGGAAATTAAAATAATGAGATGGTATATAAGCCTGTTACAGTGCAAAGGAAAGGGTCCAGTCCTCAATCGCTGGTAGACAGGGATTGTTGTGGCCTTTTTTTAAGCACCCTAGTGTTTATTCCGTCCAGCGATCTTAGGAACTCTCCAAGAGCTAGCTAGTCCATGGCACATGAAAGCAGGATCTTAGGGAATACATGAGGGCCTCCAGGTGGGGGCTTGGGGTGGTCCCTGCCTGCTGATCTGGGGGTTCTTTCGTGTTACAAAGGAAGAAAAGCTGTGGGTAGGTGAGTATTTAAAACTTGATCCCGTGTGTCACAGTCACTGAGAGAGAATACATGCTTCTGTGGGAGGAGGGGTGATAGGGACATTCAGGCCCCCGTGGGGCTGTAGAAGGACGGCTAGGGGAGTTGGCAGCAGCAGGGGCGCTTATCCACAATAAACATACATGAGTTAATCATGTTTGAGTGTGAAGATACGTGAAGAGGCCTGTAACAGGACAGGCACCAAGACAGTGGTGGTGACGACAGTGACTGTCTCCTGTATCCTGCAACAGCTGCGCCGCTGGCTTTTATTATTTATCAGCTGCTTGTGCTGCCGATGTAGTCAGGGAGGGGAGAGTAGTGAGCAGAGCTGTTTTCTAAGCAAGGAGCCAAGAATCGTTTCCTTTAACATTGGCATTTGCTTGTTCCCATTGAGCTGCTCTTCTCCAAAGCACTGTTCCAGGCAAGAAATTTCAGTTTCCTGCCAAGTGCACCCAACAAAGGAGTCTATCTAAGAAAGTGATATCTCGGTGCACATTTGATTAGTGATGAAATTGGAAGAAGTGCCTTACAATGACCCTAATTCATTTCGTGTCACTCTGCAGGTCAATGTCTGTCTGGAAATTTCTATGTGAGAGGTGATGGCACCAGAGTTTACTTCTTCACACAGGGTATGACTGTGCTAACCCCCAAACGCCACATTAGATGGTCATCAGTGTACCTTGAGAAGGGAAATAATCCGCCCCTTTGACCTTCCAGACAGCCTTTTCCCTAACAGTCCCCGCCCAGCCCCTACTGCCAAGCCACTCTGAGCTCTCAGACAGCCCTGGCTCATGCGTGCCTTCAGTCCACTGCTTTCCTCTTTGTCACTTTGTCCAGAGTGAGGAATCTACCCATTTGGTAAGACTCATCTCCAGTCCAGCCTGACTCGGCCTGTACACGCTGGGTTGTGCTTAGGTGTGCCCATGTCCGGGTATGTCATTCCCTGGGTTCCAGGTGTGACCCAGAACTTCTGCCTCTGTTCCTTGCCTTGTCCAAAAGCCTCATCACCCACCAGTGCCCTAGGAACACTGCATTCACGGGCCCATTGTTCAGTCACAGACTTTGAGCCACAGATAAAGTGATAAAACCTTTGCCTAAAAATAATTGCTTTAACCCATTGGTGGGTAAAATAAGTTAATTAATTTTTGCATATAATCTAAAGGTATTCCTAGAGCCCTGAAGGCCTATAATAAACTGAAGGGTAAAAAAAACCCTTGGCCTACAGCTCGCACCTTTTAAAAAATCCCTTGCCATCAGCTGTCTGTTAGAGAAGCCCCTTCTGGGTTCAGGGCTGCCGTCCCTAAGCATGAGCTTGCTGCCACCAAGCCTCCACTGCATTTGTAACTGGACAGCACTGCTGGAGCCGCTGAAACGCATAGCACACATGATGACAGCAGTCTCACAGAGCCCCGTTCCTCATAAGAAAGAATAGACAGATACCCTTCCCTTGGGGTAAATGTTTATATATCTTCTCCTTTCTGAACCAGATGAACTGGACACACTGTTCACCACTGCTGGACTCGAGAAGGTTCAGAACTTGGTCGATCGCCGACTGCAGGTGAATCGAGGGAAGCAGCTAACGATGTACCGGGTTTGGATTCAGTGCAAATACCGCAGACCGCTGCTGTCCAGCACCAGCTGAGAGGCACCCGCTCCTGACACGATGCAAGCCCATTGTGTTGCAGGGCTTTTTCAGAAATACCTGTGGCCCAAGGACTTGGGTCCCTGCCACTCACCTGGGAGACAAGCATGGAGGTCCAGACTCCTTGCTCTGGTTTGGCCCAGGCCCAGCTATTACAGGCGTTTGAAGAGTGAACCTGTGAATGGAACCTCTCTGACTTGTGTTTCCTTTCTTTCTCTCTCTCTCTCTTTCTTCCCCACTCCTTCTTTTCCCTCCCTTTTACCTCCCCCACCTCTGCCTTTTAAATAAATTTTGAAAAAATTTTTAAAGTACTATATAGATGATATCTTATTGCTGTGTCCATCAAGAATTCAGACTCAAACCTTGAACGTAAAAGTGATTACCTTTATTTTTTTTTTTTTAATGGGATGCCAGCCCCTACCTTTAATTTATTTTAAAAGAGTTACAGAGGGGTCAGCGCTGTGGCGCAGCGGGTTAAAGCCCTGGCCTGAAGTGCCAGCATCCCATGTGGGCGCCAGTTCTAGTCCTGGCTGCTCCTCTTCCAATCCATCTCTCTCCTATGGCCTGGGAAAGCAGTAGAAGATGACGCAAGTCCTTGGGCCCCAGCACCCATATGGGAGACCCGGAAGAAGCTCCTGGCTTCGGATCGACGCAGCTCTGACCATTGCGGCCATCTGGGGAGTGAAGCAGTTGATGGAAGACCTCTCTCTCTGTATCTACCTCTCTCTCTAATTCTTTCAAGTAAATAAAATAAATCTTTAAAAAAGTTACAGAGAAAGATCTTCCATCTGCTGGTCACTCCCAAGATGGTCTAGGCCAGGCTAAAGCCAGGAGCCAGGAGCTTAATCTAGATCTCCCATGTATGGCAGGGCCCAAGTACTTGGGCCATCCTCCCCTGCTTTCCCAGGTGCATTAGCAGGGAGCTGGATCCAAAGTGGAGCAGCTAAGACAGGAACCAGCAATATGTGTGATGTTGGCGTCACAGGTGGCAGTTTTACCCACCATGCCACAGTGCCAGCTCCTGATTACTTTTTTTTTTTTTTTTTTTTTTTGACAGGCAGAGTGGACAGTGAGAGAGAGAGACAGAAAGGTCTTCCTTTTCTGTTAGCTCACCTCCCAATGGCCACTGCGGCTGGCGCACCTCGCTGATCCAAAGCCAGGAGCCAGGTGCTTCTCCTGGTCTCCCATGGGGTGCAGGGCCCAAGCACTTGGGCCATCCTCCACTGTACACCCGGGTCACAGCAGAGAGCTGGACAGGAAGAGGGGCAACCAGGACAGAATCTGGTGCCCCAACCGGGACTAGAACCTGGGGTGCCGGCGCCATAGGCGGAGGATTAGCCAAATGAGCCGGGGCACCAGCCCCTGATTACTTTTTTATCAAGATCCTAACAATTGTGCTGAATACTTGTAAAGCTCTTATTTTTTATTTATTTTTTTACTTTTTGACAGGCAGAGTTAGAGAGACAGAGAGAAAGTGTTTTCCTTTTCCATTTCCTTTTCCATTGATTCACCCCCCTATGTGGCCACTACGGCTGGCGCGCTGTGCCAATCAGGAGCCAGGTGCCTCCTCCTGGTCTCCCATGTGGGTGCAGGGCCCAAGGACCTGGGCCATCCTCCACTGCCTTCCTGGGCCACAGCAGAGAGCTGGACTGGAAGAGGAGCTACCAGGACAGAATCCAGCGCCCCAACTGGGACTAGAACCCGGGGTGCCAGCTCCGCAGGCGTAAAGCTCTTTAATATGTTCTTTTCTCTCAAGTTCTTTCTTACTTGGAGATCTCAGTTTGTCTTGCCATTTTATAATTAATAACTATAAACTTTTCTTCATGAGAGTTATGAATTTTAAAACTTAAGAAATTTATCTCCATAAGAAAGTTGTATGTGGTTAAGTGTCATTTGATCATCCATTACAGTGTGTAGTTTGGAAATTCAAATTCCTGCCTGGGCAGCCGTGCCTGATACCTGCAGAGGCGACTACAGGTTTCATTAAAGTCATCAGGAGAGCAGCTTGAAAGAATCCAGTCTCCGGTCTGTCTCGAGATGTTCCTGACCCAAAAGTGTCCCTGGAAAGAGCATCTCGTTAAGTAATTGCTCATGATCTCCCTTTAAATTTTAATTCCATTGATTTTAAACACCATTCCCTCTTAAATCTGTGTCTAAACAACAAAAAGGGTCTTCTCTTTTAACAAAGTAGCTTGTTGTGCCCTTAAATGATCCACAGAAGGAAGTGAGAGAACTACTTAATTTGGGCCACATCACTTCAGCCAGGAGCTGAGATTGCAGTCCAGGTCTCATGTGAGTGGCAGAGCCCCAGCCCCGTGAGCCGTCCCCTGCTGCTCTCCAGGGCCTGCAGTAGCAGGAGGCTGGAGTCAGGAGCCAGAGCCAGGAATCAGTCAGGCACTTGAATGTGGGATACTGCTGTAATAACCACCAGGCTGCACACTCCACTCCACGTCTGAGCGTGGTTGTCATCAGCATCAGATACTTTATGTGGTCTGCCTCTATTTATTTTTTAAGATTTATGTATTTAGTTACACAGAGGGACAGACAGAAAACTCATCCATCCACTGGTTCACTCCCCAAATGTCCACAACAGCCGGACTGGGCTGATCCAGAGCCAGGAGCTTCCTCCAGATCTCCCATGTGGGTGCAGGGGCCCAAGCACTTGGATCATCCACCACTGCTTTCCCAGGCCATTAGCAGGGAGCTCAATCCGAAGTGAAGCAGTTGGGACTCAATCCAGCACCAATAAGGATGCCGGCACCTCAAGTGAAGGCTTAACTTAGTATGCCACAGCACTGGCCCCTCTGTTTTTTTGTTTGTTTTTTAATATTTATTTATTTTATTTGAAAGTCAGATACTAAGAGAGAGAGAGGGAATCTTCCATCCACTGGTTCACTTCCCACATGGCTGCAATGGCCAGGGCTGAGCCACGCCAAAGCTAGAAGCCAGGAGCTTCATCCAGGTCTCCTGTGTGGGTAGCAGGGGCCCAAACACTTGGGCCGTCCTCCGCTGATTTCCTAGGCCATTAGCAAGGATTTGGACCAGAGTGGAGCAGCCAGGACACAAACTAGTATCCATATGGCATCACAGGCAGTGGCTTTACCTGCACTTTACACCATAATGCCAGACCCATGATCTGCTTTTTTTCTATTATCATTCCATATTTCCCACTTGATACGTACAGTTATATATTCTTAGAATTTTCAGTTCTTCATTCCTATATTTTGGGTTTTCAGATCAAATATTCACCTACTTTATTATTTTCAGCTATACATGTGAAAACAGGGGCAAGGCAAGCAATTTTTCTCCTTAATCTAAAATTTCAGAAAATAGGGATAATTTCCACAAAGAATAGAATTAAGATTCAGAGTGATGGCTGCTTTTACCTTTTAAAAAACAATTTTTTAAGCCGGTGCCGCGGCTCACTAGGCTAATCCTCCGCCTTGCGGCGCCGGCACACCGGGTTCTAGTCCCGGTCGGGGCACCGGATTCTGTCCCGGTTGCCTCTCTTCCAGGCCAGCTCTCTGCTGTGGCCCGGGAGTGCAGTGGAGGATGGCCCAAGTCCTTGGGCCCTGCACCCCATGGGAGACCAGGATAAGTACCTACCATCGGATCAGCGCGGTACGCCGGCCGCTGCGCGCTGGCCGCGGCGGCCATTGGAGGGTGAGCCAACGGCAAAGGAAAACCTTTCTCACTGTCCACTCTGCCTATCAAAAAAAAAAAAATTTTTAAGTTGATATTTTCTGAAATGCAGAAAGACCTTGGCTTACTCCCCAGATACCCACAGCAGCTAATGCTGTGCCAGGCTGGTACCAGGAACTTCATCCAGGTTCCCACAGGGGCAGAAGGGACCCAGGTACTTAGCATCACCTGCTGCCTCCCAGGCTTTACATTAACGGAAGTTAGAATAGGGAGCAGAGGCACCCAGGGAGCAGCTTAGCCCACTCTACAATCTCCACCCTTGAAAAATGTTTTATTTTTCAATAATTCAGACTTGCAGAAAACCTGCGGGAACCTTGCAGGAACAGTCGAATTTTTTTTTGGTGAACCATTTAAGCTGCAAGGGGATGTCGGAATACCCCTGTGTATTTTGATAGGTGATTTCTGTGACTGCAGACCTCCTGCATTATCATATATGAGGGTGTCCCTCACAAGCAGGAATTCATGAGAACATTAGCACTGTTCAGGTTTGCCCAGTGGCCTCAATGATGTCCTTGTCACATGCACATGACGCAGTGCATTTAATGGTTACGTCTCAGACTGCAGTTTGGAACAGTCTGGCTTGTTTTGTAACCTTGACATTTTAAGATTACAGGCTATTTTGTAAACTATCAAGCAGAGTTTGCTGATTTGCCTCAGATTATGGATTTTTAACAGGAATATCAGAGCGTTAGGAGATAGGTGACTGAATTTTTCCATTAATGGTGACGTCACTTAATTGAGAGGGTGTAAGGTTTGTTTATTTATTCATTTATTTACTTGTTTGAAAGAGAGAAAACCTTCAATCAGTAAATAGTCAGGCTCCCATGACCTTGAATGCAGTCAGTCGCTGGGTCAGTCCTTTGCATTACCAGTCTGGTCGCCACCACTACCCTCCTCACCTCTCTTGGGCACTGATGCCCATACCCAGCCACTGTTCCCATCGCTCCCTCCACACCTTCCTCACCCTGCACTGGGTCCCCCAGGCCCGGGAGCTGCCAGCCCTCTGCCCCGGGTTGTCCTCTCCTTTGCTTTCCTCCCCCTGAGGGGCTTCCGAAGGAGGCTGGCAAGAAGGAAGCTCACACCTTTCCTTAATCAAGTTTACTTAAAGCCGGAAAGTGATCAGGGGGTGACGTCACCTTTGCCTTCTGAAAGGAAGAATGGTTGTATTCAGTTCAGTGATCCACTAGAGACCATCCTTTGGCATCTTGCAAGCATTCCAAAGCAACAGGAATAGTTTGTATTCCATCCTCCTGGCACCTGGCTTGGGCTTTGGGCTTAGGAAAGATGAGCCTTTTCCTGCCTCTGCTCCATTTCATTCCCTGCCATCTGCTAAGCTCTCTGACATTTTATCTGCCAGGCAGAGTTGAGCCCTGTAAGGGCCTTTGCATAATGTTGCAGCCTCCCAGTGGCTGATGGCAGGCAGAGGACATGACACATGGCCGGAGTGGATGAACGTGTGGAGTCAGTGCCTCTCCAGAAAACACGGGCTGCCTGGACCGTCAGTCTGACTCAAGGCTGTCTGGTGTTCTTAAAGCCAACAAGGTGATGGGCTTGGGAGGCGGCTGCAGGTGCGAAGCTGCTCAGGAGGTTGTATGGCTTAGCGGCGGCCCTGGAAGAGAAGTGTATTGGAAACTGACATCTTCCCAAGTGCGGGCAGTTTAAGGAGATAAATCAATGTTTCTTGAAAAGTGATGATTCAATTTGAGACAGGTACAGTGGAGCTTTTCTTTTCTTTCTTTCTTTTTTTTTTTTTTTTTTTTTTTTTTGACAGAGTTATAGAGAGAGAGAGAAAGGTCTTCCTTCCATTGGTTCACTCCCCAAATGGCCGCTACAGCCAGTGCTGCGCCGATCCTAAGCCAGGAGCCAGGTGCCTCTTCCTGGTCTCCCTTGCGGGTGCAGGGGCCCAAGCACCTGGGCCATCCTCCACTGCCCTCCCGGGCCATAGCAGAGAGCTGGACTGGAAGAGGAGCAACCGGGACTAGAACCTGGCGCCCATATGGGATGCCAGCGCCGCAGGCGGAGGATTAACCAAGTGAGCCACAGCGCCGGCCCCCAGTGAAGCTTTCAGAATAAAACCGTGACCCTGCAGCCAGTGTAGCCATGCTGGCAAAGTCGTTCCCCTGCCTGTGTGCTTCCCCCGCAGCGTGGCCTCCACGAACACTGTCAGACCCAGGCTTTGCCACGGGCCTGCCGCCTGCTGGTGTGTGATCTCATGCTTTCTCGGGCTCAGGTTGGGAAACTGGGCCCTTGGCAAAGCACAGTCAGCTGTACGAAGGCATCCTGCTGTCACACAATCCATTCCTATCTTTACTTCAAGGCCTCTCTCGAGAAGAGTGGGGAGTCCTGTCTGTGGCTTAAAGGATGAGCTCAGGACAAACAGTGTCTTTCACTCTGTTCACAAAGGCCTGTTCTCTGCTCTGGCTGCAGCTGCGATTCCCAGGGCCTGGCGGCGTCGATGCATCACAGATTTGTGTTTGCTTCTGCAGCAGGTCCGCACGTCCTGTTTCTGGATCTTGGTCAGGAGGTGGAAGAAATGCTGATGATGGGTTTCCCAGTTAGCCGCTGGCCTCGCACTCAGGCTTGCTCCGTGAATTTCCTTCAGGCACACATGCAGCCTGACCTCCTATCAGGACAAGTAGCCACCATCTGAGGCCGTGCCCCCCTCAGTCCTGGGACACAGGAGCCAGTAGCCTGGCACAGAGACTCGAGCGGGGCCTCTCCCTCAGATGTGAGTGCTGTATTGCATTCATTCGTTTATTCATTCCCCACTTTCCTTTCTCTGAGTTTGCATTTCTCCCTAAGAATGTTAATTGCGGGGCCTGTGCTGTAGCACAGCAGGTTAAAGCCCCCCCCCCCCCCCCCCCCCGCGCAGCCCTGGCACCCCATATGGGCGCCGGTTTGAGTCCCAGTTGCTCCTCTTCCAATCCAGCTCTCTGCTGTGGCCTGGGAAAACAGTACAAGATGACCCAAGTCCTTGGGCCCCTGCTCCCACATGGGAGACCTAGAAGAAGCTCCTGGCTCCTGGCTTCAGCTCAGCTCAGCTCTGGCCTTTGTGGTCATTTGGGGAATGAACCAGCGGAATGGAAGACCTCTCTCTCTGGTTCTACCTCTCTGTAACTCTGTCTTTCAATTAAATAAGATAATTCTTTTTTAAAAATGTTAATTGTCCTTAGAAGGAAGCAGGCGGTAGCAGCATGTTGGAGAGACACCTGCAGGCAGTGACGGGACGGAGAAAGCCTGCAGTACCCACTCTGTGAGCCCCTTGCATGCACTGCCCATCCCCCCAAGATTTATTAGGTGAGTATGTTGCCTCAGCTCACCAAATTATGAGTTTCTTTTTTTAAAAAAAGATTTATGTATTTGAAAGAGTTACACACAGAAAGAGAGAGAGAGAGAGAGAGAGAGAGAGCTTCCATCCACTGGTTTACTCCCTAACTGGCTGCAATGGCCAGAGCTGCACCAATCTGAGCCAGGAGCCAGAAGCTTCTTCTGGGTCTCCCACGTGGGTGCAGGGGCCCAAGGTCCCTTCTACTGCTTTCCCAGGCCACAGCAGAGAGCTGGGTCAGAAGTAGAGCAGCCAGTCTCAAACCAGGCCCATATGGGATGCCGGCACTGCAGGTGGCAGCTTTACCTGCTACCCCACAGCACCAGCTGTGGGGTATGAGTTTCTTTGGGGACTTTGTATTTTTTTTAAGATTTATTTATTTTAAAGTCAGCATTAGAGGAAGAGACAGAGATCTTCCACCTGCTGATCACTCCCCAAATAGTCAAAATGGCTAGGGCTGGGCCAGGCTGAAGCCAGGATCAGGAGCTTCTTCCAGGCCTCCCATGCCAAAGTACTTGGGCCATTTTCCACTGCTTTTCCAGGCGCATTAGCAAGGAGCTGGATTGGAAGTGGAGCAGCCGGGTCTCAAACGAGCCCATACAGGATGCCAGCATCACAGGCAGCAGCTATGCCACAACACTGGACCCGACTTTGTGTCCTGAACACTTAGCAGAGCATCTGGGCCCCTGTTAGTGCCAGTAGCTGAGGACTGAGTGTTGTCCTGCCCTTCCCGCTCCTGCCATGGACAGTCAGGACTTCCCTTTGAAAGTGTATGTTGTACTGGACTCTGGTTGCAAAATTATTGACAGCTCTGGTGCACACTGAAAAACCAGAGAGGGGCGCAGGTGACCCCTGGGCCCTGGGGCAGAAAGGTAGAGGGGCCCCAGAGGAGGCCTGGGTGCCTGGTTGCCCTCGTGCCCCCACAGCTGAGGGCTGGCTGTTTTTCCCTTCGGTCCCCTTGCAGGAGGCAGCCATCACCTGGCTGCTGAGGTTTGAGTTCCCTGTGAAATGGGGGCACAGTGTGTCTGCCAGTGGGTGTGGGTGTTTCCTGGAAGGACTTACAGGCCAGGCAGAGTCCCCAGAAGGCATCCACAGAACACGTTTCCCAGAGTTCCGCTGCCTTTGTTTCATTTTCCCAAACACTGACATCTAAGTGTACAACCATTATCACTTCATCGTTTTATTTTGTTTCATTTGTTTATGTTTTGAAAGGCAGAGAGAGGGAGAGAGAAAGAAAACTTGCTGGTTCACTCCCAAAATGCCACAGCAGCGGGGAGGGGCCAGGCTGGAGGCAGGAACTCCATCAGGTCTCCTGGGTGGGTAGCAGGAACCAAGCACCTGAGCCTTCATCTGCTATCCCACCTTAACCTGAGGCTGACGACTTTCAGGTGAACTCTAGTTGTCTGACCTTGGCGAACTACTTACCCTCCCAGAACTTCAGGTTTTCCCATCAACTAAATGGAGATGATTATGTTTGCATTCCACAGGGGCGCTGTGAGGATCAAAGGCCAGCTGGGCGCAGGTGTGCCCCGTTTACTCTGCGGAGGGGGCATCCGGGACAGCTGCACCCTGATGGAACCTCTCCTGGCACCATCAGACCCCCTCGGCTCTGCTGCGGCCTTTTTTTTTTTTTTTTTTTTTTTTTGACAGGCAGAGTTAGACAGTGAGAGAGAGAGACAGAGAGAGACAGAGAGAAAGGTCTTCCTTCCGTTGGTTCACCCTCCAGATGGCTGCTAAGGCCGGCGCGCTGCACTGATCTGAGGCCAGGAGCCAGGTGCTTTCTCCTGGTCTCCCATGCGGGTGCAGGGCCCAAGCACTTGGGCCATCCTCCACTGCCTTCCCAGGCCACAGCAGAGAGCTGGACTGGAAGAGGGGCAACCGGGACTAGAACCTGTGGTGCCAGCGCCGCAAGGCGGAGGATTAGCCTAGTGAGCTGCGGCGCCGGCCTCTGCTGCGGTCTTTTTTTTTTTTTTTTTTTTTTTTAACAGGCAGAGAGGACAGTGAGAGAGACAGAGAAAGGTCTTCCTTTGCCGTTGGTTCACCCTCCAATGGCCACTCTGCTGCAGTCTTAACGACAAACTTCAGCTTTCCTTCCTGGGGAGTTCCCCTTGCCTTTGGCAATTAGATTTCAGATCGGAGATCAGTAGCCCTGCCTTATCAACCTGATGGTGTGGGTTGGGCTGGCTTCAGCGTCAGCCCCTGTGAACCAGGCCCCGGACAGGAGGGCCAACGGCACAGGTCATTAGTTGACATGCATGCTGGGGGTGGAGGAGGCCATGCTGGCCCTCAGGCCTTGGCATTTGCTGTACCTTCCGCCCGAAAGCTGTCGCAGGAGGGACACGACCTTCTCCGGAGGCCTTCCCTATCCCTACCCCTATCTCAGAGGGCCCCGGTCTGTTCTCTCTTGCCACAGTGGGACATCGCAGGCTTGGTAGTTTATCAAGAGTAGAGAGGTCTGTTTAGCCCAAGGTTCTGGAGGCCGGCAAGCCCAAGAGCATGGCACAGACATCTGGTTGGCATTTGAGAGACTTCGTCCTGGGTGGTGACAGAGCAGAGGCCATCACATGGCGAGGCAGCCAGCAGGCCAAGGGAGCAGCTCTCATCACAAAGCCCCTCCTGCAGTAACCCATGAATCCACTAATCTATTAACGCAAGAGCCCAGGCATGAGAGCAGAGTTCTTACAATCCAGTCACCTCCCAAAGGCCCCACCTCTCAAATGCCAGTGACAAAGGACCTTGGGTATTAAGTGTACAACACATGGAATTCCTGGCACCTACCCACCTGGCACGATTTGCGGGTTTACTGTTGGAATCTCCCCACCCAGACCTTAGCCCCAAGGAAGCTGTGCCTTTGCTTCGTTCAACAGTGTTGTCAGCCCTAGTGCTCAGTCTTTGGCTGGCAAAGGTGTCCAGCTAGAACTCAGATACTATCTTGTTTTCATTGTGTCTTTTTTAAAAATGACTTCTATTCGTGACAAGTGATATGTTGTAGCAATTTAAAATTTCCTTTAGAATGAATCTAGGGGGTAGCGCTATGGTGTAGTAGCTTAAGCCTCTGCCTGCAGCACTGGCATCCCATATGGGCGCCAGAGTAACAGTTGCTCCACTTCCAATCCAGCTCTCTGCTGTGGCCTGGGAAAGCAGTAGAGGATGGCCCAAGTACTTGGGCCCTGCACCTATGCGGGAGACCTGGAAGAAGCTCCTGGCTCCTGGCTCTGAATTGGCCCAGCTCCAGCCATTGTGGCCATTTGGGGAATGAACCAGCAGATAAAGACCTCTCTGCCTAGAACTCTGTCTTTTAAATAAATAATATTTAAAAAACATAAAATGAATTTAAATCATAATTTGAAAAAGATGAAGTCGAGGGGGGCATTTGATGGCGCACGTCAAGCCACTGCTCAGGATGCCTGCACCCCTCCCAGAGTGCCTGGGGTCAGGTCTCGCCTCTTCGTCCCATCCAGCTTCCTGCACTGCGGACCCAGGGAAGCAGCAGTGACAGCCCCAGTGATTGGGACTCTGCCGGCCACCTGCGAGACCTGGATTCAGTTCCCGGCTCCTGACCTTAGCCTGACCACTGCAGGCATTTGGGGAGTGAACCATCAGATGGGAGACGGTATATCCCTGCTTCTCAAATAGGTAGTTTTTTAAAGTACATGGAATTGTCTTCATAAATGTTTTGCAACATTGTCCAGATTACAACATTTTCCTCAAAATAGAAAATGGAAGTCTCCCACATTTACCCTGAAGTGGGGGCCCTGCCTGTGAGACTCAGCTCAGCCTGAACCGAAGGGGGACCAGGATTGGGACACCTCATCTTCCCCAGGGGCCCGCCTTGGCTTGGGACTGACATCGTAGGCTGTGGTCCATGCAGTGGCAGAGGGCCCACTATGGACTCCGTGTTCTGCTGTCACTGCCTTGGTAGATTTTTAAAATTTTTATTTTTATTTCTTTGAAATTCAAAGCAATAGAGAGAGAGAGCTGCCATCTGCTGATTCACTGTCCAAACGGCTGCACCTGCTGGGACTGGGCCAGGAGCTTCATTCTGGTCTGCCACATGGGTGGAAGGGACCCAAGTGCCCGAGTCATCGCCTGCTGCCTCCCAGGGTGCACACGAGCAGGAAGCTGGAGCAGGAGCCGAGGCAGGCCTCGCTCCCAGCTCTCCCGCACGTTCCGCGCAGCAGGTTGATCCACTTTGTCACAGTACCCACCTCTTGATAGTTTTGTTTTTAACGAGGGGCCCCACAGATTGCACAGGCTGCTGCCGCCTGTTTCTTGAACCCCCTTCTCTCCTTCTCCTTTCTTAGACGGCCCCTGTTGTTCTTGACTTTTTCACTTGTATTTCTTCTCCCCACCATGTCTGCTGCTGACGCATGGCTGCCCCAAGTGAGACCATCTAGGGTGGGCCTTGTTATACCCAACCCCAGGACCCAGGGCTGCTTCCAGCTCTTCCTGCCTTTCCCAGGCTCTCTCTGCTGTCTGCTCCCTGCTCCGAGGATAGGTCAGGCACATCTTCCAGACACATCCAGCCTGGGCCTCTCAAGACACGGTCCTCTGCGAGTCCTCAGCCCATCCGTGCCATGGACCTTATCACTCCCTTGGCACCAGTGTGCCGTCTCGTGCCTGCCTCATGCCTTCCCCTTGGGACCAAGGACCGTGCCTACTTTGCTCGGGACTTCGTACAGCGCCAGACACACAGATGTTCAACAAATAGCTAGGGCACGGGTGACTGCTCAGTCACCTAGGAACTGGGTCTGAGAGAGCCGCAGGCCCCAAGGTGAAGAAAGTCAAGCCTGCCCCCGCTGAAAGACGGTGCGGCTGGGGACAGAAGCCAGAACCCGGGACACACCTGCGGAGAGCAGCCGGGGAGCAGCCCCACAGAGGGAGCAGCTAGGGTCAGAATGGTTTAAAGGTGTGGACCCCACGAGACTGGCAGAGAGTGAGCGAGCTGATCCACTTTGAGTCTGAATGCCACCAATACATGGATAATTCCCAAATCTCCGTCACGAGCTAAAGCTCTCTCTTGAGCCTTCAACTAGTTTATCCAAACACCTCCCAGACATTTCTCTCCCCTGGAAGGCCTCAGTCAATGCCCTCATGCGGAAGCCCTACGGGCCCGCAGCACATGCCCAACTCCTTGCAGAAAACCACTGAACGCTGACCTTGGGGCCCTGCACATTCGTAGACTGGTGCATGGGAGACGTGCTGCATTGTGTGTTGTGGGCTTAGCAGTCACGCATACACTGACGCACGTCCCTTGGCAACTTCCGTCTGGAGGGGATGAAGGTGAGAGTGAGCCTGGATGTGCTGCAGAAAGCCCTGCTCTGCCTCTCTGCCACCCCCCCCCCCAAGCACCGGCCCTGAGGAGGAGGAGGAAATGTCAGTTTTGCCCCCAGGCAGGGTGATTCTTGTAGGGAGTTGTTTTTATTTGATTTAAAATTAGAGGAGCCTATACTGTGGCTTAGTGGGTAAAGCTGCCACCTGTGAGTCCTGCATCCCGTGTGGGTGCCCGTTCAAGTCCCAGCTGCTCCACTTCTGACCCAGCTCCCTACGAATGCACCTGGGAGAGCAGCGGAAGATGGCCCAAGTGCTTGAGCCGCTGCACCCATGTGAGAGGCCCGAAAGAAACTCCTGGCTTTGGCCTGGCCCAGCTCTAGCCATTGTGGCCATTTGGGGAGCAACCCAGTGGATGGAAGATCCCTCTCTGTGTCTCTCCTCTCTAACTGCCTTTCAAATAAATATTTTTTAAAAATTAGAAAAATAAATAGTTATGGATATTATGATAATGAACCCAAGCTAGATTACAAATTTGGTTTCCTACCAACACAGTTACAACATAGTGTTTTGTTTTGTTTTGTTTTGTTTTTTGCTAATGTAGGGAGGGGCCATGAAAACAAAGTGCCCAGGGTCACCTGTGTCCTGTTCCCGGTCAGCATCGCCTGCCGCCCAGGCAGAGGGCAGCGTCAGTGGAGACAGAGGCAGGTGAGCCCCTCAGCCCTCGCTGGCTCGGGGAAGCCCAGCGCGGGGGAGGGATTGTGGGAAGTTCTCGTCATGGCTGTGTGCACAGGGCCTCCCGACTTCCTGGGAGAGGCATCAGAGCCTGGGGAGATTTGAATGGTGGTGCCCAGGACAGTAAGGTGTAAAACACTCCTTTCTTTGTTTTTATTTTTTAAGTTTTATTTAATTATTTGAAAGAGCAACAGAGAGAGAATCTTCCTTCCACTGCTTCACTCTCCAAATGCCTACAGCAGCTGGATCTGGGCCAGGCTGAAGCCAGGAGCCAGGAGCGCCATCTGGGTTCCCCAGGTGGGTGGAAGGGGCCATCATCTGCTGCTTCGCAGGAGCATTAGCAGGAAGCTGGATTGGAACAGGAGTGGCTGGGACTCCAGCAGGCACCCTGATGTGGGAAGGGGGTATTACACGCAATGGCCTAACCTGTTGCATCAGAACACCCACCCTACCTTTATTCTCAGAAGAACTTCTGTTTAGAGGCCCACATGGTGGTGCAGCAGGTTTAGCCACTGCCTGTGGCCCGCATCCCATATTGGAACGCTGGTTCTAGTTGCAGCCTCCTCGCTTCTGACCCAGCCTCCTCCAGGCATTACGGGAAAGGCCGCACGTGATGGCCCCAGTGCTTGGGACCCCGCCACCATGGGGGAGACCCCTGTGGAGCTCCAGGCTCTTGGCTTCAGCCTGGCCTCGCCCCAGCCATCGCAGTCTTTGGGGAGTGAACCAACAGATGGAAGGTCTCTCTGTCTGCCACTCTGCCTTTCAAACAAATAAATCATTTTTTTAAAAAGGAATTTCTGTTTCTAGATTTCTTGGTATGAACTGCACTTTTTCAGAGCCTGGAAGAGAGGGCTTCTGGGGAAGGCATCACAGAAAGGTGGCCTGGGCGGAGCCCCGCAGGGTGGCGTTTTTCCAGATGGACGGGAGCCAGACAGCGCTCGGCCAAGCACACGGAAGACAGCGATGCAGAGCTGCTGGCGGGTTCACAGCCAGCCCCCTTTCTCTAAGACTTGCTCCTTGTTCCTGAAGGGAACAGGGTGGCTCCTGGTGGCCTTGTTTCTGCCTGTCACTGGTCCCCCGGCCGCAGATGAGACACGGTGTTCATAGGACATGAGGGAAGCCAACCACAGTCCCTTCCCCCACCCACACAGTGGGCTTAGGGGCGGTTGAAATGGGATGAGAAAGCCGTAGGGTGGAGGAGAGAGCAAGTGCAAATAAAAGCCCCAAGGTGGGGACATCTTGGCATTGAAGGTGCTAAAGGCAGGCTAGGCCAAGGTCAACAGAGAGGGGCAGAACAGGCCTGGAGGCCATTGGAGGGTTTTAAGGAGGGAGTGGCCTGGTCTGATTTACATTTTTAGAAGGTTTGCCCTGAGGAAAACTTACTGTGAGGGTGGGGCTAGAGCAAGAGCAGCTTGGAAGTCCTTGCTGAATCCGCACCTGGCTTCAGCGGTGGCAATGAAGACAGCAAGAGAGGTGAGTCCAGACAGGGCTCCCAGGAGGACCTGGACAGGGAGCTGGTGGCACCGCACCCGCGCTGGAGGAGCAGGGTAGACATCAAGACTTCTGTGCAGGGCTGGGTGTTCAGCTCAGTGTTAAGACAGCTCTTGGGGCTGGCACCGTGGCTCACTAGGCTAATCCTCCGCCTTGCGGCGCCGGCACACTGGGTTCTAGTCCCAGTCGGGGCGCCGGATTCTGTCCCGGTTGCCCCTCTTCTAGGCCAGCTCTCTGCTGTGGCCAGGAAGTGCAGTGGAGGATGGCCCAAGTGCTTGGGCCCTGCACCCCATGGGAGACCAGGAGAAGTACCTGGCTCCTGCCTTTGGATCAGTGCGGTGCACCGGCCACAGCGCGCTGGCCGCGGCGGCCATTGGAGGGTGAACCAACGGCAAAGGAAGACCTTTCTCTCTGTCTCTCTCTCTCTCACTGTCCACTCTGCCTGTCAAAAAACAACAACAACAAAAAAAAAACAGACAGCTCTTGGGATGCCCACAGTGAGTGATCAGAGTGCCTGGTTCAAATCCTAGCTCCACTGCTGATTCCAGCTCCCTGCTGTGTGCCTTGAGGAGCAGCAGGTGATGGCTCAAGTACTTGGGTCTCTGCCATTTGTGTGGGGGATCTGGATTGAATTCCTGGATCCTGGCTGTTGCTGGGGTTTGGGGAATGAACCAGCAGACGCAAGATCTCTCTCCCTCTCTCTGCCTTTCAAATAAAAGTTCTGTTTAGATGCATGGTTCTGTTTAGATGCATAGGGGTGCTGATGGCACATCCAAGTGGAAATGCCCAGAAGGCAGTGGACCACATCAGTCTGGCCTCAGGGAGACAGGTCAGAGATGGACATCCCTGGATCCTGCACCTGAGGGTGGCATCCGCATACAGCTGGGGCTGAAAGCCACAGGCCAGCGTGGGTGCACCCGAGGCCACGTGAGGAAGGAATTCCGAGCAGGTATGGGTTTGTGAGCAGATGCCCAGAGGACACTGCGCATGTGAAGCCCCACCCCTGGCTGAGCACAGAGAAGGATCCTGTAGATCTGTAAGGGGCATCACTCCTGACCTTGACAAGAGTTCTCTGGGTGGAGGGAGGGATCTGGAAGTTAAATTGGGATGGGTAGAAGAGTAAACAGTGAAGTCTCCAGTGCCTGGTCTCAGCCTTGGCAGGGGTCAGCATTAAAAAATAGGTATGGCAGCAGGTGTTTGGCCCAGCATTAAAAGACCCCCTGGGTCTTTTTTTTTTTTTTCTTTATGGTGTGACTCGTGACTCCCAGCTCCACTTCCCATTATCGAGCACCCTGGAGGCAGCCGGTGATGGCTGAAGTGCCTGGGTCCCTGCCACCAACATGGAGACACTGGTTGAGTTCCTGGCTCCCCACGTCAGCCTGTACAAGGTGCAGCTGTTGTGGGCATTTGGGGACTGAACCGGTGGATGAGGGATCTCTCTGTCTCTGTCTATCTCTTTGCCACTCAACAGCAACAACAAAATAGTCATGAAGGACCTTAGAGGGACGAAAGGGGAAATTTGAGCGTGGACTTTATATTAGATACCGTTGTGTTCAGTGCTCAGTCGCTTGTGTGCGATGATGGCCTGTGGCAAGAGGGATTCCTGGTCTTCGGAGGACACACGCCTGCTGCGGTGCTGACTGTACAGCCCTAAGAGTGAAACAGCAAGGATGTTGGGCCCGGCATGAAGCAGCCACCTGCGGTGCCAGCATCCCATATGGCGCCTGTTTGAGTCCCGGCTGCTCTACTTCTGATCCAGCTCCCTGCTAATGCACCTGGGAAAGCAGCAGAAGATGGCCGAAGTGCCACCTTTCCCAGGTGCATTAGCAGGGAGCTGGATCAGAAGTAGAGCAGCCGGGACTCAAACAGGCCCCTGCACCCATGTGGGAGACTGGAAGAAGCTTCTGGTTCCTGGCTCCTGGCTCCTGGCATCGGATCAGCCCAGCTCTGGCCTTTGCAGCTGTTTGGGGAGAGAACCAGCAGATGGAAGACCTCTCTCTCTGTGAATCAGAAGCGGAGCAGCTGGGACTTGAACCCACTCCTATATGGGATGCTCACACTGCAGACAGCAGCTTAACCTGGCAGCCACAGTGCCAGCACCCTCATTATTTTTCTTTCAAAGATATTGGGGAAAAAATTAGAAAAAGGGAGAGTGGATAGCAGCTTCAAGGGGGAGTTTTATACAGTTTGTGTTTTGAAACATTCCTGTGGTGTCGCTCCCCCTCTTCATGAAGGAACGACACAGGACCCTGCCTAGGCTTCCTATCCGAGTCACGGCACCATTATGTCGCTCCCCGTCTTCGTGGAGGAACGACACAGGACCCTGCGCTGTTCTTTCGTCTGCTCGGCCCTCCCCGGGTTTGCTGCTGGTTCTTCCCGGGTTGGCTACCGACCCTTCCACCTCCGTGGAAGGGCGGTTCCCCCTGGCCACTTTCCCCACTTCCGCGGGGGAGCGGCACACCGCCGGCCGGCTCTCTCGGGGGCTGCACAGGTGTTCCTTCAGATAGATGTTCCCCTTAGATGTTCCTGGTGCATGTTGTCTCTCTCCTCCTTTATAGTCCTCTTCCACCAATCCCAACTCTGCTACCCACACGCCGAGTACGCTGCTCTCCTCCAATCGGGAGCAGGTCCTGCTGTTTATTGGTTGAACTGGAGGCAGCTGTGTAGAAGCTGTTTCCTCCTCTCCCAGCGCCATATTGTGGGAGAGCAGATGCATAGAATAAGTCTTAATTCGAGTAACAGTGTAGTCCCAGTTGCTCCCCACACTGTGGGGGATGGGAGGGCGGCGGCCAGCACGGGAGCGAGCGCTGGGCCTGGATGAGGCAGGTGCTGCGCAGGACCTGGGCCGTCCGTCTGATGATGCACAGGGCAGGAGCCAGGAGGGCAATGGGGGGTTCAGGCTGAGACAGGGTCACCTGAGCACAGGGCTTCAGAACTGGAGTTCGTTGTTTGTGTATAAGATCTAAACAAAGACCGGTCATTGGCTTCCAAGTCGCCAAGAGAGGTGAAGCTGCAGGAATCCGGCGGCCTGTGGGACTCACTCGGGTTCCCCAGCTGCGGCACGGGGAGGTTGGCATGGGAGATGCCCTCGGGATCTCCCCCTGCTGCGTGGGGAGCACCCCCTGGCGAACACTTGGGACCCAGTTCCTCCTGGAAAGGTTTCTGATGAGGGTTCCCACGGAAGGAGGCAGAGAGGACTGAAAGCCCCCCACTAGCACGGCAGGGGGGCGGCAGGGCGGGGCTGGCCGCCAGGGCCCAGGCGATGCCGCTGTGTGGGTGAGCACAGCGCGGGTCCCTTGGAGAGTCAGTTCTGCCCTGTCCTGGCCGAGCCGACGCTCACGTAGCACAGCGTGAAATGAAACAACACAGTTAATGTGATTAACACTGAACCGTCCTCTGTGTCTGAGCAAATGGAGCATGAAGTGGGTTCAGGAACTTAAGTTATTCAAGACCGCCCCGGGCCGCAGCGGCGTCTGCAGGCCAGCCAGGGGCTTTGCAGCCCTCTCCCCGGCCCGTGCGCCCACCCGCTTCTCTGCTGCTGCTCCTCCTTCCGGCTTCCCCACCCCCCCACCCCCGCCCCGGGGACTCTCACTGGCTCCCACTTAACAGTTGAAGGCACTAAGCATTGTCACAGAGGGCGGGCCGGGACTGTGTGTGAGTCAGGGGGGTACCGGTGACCGGCAGAGAGCCAGGGGAATGGGGCCCCGCTAGGCGAGGCACGAGGTCGGCCCTTTCGCAGCCCCCAGCTCCCTGCGCATGATCTCACTTAGTCTTGACAACAGACAGCCCCTGGAGGCTGCTGTCATTAACCCCGAGAGGAAACTGCGGGCAGCGGGCAGACAGGTTGAATAAGCTGCCAGAGTTCCTAGGGCACAATCAGGATTCGCGCTGGGCCCTGGCCACCCGGCTGCGGCCGGGCTTCTGAGTGGGTGGACATTCTTGCCGGTACCTGCTGGGAAGCGCCGCGCACTGGGAACAGGGCACCCGCAGGCTGTCCGCCACGGCCCACTGTTTGTTTGAGGGCTGGCTGACAGTCTGAGTGCGTGAGAGTGGAGACGTGACTTCCTTTCTTGTGGGGTCTCTCTCCTCAAATGAAAGATTTCCCCATAGCCTTTGAATGCTCAATCTAATTAAGGCAAAAAGGCATCAGAGAATGGCTGGGCCTTTTATTCACTGTCAAGTCCAATCTGTAGGCTATTTACGTGCCAAGGTCAAAGATCAGTCTTTAGCGGCTGTCCTCTCATTCATGTGGCAAAGCGTGGAACATAAAGTTTATTGATGCAAACCTGATTGACAGGCAGGAGTAATGAGGTGGTGGGGACAGGGGCCGTCAGGAAGTATAGAGCCACGGAAGGTTCGGGCCTGCTCAGCCACCGTGCTAACCCCGTGCTCCGGGTTGCACCTTTCGGCACTAAAACCCACAGGAGCGGCCAATGCGCCAGGCCCTTTGGCAGCTCTCACTGAGCCCACGAAGACAGGGGAGGGGGTTTGCTAATCTGGGAAGAGGAAGGCTTGGAAGGCTAGGCACGGACGGTTGTGAAACTTCACAGATTCAGGGATTCCTGGGGTCCCTGAAGAGGAAGCAAGGTGCCACCTGTCCGTTGCAGGTGCACCACCTGGCCCTGGGGAGTGCCTGCAGAGCCCTCCCCCCCCCCGCCCCGCCCACAGGGAGAGGTGGGCAGGCTGTGTGAGCCACACCCCCGCGGTACTTGTAGTGTCCTGGGAGATGGGCTGCAAGCTGGGGAAGAGAGGAGGGGACCCAGGAACTGCTCCGGCTCGGGGCTCCAGCATAAGTCCTGCTTCTCGGGGCCAAACTGGCTTCTGACCTGAGGAGCCCGCCTGACTGCAGGCCCTCAGAGATTTTCATTTATTGGTTTAGGTTTTTTTTTGTTTTGTTTTTGACAGGCAGAGTAGACAGTGAGAGAGAGAAAGGTCTTCCTTTGCCGTTGGCTCACCCTCCAATGGCCACCGCAGCTGGCGCACCGCGCTGATCCGAAGGCAGGAGCCAGGTGCTTCTCCTGGTCTCCCATGGGGTGCAGGGCCTGAGCACTTGGGCCATCCTCCACTGCCTTCCCGGGCCACAGCAGAGAGCTGGCCTGGAAGAGGGGCAACCAGGACAGAATCCGGCGCCCCGACCGGGACTAGAACCTGGTGTGCCGGCGCCTCGAGGCAGAGGATTAGCCTAGTGAGCCGCGGCGCTGGCCCATTTATTGGTTTTCATTTCACTTGGATGGCAGAGAGAGAGAGATCCATCCACTGGTTCACTCCCTCAAATGCCCAAAACGGCTGGGACTGGGCCTGGTTAAAGCCAGGAGCTCCCATCTCCATCCAGGAGCCCAGCAGGAGCCATCGCGCACTCCTCCCAGGGTGCACTGCAGGAAGCTGGAGTCAGGGACAGAGCTGACACAGGCACTGTGATAGGAGATGCGGGCTTCACCACTGGGCCAAGCTCATCATCACCCTGCAGGTGATTTGAAACTCCTGTGTGTCCCAGTGATTCCGAGACCCTGGTTTTCCACAGCAATCTATCTGGATTTAAATCCTCGAACTCACATATCACAAAATAACAGTCTGTTTAGAAGCAGACTATCCAAGTTGACTCAGACCCCCCAACTCACCCTCATTTTGTTTCCTTGGGGCCCAGTTGAGGTTCAAGGCCTAGTGTGAGTATGGAATGTCTCCTCCCCTGGTGTGTTTCTGGACAGGCCGATTGGCGAAGTCCGTGTCCTCTGATCCGTGGAAGGGCAGGGCCCAGGCTGCACAGAGCTCCAGGCGGAGAGCAGGGCAGGAGCCAGGCCACGCTCTACCCTTACGAGCTCCGTGAACTTGGATGGTTACTTCATCTTCCAGGCCCTGGGACAATGGCCATGACCTCCTGTTTGAAATTAGTAGGTGAAGGAGAAGCAAACTTCTACTTTATGGCTCCTTGCTTTGGGAGGTGATTAACAAAGGAACCAGGGGCCGGCATTGTGGCATAGCAGTAAAGCCACTACCCGCAACATCAGCATCCCATATGGGCGCCGATTCCTGTCCCTACTGCTCCACTTCCAATCCAGCGCTTTGCTAACAGCCTGGGAAAAGCAGCAGAAGGTGACCCAAATCCTTGGGCCCCTGCCCACATGGGAGACCCGGATGAAGCTCTTGGTTTCAGCCTGGCTCAGCCCTGGCCATTGCAGCCACTTGGGAAGTGAACCAGCAGATGGAAGACCTCTCACCGTGTGTGTGTGTGTGTGTGTGTGTGTGTGTGTAACTCTGACCTTCAAATAAATAAATAAATCTAGGGCAGGCGCTGTGGCACAGTGGGTTAACACCCTGGCCTGAAGCACCAGCATCCCATATGGGCACCAATCTAGTCTCGGCTGCTCCTCTTCCGATCCAGCTCTCTGCTGTGGCCTGGGAAAGCAGTAGAAGATGGTCCAGGTCCTTGGGTCCCTGCACCCATGAGGGAGACCCAGAGGAAGCTCCTGGCTCCTGGCTCCTGGCTTCAGATCAACGCAGCTCCAGCCAACTGGGGAGTGAACCATCAGATGGAAGACCTCTCTCTCTCTCTTTGCCTTCCTCTCTCTGTGTAACCCTGACTTTTGAATAAATAAATAAATCTTAAAAACAAACAAACAAATAAATAAATCTTTTAAAAAAAAGAAAAGAGAAAGGCTCCCGGGGCAGGCATTGTGGTGCAGCAGGTTAAGCTGCAGCTCGGGGCACCCGCATCCTGGCGCATCCCACGTCTGAGCGCCAGGGTGGAGTCACGGGACTCCATTTCCAATCCAGCTGCCTGCTAAGGCACCTGGGAGGCAGCATTATTGTGGCCCAGCTGTTTGGTTCCCGCCCCCCACAGGAGATCCAGAAGGAGTTCCTGGCTGCTGGCTTCAAAAACTGGCTCAGTCCTGGCTGCTGCTGGCATTTGGGGAGTGAACCAGCAGGTGGGGGTCTCTCTGTCTTCTTCTCTGTTACTCTTCCTTTCAAATAAGTAAGTAAATAAACAAATCTTTGAAAAGACAGAAAGGGTCCTGGAGATCCATTCACCAGCCACCAGCGGGAATGTAACCTGACAAAGGCCACAGTCACAGGACAGAGTGGTCTCGGTGCACAGAGAAAGGCTTCAGCGCCTCTCAAAGTAGTGTCCAGACCATCAGCAGGAGCCTCACCTGGGAAGTGGTCAGAAATTCAAATCGGGGCTGGCGCTGTGGCGTAGCGGGTGAGGCTGCCGCCTGCAGTGCCGGCATCCCATATGGGTGCTGGTTCGAGACCCGGCTGCTCCACTTCTGATCCAGCTCTCTGCTATGGCCTGGGAAAGCAGTAGAAGATGGCCCAAATCCTTGGGACCCTAAACCCGCGCGGGAGACCCAGAAGAAGCTCCTGGCTCCTGGCTTCAGATTGGTGCAGCTCCAGCCCACTGCAGCCATTTGGGGAGTGAACCAGCAGATGAAGGATCTCTCTCTCTCTCTCTCTCTCTCTCTCTCTCTAACTCTGCCTTTCATATAAATAAATAAATCTTAAAAAAAAATCAAATGAACTCACTCCAGCCTTCCTGCAAATCTTCCAGGTGGTTCTGATACAAGTTGAAGCCTGCAAATCCGGCAGAGTTTGGCAAATTGCCCTGCAAACAGCATCGGCACACAGCCGTATTCACTCTTTTATGTATTACATGTTTTCTATTGCTTTCCTGTGGTGGAATGAGAAGGCCATGCCAAGATGGCCACTGGCAAGCGAGCATCAGTTACTCAGGAATGGCTTGGGAAACCACCTGGCAATCGAGCCTGCCTGGCAACAGGCTGTGATTGGTTAGGACATAAACCACCCCTTGACTGGATTGGCTGCCTCAGCTATATAAGCTGCTATACCAACTGAAATAAACGAGTCTGCAGGCTGTTTGCCTCTGGCCTGCTTTCACCCGACTCCTGGTGTCTGTGTGGTGACTCCGTGCCTCTTGCCCCCACCATGATCCTCCTCTCAGGACGAATCCACAGCAACACTTTTCTTCTAGCCAGAGCTGGTAGTTGCAATGGAGACAATGCAGCCTGCAAGGCCTGAAATATTGGCTATCTGGTCCTTAACAGAAAGGGTTTGCTGCCCCCAGGTGGCAGGGGTGGGGCGGGGGTGGCCCCGCTGCGCCCCTCTGCATGACCATGACCGGTGCTGCTAAGGTCCCAGACAAGGCCTGTCCCCTGTCCAAAGTTGCCCTAAGGATTAAACCTGGTAGCATATTGGTTACTTTGCAGCTAAATCTGGATTCAGGGAGGAACACCGGGAGGTCAGAGCACACGCTGTGCCAAGACTGGGCATTTCCCATTGAGATGCCACAGGTGTTCTTAGGACAGTGGTTCTGCAGCAGGTGGACCCAAGTCCCCACTGGGAAGGGAGGCTGCGGGCTGCCGGGCAGACAGTGTAGTCCGAGGCCTGTGCAGGCGCCCGGGGCCTGCTGTAAGGCCACCCTCTCTTTTTCTATTGCAACTGTTGTAGGGAGACCTTGCTTTGAATAATTTCATCTTGCACTTACATGAAACTTGCTTAAATTTTAAAACTCTTGTGTTAACTGGCTTAATCCTTAGAGCAACCTCAGGAGGGGACAGGCATTTAAATTCCACTTGGATAGATGAAGAAATTGGCCCCAAGAGGTAGAAGAGCTTTCCTACAGCCATAAAGCTAATGAACAGTAGAGGCTAAAACCCGAGGCCTCAGCAAGACACCAGCAAAACCCGAGAACAAACTTGGAAGACCGCACTCGCGGCAGATGAGATTGGCTGCGTGCAGTAAAGCCACGTTCCTAAGGGGTTAGTGAAGGTGGATGATCCAGATTCCTAAACGCGAACTCTGCATGGCTTTCAGTCTCAGAAAGGGCCTGACACACCCAGCCCACATCTGAGAGCGCGGAGCGTTTGGTGGGGTTCCAGGAGAGACACACCCACCATCCCATCCTCTCCGAAGACGGTGTGCTACTCCGAGAAGTTAGGTATGGCAGCCTTGCGTATAGCTCCATGGAGTGGAGCCAGTAGGAGGGACCCATTTTCTTGCTTACTAAGGAAGCTCTGCCGGAACTCTGCAGTGAGGAGAGCCTCTGGTCACGTGCTGCTGCGAGCGCGTCGTGTTCTGCTTTGTGCAGGGATGCGCTGGCATCCCGGTGCTGTGCCATGCTCTCGGGGTTTTCGTTGTCTTCTGTCTGAGTCTGATTAACTCCAGGGCAAGGGAGACCCGAACAGAGGACTGGGCTCTGAGTGACGGTGAATTTGACGAGCGTCACCCCTAAGGAGCTAACCACTGCTCGGGTATAAACTTGCAAAGGAAACGGAAACTAGCTGCCAGGTGGAAAGCTGTAGAACCAATGAATACGAGGCACTAAGTATCAAAGGAGATGAGCGGGCATTAGAAGTCACTGCAAACTAAAGGTGCAGGTAGGCAGATCCTCAGGAGGCCTTAAGAACCCTGGGGCAGAGGAGGAAGAAGCAGAATGGGGAGGGGGCTGAACAGCAGGTGAGCACTTTATTGGGAAGACTGGTTACCTGGTCTACCTATCTGGCAGGCCTAGAAGACACCTAATCTGAGACAAGCAAATAGATAAAATTGTAGAACTTGGGGGCGGGTGCTGTGGGTGTGGCAAGTAAAGCCGCTGCCTGCAGCGCCGGCATCCCATATGGGTGCCAGTTCAAGCTCCAGCTGCTCCACTTCCGATCCAGCTCTCTGCTATCGCCTGGGAAAGCAGTGGAAGATGACCAAGTCCCTGGGCCCCTGATGCAGCCTCAAACCAGCAGAGCAGGCGGCAGGGGCCCTTGGGCAGGAATTCTCCTTCCATTACACACAGGGGATTGCATATCTCCTCTCTGCTTCATTTTTCTTCATCGGCATGGTGGGCCTCCCTTAAGGTTGTGAGGATTAAATGTGATAATGAACACGCTCCTATTCCAGTGCCTGCTTCCTAAATGTTCAATAAATGCTTTCTGTTATAATCCGGATCCTTTGGGATTAGGCTTTAAACACTGACTCCAGACCTTGATACAACAGCAGGAAGCTCCTTGCCAGCCCGAACTTGTGACATCGTGGACTCCCTGTGTACCCAGCTCTGCAGCTTTGCCTGACAGAAACCCGCTTGGCCCACCATGAGCCTGGCAGGTGCTGGCCCTGCGGCATTCCCACCACTGCAAGGGCTCATCGTTGAGATGCGCCAGTCACCGAAGGAGAGCTGAGAGAGGGCTCGCCTCAAGTCAGGAAGCACCAGGAACGATGGGGCTACGGTGGGCGCGGTATCTGCACCAAGTTCTGGAATACCAGGCGCAGCGGGCCTGCTTAGGGCAAATGAAAGGTGCGCCTCCCCGTGGACGTGCCGGGCTGTGTTCCCTTTGGCCTCAGCCAGGTTGCTGGCAGATCCATTTCACATCCTTTCAGGCGGCCACATGATGCCAATACCACAGCAGAGATATGGAAAGTCCTTTGTGGTTTTCATGGGTTAAGCTGCAGTTTGTTTTTGTTTTTCCCCACATTTTCTAAGATCTGTTGAGCTAGAGAGAATTCACTAAAATTCTGCTAATGGAATGGGCTTTCAGAGGCTTGGACCTCGTGTGGTCTGCAGGCCAGCAGCATCCGCATCACTTGCCTATTAGAAATACAGAATCCCAGGCCCCAGCCCAGACCCAGTGAATCCAAACTTGCATTTCAGGAAGATGCCCAAAGGGATACCTGTTCTCCTGGAAAGCCAAGAAGCCCTGGGGGCCACAGCAGGAATTCACAGACTTAGAGAGGTCGAGGCAGAGAGAGGGGTCTTCCATCTGCTCTGCTCGTTCACTCCCCAGGTGGCTGCAATGGCCTGAGCTGCGCCAATTTGAAGCCAGGAGCCAGGAGCTTTTGCTGGGTCTCCCACACAGGTGCAGGGGCCCAAGGACTTGGGCCATCTTCTACTACTTCCCCAGGCCATAGCAGAGAGCTGGATGGGAAAAGGAGCAGCCGGGACTAGAACTGGTGCCCATATGGGATGCCGGTGCTTTAGGCCAGGGCTTTAACCTGCTGTGTCACAGCGCTGGCCCCGTCACAGCCTTTTTCTATAAAAGGCCGATTAGTAAACACTTTAGGAACTGTGGGCTTGTCATAGTGACCCAACCCTGCACTGAAGTGTACAGCAGCTACAGACAACATGTGAAGGAATGTGTGGCTGTGTTCTAAGGACGCCAAAACTTGAATTTGAATCTTACGTAATTTTCATGTGTCATAAAATATTATTCTTTTGATTTTTCTTTTACACCATTTAACTATGTCAACATCATTCTTAACTTGTGGGCCAGATTTCACTTGGAGGCTATAGTTTTCTAATTCCTGCCTTGGCCTACAGCATCCATACCCCAGCCAAAGCATCCCTTTTATAAAATAGGGAAGCAGACTATGCCAAAATGACAATACCTCCCACTCTAGGTAGAAGAGATTGGATCTTGAGTTTATTTCTGGTGTTAATGTGCACTTCCAGGTGTCCCCCGCTGTTACATTTGGTCTCAGTGGAATCCCCCTCAGCTGTGTGGTCTAGTGAGGGGCAGAGCCGGCTTCGTGGCAAGGTCAAGCATCACTGTACTGTGCAAGGCCCCAGCCCAGCGTGGGGAGAAGAGTATTCGCAGGTTAGCTTGTCTCCCCCTTTATGTAAATTTATTTGAAAGGCAGAGAATCTTCCATCTGCTGGTTTACTCCTCAAATTTCTACAACAGCAAGGGCTAGGTCAGGCAGGGGCTGGCAGCGGGTAACTCAATCCAGGTTTCCCCTGTGGGTGGTAAGGACCCAAGTACTTGAGCCATCACCTTCCACACCGCAGGCTGTGAATTAGCAGGAAGCTGGACTCAGAAGTGGAGTCAGGACTCAAGCCTAGGTTTGACACTCCAGTATAGGACGTGGGCATCCCACGTGGCTACCTAACCTGTGTGCCCACGGCTTGCCCCAGCACCCCAGTCTTCAATCACAGCCCCACCCCAAGCCTGCCCTTTACCAGTGATTCCCTTCTCTCTTCAGACCGCACTCCCCCACGACCTGTGTCAGCGGATACAGAACCCCACTTCTTGAGGCTGATAATGCAAAACCGGTGGGAGAAGCGAGAAGTGCCAGTTTTCATCAGTACAGTACACTTGCTGTTCTATCTTCGAGGTTTTCTTTCTGAGAATGAGGAGGATTCGACAGGGAAGGGGGGCGGGGGCTTGTACCTTACACTGGGCTGTCTTCCCTTTGGCCCCTCTATTTTATATTTTAGCTCCCAGAAGAAGGAACACAAAGCAAAGCTAAGACAATTATTAAAAATAAGTATTTGAAAGAGGAGATTAGAGATAGGTTGCTTTCCAGAACAGGAAGATCCTTCTAGAATGAGAAGGCTGCGAGGAAGAACGCATGACCTGATAAGGAAACTGGGTCAAGGAGACTTCCTACGAAGGGCTTCTGGAGCCTGCTGGGCGCAGGAGGGTAGGAAGAGCAGACAGAGGCAGAGCGAGCTGGGCTTTCTCAGTCTCTGTGCACTTTGCCGGCAGCCAAACACTTCTCCATTCTGCTGGGTTTGGAGAGAAGAGAGGAGGTAACGCTCTCGGCCGGGGCTGCCAGGATTTCCCACCATGATTTCAACTTTAATTAGAAACAAACATGGAATTCATTATGCTGGCCAGGTTTCAGATAAGGAGCCTGAGGCTGCAAAGACAGGATTAGAACACAGATCCGTCGGACTATTCCAGCTTGCCTAGACTAACTTGTAAAAGAAACATGGCTGTCATGAAATTCCTTATTGTTAGGAAAATGGCGCAGTTTTATCTCTGGCGCGATCTACACCCTGACACCATCCTAGGTTCTAGCCCCACCCCCACCCCACCCCCGCCGCCATTGCTGGAAGCCAGGTGACCACATGGCCCCACCCCCATCCTAATGGGATTCGCTGCTCCTGCTTCCCTGCCCGCCCTCCGGCAAAGTTTTAAAAGGACCTGTTCCTGGACATGTGGTCTCTGCGCACACTCTCTCTCTTACTTTTTCCTTCTTTGTCCCCCCACCCCCACCCCCGGCCTGCTGGGTCTTCCCCATAAACCCCTCCCCTTACTGCGGTGTCTGTTTTGTGGGGGCCTTCATTGGTGCCGAAACCCGCGACCTTACACTTACCTCTTCATAGCATTAGAAACACTACATTTTCAGGGTGAGAGAAAAACACAGATCAGGCATCTTTCCCATCTTTCTCCCCAGCAAATGTAATGCTTTCACTAACAAGACGAATTCTGTGAGGCACAAATACCAGCTCATTTAGGTCCCCCCCCCCCCCCGTGGTCCTGGGAGGTGGCAGCATTTTATGGATCAAGAAACTGAGGCTCACAAAAATTAGCAGGAAGGCTGCCCTCCCGGCCACCGTACTCCCGGCTCCTTGCAGGGGACTGGAGAGCACATCGCAGACACACGAGCTGCCCAAGTAACATCAGCCTGTCCCGCATAAATGCCACCGTCTTGGAGGGCAGTTTTTAAAAAATCCTAGATGATCGTTAATGTAGTAGAGCTGAAAGAACAGAAGAGGGGGCTGGGGCCCCAGCCTCGCCCCTACAGCCCACGTGCACCCCTACCTCAGCCCGCCACAACCTTGTCCAGAGTTGAAGAAAGAAAAAGACAAAAAAAGAAAGAACAAAAGAGGGTTGAACTCCAGTTTTCCGCAGTGTCTTCCTCAGAACACCTTTCTCAGCAGGGATCCTGAGATAACCCACCAATCCACAGGCCCCCCCCCCCCCCCCCGCCATGGCGGTCCAAAATCAATGTTCAGAGAACGCCTACTGTGCACCCGTGCAGGCCTGTTACACTGCGGGCCCTGAGAAGTCCTGCAAGAAGGGATGCCACTTAGCTGGAGCTCGGAGTCCCCGGTTACCTGACTATTGGAATTTTTTTTTTTTTTTTTTTTTTTTTGGACAGGCAGAGTGGACAGTGAGAGAGAGAGAGACAGAGAGAAAGGTCTTCCTTTGCCGTTGGTTCACCCCCCAAATGGCCGCTACGACCGGCGCGCTGTGCCAATCCGAAGCCAGGAGCCAGGTGCTTCTCCTGGTCTCCCATGGGGTGCAGGGCCCAAGCACTTGGGCCATCCTCCACTGCACTCCCGGGCCATAGCAGAGAGCTGGCCTGGAAGAGGGGCAACCAGGACAGAATCCGGCGCCCCGACCGGGACTAGAACCCGGTGTGCTGGCGCCACAAGGCGGAGGATTAGCCTAGTGAGCCACAGCGCCGGCTTACTATTGGAATCTTGATTCCTGTGGACACATTATTAACCTACTGAAACCTGCAGGGCACACAGGGGACCAGGGAAAGCAGCCCGAGGCATGCCCAGACGGCATGGGGTCCTCTGTGACCCAGGGCTTGTCATTCATGCCCCTGAAGGCAGGGAGGACCGGGTGACCAATGCACACGTCCAGTTCCATCCACGTCGGAGTTCATGGCACTGGGAGCTGTGCAGGGCGCATCCCCACTCCCCTGTCTGTACAGGTTTAGTCTCAAAAGTCGCATGTGATGACACGTGAAGCAGGCTGGCTCAGGAACCCAAGGTTAAATCACATTCTAGAGGAGCTGTCGGAAAAGAGAATGTCCTTTGAAAATCTCCTCCGAGGAAGGGGCGCTTGCTGTCTGTACTCTCCTGCCCTCCGGCTGATACTTGGTATTTTCACTTGTGTTTTTCTTTTTTATTTATTTGACAGGCAGAGTGGACAGTGAGAGAGAGAGAGAGAAAGGTCTTCCTTCCGTTGGTTCACCCCCCAAATGGCTGCGGAGGATTAACCAAGTGAGCCCCGTGTCGGCCCGGTATTTTCACTTGCATACTGCTTACCAATAGACGCACCCACTCTGTGGTGAGCAAATGGATCCCTACACGCAACTGCTATTGAGACGCGTGTTAGGTCTACAGGGGGGCTGCAGCTGCAAGTCTGGAGAAAAATGAACCAGAAAGAATGAAACAAAACCTCCTCTGTGTGTTCCAATGATTACCTTAAATAACTCCTTTTAAACATGGAATCATACGACTTTTACACCTGGGACGGTGTCCAGTCCTCCTTCCCAGGTGAGCTTGGCCAAGCCTGAAAAGACTTGGCACAGCACGCCGGTGCAGCCAGTCCACGGAGGGGCTGGGCTGGGCAGGACGGCTGCTGCTCTCCCACTGAAGACAACCAGGGTGATCTAAGACTTTACTTTTACTTTCTTGATCACTGGCCATAATGAAAGCGCTGGCCTCATTGCTTTTCTCTTGGGTTGGGGAGGAAGGCACAGCTGGGCACATCTGGCACACTGCCCTACCCTGCCTGCGGAGACTGCTCCCAGTGGTCCTCCACCTCGCCCTCCTCCCCCTACCTTCCTGCTCCTGATGTGGTCTCCCTTTCTTTGGAAAGATGTGAGCCCAAGTTCCCAAGTTCCTGGGATCCAGAGGAAAATGACTCTGGGTTTGATGGCGGCTTTCCAACCGCGCTTGAGCTTGCCCAAGGTCCCGGGAGGCTTCAGGGCTGACCAGGAGCAAGCCTGCACCCTCTGCCCTCTCGGCAGGCCTGTGACCCGGTCATGCACGGGAGGGCGAGGAGGTGGCAAGGCCGAACCTGGCAGAGGCGCCGCCTGGGGTGCTCGCCCATCCCTGGAAAAGGCTGACATCCTCCCTGCACGCGGGGGTTTGCGTGCAGCCCTTGTCTTCGGGCCCTGGGCGAAGGCGGCTCGGGCAGCGACCACGGAGCTGGACGGTTGGCGGGAGCCAGGCCCCGGCTCCGGGCAGCGGGCGCCGCCGGCCGACGCGGAAGCCCGCCTGGCGCACGGCAGCTCGCCCTTCCACAGTTCTCGTTCCTCAGCGAGCGGCGGGCCTGTTTTCCCCATTCTAGCACTTGCCCCCGGCGCTCCCGAGCACCCTGGAGGGCCGCGTCTCCAACCGGAGGCCGAGATGGAACCTCCCCTCGGGTGCCTGCGGAGAGCCCCTTGGGGGCAGCGCCCCCCCTTCCGGAGGGCGGCATCCTGGTGCGGTGGGGGCTCAGCTTTGATCTCAGGGCACCTTTTGTCCCTGGAGACGCCCTGCCAGCCAGGTAGGTGACGGAGTGCAGCCCGCGCTCGCGGACGCCACGCGCGGTCCGGGCGCGGGCCCGTGGCTGCGGGGAGCGCGGGGCCGGCGAGCCCGCGAACTCGGGTGGGCACGGGCGAACTCACTAACTGGGCGTCTCCGGGAAGTTCCGGCGGGGCTCGCCGGCTCACGAGCGCTCTTCCTCTACAATCCATCCCTGGGCAGGGCAACCCCGCTTCTCACGCCAGCCCGTGGAGAAGCGGGGTTAGGCGGGAGCCGGGGGTCGCAGAGGCGGATTCGGGAACCCCCGCACCCGGCTGGCGAGGCCCCCTCCCTCAGAGCCGGTCCGCGGCGTGGGGGCCCCGCAGTCCCGGCCGGGCGCGTCCCCGCGGGGCAGGGGCGCGTTACACAAAGACGGCGGCGGGGGCTCCGGGGCTCCGGCCCAGCCCGGCGCCTGGGCGTCCTCAGTCCTCCCCTCGCGTGGCCGCCGCTCGCCCGCCTTCCGCCGCCCGACCAGGCGCGGCCTCCTCCGCCGCGCGGGGTCCCCTGGTTAACCCCTGCCCGCCAGCCGGCTGCTGATTGGAGGAGGCGGGGCGCCGGGGCAGCGGGGACCCCCCCACGCACACCTTCCCCGTCCCCTCCCCCTCCTCCCCCACTGTCGGCGCTTCCCCCACACCCCCAGGACCCCCCCCCTGCCTCCCAGCCGTGCAAATCTCGCGAGGAAACACGCGGTTTCACTAGTGTGTTTACACCGATCACTACTAATCCGGACCGAACCGATCCGGATTAAGGGGCCGGAGGCGGGTCCTGGGCACCAGCGGTTCCGAGCCCCCCCCCCACCTTCCGCGCCGCGCCCGAGAGGCCCCCCGCCGAGCGGGTCCCCACTTCCCGGCCCGGCCTGGGCCCTTCTGCGCCTCCCTTGGCCTTTGTCCGGCGCCAGGAGGCCGGGCCCGCGCCCCCCGCGGCCGCCCGGGCCCGGGCCCGCGTCGGGCGCCTGGCTCTGTACGCGAGCCCGGGGATCTGCGGCCTCCGCGGTCCCCCTCCCCCGCCCGCCCTCTCGTGGAGCCCGGCGCCGGCGGCGGCTGCCCGGGCGGGGGTTGCGGCGCTCAGGAGAGGCCCCGGCTCCGCCCCAGGCCTGCCCAGGGGGAGAGCGGAGCGGCCCGCAGCCGGGTCGGGTCGGGGCCCCTCCCGGGAGGAGCGTGGAGCGGCAGCGGCGGCAGGTGAGAGGCTGAGCCCTGGGCGGGGGAGGGCGCCGGGCCTGAGGCACTAACCGTCCCGGGGACCCTGCGGTGTGAGGAGGCTGCGACCCCGGGCCCACCCCGTGGCCGGCGCCGGGCCGCAGCTCCTCGGCGGTGAGGCGGGAGCGGCTCCCGGAGGGCTGCGGGTCGCCGAGGGGCCGGGCCGATGAAGGGGGAGGCCCGGGCGGCTCCGGCCTAGGAGTGAGGCCGGCGGAGAGAGGGGGCGCCCCGGCAGCTGGAGGCCCCGGGCGCCCCGGGGAGCCTCCCTCCCTCCGTGACAGGTGGGCCTCGAGTTGGGAAAGTTTGGAGCCGGCGAGGGGCGCCGGGACCAGGCCCCACTGGTCCTGCTTCCGGGCCGCGGGCCAGGGGAGTCTCCCGGTCCCAGGCCCCGCTGGAGCGAGACGGAGTGCGGTCTCCCTTCACATGAGTTGACATTAAATGGAATAACCACCGGGGCGTCCTTTTCCGGGCCAGGCCTGGGGATGGAGGTTTGGGAAGTGCAGCCTCTGCCATTCCGACCTCGATTAGGGCAGGGCGAGACGCGAGCAAGGCCACTTCGGCAGGGAGACGTTCAGCCTCCTTTTTTTCGTTTTCGTTTTGAAAAGGTGCCTTTCTGCCCTTCGGAGCATTTCTTCATTCTCTCTAACCTGCACTTGCATGTGTGGACGAAACTTTAACGTGTCACCCTTTCATTCCCCCTCGCCCCAGGCTCTCGATCCAGGAAGAGAAATGAAACTGCGGGATTGGTAGGGGTAGTTACTGGAAATCGGGGAGTTGTTAGGTGGCGGAGGAGAAGGTTTGCAGTGAACTCTAAAATCACACCAGTCATTCCAGTCACTACTTAATGTCTTCTGGGGGAGTTCCGTGTAACGATGCGTGCCCTTTCCCCGCTTTTAATGTGAAAGAGAAGTTCTCAGGGGATCGGGCAGCAGTTGATCTCTTGCAGGGCATGGACATATTTGCTCAGAGTGGCCTGTGCATTGACTGGTCATGGAAGGAGTTTAAAAATGGTGTCCTCTGCCCCTCCCTGCGCGGAAGGAGTGCTTAAAGCAGATGTCTAAGTGAAGAGAAACCTCCTGCTCCAGGGAGTGGTCGGAGGTTTTGTACAGGGATAGTTATGGAGCTGTATTAATCTCCTGAATGAATGCAGGCTGATGGTTTTACCATGGGTCCTCTAATAAATTTAAAATGATTAATTCCTATTTTCATGAGCTCCTGTGAGCTCTTCGGAGAAAGGAGCTATATAATAGTGTTATTTGAAGTTATTTGTAGCTTCTGATTCATGCTGTATTCTTCTGGTATTATTAATGATTCATATTTTTAGTTTAAGAAGCAGTTCCTATGTGTTTGGGAAAAAAATACCTGAAAGTACTTAGCTAGATTCCGAGGTTTATAGAAGGGATTTTCTTTTTGCAAGCTAGCCCTTGGCGTTTTGTTTGTTTTCTGTTTTGTTTTGCTTTTTTGCCTCTACTCAGCCTTTATACAGATTAAATGAAAGGTTTGAGGTGTTTTGCTGTTAAAATCAGATCAAAACCAAGAAAAACAAGCTCATCTCAGAAAAGGTCTTCTAAGCTGCTCCATAACTTGAAATGTATTACTGTTTGTTGGGTCACGTGGTAGTTGATCACTTGTATGCAACCTTTCATTGAAATAATTACTGTGAATTTTGTTATCAGTAAAGATGCTGCTCCCTTTCTAGTTTTCATGGTTTCACTGCCTCCTTTTTCAGTAGAAATGATGGAAGAATTGCATAGCCTGGACCCTCGGCGGCAGGAATTGTTAGAGGCCAGGTTTACTGGAGTTGGTGTTAGTAAGGTGAGTATAATGATGCTGATGAATACTATTCATAGCTTAAACAAATGATTGCTGGGGAGAAGTTTTGGCTCCTAGTTTCAATGGAGTTTTAAATCCTGCCAGTCATTCCAGTAGTCACTTAATGGTCTGTTTGAATGTGTTCTGTGGAGATACACACTGCTTTTTCCTTTTCAGTATAGGACAGGTCTCTGATGGTCTTGTTGCAGGCACACTAACAGGCTGGCTATATTAGATTTAGATTCTGTGGCGTATTTTGTGAAAACTTCTGTCACTCAGAAAAGACTCTTGATTATAAGGCATTGAAGAACTACATTACACTGTACTCTCTGGGTATTTACATGGTAGAACATGGAAAATTTGCGTCTGTAAAGTTTGTTGGTTTTCCAGATCTGTGCTTTATCAGATTCCTCCGGGTTGCACCCCTCAGCTGCTTTATCACTCCTCCTGTTTTTCTTGTTTTTATTTTTGTTTGTGGGGACATAAAATAAGATCCAGCCCCCGATAAAGGGGCAAGTGTGGAATTACGCAGTGTCATGGCTTCCTGTGCGTCCGTCTGTAGCTGCTTGTCCGCCCTTTTCTCAGAGGGTGGTTTTAGTATAATATGTAAGACATGTAGGAATTTGGTGAAGTATGTAAAGTACGTTTGAGATGTTTTATGTAAAAGCTTCAGTGATCCAAGTTTCTGATATTACTTGGGTTGAGACATTTGAAACTCTGAATTTTTGATCTTTAACCAAAGTGATACTATTTCTTTCTGGCTTTTCAAGAAATCCTCATGTCTTATGTTAGTCTCTTGCTTTGGTTAGTTTCTTCAAGGAGAAAGAGTGTGTTATGATTTAGTTAGAAAAACTGGCTGCCTTGATGGGTCTCACAGTTTTGGTGAGCTGAGATAGTTTACCAGTTTTGGTTTATTCAGCAAATATTGAATGCCATAGCTTGCGAGGCATTGTGTAAGGTGTTAGCGATGCTGCCTCAGCACGGTGCTTCCAAACCTGCAGTGTGGAGGGAGAGACAGAGACCAAGGCAAAGACTACTGTGACAAGGTGCTGTGCTAACACCGTATTTGTTATGCATTAGTTGATGATTTCTTTGCAGCTTTAATTAAATAGCTGACTTGTGGCACACTGGACTGGCTGTATCCCTGATCCTTGTTCTATATTAAAGTTATATATGTACAAATGTATATTCTCTTATGTAGGTGAAGTAGCCTCCCATAGAAGTGAGCAGTATATTGAGTGTTAAATTGATCTCTGGTTCAGTTGATTATTTAGCAATTATGTTTGATAGATTTTTTGTTTGTTTGTTTGACAGGCAGAGTGGACAGTGAGAGAGAGAGACAGAGAGAAAAGTCTTCCTTTGCCGTTGGTTCACCCTCCAATGGCCACCACGGCCGGCGCGCTACGGCCAGCGCACCGCGCTGATCTGATGGCAGGAGCCAGGTACTTATCCTGGTCTCCCATGGGGTGCAGGGCCCAAAGACTTGGGCCATCCTCCACTGCACTCCTGGGCCACAGCAGAGAGCTGGCCTGGAAGAGGGGCAACCGGGACAGAATCCGGCACCCCGACCGGGACTAGAACCCGGTGTGCCGGTGCCGCAAGGTGGAGGATTAGCCTAGTGAGCCGCGGCGCTGGCCCGTTTGATAGATTTTTAACTTGGAATTCAGTTTAATGTTCATATCCAAATCTGTTTGTATGGTCCCCCACTGACTAAATCAGTAAGTTTGTATTCAAATTCTACCAAGTTAAAAGTCATCTGTCTTTGCTATTATGATATTTTTCTTTCTGGTTTGTTTTCAGTTTCATGAAGGCTATATTTAAGCACACTAGTACTTTTGACAGAGTGGGGCATAAGTGATGGGAATGAGTGATATTCTGAATTTTGTACCTAGACTCAAAATAATGTAACTATGGTATCAGAGTACTTTTAGTGCAGTTACCTATTTCATAGGAAGTTTTACCAAATAGAAGTTCTTTATACAAAGAAGTTCATCTGTATCCTGTTGTTTTTATGCCATTAATTGTATGTTATTTTGATGTTTTCCATGGTAAGTATATTGATTACAAGAAATGTTATTCAAGGACTAGCAGGAGAGTATTTGTTTTTTTCATAGCATAGAAACTGTAAAAAAAAAAAAAAGTATAAATCTTTCTGTAGTTTTCAGCACCAACCATAGGAAAAGAAGATATCTATTTTGTAGGACATTTGTTACCTGCAAGACATTGTACATCTCCTAGCACTGCTTTGAGATGGGGGTGGGAACGGGCAGTAGTACTGGGAGAGAAAGGTACTTGGGAGAGACTCCTCCTGGCTTCAGATTCCTCATCATGGTGACAGCTTCTGAATGAAGATACCACTGTGTTGAGGATAGCTTTCAGTTTTGCAAAGAGCGAGACAGATCTCAGCCCCTACTGCTCCAAAGGGGAGAGTAGAGTGACTTCCTGGTGATGCTGCCATCTGGTGGGACTTGTGTAGCTCCATGGTCTGTCTCTTGAGTTTCTCCTAATTATTCATAACATTTTTAGTACTTTTGATGTCCATAGAAGGAAGAAAGTCACTGCCAATGTGGGTTCTTTCCCAGTGGTCAAGAGTGTTGGAAGTAGCTGCAGTCTTCAAGTGGTTTGGTTACTGTCATATCAAGTCTAGTTTTTGTAACTAACATACCTAACACAAAACTTAGGCTAAATCACAAAGGCCAGCCCTCCACCTTTATTATTTATACTTAAACTGCTTTTTATTTATTTTAGTTTTTTTATTTGTGAGTTTTTCATTTTCTTGCATAGTAAGTTTGTATGCATTCAGTTTCTTTTTCTGTTACCGTATTTATTTCATAGTGATTGGTACCAAAATCATTTGTTTTGGGCTTTGGGATATGCTCTGTTTTTGTTTAAATGATTGATATTTTCTGTCATTTGTGTGTTGAGGACAGGAGTAGCCTAATGCACACTGAGAGATGTATAGCAGGCTCTCCTAATCTAGCTACCATTTTGGCTTGGAACCATCCATTTAGCAGTTTCGAGGTGGTAAGATTAAATTGGGTTGTGAATATACTTCTTCATTTCTTACCTCATATGTGAGCTATCTTACTTCTTAAGATTTCCTCCTTTAAGCACTGAAGCATCCACTTCCAGTAATGTGAAACTGAGTGTATCTGGATTCATATGTTTCCAGTGAGGACCTGTAGCAGCTTAAATTTACTGCTCTGACCCCTGTTGGCAGTTTAAGTCCATGTAGTCTGTGATTCTGGACACTGTGTAGTTGGAATTCCAACCTTGTATGCACTACTACCTGTACCTAGTTGAATATTGATGTTAATGTAGTCACAAATACTTGCAATATTTACTATATATCAGGTACTATTCCAAGTGTAACAGAAGCACTACAAAATGAATTTAGATATTTTTAACAGGTGTGTTGGTTGATAGCCTATATTTTAATCTATGTACTAGGTGATACACTGACTGATGCCATCTGCGTTCCTCCCATTGGTTGAAGTGCAGACTTGTTAAGGATCACTTTATGGCCGGCGCCGTGGCTCAATAGGCTAATCCTCCACCTAGCGGCGTTGGCACACTGGGTTCTAGTCCTGGTCGGGGCGCCGGATTCTGTCCCGGTTGCCCCCCTTCCAGGCCAGCTCTCTGCTGTGGTCCGGGAGTGCAGTGGAGGATGGCCCAAGTCCTTGGGCCCTGCACCCCATGGGAGACCAGGAGAAGTACCTGGCTCCTGCCTTCGGATCAGCGTGGTGCGCCGGCTGTAGCGCGCCGGCCGTGGCGGCCATTGGAGGGTGAACCAACGGCAAAGGAAGACCTTTCTCTCTCTCTCTCTCTCTCTCTCACTGTCCACTCTGCCTGTCAAAAAAAAAAAGATCACTTTATGACAATAAGCACTTGTATTGTAATAACGTAATTTCATACAGAATTGCATAAACCAGTGAAATATTATTGCAAAATGAAAGAATTGTTTCTGTAAAACTAGAGTTAACTGCCAGGGCCAGCACTGTGGCATAGTGGGTGAAGCCACCGTCTGCAGTGCCAGCATCACACATGGGTGCCGGTTTGAGACCCGGCTGCTGCACTTCTGATCCAGCTCTCTGCTATGGCCTGGGAAAGCAGTAGAAGATGGCCCAAGTCCTTGGGCCCCTGCTCCCACATGGGAGACCCAGAGGAAGCTCCTGGCTTTAGATCACTGCAACTCTGGCTGTTGTGGCCACTTGAGAGGTGAACCAGAGGATGGAAGACCTCTCTTTCTGCCTCTGCCTCTCTGTAACTCTGCCTTTCAAATAAATAAATAAATAAATAAATAAATAAATCTTTAAAAAAAAAAAAAACTGCCCAAGATAGACTAAGTATAAATTGAGTCAATAAGAATGAGATATCTGGGGGTCATCGCTGTGGCTCCATGGTAAAGCCGCCACCTGTGACACTGGCATCCCATGTTAGGCTTCAGTTCGAGTCCCAGATGCTCCACTTCCAGTCCAGCTCCCTGCTGATGCTCCTGGGAAAGCAGCAGAGGATGGTCCAGGTGTGTGGGCCCTGCACCCACATGAGAGACCCCGATGAAGCTCCTGGCTCCTGCCTTCGGACCAGCCCAGCTGGCTATTTGGGGAATGAACCAGCTGATGGAAGACCTCTTTCTCTATCTCTCCCTTTGTCTCTGTAACTCTGCTTTTCAAATAAATAAATGAATCTTTAAAAAAAAATAATGAGGCACCCATGACGTGGCATAGCAGGTGAGGCCGCCACCTGCACTGCTGGCATCCATATGGGTGCCAGTTTGAGTCCCAGCTGCTCCACTTCCAATCCAGCTCTCTGATATGGCCTGGGGAAGCAGTAGAAGATGGCCCAAGTCTTTGGGTCCCTGCACCCGTGTGAGAGACCTGGAAGAAGCTTCTGGTTCCTGGCTTCCGATAGGTGCAGCTCCTGCGGTTGCGGCCATTTGGGGAGTGAACCAGCAGATGGAAACCCCCCCCCCCCCCCGCCTCTCCTTCTCTCTGTAACTCTGCCTTTCAAATAAATAAATAAATCTTTAAAAGAAAAGAAAAATAATGAAGTATCTGGAAAAGATTATATATTTTTTTAATCTGGAAGGATTCTTGGTTTATATTCTTGGCAAGTATCTTTTATGTTCCACTTTACTGTTTGGAAAGAAATTTGTTTTTAAAGATGTGTTGGGGCCAATGTTGTGGTATAGTGGATTAAGCCATGGCCTGCAACACTGGCATCCCACATGGGCGCCAGTTCAAGGCCCAGCTGCTCTACTTACGAACCAGCTCCTTGCTAATGCACCTGAGAAAGCAGCAGAAGATGGCCCAAGTCCCTGGTTTCCTATACCCACTTAGGAGATCTGGAAGAAGCTTCTGGCTTCTGGCTTCAGCCTAGGCCAGCCTCGGTCATTGTGGCCATTTGGAGAGTATACTGGTGGATGGAAGATCTCTCCGTCTCTCCTTCTCTGTCACTCTGCTTTTCAAATACATGTTTTTTAAAAAATTGTTTATTAGGCAGAGTAACAGAGAGAGATCCTCCACCCGCTGGTCAATTCCAAATACAACAGTCAAGGCTAAGCCAGGCTGAAGCCAGGAACCAGGAACACCATCCTGGTCTCCACATTGGGTGGCTTAGGCCCAAGTACTTGGGCTGTCTTCTACTTTGCCAGGTACCTTAGAAGGAAGCTGGTTTGGAAGCAGAGCAGCTGGGACTTTAATTGGCATTCTGATACGGGGGGGGGGGGGGGGGGGCTAGCACTGCAAGCAGCAGCTTAATCTATACCATAGGGCCAGACCTAAAATTGGTATTTATTTTATTTTACTTATTTTAAATGCAAAGGAATAGATACAGAGAAGTCTTCCATCTGCTTGTTCTTTCCCTACATGTCTGCAAAAGCTAAAGCCAGGAGCCTGGTACCCAATCCAGGTCTCCCAGGTAGGTGGCAGGGACCCAAGTACTTGAGCCATCATCTGCTTCCAAGGTATATATTAGCAGGAAGCTGGATCAGAAGTAGAGGCAGGACTTGAAACCAGGCCCTGCAGTACATGATATGGGTGGCCCAAGTAACATCCTAACTGTTGTGCCAAACACCTGCATTTCCCTTTATTTTTTAAAGAAATTGAAACTGGAGATCATAGAGATGTATAGTGGATGTAGTTTGTGGGAGACTACAATCAGTGGATCTATAACTCAAAAGACGTAGCTGAAAAGGCTGATAAAAGAACATATATTTGGGGCTGTCATTGTGGCATAGCGAGTAAAGCCACTGCCTGCAATGCAGACATCCCATATGGACACGGGTTCGAGTCCCAGCTGCTCTACTTCCGAACCAGCTCCCTGCTATGGCCTGGGAAAGCAGTAGAAGATGACCCAAGTGTTTGGCCCCTGCACCCACTTGGAGGACCTGGAAGAAGCTCTTGGCTTTAGCCTGACCATTTGGGAAATGAACCAGCGGATAGAAGATCTGTCTTTCTCTGTTTCTCCCCTCCTCCCCCATTACTCTGCCTTTCAAATAAATAAAATATGTATATATATATATAAAGATTTTATTTTATTTATTTGAAAGTTAGGGTTACACAGAGAGAGGAGAAGCAGAGAGAGTGGTCTTCCATCCGATGGTTCACTCCCCAGTTGGCCACAATGGCCAGAGCTGTGCAGATCTGAAGCCAGGAGCCAGGAGCCAGGAGCTTCTTCCAGGTCTCCCACGCAGGTACAGGGGCCCAAGAACTTGGGCCATCTTCCACTGCTCTCCCAAGCCATATCAGAGAGCTAGATTGGAAGTGGAGCAGCTGGGATTTGAACTGGCGCCCATGTGGGATGCCAGCGCTTCAGGCCAGGGCGTTAACCCACTGCGCCACAGTGCTGGCCCCTAAAATATATCTTTAAAAAAAGGATGTACATTTATATATGTTTTAAGTTAAAAAAAAAATGTGTTTTTGGCTGGCACCGCGACTCACTAGGCTAAACCTCCACCTGTGGCAATGGCACTCCAGGTTCTAGTCCCGGGTGGGGTGCTGGTTCTGTCCTGGTTGCTCCTCTTCCAGTCCAGCTCTCTGCTGTGGCCCGGGAGGCCACAGTGGCCCAAGTGCTTGGGCCCTGCACCCACATAGGAGACCAGGAGGAGGCACCTGGATCCTGGCTTTGGATCAGCGCAGTGCACTGGCCGTGGCGGCCATTAGGGGGGTGAACCAACGGAAGGAAGACCTTTCTCTCTGTCTCTCCCTCTCTCACTGTCTAACTTTGCCTGTCCAAAAAAAAAAAAAAAAAAAAAAAAGTGTTTTAAGATTCCCCACTCTAAAAATGCTGTTTTAATTAATGTTATTGGTTTCAGTTGTATTGAATAAAAAGGATTGAAAAGAACAAAATGAGAAGCTGTGAAAAGTGGTTCTGTTTTGGCATAAGAATCTTTACTTTGTAAAGCTTGAAGCAAGATCATTTACTTTTAAGAAGTACCACAGGGGCCGACGCTGTGGCATAGTGGATAAAGCCACTGCCTGCAATGCCTGCATTCTATATGGGCACTGGTTTGAGTCCCGGCTGCTTCACTTCTGATCCAGCTCTCTGCTATGGCCTGGGAAAGCAGTAGAGGATGACCCAAGTTCTTGGGCCCCTGTACCTGTGTGGGAGATGGCTTCAGATTGGCCCAGCTCTGGCTGTTGTATCCATTTGGGAATGAACCAGTGGATGGAAGTCCTCTTTCTCTCTCTGCCTCTATCTGCAACCCTGCCTTTCAAATAAAATAAATAAATAAATCTTTTTTTTTTTTTAAATACCACATAGTAGATGTTGAATATTTTCTTAAAGAAAAATATCTTACAATCTTTTTTATGTAAATTGTTAAGGCTGAGAGCAAAATCATCTTAAATTAATGAGATTTAACTTCTAAAAAGGTGTTTAACCAGCTAGTACCTTTCTCCCCTGCCATGTAGCTAATTGCATCAAGCAGGTTTCAGGTCTGGCTGTCCAGTGTTAGCTGTTGACGTCACAGCACCAGCACTTCTGTGACGCGGCAGTGCTGTGCCTTCAGTACCCTCTGGACGGCGCTCCTGAGTGGAAGTGCTGCAAAGCCATCTGCGTTTAGACTGAGGCTTTGGAAGGAACTGTTGATAAACTTCTTAGGCTGACCTTCGTGTTGTCCTCTCTCTCTGGTTTACCACAGTATTTATTTGAATCTTTCATCATTTCACATAGAGTCAAGTATCAGCTCACATCTCCTCTTTCTCTGGAATCAATCAAGTGTTTCCCTGCCCCACTGTTACTACCTTAATGCAGACTTTTCTCATTTATAGCTGTAGTAGTCTCTCCTACCCCATTCATCTTTCTCTGAACTGCTGCCAGTTATATTTCTGAAAATACTAATACTAATACTCTTGTCTTTTCTCTCTTTTTTTTTCTTTTTTAAAATTTCTTTGAAAGCCAGGAAGATATGAGGTAGGTGGGGAGAGATCTTATATCTCCAAATGGCTGCAGCAGCCAGGGCTGGGCCAGGTGGAAGCCAGGAGCCAGGAGCTCCACCTAGGTCTCCCACATGAATGGCAGGGACTCAAGTACTTGGACATCTTCCATGCTTTCCCGTGCATTAGCAGGGAGTTGGATCCAAAGTGGAGCAGCTGGGACTCCAGCCTGCACTCCGATGTGGTACACAGGCACTGTAAGTGGTGCTTTAAACTGCTGTACCACAATGCTGACCCCACTTTCTTGCTTTAAAGGCTCCCCATTACCTCTTCTAGTATGAAAGGTTTATCTATTGAAAGATTTATCTGAGAGGCAGAGTTACAGACAGAGGGAAAGACACAAAGAGAAAGGTCTTCCATTTGCTGGTTGACTGCCCAAATGTCTGCAGAGGCTGGAGCTGAACTGATCTGAAGCCAAGAACCAGGAGCTTCTTCTGGGTCTCCCACATGAGTGCAGGCGCCCAAGCTTCTGGGCCATAGCAGAGAGCTGGATGGGAAGAGGAGCAGCCAGGACACAAACCAGTGCCCATATGGGATACTGGCGCCACAGGCAGAAGCTTAGCCTACCACCACAGCACTGGTTCCATACCCTTTCCATTGTATTGATTACCAAAATAACAGGAATCCTTAACTTATCAAAGGTTAATGTCAGTGTCCTTGCCTGCATCTTGGTCTTATAAAAAACCATTTAGTCCTCTTCCAACTCTCTTGCTATTCTGTTTTTAATTGTATATATTTTTTCTTCAGATTTTTATTTATTTATTTGAGAGGTAGAATTACAGACGGTGAGAGGTGGAGACAGAGAGAAAGGTCTTCCATCCACTGGTTCACTCACCAGAAGGCCACAATGGCTGGAGCTGCACTGATCCAAAGCCAGGAGCCACGTACTTTTTCCCGGTCTCCCATGTGGGTGCAGGGCCCCAAGAACTTGGGCCATCTTCTACTGCTCTCCCAGGCCTTAGCAGAGAGCTGGATTGGAAGAGGAGCAGCCGGGACACGAACCGGCGCCCATATGGGATACCGGCACTTACGGCCAGAGCGTTAACCCAGTGTGCCACAGCTCCAGCTCCCCAGCTTTGTTCTTGAATGGTGTTCTTGCTAGGTTTAAAACTGTAGGCTGGGTATTATTTTCTTTCAGCATGTTATTCACGGTTGTCCATTGGCTTCCATTTTACTGGTTTGTTTTTTTTTTTTTTTTTTTTTTTTTTTTTAGTTTAAATGTCATTGTCTTAGAGGTAATCTTTTTTCTGTCAGTTTTCATGGTTTTCTCTGAGTTTCTGTACTCTAATGTGGGGATGGGAGATGTATCTAAGTCAGATTGTCTTTATTCTGCTTGAAGTTCGTCAGACTTCTTGAGTCTGCTCATTGCTGTTTTTCTCAGTTCTAGAATATTCTCAGCCATTGTCCTATATTGCTTCTGGTCTTGTTCTTTGTCTTCTTTTCTGGCACTCCATTTAAATATATGCCTGACCTTGTCATTGGATTATTTTGTGCCTTCTACTCTGTCTTCTGTATTCCTTATCTTTTTTTCCCCTTCTATGAATACTTGATAATTTCTTCTAATCTACTACTTCATTAACTTTCTCTTTAGATTTGCCTAATCTTCTTAAACCTATACTGTGGGGAGCAACTGAGACTAGACTAAATTACTGGAACTAGGACTAATTCTATGCATCTGCTCTCCCACAACATGGCGCTGGGAGAGGAGTAAACAACTTCTACGCAGCTGCCTCATCAGACTGATAAGCCGCAGGAGCTGATCCTGCTCCTGATTGGAGGAGAGCAGCGTGCTCGGCGTGTGGGTAGCAGAGTTGGGATTGGTGGAAGAGGACTATAAAGGAGGAGAGAGACACCATGCACCAGGAACACCTGAGGAACATCTGAGCAGCCCCCGAGAGAGCCGGCCGAGAGATCCGGCCAGCGGTGTGCCGTTCCTCCGCGGAAGCGGGGAAAGCGGCGGGGGGGGGGGGGGGGGGTGCCGCCCCCTCCACGGATGTGGAGGGCCCGGCAGCTAACCCGGGACGGCATCGTTCCTCTGCAAGTGAGGGACTGGCAGCTAACCTGGGAAGAGCCGGGCAGAAAGAACAGCGCAGGGTCTAGTGTCATTCCTCCGCAAATGGGGGAGCGACACTATACATTGAATTTCACAGGAGCTGGTTTATGACTGGGTCATGCTTCTTCAAATATGGGATGGATTCTCCAGACTGTCATCTTTTGTTTTTTGTTTTGTTTTTTTTTTTTTTTTTTTTTTTTTCATTTATTTAATAGCAGAGAGAGAGAGAGAGAGACAGACAGACAAACATAGAGATCTCCCATCCACTGGTTCACTCCCCAAGTGCCTGTCACAGCTTGGGTCTAAACCTGGAGCCCTGAATTCTATCTGGGTCCCCCACAGGAATGGCAGGGACACAGGTGCTTGAGCCATCATTTGCTGCCTTGCTGGGTGAAACTAGAATTGAAAGTCAAACTAGGGGGAAGGGGGACAATGCAGCCTCTGCTTGCAGTGCCTGCATCCCATATGGGCACCTGTTTGAGTCCCAGCTGTCCCATTTTTTTGTCCAGCTCCCTGCTTATGTGCTTGGGAAAGCAGCAGAAGATGGCCCACATGTTTGGTTCCCTGCATCCATGTAGGAGACCCAGAAGAAGCTCCTGGCTTCTGGCTTCTGGCTTCAGCTGGCCCAGCCATTGCAGCTATTTGGGGAGTGAACCAGCAGATGGAAGATCTCTCTCTGATTTTCTTTCTATATCTCTGCCTTTCAAATAAATAATTAAATCTTAAAAAAAAAAAAAAAAGTTAAACTGGAGTGGCCATCATTGTGGCCTAGTAGGTTTAAGTCAGCACCTATGATACTAGATTCCCATTTGGATGAGCTTTCATGTCCTGGCTGCTCCACTTCCAATCCAGCTCCCTGTTAATGGACTAAGAAAGCAGCTGAGGATGGCCCAAGTGCGTGGGCCCCTGCACCCATGTGGGAGACCTGGATGAAGCTTCTGGCACAGCCCTGGCTGATGTGGCCATTTGGTTGTGAACCAATGAACGGAAGATTTTTCTCTCTCTCTCTTTCTGTAACTCTGCCTTTCAAATAAAAATAAAATAAAAAAAGTTTTTTTGACAGGCAGAATGGACAGTGAGAGAGAGAGAGAGAAAGGTCTTCCTTTGCCGTTGGTTCACCCTCCAATGGCCGCCGTGGCTTGCGCACCTTGCTGATCCGATGGCAGGAGCCAGGTACTTATCCTGGTCTCCCACGGGGTGCAGGGTCCAAGGACTTGGGCCATCCTCCACTGCACTCCCTGGCCACAGCAGAGAGCTGGCCTGGAAGAGGGGCAACCGGGACTGAATCCGGCGCCCTGACTGGGACTAGAACCCGGTGTGCCGGCACTGTAGGCGGAGGATTAGCCTAGTGAGCCGCGGCGCCGGCAAAATAAATGTTTTTTAAAAAGTGGAGCTGGAACTCAAGCCAGGCACTCTAACATGTGATGGGTGTCCTAAGTAGCATTTGAATCACAGCACCAAATGCATGCATGCACTGGCTAAACACTCAAGCTATTCTTGACCTTTTACCATGCTAGAGCCTTGTTTCTCTAATCCAGAAAGATTTGGCTCTTTCTAGTCCCTGCTATTCCTTTCTTAAACTTATGCACATTTCTTTGATCATTCCTGGAGTACTTAGTGACTTCGGCCTGCAGAAACTTCAGCTTCTCATCTGTTTGGTTTATGTGAGGCTACCGAGCTTCTGTTGTGGGGTCACTTGTTGGGTGGTTGCCTGTTCCTGGTCAGTTTCTTCACCATGAGAGGGACTTTTGTGAGAAATATTGTCTTGTAATTCAATCATTTTTACTTTTTATTCAAGGAATACTGCTTTGCAGATTGTAGCAACCTGAAGGATCTGGAGCACCATTGAGGCCCAGCTTCTCAGTTTAGTTTATTGACTTGGACTGTTTTCCAAGATTTTCCTGTCTTAAGTCGGCTCCCTGCCTTCTTCCCATTCCTGGACAGTTGTCTGTCTTATCTGTACCCTTGCTTTTTGTAGTTTCAGTTACCTTTGCTTAACTGTGGTCTAAAAATATTAACTGGAAAATTCCAGAAACAATCAACTGTTAGGTTTTCAAGTTGCATGCTGTTCTGAGAAGCAAGATAAATCTTGTACCATCCCACTTTGGATGTGAACCATCCCTTTGTCCAGCATATCTGCACCATACACTCTACCCACCCATTAGTTACTTAGTAGCTGTCTCTGTTATCACATCAGCTGTTACAGTATCACAGTGCTAGTGCTCAAGGAACCCTTATTTACTTCAGAAATGACCCCCAAGGTGCAGGAGCAGTGATGCTGGCAATTCAGGGGCCTCTTTTAAAGTGCTTCCTCTAAGTGAAAAGGTGAAAATTCTTGACTTACTAAGAAAACAAAAAAGATGATGTATGCTGAGTTTGCTAAGATCTCTAATAAGATCAAAAAAAATTTTTTTAAGATTTACTTATTTTATTTGAAGGCAGAGTTACAGAGAGAAAGAGAGAGAGAGATATCTTTCATCTGCTGGTTCACTTCCCAGATGGCCACACGGCTGGGGTTGGGCCAGGCCAAAGCCAGGAACCAAAAACTTCATCCATGTCTCACACATGGGTGCAGGGGCCCAAGCATTTGGGCCATCTTCTGCTTTCCCAGGCACATTAACAGGGAATCGGATTGCGACTGAAACAGCTGGGACTCAAACCAGTGCTCATATGGGATGCTGGTGTTATATGTGGTGGTGTTAGCCTGACCGAGCCCCAGCCATTGTGGCCCTTTGGGGATTGAATCAGCAGATGGAAGACTCTCTCTCTGTCTTTCCCTCTCTGACTGTAACTCTGCCTTTTAAATAAATAAATAATTTTTAACAAAAGATACTCTCAAAGGAAGGATGATGTCTATTTCCTAATACTAATTAGATGAAGGAGATAAAGAAGTTGGTCATTAAACCTTACTTTTTAATGTGTTAAAATATACATAACATTAAAATTTGCTATTTTCACCATTTTAAACTAAATAGTGATGTTAAGTACAGCGCATTATTATACAACCATCAGCGACTACCCTCCATTTCCAGAACTTTTTCATCTTCCCAAACTGAAACTTCACATCAGTTAAAAATTCTCATTTCATCCCTGTCCCCAGCCTGTGACAACCATCATTTCTGTTTTCTGTCTCTAAATATGACTACCCCACAAACCTCTAGTATTTGTCCATATGACATTTATCCTTTTATGTCTTCAGCTTATTGCTCTCAGCATACTGTCTTCAGATACTCTTGTGTGTCAGAGTATTCCTTTATAGGCAGAATAATTTTCTATTGTTTGTTTATCTTACAACTTGTTATCATCTGCTGATGGATACTTGGGTTACTCCCTACATTTTGGCCATTGTGAATAATGCTGACATGAACATGATGTACAGTTAGTCCCTGCTTTGAATTCTTTGGGCAAAATATCTTTTTTTTTTTTCTTTAAAGGTTTATTTATTTGAAAGTCAGAGTTACACAGAGAGAGGAGAGGCAGAAAGAGAGAGAGAGAGGTCTTTCATCTGATGTTTCACTCCCCAGTTGGCTGCAATGGATTGGTGGAGCCAGGAGCTTCCTCCAGGTCTCCCACGCAGGTGCAGGGGCCCAAGGACTTGGGCCATCTTCTACTGCTTTCCCAGGCTGTAGCAGAGAGCTGGATTGGAAGTGGAGCAGCCGGGTCTTGAACTGGCGCTCATATGGGATGCTGGCGCTTCAGGCCAGGGCATTAAACCGCTGCGCCACAGCACCAGTCCCTGCGCGAAATATCTTGAAGTGGAAATGTTGGATCAGGTTAAACTCTATTCTTGTTGAAGCTTGATTTTCCTTCTGGCCTCATTATTGACTAGGGGCAGCCAGAAAATCGTGGTTTATTTTTGATTCATATTCTGCAAGTCTTAGGGTGAACCAACGGCAAAGGAAGACCTTTCTCTCTGTCTCTCTCTCTCTCACTGTCCGCTCTGCCTGTCAAAATAAATAAATAAATAAAAATAAAAAAAGAAGTCTTCGAAATTCTATTAGCATTTATATGTGAGCTGGTAATAATTTTTAAATTCTAACATTTTTGCGAATAGTATTGCATAGTAAGTTGAAGAATGAAGCCATCATCTGTAACTTGGTGAGTTGTTTTAACCAAAACTTGTTAATTTTACAAAGATAACAGCAAATGACTGTCAAAATTTTCTATATTAGAATTTTATTTGAAAATTGAGAGTATGACCTGAAATACTAAATTCTGGGAAGACCAGTAATATTGCCCACATAAAGGCCACAAGGTCTGTTGTAATGGATGGGACTTGTAGGACTGGTAACTTTGCTTCTCTAAAGGGTAAACATGTGACTTTTATCACATAAACTGCCTAGTTCCTCTTTTATCTGTCTCCAGAGAACTACTCAAGATTAATTGTGAAATTAAAATGTAATCTGAAGGTCCAGTTGATCTCTGGAGATGGTGCCTCAGTTTAGGATATCTTCTGTTAATTAACGTTAGCAGTGAGAGTTACTGTTCAAATTTAGCAGAAGCTACAGGCATCAAACTAACTTTTCAGTCTTTGTTATATTAGCACTTGACAAGCTAACAAGACACAATGCTCCATCAATTCTTCTGAAAGCCATTGGACCAACCTACTTGTGTCTGGATAAGAGCTATATTGAAATCCTTAGTGTCCACATTTTTCAGCAGATTGTAGACAACTGTTACTGAATCTGTAGTGTGTTGAGGTGTTAGGGGGGATTAAAAATAATCAACCAGATGCACTGTTTGTGCTTGAGGCACTTATAATAGCCAGCTATGGGACTCAGATATTTTTGGCATGTAGCTGAGCATAGATGTGATGATGTGAAGGTATTGAAAGTCAGAAGAAGAGAACATTAAGTAATTTGTTCAGGGGTCAGATTGTGTATTGATAAACAGCCCAAGAGAAATTCTGATAAAATATATAGCTTGGCTTTAAAGCTTAGCTGAGAAACTTAGGATCTAGGGCAGAATTTCTTTCTTAAAGGAATGAATTTTAATTAGTTAATATACTCATATAGCACAAAATTTAAAATATTTCAAAGATACAGAGTGAGACCTCTCCTCTGTGTTTTTCCCTTATCCACTTGGTTTCCTTCCCTGGAGATGACTATTATTAGCTGTTTCTTATGTTCAAGCTAAACAAGATCTGCAATTACATATGTCTGTTCATCCCCTCTATGTTTTTAAAATACAAAGACAAGTATGTACACTATTGAGCATTTTACTTTTTGTGCTTAGAATATTTTCTAAATTATTTTATATTAATACATATAGAGCTTCCGTGTTCTTTTTTTCCAGGGCCAAACCATAATTTTACCCATTTCCTATTGATGAACACTTAGATACAAAACAGTGTTTTATTGATATAAGCAGTGCTGTGGTGAATAGCCTTATACATAATGCCTTCAAACACCTTCAGATAGGTTTACAGCTTACATACCTAGAAGAAAATTGCTGAGTCAAAGGATACGAGCATTTGTAATTTTCGTAGGTGTAGCCACATACTTCCATCAATGAGTGAAAACATTTGTTCCCCCTTAGTCAAGTGTTTCAAGGAAATACTTTGACAGAAATTAGGGTTTTGTACCCTGTAAAATGATAGGTAAAAAAATTGTGTTTATGTGTGGATGTGTATTTTTCTGTCCATGGTTTCCATTATATTTCTACAAAGTTCTGTGGTTCAGAATTAAAGTTTTAAAAAGCACTCTTTGATAGTTAGTTGCTCTGACTTACAGCACATTGCTTTGTGCACTATTTTTCTTTTATATGAAATATTTGAGCAGAAGCTGTGTAAGTAATTATTACAGATGTTGCATGGGGACTTATGCAAGAGACCGAACTAATTCCAACATTTTACTATCCTTCCCTGGGAGGCCTTTTTTTTTTTTTTTTTTTTTTGACAGGCAGAGTGGACAGTGAGCAAGAGAGACAGAGAGAAAGGTCTTCCTTTGCCGTTGGTTCACCCTCCAATGGCCGCCACGGCTGGCACGCTGCGGCCGGCGCACCGCGCTGATCCGATGGCAGGAGCCAGGTGCTTCTCCTGGTCTCCCATGGGGTGCAGGGCCCAAGCACTTGGGCCATCCTCCACTGCCTTCCCGGGCCATAGCAGAGAGCTGGCCTGGAAGAGGGGCAACTGGGACAGAATCCGGCGCCCCGACCGGGACTAGAACCCGGTGTGCCGGCGCCGCAAGGCGGAGGATTAGCCTAGTGAGCCGCGGCGCCGGCATGGGAGGCCATGTTTTATGAGGTGTTTTTTTCTATTAACTATTTATTTAGCTATACTTTATTTCTTCAGTTTTGTCCGTGAGAGCATTAAAGTGGTATGAGGTAAATTTTACCACAAGAAGTTGAAATCTTTTCATCTGTTAGGAATTGATAAGATTTTTAGTTCTGGTCAATTTGACATTTTAAATTGTGTATTTGAAAAATAGTTCAGAAATGCACAGTATTATCTTTAGAACTTACTTGGGATCTGAGAAACAAACCTCTATACTAGATAACCTCCAAGTTCCTTTTGAGTTTTGTGTATGTAAATAAATTATACTTTGAGGTTTAAATGAAGAGTTGTATTAAGTTCTGCTGTAAGTACTACTACAGGTAGGATTTCACCTTAACAGATTCCATAGAGCTTTTATTTTTTTGGATATTGGAATTAAATTGTTATGTACAAATTATTAAAAATAAAATTCCTAGTTAGAAAGTTAAAAGATAGGAGGCTGGCATTGTGGCACAGCAGGTAAAGCCACTGCCTCGAATACTGGCATCCCATATGGGTGCCAGTTTGACTCCCTGCTGCTGCTCCACTTCTGCTCTAGCTCTCTGCTGATGTGCCAGGCCCGGCTTCGTTTTAGCATTTGGAGAGTGAACCAGCAATGGAAGACCTTGCTCTATGTCTCTGTAACTCTGCCACTCAAATAAATAAATAAATCTTAAAAAGGGGGGGGGGGGAGATTTAGTTTATTTAAAGATAATTGATAGTGTTATAGAACCATTTTTAAAAAAAGATTTATTTATTAATTTGAAAGAGGTACACAGAGAGAGAAGGAGAGAGAGAGAGGGAGAAGTCTTACATCTGCTGGTTTACTCTCCAAGTGACCACAACAGCCAGAGCTGGGCCGATCTGAAGCCAGGAGCCAGGAGCTTCTTCTGGGTCTTCTATGTGGATGCAGGGGCCCAAGGACTTGGGCCATCTTCCACTGCTTTCCCAGGCCATAGCAGAGAGCTGGCTTGGAAGTGGAGCATCTGGGACTCGAACTGGCGCCCATATGGGATGCCCGCACTGTAGGCGGTGGTATGTTTTTAAATACTGTATTATTATTTGGTGGCTCATTTTGATAGAGGGTATTTCTAGAGATAACAAAACTACTTAAATGCAAAAAAGTGAAGTGGGCCTATATGTGATACTCAGTACTGGAACAAAATGAAAAGATCTGAGCTTTTGATCAGCTGTCAGCTTCTTACTTGTTAATAACAATAAGGAAAAAGACAGTCATTATATTCTCTGGACCAGAACCAGAGGAGCCATTTGTTGCACAGAATTATTTGTTGTAGGTAACTTACTTTAACAAGTTCTCCAGTATTTAATTTATTTCTGAAATAGTTGCTTAGAATAAAATTCTTATGAGCCATCCTTACTGAACTACTTTTTACATTTGATCTTAGCCAAAAGGCTGAGAAGCGATCTGAACTACTTTTTATTTATTTGGAAGACACAGAGAGATCTTCCATCCACTGACTCATTCCCCAAATGCCTGCGACACCTGGTGTTGAATCAAGCTAACACCAGGAGCTAGGCATTCAATTCAGATCTCTAATCTAGGTGGCAGGGACCCCAATACTTGAGCTATCACCAGTTGTCTCCCAGTGTGTGCAATAGCGACAAGCTGGAATTGGAAGCAGAGCTGGTACTTTTCACCCAAGTACTCTGATTTGGGACACCAGCGTCTTTTTTTTTTTTTTTTTTAATTATTTTATTTATTTGAAAGAGTTACAGAGAGAGGTAGAGCCAGAGAGAGAGACAGAGACAGAGGTCTTCCATTCCACTGGTTCGCTCCCCAGATGACCACAAAGGCCAGAGCTGAGCTTATCCAAAGCCAGGATCCAGGAGCTTTTTCTGGGTCTCCCACGCAGGTGCAGAGGCCCAAGGAGTTGGGCCATCTTCTACTGCTTTCCCAGACCATAGCAGAGAGCTGAATTGTAAGAGGAGCAGCTGAGACTGGAACCGGCGTCCATATGGGATGCTGGTGCTGCAGGCTGGGGCTTTAAACCCACTGCACCACAGTGTCAGCCCCTGGGACACCAGCTTCTTAAGTGACACCAAACACTTGCCCCCTTACAGAACTTTTTAGAGTGACATTTGCTGTACCAAACCTCTGATTATTGTGAATTTCTAAGATCTGGTCTCTGTTCCTGATTTTAGTTAATAACCAAATTGTTTGATGACAGACTGTGATAAACTTTCTTTTATTTTTTATTTTATTTTATTTTATTTTATTTTGACAGGCAGAGTGGACAGTGAGAGAGAGAGACAGAGAGAAAGGTCTTCCTTTGCCATTGGTTCACCCTCCAATGGCCGCCGCGGCCGGCGCGCTGCGGCCGGCGCACCGTGCTGATCCGATGGCAGGAGCCAGGAGCCAGGTGCTTTTCCTGGTCTCCCATGGGGTGCAGGGCCCAAGCACCTGGGCCATCCTCCACTGCACTCCCTGGCCACAGCAGAGGGCTGGCCTGGAAGAGGGGCAACCGGGACAGAATCCGGCGCCCCGACCGGGACTAGAACCTGGTGTGCCGGCACCGCTAGGCGGAGGATTAGCCTAGTGAGCCGCGGCGCCGGCCCAGACTGCGATAAACTTAAATATGGATGACACTAAAAAAAGTAACAGAGATAAAAACTAATAATCCGGCTGGCGCCGCGGCTCACTAGGCTAATCCTCCGCCTTGCGGCGCCGGCACACCAGGTTCAAGTCCCGGTCGGGGCGCCGGATTCTGTCCCGGTTGCCCCTCTTCCAGTCCAGCTCTCTGCTGTGGCCCGGGAGTGCAGTGGAGGATGGCCCAAGTGCTTGGGCCCTGCACCCCATGGGAGACCAGGAGAAGTACCTGGCTCCCGGCTTCGGATCAGTGTGGTGCGCCGGTCACAGCGCACCGGCCGTGGCAGCCATTGGAGGGTGAACCAATGGCAAAGGAAGACCTTTCTCTCTGTCTCTCTCTCTCTCACTGTCCACTCTGCCTGTCCAAAACAAAAAAAAAAAAAAAAACCAAAAAAAAACCTAATAATCCTTAGTGGAGATAAAATGGAATACTTAAAAAAGTGTATATCCCAATTTGAAAGACAGAAGGAAAAGATGAGAAAGAAACAAAATATGTAACAGAGTGAAATAGGATAAATTTAAAAACAACTATATTGATAAATAAATTGTAAATGATCAACACACCAATTTAAAAAGCAAGATCCAACTGGATTCTGTCTGCAGGAAACCAACTGTATTTTTAACACTTCTCTTTATAAAAATGTATAAATTCAAATATAAAGTTAAGTATAAAAAACTAAGTGACTATATTTGTATTAGACAAAAGAAACTTTAGAGCAAGGAAAATATTACGAGGTGTAGCAAAGCATATTTCATCCAAAGAAGAATCAGTTCATTGAGGAGACAGAGCAGTCCTAAATGTGTAAATAGTAATAGAGTGAAGCACAAATTGATAGTTGAAAGGAGAAATAAATCCTCTACTATAGTTGGAAATTATATTTTCTCTCAATAATTGATAGGACGAGCAGGCAAAAAAAAAAAAAATTGGTGAGGGCCGGCGCTGTGGCTCACTAGGCTAGCGGCGCCAGCACACCAGGTTCTAGTCCAGGTCGGGGCGCCGGATTCTGACCCGGTTGCCCCTCTTCCAGGCCAGCTCTCTGCTGTGGCCCGGGAGGGCAGTGGAGGATGGCCCAAGTGCTTGGGCCCTGCACCCCATGGGATACCAGGAGAAGTACCTGGCTCCTGCCTTTGGATCAGCGCGGTGCGCCAGCCGCAGCGTGCCAGCCACGGCGGTCATTGGAGGGTGAACCAATGGCAAAGGAAGACCTTTCTCTCTGTCTCTCTCTCTCGCTGTCTACTCTGCCTGTCCAAAAAAAAAAAAAAAAAAATGGTGAGGAGATAGAAGATTTGGACAATACTCTGAATGGGCTGTATCTAATTGGCATTCATAGAATACCTTGCCCACATTCTCCTCAGGTATAGGTGGAACAGTTATCAAAACAGACTGCATGCTGGGCTATCAAAAACATCTAAAAGGATTGAAACCACACAGAGACTACTTAGACTACAATGGAATTAAATTAGAAACTAGAAATCAAAAAGAAAAAGGTATCTGGAAAATACCCAAATATTTAGAAGTGAAGTAACATACTTCCAGATAAACCTCTGGATCAAGAAGAATTCACAAGAGAAATTAGAAAATGTTAAGAACTGAATGAAAATGAAAACACAGCACATCAGAGTTTATGGAGTGTAGCTAACAGAATGCTTTAAAAGGAAACCTACAGCTCCAAAAGAAAGGGCTAAAATCAGCAACCCAAGTTTTTGCCTTAAGAAGCAAGAAAAATAGCAATCTAAATAGGAGGGAAATAATGAAGACCTGAAATAAATGAAATAAGAAACAAATCTGAAAAACCTCTATTTATTGTCTACATTAGATCTGCAGGGGTAGCCATTTGGCTTAGGAGTTAAGCTGCTTGGGACACCTGCATCCCATGATGGAGTGCCTGGGTTTGAGTCTTAGCTCTGTTTCTGATTCCAGTTCCTGCTAATGTGCACCCTTGGAGGCAGTTGGTGATGGCTCAAGTACTTAGGTCCCTGACGCCGATGTGGGAGATAGATTAAGTTCTCAGCTTCTGGCTTTTGCCTTGCCCAGCCCCAGCTGTTGTGGGCATTTGTGGAGTGTAACAACTCTCTCTCTCTCTGTCCCTCTGACTCTCTGCCATTCAAATACAATGAAAAAAAAAATTTTTTTTTTCTGACAGGCAGAGTTAGACAGTGAGAGAGAGACAGAGAGAAAGGTCTTCCTTCTGTTGGTTCACCCCCCTAATGGCTGCTACAGTCAGCGCTGCTCCGATCCGAAGCCAGGATCCAGGTGCTTCCTCCTGGTCTCCCATGTGGGTGCAGGGCCCAAGCACTTGGGCCATTCTCCACTGCCCTCCCGGGCCACAGCAGAGAACTGGACTGGAAGAGGAGCAACCAGCCTAGTCTGGCGCCCCAACCGGGACTAGAACCCCGGGGTGCTGGCGCCGCAGGCGGAGGATTAGCCAAGTGAGCCGCAGCGCCGGCCTATTGGCAGTTTCTATCAGACATTTAAGAAAGAAATAGGACCAGCACTGTGGCCGTTCACGTCTTGGCTGTTCCACTTCTGATCTAGCTACCTGCTAATGTGCCTGGGAAGGCAGTGGAGGATGGTCCAAGTGCTTGGGCCCCTGTACCCAGGTGGGAGACCCAGAAGAAGCTCCTGATTTTAGCTTCAGATTGGCCCAGCTTCTGCTGTTGCAGCCATTTGGGGAGTGAACCAGCTGATGGAGATAGAAGATTCTTTCTCTCTCTCTCTCTTTCTCTCTTTCTCTCTTTCTCTCTTTCTCTCTCTCTCTCTCTCTCTCTCTCTCTCTCCTGCTCTCCCTCTCTGTAACTTTGCCTTTGAAATAAATAAATCTTTTTAAAAAAGAAAGAATACCAGATTTTATTAATTTAATACTGTATTTATGAAGCAAATATTACCTTGGTACTAAACCAAATGAAGACTTTAGGAAAAACTTGAATTGTAATTAAGTATCCCTTATAAATATATCCATGCAAAAGTCATTAACAGAATGATAGCAAATTGATTCTAGTAGTACAAAGAAAGGATAATACATCATGATGAATTGGATTTTTTCCTACCTGTAGGGTTGATTTACCATTAGAAGTCAATATAATTCACATATTAATAAAGGAAAAAGGCCAGGTGACCTCATAATAGATACATGAAAAGCACTTGACACAGTTCAGTATTAATTCATAATAAAAATTCTCAACTAACTAGGAATAATGAGAATTTTCTTAATCTGTTAAAGTTATTTTTGAAACTTAGTTAACATTGTGCTTAATGGTGAAAGAATGCTTTCTACCTAATATGCAGGACAGGTCAAGGATATTTGTTCTCCCAACTTGTATTGACCGTATTCTGAAGGTCCTAGCCAGTGCAACAAGACAAGTAAAAGGAATAAACTTATAGATTAGAGAGCAAAAATGAAACTTTTATTTTTTAGATATGATAACATGATTATACACAAAGTCCTAAATAAGCTATCAAAAAGCTACTAGAATTTTAGTTGAGCTAAGATTGCAGATAGAAAAACTAGTTGTATTTCTTATACTAGCAGTGAACAATTGAAAATTAAATAGCAGTATCATATACAGTAGTGTTAAATGATGTACAGTAGACATAAAAACAGTTCCCAAGGGAAGAGTGAAACTATTTCTTAGAGTTCCTTCTTGCAGTTAACCTTGTATTCCCATTTTATGGGTGAGGCCATTAAGGTACAAAGGATTAAAAAACACTCATGTAAAAACGATGAGCACTGATTTGTTCGTGAGCACACCTTTATCAACAACTACTACGTACTAGATACTGTGCTAGGAATGTGACAGAAAACATTGTTCTCTGCCCTCATGGAATTTATAATCTAGTGGAGGTTGAAGGGAGAATTAAATTTAGGGTGGTGAGTTTGCAGCTTTCACTTACCATTTTTAATGAATGGTTTGAGGCCTTTTCCTTTTAGATAGATCTATTTTTTTTAATGTTATGGAGAGGCAGAGGCAGAGAGGGGGGAGAGGGGAGAGAGAGAGAGAAAGAGAGAGAGAGAGAGAGTCTGTCTTCCATCCACTGGTTCACTCCCCAAATGGCCAAAATGGCCAGAGTTGTGCCGATCCGAAACCAGGAGCAAGGAGCTTCTTCCAGGTCTCCCATGTGGTGCAGGGGCTCAAGCACTTAGGCCATCTTCTGTTGCTTTCCCAGGCTGTAGCAGAGAGCTGGATGGGAAATGGAGCAGCAGGGACTCAAACCAGTATCCATATGGGATGCTGGTACTGCAGGTGGTGGCTTTACCCACTCTGCCACAGCACTGGCTCCAGTTAGAACTTAAGTATTGTGACTTGTTGAATAATTTGGCCTCCATGTGTGTGACAAATTAATTTATTGTAGTATAAGCTTGGCAGTTTATAGGGAGATTAAAACTAATTGTCTTGGTTAGTTGAAGTTTCACCATAAGGGTAGTTCATGCAGGACCTCTGAAATAAGGGTAAAGAGGTAGGTAGTTGAGGCACTGTTGTGGCACAAGTCAAGGCCCAGGTGGCAGAATTTGAATGAATCAGAGATGGAAAATCTCTTTCTCTTGCTCTTTCATATAAATGAATCTTAAAATTAAAAAAAAGTAATTTTTTGTTGAGCTCCAACTGTATTTCAGGTACTGTATTACTCCCCTCCACAGTATATAGTATTATTTTATTTGATCCTTGCAATATCCCTAAGGTAGGTGCTTTTCCTCTTTTGTCACAGATAAAAAGACCAGAGCTCATAGAACTTAAGTGATTTGTCTGCTTCCATGCAGTGGTTCAATGATTCAGTCCCTCACCTGTCTCACTTTAAACTATTGTTGCCAGCTGTTCTCAATCATTTTTCTATTAGTCACACCACTGGGTCATCTCATTTTTTTTTTAAAAGATTTATTTGTTTATTTGAAAGGCCGTTACAGAAAGGCAGAGACAGAGACAGAGAGAGAGAGAGAGAGATATCTTCTATCCCCTGGTTCACTCCCCAGATGGCCACAACTGCTGGAGCTGGGCCGATAAGGAGCCAGGAGCTTCTTCCAGGTCTCCCACTCAGGTGGAGGAGCCCAAGGACTTAGGCCTTCTTCTACTGCTTTCCCAGGCCTTAGCAGAGAGCTGGGTCATCCCATTCTTTTCTTTTTAACCTTTCCTTCCTTTCTTCTCTCCCTCTCTCCTTTCCTTCCTCCCTCCCTCCCTTCCTCCCTCCTTCACTGAGAGAGAGAGAGGAGAGAGAGAGAGAGAAAAAGAAAGATCTTCCATCCACTAGTTCACTCCCCAAATGGCCACAGCAGCTGGGGCTAGAACCAGGAGCTTCATCAGGGTCTCCAAGTGGGTACAGGGGCCCAAGGACTAAGGCCATCTAATGCTGCTTTTCGAGGCACATTAGCATAGAACTGGATCAGAAGCAGAAGAGCCAGGGCTTGAAGCAGCACGCAGTCCATTCTTAATCCACTATGCCATAACAGCGGCTCCCATCCCATTCTTTTTTTTTTTTTTTTAAGATTGATTTATTTATTTGAAAGGCAGAGTTACAAAGCAGGAGAGAGAGAGAGAGAGAGAGAGAGAGAGAGAGAGATCTTCCATCTGTTGGTTCACTCTCCACATGGCTGGAACGGCTGGAGCTAGGCCAATCTGAAGCCAGGAGCCAGGAGCCAAGAGCTTCTTCTGAGTCTCTCACGTGGGTACAGGGGTCCAAGCACCTGGGGTATCTTCTGCTGCTTTCCCAGGCACATTAGCAGGGAGCTGGATTGGAAGTGGAACAGCTGGGACTTAAACCAGCCCCCGTGTATTTTATAGTACTAACTTTGAATCTATATTTTTTTATATTTTAAAAGCACATCAGGGGGCTGGGCATTTGGCCTAGTGCTTAAGCTGCTGGTTAGGATGCTGCCATCCCGTGTTGGAGTGCCTGGGTTCAAGTGCCAGTTCTGCTCCTGAGTCCAGCTTCCTGTTAATAGAGAGCCTGGCAGGCAGCAGGTTATGGCTGAAGTAGTTGGTTCCCTGCCTAGATTGTGTTCTCAGCCCTGGCCCTGGCCATTGTGGGCATTTGAGAAGTAAACCAGAAAACAGGATTCATCTCTCTCTCTTCCCCTCTGCTGGCTCTCCCTTTTCCCCTTCTCCCCCTCTGCCTTCCCTTCCTTTCACTGCCTCTCTGTGTCACCTCCCCCTCCCTCTTTCTCTCTGCCTCTGAAATAAAGTGAAAATAAATAAAAATTTTCAATAAGAAATCTTAAATTAGAGGGAGAAAATAACCCATTTCTTTCCATAGATGATCCGGAGGGTAGGATTATTCTTGATGCTTTTCTCTATCTCGCACAGTATGACATAGTTCCATGGTTGTATGTAATTCCTGCATCCAGCAAGAGCTGTCAGTTTGTACTGTGTGTGTGTTTTTTTTTTTTTTTTAAACAATCCACTCAATTAAAGTATTCTATGTTTACAAAGTTGTACAACTGTTACCACAATTTTGGAACATTTTTACCACTAATATACTTATGATGGATCCTTTGTGACTAGCCTCTTTGACTTAGCATCAAGTTTGTGTGTGTGTGTGTGTGTGTATGTTTTAAGATTTTTATGCGGCTGGCATCATGGCACAGCAGGTTAAACCACTGATTGCAACGCTGACATTTCATGAGTGCCGGTTAGAGTCCCATCTGCTCCACATCTGATCCGGCTCCCTGCTAATGCTCCTGGGAAAGCAGCAGAAGATGTATCCAAGTACTTGGGTGCTTGCATCCACATGGGAGACCTAATGGAGTTCCACACTCTTGGCTTCAGCTTGGCCCAGCCCCAACCGTTAGGGCTATCTGGAGAGTGAACCAGTGGGTGGAAGATCTCTTTCTCTGTTACTCTACCTTTCAAATAAAATAAAAAATAAAGTTCCAGCCAGGATCCATAAGTAAGAATTTATATTCCCTAACTGTTTAACTCTTAGGAACACTGTCATGAACTGGCCAAGGCCATAGGTCTCTGGGAGTCACATCAGAATGATGTGTGGTGTGAAAAGGTGGTGCTACTGATGACAAAAAAGAAAGTGTAAAGAGCTTTTACAGTAGGTCCAGGCTTTAACTGAGTAGTTCTTTAATGGAGTTTCCAGTGGTTTGACTCTGTTTTAGCTGGCTCCTTTATACCTAGTCAAGATTAACTTTTGTCTTCCTTCTCAATCCCTTTTAAGATGCCGATTTAGTCTAAGGAGGAAATACAGACTTTAGAACTCAACAAATATTGACATTTAAACTTTTACAGGGGTGAAAGATTAACCTTTGGCCTTTACTTCTACAAGTTTTTCTTGGTTTATGTGGGCTTCTTTCACATACTAAGAGTCTGGTATCAATATTCACATCTTAACTGTGGGTTTCATGGGTTTATAATTTATTGACACAGTTTTCTTAAAACAAAACACTATTTTCATTCCATTTAAAAGGCAGAGAGAAAAGAAGAGATCTACCATCTGCTGGTTGACTCCACAAATGCCCACAAACAGCCAGGGCTGGACAGGCTGAAGCCAGCAGCTGGGAACTCAATCCCAGTCTCCCAGGTGAATGGCAGGGATCCAAGTACTTGAACCATCATCAAATGCTGCCTCCCAAGGTATGCACCAGGGGAGGCCGAATTGGAAGCAGAGGAGCCTGAACTAGAAACAGGCAGGCACTGTAATGTGGGATGCATACGTCCCAAGTGGCATCTCAGTTGCTGTGCCAAATGCCCACACCAACAAAGCTGAAGCCAGGAGCCAGGAGCTTCCTCCGGGTCTCCCATGTGGGTGCAGGGGCCCAAGGACTTGGGTCATCTTCTACTGCTTTCCCAGGCCACAGCAGAGAGCTGGATCAGAAGTGGAGCAGCGAGGACTCAAACCAGCGCCCATATGGGATGCTGGCGTTTCAGGCCATGGCTTTAACCTGCTGCGCCACAGTGCCAGCCCCACCAACAAAGTTTTCACAAGGTTTCTAACTCAGGTGAATTTTTAAGGCCTCACAAAGTTCATTTTAAATATATTAGAAACATGTCTCACTTTTTTTTCCCAACTATACTCCCCCCAGCACAGAAACCTTTTACTTAAGGACTACAAACTTCATGCATTTCATAAATAAAACTTTATGAATATAGTGATTCTTCTCACCATACCTGCCCTCCCACCCACATTCCCAACCCTGTTCCTCCTCCCTCTCCTGTTCCCATTCTTATTTTTTACTAAGATCTATTTTCCGTTAACTTTATACACAGAAGATTAACTCTGTACTAAGAGTTGAACAGGTTGTATGAAAAAAAAAAAAAACAAACTATTCCTCAACAGTTGAAACAAGGGCTGTTCAAAGTCATTGCATCTCAAAATGTTAATTTCACTTCTATACATTACCTTTTAGGTGCTCTATTAGTTATCACAGATCAGGGAGAACATATGGTATTTGTCCTTTTGGGACTGGCTTATTTCAGTAAGTGTGATGTTTTCTAGTTTAATCCATTTTGTTGCAAATGACAGGATTTCTTTGATTTTCTTTGTTTTTTATTTATTTTTTTAACTGCTTGGTAGTATTCCATGCTGTATGTATCTTATAATTTCTTTATCCAGTATTCAATTGACGGGCATTTGGGTTGATTCCATATCTTAGCTATTGTGAATTGAGCTGCAATAAATATGGGGGTACATAACTCTTTCCCAGGAGTAGGAAAAAACTTGGACCTTCTTCTACTGCTTTCCCAGGCCATAGCAGAGAGCTGGATTGGAAATACAGCAGCCAGGACTTGAACTGGCACCCGTAAGGGATGCCAGCACTGTATGCGGCAGCTTTACCCATTACACCACAGCATCAGCCCCAAAGGCTATTGATTTTTGTGTGTTGATTTTTATATACTGCCACTTTACCAAACTCTTTTTTTTTTTAAAGGTTTATTTATTTGAAAGAGTTATACAGAGAGAGGAGAGGCAGAGAGAGAGAGAGAGAGAGAGGTCTTCCATCCAATGGTTCACTCCCTAATTGGCCGTAATGGCTGGAGCTGTGCTGATCTGAAGCCAGGAGCCAGGAGCTTCCTCTGGGTCTCCCACATGGGTGCAGGGGCTCAATGAGTTGGGCCATCCTCTACTGCTTTCCCAGGCCACAGCAGAGAGCTGGATCAGAAGTGGAGCAGCTGGGTCTTGAACCAGCGTCCATATGGGATGCCGATGCTTCAGGCCATGGCCTTAACCGTGCCACAGAACTGGCCCCTACCAACTCTTTTTTTTTTTTTTTTTTGGACAGGCAGAGTTAGACAGTGAGAGAGGGAGAGACAGAGAGAAAGGTCTTCCTTCCGTTGGTTCACTCCCCAAATGGCTACTATGGCTGGCGCTGAGCTGATCCAAAGCCAGGAGCCAGGTGCTTTTTCGTGGTCTCTTGTGCAGGTGCAGGGCCCAGGGCCATCCTCCACTGCCCTCCCAGGCCACAGCAGAGAGCTGGACTGGAAGAGGAGCAGCCGGGACTAGAACCCGGTGCCCCGGCTGGGACTAGAACCTGGGACTAGAACCTGGGGTGCCAGTGCCACAGGCGGAGGATTAGCCTAGTGAGCCGCGGTGCCGGCCTACCAAACTCTTCTATGTGTTCCAATAGTCTTTAGGTGGAGTCTTTTGGATCCCCTATACATAGAATATTCTCAACTGCAAATAGAGATAGTTTGACTTCCTCACCCCCAATTTGTATCCTTTTGGTTTCTTTTTCTGGCCTGATGGCTCTGGCTAAAACTGCCAGGACTATATTGAATAGCAATTGTGAGAGTGGGCATCCTTGTCTGGTTCTGGATCTCAATTGGGAACGCTTCCAACTTCTCCCCATTCAATAGGATGCTGGCTTTGGGTTTTTCATAAATTGCCTTGATTGTGTTAAGGAATGTTCCTTCTATACAAAACTTGCTTAGAGTTTTCATCATGAAAGTGTGTTGTACTTTATCAGATGCTTTCTCTGCATATATTGGGATAATCATATGGTTTTTATTCTTCAGTTTGTTAATGTGATGTATCACATCGATTGATTTGCGAATGTTGAACCATCCCTTCCTAGCTGGGATAAATCCCACTTGGTCTTGGTGAATGATCTTTCTGATGTGTTGTTGGATTCGATTGGCTAGTATTTTTGTTGAGGATTTCTGTGTCTGTATTCATCAAGGAAATTGGTGTGTAGTTCTCTTTGCATCTTTTCTGGGTTTAGAAAATAAGGTAATTCTGCCTTCATAGAGAGAATTTGGGAGAATTCTCTCCCTTTGAATTGTTTCGAATAAGTTGAGAAGAATTGGAATTAGTTCTTTAAATGTCTGGTAGAATTTAGCAGTGAAGCCATCTAATCCTGGGCTTTTCTTTGTTGGGAGGGCTTTATTACTGATTCACTTTCCATCTTGGTTATTGGTCTGTTTAGATTTTGTCTTCATGGCTCAATATAGATAGGTTGTATGTATCCAGAAATCTATCCATTTCTTTTAGGTTCCCCAGTTTGTTGGCATACAATTCTTTGTAGTAATTTCTGTGGTGTCTGTTGTTACATTTCCATTTTCATCTCTAATATTATTGATTTGGGTCTTCTCCTACTTTTTTTGGTTAGTTGGGCCAATGATGTGTCAACTTTGTTTATTTTTTCAAAAAAACAGCTTTTTGTTTTGCTGATCTTTTACATATATTTTTTGTTTCAGTTTTGTTGATTTCTTCTCTAATTATTTTTCTTCTCCTACTAGTTTTGGGTCAGGTTTGCTGTAGTTTTTCTAGATCCTTGAGATGCAGTGATAGCTCATTTATTTGGTGCCTTTCCAATTTCTTGATGTAGGCTCCTATTACTATAAACTTTCCTCTTAACACTGCTTTTGCTATATCCCATAACTTTTGTTTCATAACTTTTGTTTCATTTGTTTCCAGAAATTTTTTGATTTCTCTTTTGATTTCTTTAATGATCTACTGTTCATTCAGGAACATGTTGTTTAGTCTCCATGTGTTTGCATATGTTCTAGGGATCCTGAGTTGTTGATATCCAGCTTCATTCCATTGTGGGCAAAAAGATGCATGGTATGATTTCGATTTTTTTGAATTTTCTGTAACTTGCTTTATGGCCTAGTATGTGGTCAGTCCTAGAGAAAGTTCTGTGCACTGGTGAGAACAATGTGTATTCTGCAACTGTAGGATGAAAAGTTCTGTAGATATCTGTTAGGTCCTTTTGGTCTATAGTTTCTTTTTTTTATTATTTATTATTTTTTTAAATTTTTTGACAGGCAGAGTGGACAGTGAGAGAGACAGAGAGAAAGGTCTTCCTTTGCTGTTGGTTCACCCTCCAATGACTGCCGTGGCCGGCGTGCTATGGCCGGTGCACCTTGCTGATCCGATGGCAGGAGCCAGGTACTTATCCTGGTCTCCCATGGGGTGCAGGACCCAAGCACTTGGGCCATCCTCCACTGCACTCCCTGGCCACAGCAGAGAGCTGGCCTGGAAGAGGGGCAACTGGGACAGAATCCGGCGCCCCGACCGGGACTAGAACCCGGTGTGCCGGCGCCGCTAGGCGGAGGATTAGCCTAGTGAGCCGCGGCGCCGGCTTAGTGTATAGTTTCAATTAACTGTTGTTTCTTTGCTAATTTTCTGTCTGGTTGACCTGTCCATTGCTGAAAATGGAGTATTGAATCCCTCATTACTATTGTATTGAAGTCTATATCTCCCTTTAGATCCATTAACATTTCTTTTAAATATCCAGGTGCCCTGTAATTAGATGCATATACATTTACAATAGTCACATCTTCCTGTTGAGCTGATCCCTTAATCATTACATAGTGTTCTTCTTTGTTTTAACAGTTTTTGTGTTAAAGTCTTTTTTGTCTGATATTAGGATGGCTACACAACCTCTTTGGTTTCTGTTAGCATGGAATGTCTTTTTCCATCCTTTCACTCTCAGTCTGTGTATAGCTTTGTTGGTGAGGTGTTTTATTTGTAGGCAGCAAATAGATGGGTTTTGTTTTTTAATCCATTCAGCCAATCTGTATCTTCTAACTGGAGAGTTGAAACCATTTACGTTCATGGTTACTATTGATAAGTAATGACTGGACCCTGCCATTTTTTCATAAATTTTCCTGTTGTTTGTATTTCTTTTGTACTTTTACTGGGAGATTTTCTGCTTTCGCCTTCTTTTGTAGTGATGACCATGTTTCTGTGTGTAGCATATCCTTAAACATCTTTTGTAAGGCTAGACAAGTGGTAACAAATTCTTCCAATTCCTCTTTGTTATGAAAGGTCTTTATTTCACCTTCATTCATAAATGAGAGCTCTGCAGGATATAGTATTCTGCGTTGACTTTTTTTTCTTCTCTTAAGATTTGGAATATATCTCACCATTCTCTCCTAGCCTATAGAGTTTCTGATGAGAAAACAGTTTTGATTCCAATTGTAGAAACTCTGAAAGTAATCTGGCATTTCTCTTGTGCACATTTCAGAATCTATGCTTTACTGTGGAGAATTTGACTACAATGTGTCAAGGTGAACATCTTTTCTGATCATGTCTATTAGGAGTTCTATGTACTTCCTGTACTTGGACACCCTTTGTGTCTCCAAATTAGGGAAATTTTCTAAAAAGGTTTTCTTTTATTATTATTATTTTCTGACAGGCAGAGTTAGAGAGAGGGAGACAGAGAGAAAGGTCTTCCTTTTCCATTGGTTCACCCCCCCAAAATGGCCGCTACTGCCGGCATGCTGCACCGATCTGAAGCCAGGAGCCAGATGCTTCTCCTGGTCTCCCATGCCGGTGCAGGGCCCAAGCACTTGGGCCATCCTCCACTGCCCTCCGGGGTCACAGCAGAGAGCTGGACTGGAAGAGGAGCAACCGGGACAGAATCCGGCGCCCCGACTGGGACTAGAACCCGGTGTGCTATTGCCACAGGTGGAGGATTAGCCAAGTGAGCTGCAGAGCTGGCCTAAAACGGCTTTCTAATCCATTCTCTCTTTCCTTGCCTTCAGGAACTCCTGAGACCCATATGTTGGGTCATTTGATAGTATCCGATAAATCCCTGGCACTGTTTTTTAGTTTTCTAATTCCTTTTTTTTTTTTTTTTTTGTCTTACTGTTGAATTTCCAGAGATTTGTTTTTCCACCACATTTTTATTTGTTCTATTGAATTCTTCATTTCTAGTATTTTGTTTTGATTTCTCCTTAAAATCTGAATGTCATAGGAAAAATTTTCATTCATATCATGAACAGATTTCTTTTGTTTATGAATTTGCTTTTGATTACTTCTGAGTCATCCTGTGGTCAGTTTTTGAATTTTGTTTCTGGCATTTCATCAATCTTTCATCTTCACCTTCTAGTATTGAAGTGTTCTTTTGGTTGCATCATGTTGTCTTTCTTATTCTTATTTCTTGAATTGCTGCATTTATTATTAGGCATTTGTGGTGATACTTTTTTTCCCCCTGTGATGGCTTTTATCTTTGAATTATGCCTCTGTGGCTTAGTGGAGTGTCTGCTCTTTCAGTGAATACCCTGAGGCATCTCCCGGGTGTGGTCAGAGAGCTCTGTTCTGTGTTCTAGGTGACACCCAAGTTGGGCCAGAGGAGAGATTTGTTCTGCTCTGTTGTCATAGTCTCATGCTCACCTGTTCTCCTCAGAGGAGACCAGTGCTGGGCACTAGCCCCAGTGATACACTTTTCATCTGCGCTTCCACAAGAGCCATACAAAGGATCCATGCAGTCTTTGGTGTAAATATGGATCCTGCAGTAATGACCCTCACCAGGTAATCAGGGTGCCCTGAGCACGTGGAGCTGCCCACAGTGACTGCCCACAGTCCCAGCCACACCCTGCACCCTCCCATGCAGCCACAGTGTTGTCACAGTCCCAGCACAGAAGGCTCCTACAGTAACCAGCACTCAGCTGCCTGTCAGTGCTCGCAGCCAGACTCAGGTGTCTCCTCTCAGCTTGTTGCTGGGCACACAGTCACAAGCTGGTGTAGCAGTTATGTTTGTCCAAAATGGCACCTGCCCTCTCTGCGCTGGTTACAGGATGCCAGTGCGCTGGGTGGTTGAGGAGAGAGAAACGTGTCTCCCTTTTTTCCCTTTAGGTTGGCAGGTTCATTGTCCCCCTCAGGGCTCCCAGCTAGATTCCTACCAGGCATTTCCTGCAGCTTTTCGCCAGTGGTTTGGGCTGCTGCAGTCTGGTCTCACCTCACTCCAAAGCTGGTGCTGAGGCTGTCAGCTGCTGGGGTCCTGAGTTGTGCATGTCTACACCCTCCACATAGGTCTATAGTGTCCCTCTAACTTGCATGGAGTTTCCTCTGCCATTTTCTTCCTAACTCTTCCCTTAGACTCTGTTCTTTCCACTTTTTTTTAAACTCCCCTAGACTAGAACAGTAAGCTTGCTCCCTATTCTGCCATCTTCAACCAAAATAATAGCTTTTTTTTTCTTTTTTTAAGATTTATTTATTTACTTGAAAGTCAGAGTTACACAGAAAGAAGAGAAGCAGAGAGAGAGAGAGAGAGAGAGAGAGAGAGAGAGGTCTTCCTTCCGCTGGTTCACTCCCCAGTTGGCCACAACGGCCGGAGCTTTGCCGATCCGAAGCCAGGAGCCAGGAGCTTCTTCCGGGTGTCCCACACAAGTGCAGGGGCCCAAGGACTTGGGCCATCTTCTGCTGCCTTCCCAGGCCATAGCAGAGAGCTTGATGTGAAGAGGAGCAGCCGGGTCTTGAACCAGCGCGGCTTGAACTGGTGCCCATATGGGATGCTAGTACTGCAGGCGGTGGCTTTAACTGCTACGCCACAGTGCTGGTCCCTGTACTTTTTTAAAACAAGAAATTTGACACTTGTCCATTCTTTAAACTGCCCATTTGGTTTTTAACTTATTTATTTATTTTTTTAATTTGGGAGGTGAAGAGACAGACGGTGAGATAACTCTCATGAGCTGGTTCGTTCTCATATGTCTTCGATGGCTGAGTCTGGATGGCTGACCCACGTACTTAAGCCATCACTTGCTGCCTCCCAAGGTGTGTATTAGCAGAAAGTTGGAATCAGGAGCACAGAGCCAGTGTTCAAACCCTAGGGATTCTGATGTGGGATATAAGCTTCTCAAGCAGTATATTGACCTCTACAGCAAATATTTACCTCTACTTCCTGAAAATCGTTAGTAGTAAGAGACATGGTAAACAGTTCAAAAGATGGAGTAGAAAATGAGTCTTTTACAGAAGTGTCTTACTTAGTTACAAACTTTTTACTAGCTTTGTTTGTGAGGCTGCAGGTGACTCTTCTAAGGAAGTTTTCTCTCCCTAGTATTTTCTTTTTCTCTTCTCTCCTCTCCTCTCCTCTCCTCTCCTCTCCTCTCCTCTCCTCTCCTCTCCTCTCCTCTCCTCTCCTCTCCTCTCCTCTCCTCTCCTCTCCTCTCCTCTCCTCTCCTCTTCTCTCCTCTCCTCTTCTCTTCTCTTCTCTTCTTTTCTTTCCTCCTGCCCGCCCTTCCTTCCTTCCCTCCCTCCTTCCCTCCCTCCCTCCCTTCCTTCCTTCCATTTATTTGAAAGAGTTACAGAGAGAGGTAGAGACAGAGAGAGGTCTTCCATCCGCTGATTCACTCCCCAGATGGCTGAAACAGCCAGGGCTGTGCCGATCAGAAGCCAGGAGCTTCTTATGGGTCTCCCACATGGGTGCAGGGGCCCAGGGACTTGGGCCATCTTCTACTGCTTTCCCAGGCCACAGCAGAGAGCTAGATTGGGAGAGGAGCAGCCGGGACTAGAACTGGCGCCCATATGGGTTGCCAGCGCTTCAAGCCAGGATTTAACACTCTGCACCACAGCGCCAGCCCCTCTCCCTAGCATTGTTAAGAGTCAGAAAGCATTCTCCTAAGTAGCTATTGTTTATCAAATATCAATTAGCAGACTATTAGAAAATAAGACAAATCATGACACAATTAAACTTACATAATGTAGACAAAGAAGTACAAGAATAAGAATTTAGCATTCATGTAAGGTTTAGGAGAAATAAAAAAAGAGGACAAAAGCTTAAAGAAACAACAAGAAGAAACAATTACATTGCAGAATGCAGGCATAAGAAAATTCTCGGGGTGGGCATTTGACACCGTGGTTAAGATGCCATTGGGATGCTTGCACCCCTTATTGGATGGGCTGGGTTTGAGTCCCAGCCCAGTTTCTTATTCTAGCTTCCTGCTGATGCATATTTACAGGAGGCAGCAAACTGATGGCTTAAGTACTTGATCTGTGCCACCCATATGGGAAACCAGAATGGAGTTCCTGGTTCCTGGCTTTGGTCTGGCCTACCCTTAACATTATGGGCATTTGGGGAGTAAATCAATAGATGCAAGATCTCTGTTTCTTTCTATCCCTCTGCCTTTCAACTAAATAAAAGCATAAGTAAATTAAATTTAGAAGAAAAAACCTAGAATTGAAGAATTAGAAAACAAAGGGAAATATGGAGGGGAGTAAACTGGATATAACAAAAGGTATTTGGCACCTACATAGAGCAAATACTGTAAGTTGGGTACTGTTGATTATATTGTGTGTTCTGTGAAAGTTTCAGGTGGATGGTTTCACTCAAAAACAATAGAAACATAGGTGCCAGCGCTGTGGCACAGTGCTGGTTTGAGTCCCAGCTGCTCCTCTTCTGATCCAGCTCTCTGCTATGGCCTGGGAAAGCAGTAGAGGATGGCCCAACTCCTTGGGCCCCTGCACCGTGTGGGAGACCAGAAGAAGCTCCTGGGTCGGATCGACGCAGTTCCCACCGTTGCAGCCAATTGGGAAGTGAACCATCGGATGGAAGACCTCTCTCTCTCTGCCTCTCTCTCTCTCTCTCTCTCTCTCTGCCTCTCCTCTCCTCTCTCCTCTCTCCTCTCTCCTCTCTCCTCTCCCCTCTCCTCTCCTCTCCTGTGTAACTCTGACTTTCAAATAAATAAATAAATATTTTAAACAATAGAAAAACATGATGATGAAAATTGGAATAGACACCCATAACCAAGGAAAAATTGAGTACTTTATAAAATGACTTCCCCCTACTCTCCCCTTTTTAAAAAGAATTACTTATTTATTTATTTGAGGCAGAGTTGCAGACAGATGGAGAGAGACAGAGAGGTCTTACATCTGCTGGTTCACTCCCCAAATGGGCGCAATAGCTGGAGCTGAGTTTATCTGAAGCTAGGAGCCAGGAGCTTCTTCCAGGTCTTTCATGTGGATGCAGGGACCCAAGCATTTAGGCCATCTTCCACTGCTTTCCCAGGCTATTAGCAGAGAGCTGGATCAGAAGAGAAGCAGCCAGGACTTGAACCAGTGCCCATATGGGATGCCGGCGCCACAGGTAGAGGCTTAGCGTACTAGGTCATATCACTGGCCCCTACCCCCTTAAGAGGGCAAGAAATCACTCTTTAGTTATTGGTGATTTCTCCTAAACTACTACTTTTTTTGACACGCAGGGTTAGACAGTGAGAGAGAGAGAGACAGAGAGAGAGGTCTTCCTTCCGTTGGTTCACCCCCCAAATGACCACCACGGCCAGTGTGCTGTGCCAATCCAAAGCCAGGAGCCAGGTGCTTCTCCTGGTCTCCCACGTGGGTGCAGGGCACAAGCACTTGGCCCATCCTCCGCTGCCTTCCTGGGCCACAGCAGAGAGCTGGACTGGAAGAAGAGCAACCGGGACAGAATCCGGCGCCCCGAGTGGGACTAGAACCTGGTATGCCAGTGCCACAGGCGGAGGATTAGCCTAGTGAGCTGCAGCACCGGCCAGATTTCTCCTAAACTTCTAAGAGATAGTAAATTCTCATGTTAAATAATTACATTAAACAACTCTGATAATAAAACCTGACAAATATGAAAAAAAAAGTGTAATCCAATCTCCTTTGTAAATATATAGATGTCTAAAATAATAGTAGCAAATGGTCACAGTGGTTTTTTTCTAGGAACGCTAGACAAGTTCAGTGTTAAAAATTCACTAATCTAGAATCAGTGCTATGGATTGATTGTGTCCCCTCCAGAATTTGAGCATTGTGAATGTTATAATATTGCATGGTGAGGCCTTTGAAGTTTTTTAAATATATTTTTTTAAAGCTTTATTTTATTTATTTGAAAGGCTGAGTTACAGAGTGGGGGTGGGGTGGGGAGAGACAGAGAGAGAGCCATCTTCCATCTGCTGGTTCATTCTCCAAATGGCCAGCACTGGCCAGAGCCAGGAGCTTCATTCCACAGCTTTCCCAGGTGCATTAACAGGGAGCTGGATCAGAAGTGGAACAGCCAGGACCAGTGCTTAAATGTGATGCCAGCATCACAGGTGGTGGCTTTCCCTGCTCTGCCATACCACCTGCCCCCACGTTGAGGGCTTTAAAAGGTGATTAGAGGGCTCCTCCAGTGATTGGGATTGAGTGCCTTATGAAAAGGCTGATGACATGATAGGAGTTCAGCCCTTTCCTTTCTGCTCTGTGGGGATAGTGTTGGTCCTGTTTTGCCCTCCATCTTCTATCATGTGGGGACACAGCATTCCTTTCTTCTGGAGCACAGTTTGCTTGCTCTTTTTTTTTTTTTTTTTTTTTTTTTTTTTGAGATGTGAAAATGTGAAAGGCAGACTTGTGGGGGGGGCTGGCACTGTGGCACAGTGGGTTAACACCCTGGCCTGAAGTGCCAGCATCCCATATGGGCACCAGTTTGAGTCCCGGTTGCTCCACTTCTGATCCAGCTCTCTGCTGTGGCCTGGGAAAGCAGTAGAAGATGGTCCAAGTCCTTGGACCCTTGCACCTGTGTGGGAAGAAGCTCCTGGTTCCTGGCTTCGGATTGTTGCAGCTCTGGTCATTGCTGCCAGTTGGGGAGTGAACCAACAGATGGACTACCTCTTTTTCTCTCGCTCTGCCTCTCCTTTCTCTGTGTAACTCTGACTTTCAAATAAGTAAATAAATCTTAAAAAAAAAAAAAAAAAGAGATCCTCCATCCATTGGGTCACTCCCCAAAGGGCTGCAACAGTCAGGTGAGGGCCAAGTGGAAGCCAGGAGCCTGAAACTCTGTCCAGGTCTCCCACGTGGGTGACAGGCACCAAGTATTGGGCCATCTTCTGCTGCTTTCACATCAGCAGGAAGCTGGATAGGAAGTGGAGCAGCCAGGACTGGAACCGGCACCCAAATGGGACGCCAGCATTGCAGACTGCTGCTTAATCTTCTGCACCACAACACTCACCCCAGGACAGAGCTTTCAAGGCATGATCTTGGAATCAGGGCCTAGACCCTCACCAGATACCTATCCTACCAATGTCTTGATCTTGGATTACCCAGTTTCAGGTATTCTGTTATAGTAGTACAAATGGATGAAGTCAGTGTAGGTGAATGCTTATGTGCACATATATAGTCAGGCCTGGCTTAATAGAGACATGTTGAGAAATATGTCCGTGCTGTTAGACATTTTTGTTGTGTGAACATCAGAGAGTGTACTTACATAAGCTGAGATGGCTGTAATGGCATGGACGATATAATCTTATGGGATCCCTGTCATAGATGTGACGCATCATTTGGTTCTGGGAAAGCAGTAGAAGATGGCCTGAGTGCTTGGGTGCCTGCCACTCTCATGAAAGACCCAAATTGAGTTCCATGCTCCTGACTTTGGCCTTAGCCTGGCCCAGCCCCAGCCATTGTGCTTATTTGAGGAGGGAACCAGTGGATTCTCTATGTCATCGTTGTCCATTCCAACCCCCTCCACCTGTTGCTCTGCCTTTCAAATAAATAAATCTTTAAAACAAAACAAAATATTGTATAGCACATGAGTTTGGTCTGTACCATCTTCCTGGCCCAGGTTCTAGCTTTGTTTTGTAAAGACTGTGTGATCTTGGGTGAGTTTGCTTAACTTATGTTCACTTATCTGTTATTATCTATAATAATAGCAACTGTTTCATACCCTAGATCTTGCATAGGTGGCAAGAACCCCAAGCTCTGGAGCTATCATGTGCTGTCTCACAGGTTGTATGTTAGCAGGAAATTGGATTGGAAGCAGAATAACCAGGACTTGAACCAGATACTCTGATATGGGATGCAGGTGACTCAACTGGTGGCTTGACCTGCTGCACCACAACACCAGCCCCATGATCTCCTCATCTTTTAAGGACGTCAGTCCTATTGTATTGAGGCCCATCCTAAGAATCCCGTTTCAGTTTAATTACCTCTTAAAAGTTCTTATTTCCAATTGTGTTCTTTTTTTTAAAAAAATATTTATTTATTTATTTGAAAGTCAGAATTACACAGAGAGAGGAGAGGCAGAGAGAGAGAATGGTCTTCCATCTGATGGTTCACTCCCCAATTGGTTGCAACTGCCAGAGCTGAGCCGATCCAAAGCCGGGAACCAGGAGCTTCTTCCGGGTCTCCCACATGGGTGCAGGGCCCCAAGGACTTGGGCCATCTTCTACTGCTTTCCCAGGCCATAGCAGAGAACTGGAGCAGCCAGGTCTCAAACCATCACCCATATGGGATGCTGGCGCTTCGGGACAGGGTGTTAACCCGCTGTGCCACAGCGCTGCCCTTGTCCAATTTTATTCTGAGGTACTGGGGATTAGGGCTTCAATATGGGTTTTGGGAGATACAGTTCAGCCCATAACATGTTGTTACAAAGATGAAATGTGCTGATAAAGAATAACTGGCCCATGTGGCAAGTGCTGCCTAAGTATTTGTTATTTATTATTACTTTATGTTAACAAATAATACATAAAACCCCAAAACTTAGTTATTTCATTATAATTAAAGATAAACAGGAATTTGCATAAGATGTACAAGGAGGTTCCATCCATGTACTCTTCACCTCTCCTTCAATATGAACATCTTGTATAATTGCAGTACAGCATAAAAATTGGTGTTGGAGGGGCATAGCAGGGAGAGCCTCCACCTGCAGTGCCTGCATCCTGTATGGGCACTGGTTCAAGTCCTGGCTGCTCCTCTTCCGATCCAGCTCTCTGCTATGGCCTGGGAAAGAAGTAGTAGATGGCCAAAGTCCTTGGGCCCCTGCACCTGTGTGGGAGACTCAGAAGAAGCTCCTGGCTCCTGGCTTCAGATCAGCGCGGCTCCAGCCATTACGGCCAAGTGGGGAGTGAACCAGTGGATGGAAGATCTCGCGCGCGCTCTCTCTCTCTCTCTCTCTCTCTGCCTGCCTCTGCTCCAGGAGTCAGGAGCTTCTTCTGGGTCTCCCACATGGGTACAGGTGCCTACGTACCCAGGCATATTAGCAGGGACCTGGATTGGAAGTGGAGCAACTGGGACTCAAACTTGTGCCCATATGGGATGCCGGCACTGCAGGCAGCAGCTTAACCTGCCGCGCCACAGAGTGCTCCCCAAAATGCTATAATTCTGTTCTTAGATAACAGTTGCTTTTCCAAGTAGATGTCAGGGGCCCAAGCACTTGGGCCATCTTCCACTGCTTTCTCAGGAGCATTAGTAGGGAGTTGGATCGGAAGAGGAGCACCTGGACTTGAACCAGCACCCATATGGGATGCCAGCACTACAGAAAGCAGCTTTACCTGCTGTGCCACAACACCAGCCCCGAGCTCTTTTCAAACAGAAAGTGTATCTCATGTGTCCTTGGTATTTAAATTTAATCTTATTATGATAACTTGGGATGCTGTACTTCCAAAGACCAAAGGAATTCCTGTGCCTCTTACATTAATGTTTCATCTGCTCAGTCTCCACCACATTTACTTTACACTTTAATTCATATTTAGTAATTGCTAACAACAGATAAATTATTTAATCTTTGTATCTGTACACATCACTTTAAAAAGAAGATTTTTTTAAATTTAATTTGAAAGGCAGAATTACAGAGAGGCAGAGAGAGGCCTTGCATCCACTGGTTCACTCCCCAGATGGCCGCAATGGCAAAATATTTTCAGGGTTCATCCATCTTGTAGTTTGTATCAGTACTTTTGTTTTTATGGCAGAATAATCCATTATACGGATAATACAACATTGTGTTTGTCAGTTTGATACACATTTTGGGTTGGCATAGCGTTTTTGGCTTTGTGAATTTGCTATGTGCATTTGTGTCCATATTTTTTCTGTGTACATTTTCCTTTCTCTTAGGTATAAACTTGGGAATGGAATTTTTGGATCATATAGTATCTCTATGGTTAATTGAGAAACTAACTGCTTGGCTGTTCTTTCAAGCAACTGCACATTACTGGCAGCAGTGTATTGAGGATTCTGATGTCTCCACTTTCTTGCCAGCATTTTTTATTTTCTGACTTTTGATTCTAGCCTTCCTGGTAGGTATGAAGTGGTATCCCATTGTCATTTTTTTAAAGATGTATTTTATTTATTTTTTGACAGGCAGAGTTAGACAGTGAGAGAGAGAGAGAGACAGAGAGAAAGGTCTTCCTTCCGTTGGTTCACCCCCCAAATGGCCATTATGGCTGGCGCGCTGCACCAGTCCAAAGCTAGGAGCCAGGTGCTTCCTCCTGGTCTCCCATGTAGGTGCAGAGCCCACGCACTTGGGCCATTCTCCACTGCCTTCCTGGTCCACAGCAAAGAGCTGGACTGGAAGAGGAGCAACCGGGACCGAATCTGGCCCCCTGATCGGGACTAGAACCTGGGGTGCTGGCGGCACAGGCGGAGGATTAGCCTAGTGAGCCACAGCGCTGGCCCACCTTTATTTCTTTAATTATTCTTTCCTTTGGTTCTGTGGACATATTTTTAATGGCTCTTTTGAAATATTTTTTTGTTTACTCCAATGTCTGATCACTCTTGACAGGCAGTTTCTTTGCTTTATTCCTCCCCTGTGTATAGATTGTAGTTTACTCCTTTTTTTTTTTTTTTGTATACTTCATGCTTTTTTGTTGGAAACTGTATTTTTTTTTTTTTTTTTTTTTAATTTGAGAGAAAGATAGGGAGAGAGAAAACACACTCTCATTCATTGGTTCTCTAAATGTATGCAATGGCTGGGGCTAGGACAGGGCCAGAAGCTGGGAACACAGTTCAGATCTCCCACATGGGTGACATGAACTAAATTACTTGAACCATCACTGCTACCTCCCAGTGTCTGTATTGGCACAAAGCTGGAGTCAGGAGCCAGAACAGGAATCCAATCTAGGCATGTTAGGCTAAATGCTCACTCCAGAAACCAAATGGTATATTGCATCAATACTGGGTCTTGAGTCTTAACCACTTGGGCTTGTTAATGTTATTTACTTATCTGTTTGTTTAGAGACTAACTGGATTACTTTTGTGAAACCTGTTCTACCCCCACTTCCTCATCCTCACCCCCTGATGTCGTTCCTCAGTGAGGCAACTTTTTTTTTTTCAAGATTTACTTATCTATTTGAAAGAGTGACAGGGAAAGAGAGAGTGAGAGAAACAAAAGATAGTTCTTCCATCCTTTGGTTCACTTTCCAAATACTTGCAACAGCTTGGGGCTGGGCTAAGCTGAGCCCAGAAATCAGGAACTCCTGGGTTTCCACGTGTGTGCAAGAACCCAAGTACTTGGGCCATCCTTTGCTGCCCCTGCGTGCATTAGCAGGAAATGGTCAGAAGCGAATTCCATGGTCAGTACTTGATTCCAGGCATTATGATGTGGGATTCAGGAACCTAACCCGCTGCACCATGACACCCGCACACTTTCAGCTACGCCTGCAGTCAACCTGGATGACTGATGACGATGGTACTGGTCTGACTTCTTCATTTTCTAAGCATTCTCAGCTGTTAAATTCTGTTGCCCAGCTGTTCCATTGTTTTCAACAATGCCCTGGACTGTAAGTTTCTCTGTAACTAATCCAATCAAAATTGTGACTCCTCAGAAGGAAGAGTTTCTGAGGTCTTAGATTTGTGTTCTGTCTGACCTTTGGGGCAGGGAGAGAGGAGAGGACAGCCTTTTCTCTATTGTGACCCGGTGCCCTCCTGCAAACTAGCTTACAGACTAGGCTGTGTCTTCATTACATCCACACATCGTCTTCCAATTGCCATTCACCACAGCTTCCACAGTTCTTGAAGATTCCATTAGAGTTAAATTTGTCCATACACTATGGCAAATGAGGTCAGGTCCATTGGGATACGGTGTTTTCCTGCTTCTTCCGTTAGGCAAAATATCTGCACCAGGGTTCTGGGGGTGGTGTTGGGAGTGGAGGTGGCACAGAGGCAAGCTGTTGTGGGGGATCGCTGAGTGCTGGGAGGGGAGGAGAGAGGTCAGCAGCCTGAGGGCCTCTTGGCTTGTCTCTGTTGTGCAACCACTGTACCGTGAGATGAGCAAAGGGGGTGTTGGGTCCTCAGTGTTCCTAGGGGGCTGTGCCTATTGGAGAGCCTCTCTGCCACACACACGGGTTGGGCAAAAGAAGGCAGCACCCTCCATGTCTTCAGTGGTACTTGCCTGGGCCTTAGTCTCAGCAAAGAGAATGGGGGATGAGAAGGAACTCGGAACATGTGGAGGTACTCTAGGAGGGAGAATCTGCACAGGAGGACAGAGTTTGTGCAGGAAATGAGTAGAGTGTTTGTAGTAGAGGATTCTAACACGAAGGGCGCAGTGCAGTAGTTCTTTTAAGTTGCCTTGGAGGAGATGCAGTTAACTCTTGGCTTCTGGCCTTATTACTTAGACATCAAAATCAACAAACTTCTTTCTCAGTTTTGTTTTCATCTTAAATTAAAATTTCTTTTGATTTTTTTCTTCTCCCCCAGGGGCCACTGAATAGTGAGTCTTCCAACCAGAGCTTGTGCAGCGTCGGGTCCTTGAGCGATAAAGAAGTAGAGGTGAGAAGCTACATGTATGGGAAGACTTTTCACATGCCCAAACTTTGTCGGGATTAAAAAGACAGCACTGTGACTCTAGGGGTGCTTCTGGAGTCCGTATGCATGGCTTCTCTTTGAGATGTGTGCTGTCTGCATTTGTACAGATGTGATGTTACCCTGATATGTTTTTATTATAATTGTGTATGGGTCTCCTCTCTGTTTAGGTACCCTCAGAAATTTGGTTTAGGTGCCTGCAGAAATTTGCAGTTCTGGCTGAATTACCTTAGGTGCCCTTAAATTTTAATACCTTTTAATACTTCAACAGAATGAGACACTGACTTTAGTAGTAGAATTTGAAAAGGTTTGTTTTGTTTTTCCCGCTTAAATGAGAGATCAAATTTTTTTAAATAGGCAGATAACCTAGATGCATGAATATGGTTCTAAATCTAAAAATACCCTTTTTTGCTTTGGAGCAACTTTGGTTTAAGATGAATAAATTGAAACATATTTAAGGTGTTTGCCAAAAATTGCTTGGAGGGTTTGGTTCTAGACCCTCTGTTCTTTTACTCTGTTCTTGTCTGTACCAGTTATATCTCTTTAGGTATCTGGTATTTTGTACATGTTCTTTTTCCTAATGTGAAAAATTTGCCAGAATGCTAATTGTGACATGTATGATGTTTAACAGACTCCTGAGAAAAAGCAGAATGACCAGCGAAATCGGAAAAGAAAAGCTGAACCATATGAAACTAGCCAAGGTAGTCATGATTTCACACCAATAAAAATGCCAAATTTTTATGTATTTAGATAGAGTTTTCTAACCTACTCTAAATAATTGGCTTATGTATGGGGATTCCTAACAAAGGAGGCTTGTGAATCTTAAGGGAATATCAGGCTGTTTATTATAAACTTGCCATTTGATATACACCTGACAAAACAGTCAGTTCTTTGGGGACTCTTGTTTTCCCTGCTGTACGTGAACAATCGTCTCACCACAGGTTTCTCTTCAGATTGAGTACGTAATATATGAAAAGAGGTTAAACTTTGCAGTTTTTACTGCATCTTGCATTAGATCAGTGACTTGTTAGAATAGGGAGCCAGAAGTGGTTTTGTTTTCCATTGCTGTCCTTTCTACCTGCTCTTCTTCCGTGGCGGTCACTTAGTTGCACATTGGAGCCACTAGAAAAAGTCTGTAAATATGATGGCTGTGATGCCAAATATTTTTATGTAATCACAGAAAGAATAAATGGTTTGACTTGATGGAATGGAAATCCAAGTCTCTTTTCATTATACTTTTTTTTAAACTACATATAATTCATATTTGTCTTTTGGGAAGGAAGAAAATTCACCCAAGTGACAAGGCCATATGAAGTTTTGCTTGAAATAGAGTCAACGCCTTAGTCATTGTGGGATTGTTTGGATTCTTTGTTCTCTTAGATTGAGATGTGAATCGTAGATAAGTTTTATTTTGATTGATAATTATGGCACAAATTTTGTTAGTATATTTATAGAAGAAAGATAATCTTACTGGCAAGTGAGTGTTTTCGCTGCTGATTTTGTCATACATGGAGGAAATAGTCTTTCTTAGGGTGCTGATGCTTTATCTCATTTGTTAATAGGAAAGCCGACGCTGAATTTGTAGCAGTGTTTATAGTTACAGGGAGTATACAGTATACTTAAGTGAATGAGCGCTGTACGTCTCCATTGGAAAACTGTATTTACTTTGGTTTCATTTTCAGGGAAAGGCACTCCTAGGGGACATAAAATTAGTGATTACTTTGAGGTAAGTTACATTTTTGGGGAAAGAAAAATCTGTAATGATTTTTTAAAAACCTAAATCGTGTTTGTTTAGGAAGCAGTGTTGCTTTTCCTGTGCTTTTATCCCCTTCCTCCCCGTCTTCATCAGTCTAATGCTGCTCCCTCTGTCAGTAAGAGGAAACTCCTGCTGATTTCCTAAATTTGAATTTTTTATTTTGTGTCTTGTCTGTGATGATATAAGATTCACAAATGAGCTGATTTTTTTTGTTGGCCATACCAGGTTTTGAGTCTTACAAAGATTGAGGTGGAATGACTTGAACTCTTTTTTGTCCCTTTCTCTTTGGCCTGGTGGAACATGTAGTGAGCTCACTGACCCATCATTAGGGGTAACTAGAGACACTAACATCCACTGTACCACTATGTTTCTGCTGTGTGTGTTTGAGACCAGAAGCAAAAACATTCTTCTCTCATGTCCTTCTAAAACCATGTGTATCTTCAGCTTTTTAGCTGGGTTTCGTGTATTTCTCCTAGAGTTCCTTCTTAAAAATCTCGTTGAAAAGATAACCAGAATTTGGTTTATGTGGTGTTTTCTCTCTAGAGTAACATGTATTAACTTAATGGGGCCATATATAATACCTGTTTTGTGCATTAAACTTTTACTCTCCTTATCTGAAGCATAGTACTGTTTTGAATTATTCATATGCATTTTTCCCTGTTGGCCAGTTTGCTGGGGGAAGCGGGCCAGGAACCAGCCCTGGCAGAAGTGTTCCACCAGTTGCACGATCCTCACCGCAACATTCCTTATCCAATCCCTTACCGGTAAGCAATCACCTGGAGACATTTGACACCTGTTGTAGGAGACAAATTCAGGAACACTCAAGCAAAGTTTCTCTTCCATTAATTATCCATGGGAGATAAGGCGTTAGGGACAATGGTGCATAATATTATCAGTGAATCACTTACATTCACGTATGTGTCAGTAAATTAACTTCTTATTTATTTATTTATTTTTGAGAAGAGAAAAGCCTTATTTACCATCCAGGAAGGAGGTGAAAGGTTATGATTCACATTTGCCTCTTTGATCAGAGGAATGGGGAAAGTTTTATGAATTAGATAGGAGAAGGCTGATGTGCAAGTAAGTTAACTATTTACAAAAGCTGACCTTACTAGCATAATAAATTGCCTCCAAGCCTATGGCTTAGTGGGCTGTCAAGGAAATGATTCCAATCCAAACATTAGGTTTTTATCTCTGCAAAATGGTAATGTTCCTATAACTATTTTTTTCCTTTTTAAAATTTGATCTGTCCCTTGTGTTTGAATTATCTTTGGGGGTTACTCAGTCATATAGAAAAGCTATATAGATTAGAGATAGGTTTGTTTTTAGCCAGTAAGTGAGATCTGAAGGTCTTAATACATTATACCTAAGTTAGTGGTTCTCAGTCAGATACAGTTTTGTTCCATATGGGACATTTGCCCCAGTATACATGGAGCCATTTTTGGTTGGCACAGCTAGGGGCTGTGGGATGGTACCGTGGGCACCTGCAGGGTGGAGGCCAGAGAAGCTGGTAAATATCCTATAATGTTCAGACAGCTCCCCTACAACCAAGAATTGAACCAAAATGTTAGTAATGCTAACTTGGAGAATTTTGTAGTTTGCCAACATAGAATTTTGTTAATTTGATTCAGGGCCTTTGGATGATTTGTTGATATCATTTACGATCCCCAACTTAAGAGATACTGGTCAATTATGCCTTCAGTGGGGTTTTGTTGAACAGGGTCTCTAAGATCAGGAGTTTTCATCCTAGATCTTTGTTTAGGACAGTTGTTTTCCTTGTGTAATTTTGTTCTTTTCCTAAGTGATTTAAACTTTTGTAATGTTAAAATGTTTTAAAATATACTTCTTCTCCCTACTTTCTCGTAAAAACATGCATTTATTAGATGACTGTAATCAGTAAAGCACTTAGGAAAACATAACTTAAACTTAGGAAAATAACATGAATTTTTTGGTGTTTTATCAACCTTGCCATATTTTAAAATGTAAAAAGTGTTTAATGCACACATCTGTTTGGCTTGGTTGAGGTTTGTTAGATAACTGTTTGGGCCTGTGTCTCTGTTTTCCTTAAGTTTTAAACTTTCTTTTTTTTTTTTTTTTAAATGAGATTGCAGAATATATAGTTAGGACAAATATGTGGAATTTTGTGATGTTGTCCATCACTCTTTCTTCTTGAAATCCTTTTTTTTTTTTTTCTCTCATTTGGTTTTTAGTGATGTGATTACCCATCTATTGTGTGTTAGTTTAGGTTGAATCTTCTTATTTCATGGCAAAAGAGATGTATTCAATGATCTGGGGATATTTCTGTTAGTTATATGAATGTGACTGGGCCTCATCAACATTATATAAGTAAGTATATATTAGGTCTTGAAATGAGAACCAAACTTTAATTTGCCTTTTCCATTGTCATGAAAAGCTCTTTATCCTTCCAACTTGGGTTCTGTTATATTCACTGATTTGTATATCCTCAATATGCTTTTCTCCATTCTACTTGCCTGGAGTGACTCAGCCTTGATTAAGTTAAATTCTTCACTTTTTCCTTGCCTCTAAGCAGTCCAACATGATTCGAGGAAAACATACCCACACAAGCTGGTTGATCTCGCTTTATGTTCATGACCTCTAATGTTAGGTGCACCTTTCGTTCCCTGCCAGTCCTACTACATCTCTAGTTAATTCCTTTTCTTTGATAAATAGCTCATATTTTTGTCAACCCCCTCAATCCTCCAGCAGTACTTCTTCTACTAATTCAGTTTATAACCTTGCTTTTTAATTTTACTGAGAAAATAGAAGCAATCAGAAGAGAACTTCCACATGGCTCCTGTGCCAGATCTGCCAAGTTGCTTGCATGAGTTCCTGTATCTGCCTTTTGGTATAAATGAACTTGCCACCCCTTCTCCTGAGTTCTGGTTTTCCTGAAAATTTTATTTCCAACTCGCTACTTGGATTTTTGTTTACATATCTTACACGCAGTATCCTTCTGATTCTCTGCCTTAGCCTTCAAGGTAGTCTGTTTTTGCCTTTGTCTCTCCTAATTTGAAAGTAGTAGCCAGAGCGACTTTATAGAATTAGGTAAACATCCTGCCACTCCTGTCTGTTCCAGATTACCCAGTGGCTTCTCTGTTGAAGTCCTTAAAAAGTCTAAAACTCCTGCGTGGTCTGTACTCCTCCATGGGCCTGACTACACCTGCAGCTGTTCTCCTTTGGTCTTACCCGTGGCAGCCATGCTGGCGTTCTGGAAGTCCCTTGAGCACTGTGAGCCACTGTCTTGCTATTCCCTCTTCTAGGAACATTCTTTGCCAAGACATCAGCAGTTTTTTCATCAGGTTGTTGCTCAAAAATGACCTTGGAAAAGTGGTCATTTTTGAGCCAACTTCTCTGTCTCTAATTTACCTTATTTTAATTCTTGGTTATCACCACTTCGCACGCTCACTCTCACGCTCTGTCTGTTTCTCTCTCTCTCTCTCACACACACACACACAAATTTTGATTTACATTAAAATTTTTTGAGATTTATTTATTTTTTTAAAGATTTATTTATTTATTTGAAAGAATTACGCAGAGAGAGAAGGAGAGGGAGAGAGGTGGAGAGAGAGAGATCGAGAGATCTTCCATCACTGGTTCACTCTCCAGCTGGCTGCAATGGCCTGAGCTGTGCCGATCCGGAGCCAGGAGCCAGGAGCCAGGAGCTTCCTCCGGGTCTCCCCCGTGGGTGCAGGGGCCCAAGGACTTGGGTCATCTTCTATTGCTTTCCCAGGCCATAGCAGAGAGCTGGATCAGAAGTGGAGCAACCGGGAAACGAACCGGTGCCTGTATGGGATGCTGGCACTGCAGACAGTGGCTTTACCCACTACGCCACGCCGACCTCTTAGATTTATTTATTTACCTAAAAGCCTGAGCTACACAGGGGGTGGGGAGGCAGGGAGATCTTCCATCTGTTGGTTCACTGCCCAAATGACCATGATGGCTGGAGTTGCGCTGATCTGAAGCCAGGAGGCAGGAGCTTCTTCCAGGTCTCCTGTGTGCTTTCCCAGGCCATAGTAGAGAGCTGGATTGAAAGTGGAGCAGCCAGGACTCGAACTGGTGCGCATATAGGATGTCAGCACCGCAGGTGGTGGCCTCACCTGCTATACCACAGCACCAGCCCCTTATATTTAAATTTTTCAAAACATTTTATGTATTTATTTGAAAGTCAGAAATACAGAAAAAAAAAAAAAAAGAGATCTTCCATCTGTTTGTTCATTTCCCCAAGTATCCATTAGTATCCCTTGTCGGGAGCCAGGCTAAAGCCAGAAGCTGGGAGCTTCATCTGGGTCTCCCACATGAGTGGCAAGGGCCCAGGCACTTGTAGCATCTTCCATGCTTTTCTCAGGTCACTATCAGGTAGCTGGATTGGAAGTGGAGCAGCAGCTGGGCATTGAACCAGCAGCTGCATAGGATGCCAGCATCACAGGCAGCAGCTTTACCTGCCGCGCCACAACAGCAGTCCCTGTATTTGAATTTTTAATTAATTTATATTTAATAAATATTGAAAGACACACACACACACAGTATACAATTCTACAGTGTAATGAATTCTCACCAACTGTGCCAGCACAGAAAAGAAATATTACCAGCCCCACTGAAGTCCAGTCATTCACCTCTGTCTCTGTCACGTGGATGGCCAGTAACCACTGCTCTGATTTCTACAGCATAGGTGACTCTGACCTGGATTTTTTGAACGTTATGTAAAAGGAATCATGCAGTATGTATTCTTGTGTTTGACTCATTTTGCTGAATATTGCTTTTGTGAGATTTAGTCATATTGTTGTGTTTGTTGTAAGTCATTGTCAACTTTTTTTTAAACATTTTATATATTTTAATTTTTTTCTTTTTTTCACTTATATTTAATAAATATAATTTCCAAAGTACAGCTTATGGATTACAATGGCTTTTTCCCCCTCCATAACTTCCCTCCCACCCGCAATCCTCCCATCTCCTGCTCCCTCTCCCATTCCATTCACATCAAGATTCATTTTCAATTCTATTTACTACATTTTCAATTTAGTGTATATTAAGTAAAGATTTCAACAGTTTGCACCCACACAGAAACATAAAGTGTAAAATACTGTTTGAGTACTAGTTATAGCATTAATTCACATTGGACAACACATTAAGGACAGAGATCCTACATGGGGAGTAAGTGCACAGTGACTCCTGTTGTTGACTTAACAAATTGACACTCTTGTTTCTGGGGTCAGTAATCACCCTAGGCCCTTGTCATGAGTTGCCAAGGCTATGAAGGCCTTTTGAGTTCGCCGACTCTGATCTTATTTAGACAAGGTCATAGTCAAAGTGGAAGTTCTCTCCTCCCTTCAGAGAAAGGTACCTCCTTTGATGGCCTGTTCTTACCACTGGGATCCCACTCGCAGAGATCTTTCAGTTAGGGTTTGTTTTGTTTTGTTTTGTTTGTTTGTTTTTGCCAGAGTGTCTTGGCTTTCCATGCCTAAAATACTCTCATGGGCTCTTCAGCCAGATCTGAATGCCTTAAGGGTTGATTTTGAGGCCAGAATGCTGTTTAAGACATCTGCCCTTCTATGAATCTGCTGTGTATCCCGCTTCCCATGTTGGATCGTTCTCTTCCTTTTTTGTTCTATCAGTTAGTATTAGCAGACACTAGTCTTGTTTATGTGATCCCTTTGACTCTTAGACCTATCATGATCAATTGTGAACTGAAATTGATCACTTGGACTATTGAGATGGCATTGGTACATGCCACCTTGATGGTATTGAATTGGAATCCCCAGGCACATTTCTAACTCTACCATTTGGGGCAAGTCAGAATAATTGTGTGTTAATTACAGAGTTCAACCAATAGTATTAATTAGAACAAAAAAAAATACTAAAAGGGATAAAGTATTAAGTTGTACATCAACAGTCAGGACAAGGGCTGATCAAGTCACCGTTTCTCATACTGTCCATTTCACTTCACCAGGTTTCCTTTTTGGTGCTCGGTTAGTTGTCACCGATCAGGGAGAACATATGATATTTGTCCCTTTTGGACTGGCTTATTTCACTCAGCATGATGTTTTCCAGATTCCTCCATTTGATGCAAATGACCGGATTTCATTTTTTTTTTTACTGCTGTATAGTATTCTATAGAGTACATGTCCCATAATTTCTTTATCCAGTCTACTATTGATGGGCATTTAGGTTGATTCCAGGTCTTAGCTATTGTGAATTGAGCTGCAATAAAAATTAAGGTGCAGACAGCTTTTTTGTTTGCCAATTTAATTTCCTTTGGGTAAATTCCAAGGAGTGGGATGGCTGGGTTGTATGGTAGGGTTATATTCAGGTTTCTGAGGAATCTCCAGACTGACTTCCACAGTGGCTTGACCAGTTTGCATTCCCACCAGCAGTGCGTTAGTGTCCCTTTTTCCCCACATCCTCGCCAGCATCTGTTGTTGGTAGATTTCTGAATGTGAACCATTTTAACCGGGGTGAGGTGAAACTTCATTGTGGTTTTGATTTGCATTTCCTTGATTGCTAGTGATCCTGAACATTTTTCATGTGTCTGTTGGCCATTTGGATTTCCTCTTTTGAAAAATGTCTATTGAGATCCTTGGCCCATGTCTTAGGTGGGTTGTTTTGTTGTTGTGGAGTTTCTTGATCTCTTTGTAGATTCTGGTTATTAATCCTTTATCAATTGCATGGTTTGCAAATATTTTTTCCCATTCTGTTGGTTGCTTCTTCACTTTCCTGATTGTTTCTTTTGAAGTACAGAAACTTCTCAATTTGATGCAATCCCAAATGTTAATTTTGGCTTTGACCGCCTGTGCTTCCGGAATCTTTTCCAAGAAGTCTTTGCCTATGCGTATATCTTGCAGGGTTTCTCCGATGTTCTCTAATAATTTGATGGTGTCAGGTTGTAAATTTAGGTCTTTAATCCATGTTGAGTGGATTTTTGTGTAAGGTGAAAGGTAGGGGTCTTGCTTCATGCTTCTGCACGTGGAAATCCAGTTTTCCCAGCACCATTTATTGAATAGACTGTCCTTGCTCCAGGAATTGGTTTTAGATCCTTGATCAAATATAATTTGGCTGTAGATGTTTGGTTTGATTTCTGGTGTTTCTATTCTGTTCCATTGGTCTATCCATCTGTTTCTGTACCAGTACCATGCTGTTTTGATTACAACTGCCCTGTAGTATGTCCTGAAATCTGGTATTGTGATGCCTCCGGCTTTGTTTTTGTTGTACAAGATTGCTTTAGCTAGGAGTTGCCAGCTGCAGTGCACAGCTGGCAAAGCTAAGAGTGATTTTTAGATTTTTAAAGAGTTATAGAAACAGAATATGTGACAGAGATGGATTTGACCTAAAAACCTACAATATTTCTATCTTGCCCTCACTAAAGAACTTCAAGAAAATCATTATCAAGGTAATAACTCCATGTATAAAGTGGATTATTTTCAGTACCCTTGAAACTTACGTGCACTTCACTGATCACGGCTCTCCTGGTTACCCTGGAAGTAGTCACTCTTTTAAGGTGTTTTCTTTTCTTTTCTTTCTTTCTTTTTTTTTTTTTTTTTTTAATGTTTGTTTATTTATCTGAAAGAGATCTGTCCTCTATCTGCTACAACAGCCAGGCCAAAGCCAGGAACCAAGTATTCACTCACTGCCTCCCATGGTGTGCCTTATCAGAAAGCTAGACGTGGAAATGGGGCATTATTCCAACGTGGGATGTAGGTGATGCAGATGGTGTCTTAACAGCAATGTGAAATGCCTGTCCCACTCTTCTAGTTTATGTGGTAATAATTTGCTTTTCCTTATAGTTTAACCATCCATGTATTCATCCCTAAACAGTCACTATTTTGGCTTTGTTAATCACACTGTTTAAATCTGTATTTTAATTTTTTGCTCTTTGTTCTATAAATTCCTAAGATAAGTGTATTCATGTTTCCCTCTATGATTGTGAAAAGTAGCCTGTTTCTTCTTCACACATTTATGTTAATTTTTGCTTTATGTATCATTAAATGCCTATTCATCTCTTTAAAGCTCTTGGCTGATACTGTCAACTTTTCATTGTTATGTTTTCTCTGTACCTCTGGCAAATATCATAGACATGAGGGTTTTTTTTTTTTCCTTTAATGAATCTACCATCTTTCTTTTAACTTTAACATCTATCTTATTTAGATTTATTATAATTATCATTATCTTTGGTTTGGATATATCATCTTCTAATGTGTTTTCTGTTTGGCCTCTTCTGTGTTCCTTTTCCTTTTATTTCTTGTTCTCATTTAAATTGATTTTTTTTAATGGTTCCATCTTTGCCTCCTCTGCTAGTAGGTAGGCCCTCACTGGTGTTTCTCTCTCTCTCTCTCTCTCTCTCTCTCTCTTTTAAAGATTTATTTTATTTATCTGAAAGGCAGAGTTAGAGAGAGGAGAGAGAGATCCTCAGTTTGCTGTTTCACTCTCAAAATGGCTGCCACAGCTGGGGCCAGGCCAGGCAGAAGCCAGGAGCCAGAGCTTCTTCAGGTCTGCCACGTGGGTGCAGGGGCCCAGGGACTTGGCCATCTTCCACTGCTTTCCCAGACCACAGCAGAGAGCTGGATCAGAAATGTAGGTGCCCATATGAGAGGCCGATGTTACAGGTGACGGCTTAACCTACTATGCCAAAATATTGGCCCCAATTTTTTATCTTTACACAATTGAATATTATGTAATTACTGTCTTCTGCCTCCCATTGTTATCATTAAGAAACCAGCTTTTGGGGCCGGTGCTGTGGCGTAGTGGGTAAAGCTGTTGCCTGCAGTGCCAGCATCCCATAGGAGCGTCGTTTCAAGTCCTGGCTGCTCCACTTCCGATCCAGCTCTCTGCTATGGCCTGGGAAAGCAGTAGAAGATGGCCCAAGTCCTTGGGCCCCTGCACCCGTGTGGGAGACCCAGATGAAGCCCCTGCCTCCTGGCTTCAGATCGGTGTAGCTCCTGCTGTTGTGGCCAATTGGGGAGTGAACCAGCAGATGGAAGATCTCTCTCTCTTTCTCATTCTCTGCCTCTCCTTCTCTCTCTGTGTAACTCTGACTTTCAAATAAGTAAATAAATCTTAAAAAAAAAAATAAATAAAAAGATGGCACAAGTCCTTGGGCTTCTGTACCCATATGGGAAACCCAGAGGAAGCTCCTGGCTCCTGGCTTCAGATCTGCACAGCTCCAGCTGTTGCAGTCATTTGGGGAGTAAACCAGCGGATGGAAGTATTCTCTCTCTTTCTCTCTGCCTCTGCCTCTCTGTAATTCTACCTTTAAAATAAATAAATAATTTTTTTTAAAAAAAGACCAGCTTTTGTTTGCTTCTTTTTTCTTCAAAGGTATTTGCTTCCCCCCCCTTTCCTTTTTTTTCTTTTTTTTTTTAAGATTTATTTACTTATTTGAGAGGCACAGTTACAGAGAAAGTGAGAGACCGAGAGAGACGTCTTCTGTCTGCTGGTTCGCTCCCCAAATGGCTGCAACAGTCAGAACCTTAGCTGATCCAAAGCCAAGAGCCAGGAGATTCTTTTGGGTCTCCCATGTGGATGCAGCAGCCCGAGCACTTGGGCCATCTTCCACTGCTTTCCCAGGCCAGTAGCAGGGAGGTGGATCTGAAGTGGAGCAGCTGAGACTCGAACCAGCACCCTTATTGATGCTGGTGCCACAGGCAGAGGTTCAGCCTTGCAATTTCACTGTGATATATCTTTTTATTTCTCCTCTTATGGTTCATTGTACTTTTGGAATCTTTGGGTTGGGGTTCTTTCACCAGTTCTCATTAATTATTAGCTGTTGTCTCTTTGAACATAATCTTTGCCTTTGTTCTTCTATTCCTTTTATGAAATTCTAATTAATTGTAAGACTATTTTTAAAATTTTTTATTTATTTGAAAAACAGACAGATATGCAGACAGTTAGGGAGAGAAAGTGTTCCCATTTGCTGATTCAGTCCCCAGATTCCCACAGTGGCTGGAGCTGGGAGCCAAGAAGTCAGTCCGAGTCTCCCATGTTGTTGGCATGAGCCATCACCACTGCCTCCCAAATCCACATTAGTAGGGAGATGAAGTCAGGAGCCAGAGCAGGGTATTGGAACCTGAGCATTGTGATGTGGTACATAGATGTCTTTTTTTTTTTTTTTTTAAAGATTTATTTATTTATTTTTTATTTGAAAAGCAGAGAGAGCGAGAGAGAGAGAGAGACAGAGAGAGGTCTTCCATCCACTGGTTCACTCCCCAAATGGCCCCAATAGCCAGAGGTACGTAGATCCAGAGCCAGGAGCCTGGAGCTTCCTCTGAGCCTTCCCACCTGGGTGCAGGGGCCCAAGGACTTGGGCCATCTTCTACTGCTTTCCCAGGCCATAGCAGAGAGCTGGATCAGAAGTGGAACAGCCAGGACTCGAACAAGTGCCCATATGGGATGCCGGCACTGCTCATGGTGGCTTTACCCACTATGCCACAGTGCCAGTCCCCATAGATGTCTTAAATGGTATTAGCAGGAAACTAGTCAGGAGCAAAAACTGAGAATTGAATCCAGGCATTCCAGTGTGAGATACAGGCATCTCACCAGCTAGGCTAATGCCTGTTCCTGACATGGGTGCTTTTAATCTGTGTTTGATAATTCTGGTATGAGAAATTCTTTTTTTTTTTTTTTTTTTTTTGATTTGACAGAGTTATAGACAGTAAGAGAGAGACAGAGAGAAAGGTCTTCCTTCTGTTGGTTCACTCCCCAAATGGCTGCTACGGCCAGCACTGTGCCGATCCAAAGCCAGGAGCCAGGTGCTTCTTCCTGGTCTCCCATGCGGGTGTTGGGATGCAAGCTCTTGGGCCATCCTCCACTGCATTCCCAGGCCACAGCAGAGAGCTGGACTGGAAGAGGAGCAACTGGGACTAGAACCTGGTGCCCACATGGGATGCCAGCACCACAGGTCGAGGATAAGCCAAGTGAGCCACAGCACCCGCCCTGAGAAGTTCTTTTGAATCTGATTCTGTTTTCTGTTATTTTTCTTAGTTGTTGCTCATGACTATTTCTGCTATGCTTGGTTTTTAAACTGTGTACTCATTGTTCTTAAAAACTTACTTGTGAAGTTTCTTTCTGATCTAGGATGAATATATTCTTCCAGGGAGAATTTTTACCTGTGTCTTTCAAGTACCTAGAGATTTTTCTCTCTGTGATGCTACTACTTTAAAATACTGAATTTATAGCTTGTATTTTGTTCATTTTAACTACCAGGAAATATTGATTTGGATTTTCTTAGCATTTCTAAGGGGTACCTCTAACCCCTGTGCAGCCAAGGCAGCTTCTTGCAGCCCCCGAGAATAGGGGAGTTGTTGTTCTTCATTTCAGATTTAGGCTCTCCCTGGGCCTTAGGAGGCCCAGCTTGAAGTGAGGAAGGTTTCCTATTGAACCCTCTGCGCTAGGTGGGCCTTGGCCTGTGGCTGTCTATCTGCCTGAGACCACGGTGCCCAGGAAAGGGAAACGCAAGGTCTGTAGGTGCTCATTCTTAGGCTATATGTGGCTCTGGTGCGTCTTTCACCTGCCTTAGATGCATAATATATTTTTGAATATATTTTATCTTGTCTTTATGGCTGTTTCCCATAGGAAGGTTGGTGCAAACATCCTAGCCTGCTGTATTTCTGAGAATGGCAGATACTTACTGAATGTGTGGTGGATTGTTTTAGTATTGCACCTTCAGAGATAGATCCCCTCATGAAATGAGAGCATTGTGCTGGGCATCAGTGTTCTGGAGGCTGAATTTTCTTAAGCTGTTGCATTTGGTCGGGTAAGAGTGTTGATCTTGAGGACTCTATTCACAGATTCAACACTGAATTTCTTTGTAGGTATCATTTGTGTTAAAATCTTAAATGAGGGGCTGGCGTTGTGGTATAGTGGGTTAAGCTGCCGCCTGCAATGCCAGCATCCCATGTGGGTGCCAGTTTGAATCCTGGTTGCCCCCCTTCTGATCCAGCTCTTTGCTAATGGCCTGGGAGGGCAGCAGGGAGAGACTGAAGTGTTTGGGCCTCTGCCACTCACGTGGGAGACCTGGACGGTGTTCCAGGCCCCATCTTTGGCCTGGCCCAGCCTCAAACGTGACAGCCATTTGGGAGAGAACTACGGATGGAAGATCTCAGTCTCTTGCTCTGTTTGTCTGTTTCTCCCTCCCTCTCTGAAACTCTGCCTTTCAAATAAATAAATAAGTAGTAGTTTTAAAAATGTTAAATGAAAATGTTAGTTTTTCCTGGTAAAATAGACTTAACATTGATCACGAAAGGTTGCCAGTTCGGAAGTCCCCTCCAGAAGAGCTGTTATTACAGCGGATGACCATTTCCAGACCTTTTCTGGATGTATGCATGTGTGCTTACGGAATTTCCTCCTTTTCATGTGTTGATTTACTTAACCCAAATCCTGTAAACCTTTGTATTCTTGGAATAATGCTGTATGAAATACCTTATTTATACTTCTGTAATTATGCATTTTTCTTTAGATAGATTGCCAAATTTTAATTCCCAGGAGTTTGCTGTTTATCACAGATTGTCAGATCATTAGCAGTTTGAGAGTCTCAATTTCTGCACACTTTGCAAATGTTGAGTTTTATCGTTAGAATCTTTATTAATGAAAAAAATCTTTCTTTAACTCATTTTTCTTCACTAGTGGTAACAGTTTTACCTGTTGGTAATCTTGTCTTTTAATTTTATGTTGACTTTTACCATTCAGAAGTAAAAAACTTGAATTTGTCAGTATTTTTCCCTTATGACTTAATGGGCTTTGTATTGTTACTAGTTTTCCCATGATTTATACTCATATTTTTAATGTTATATTTAAAAAAATCATTCACTGTTACAAAGTTTTTAAGAAGCCTTTGTTTATATTTTCTTATAATTTGTATCTAAAGTAGGCATATCCTTTTCCTTTTTTCTTCCTCCTATACTGACACAAATCTTACCATCTTTTACAATTCTTACTTATTTGAAATATGCTTCAGTCACAGATTCTCTGATCACATTGTATGGACCTGATCTTGTGTTCTCTGTTTTGTGCCACTAGTGAGACTGTATGATACTGTTTTAGTTAGTGTAACTTTCTAGTATGTTTTGAATCAGCCTGGCTAAACCTCCCTGATATTCTTCATTGAAAATTATGTTACCAATTTTGATTATTTTCCTGAGTAACTGTCAGAATTAATTTGTGACGTTCCACAAAAACAACACCCCAGCAGAGAGTGAGAGAGTACCTAGATGACCACTTTATCTGGCAGGGAAAAGGTCGGAAACAAAATAAATAAAAAAGTTAAACATTAGTCTTTAGAGAAATTTGATATCTGCAATTTGATTCCAGGAATATAGTACCCTCATTTAATTTCTTCTATATAGCTTCACAATGAATATAATTTTTCCTGTGTTCTTATAAATTTCTTAATTTTACTTCTAAGTATTAAGGAATTTTTTTTTGCTGTTATGAATCTGCTTTTTTTTCCATTATATGCTCTGATTGTAATCAATTGCTAGTAAATAGGGAAGCTATTGATTTTTCTGATTATTTCCTGTTTGGCCACCTTATTGAACTCTTGTATTATAGTACTTTTCGATTGATTGCTGGTTTCCTTTGTGAATAGTTATATCATCAAAATGACACTTTAATTTTTAATAGTTCCCAGTGTTTATACCTCTTGTATTTTTCCCTTACTACATTGACTGAAATTTGAATAGTAATGTTGAATGTATTAATGTGTTATTCCTGTCTGGTTCCTAGCTTTAATGAAAGGATCTCTAGGATGGCACTGTTCATTATGATATTTTATGTTGGTTATTGAAAAACATACCCTTTTTGTATTAAAGGTGGGTACTTCAATTTGCCCAATAATGTGAAAATCTATTTTGGCATCCAAAGGGCAGAATTCTATATTCTACTCCTATCTCTGACCCCCCCCCCCCCATCGTGATTAATGTATTGAATTATATTAGTAGACTTATTAATACTGAACCATTACAGCACTGGAATAAAGCATACATAATTGTATACATAATTAGTATACTGTGAAAACTGTTTAACTTGCATTTATTTTAGATTTTTGTATGTAGGTATACTGAGACTAGAATTGAGAGTGAATTAAATTTTACCTATAAAGTCATGGGACAAATGTCCTAATTTTCATTTACCTACAGGCAGAAGTAACATTTTTTGTCTAGGATTGAAGACATTTATGCAAAGTAATATGTAAGTTCAGAGTTATGTCAGTATCAATGTGAAATTTTGTGAAATCTGAGTATTGTATTAACTGAGGTTTATAGATATTGTAATCCGATGGTCATGTTGCTCTGATGTGTAATTGTTTCCAGAGAGATTTTCTTTCATTCATCTTATATATGATAACCATGCTTTAACTGGCTGCGTGTTTGGGCAGTTGCAGATTATCTTCCTCATATAATTTGTTTGTTTCTTTTAATGTCTTCCAGCGGCGAGTAGAGCAGCCCCTCTATGGTTTAGATGGCAGCGTTGCAAAGGAGGCAACGGAGGAGCAGTCGGCTTTGCCAACCCTCATGTCAGTGATGTTAGCGAAGCCGCGGCTTGACACAGAGCAGCTGGCACAAAGGGGAGCTGGCCTCTGCTTCACTTTTGTGTCCGTAAGTACTGAGGCGAAGTCCGTTCAGATCTTTCATTGCCCTGGAGCTCCTTGTTGGAGTGGAGTCACTGCTGCAGCCTGAGACCGTGATGTTTCCAATTGTCTGTCACTTGAGAAGACAACAGGCTTTTACTCAGTCTCCTGAAAGGGACTGTGTTGTCAGAAGCAAAGCATAATTTTGGTTTGACAAAGTAGTAAAGGAAATGCAAATTCCATTTCAATTTAAATACTCACATAATTAAAAATAACTTCCAAACTCCAGCCATCACTTGTCTAAATGAATATTCAAGGCAACAGTTTTGGCGGGGAAGCGCGTGCCCTGCAGCCGCGGTGTGGTGCTCTGCTGGCCTGCCTGCTGGCCTTCTCCCCATGTGGACTGAGGGTATCATTACCTTTTCCAGGAAAGTTTGCTTCTTTCAACCTCTTTTTCTCGCTCTTTGAAGAATGAGAATTTGAATTTTATAAAAGTTTGATTCCATTTTAATTTGCCAAATTATAATGCAATTTGAATCAAACGTTGTTCCTTTTCTTGGTTTCTGTCACCTACCAGGTACCTGTTTCTGCCAGGAATGGTACAAAGGGAACACCCCACTGCCCTGTTCTTCTATTTTTAGGGTCATCTTTCAGAAGTAAGACTAATACTGATCCACATTTTTGCCTCTGACTTAATTCATTTTCTCCAGTTCTAACTTAGGTTCCCTCTTTATTTACTCTGGATTTTACAAGTCATCAACCCACATGCAAGTACATTCAAAAAGGCAGTAAAAATAGTGGTGGGCATCTTAATGAAAGAAAACGATTAGCTAGATAGGAAAGCATTGTGCATTATTAGGCATACTTAGAGTTACTGTAGCCTTGTCTCAAGAAAGGCATAGCACGACTTTAATATTTTAATGAACAATAGAGAAACTTCTTAAATAAAGGTAGTGTAGTTCTGTCTCTGGGTGACAAAGGAAACATGGAATTCTAGAAATGGGGAGGAAGTTGTGGTGCCGCACGCTGAGCTGCCAGTTGCATTGCCCACATCCCATATCTGAGTGCCCGGGATTGAGTCCTTCCTCCTCCTCTGCTTCTGATCCAGTGCTGTGGCAGATTCTTTTTTCCTTTAAAGAGTTATTTATTTATTTGAAAGCCAGAGTTACATACAGAGAGAAGGAGAGGAAGAGAGAGAGAGAGGGAGAAGGAGAGAGAGGGAGAGGGAGAGAGTCAGAGTCTTCCATCCACTGGTTTACTCCCCAAATGGCCGCAACGGCTGGAGCCAGGAGCCTCCTCCGGGTTTCCTATGCGGATGCAGGGGCCCAAGGACTTGGGCCATCTTCTACTGCTTTCCCAGGCGATAGCAGAAAGCTGGCTCAAAGTGGAGCAGCTGGGACTCGAATTGGTGCCCACATGGGATGCCAGCACTGCAGGCGGTGGCTTAACCTGCTATACCACAGCGCCAGCTCTGGCATAGATTCTATGACAGTGTAGTAGCCCTGTATTGTATCATTGTAGAATGTGTGTCTGTGTGTCATTATGTGTTTACTATTCACTGGCTTTTGTTAAACTATCATCTTAGGTCGGCTGTTTCCAGACAAAATCTCTGGGTCTTGGCCCAGCTTAATCTCAACTGTTGTGTGCATTTGAGGAGTGACTCAGTAGATTGGAACTCTTTCTCTTTTTATTTCTCTGCCTCTCAATAATAATAATGATAATAATAATTTTCTAATAAAACTGTATCCTTTTCACTTGAGGTGAGTTCCATTCATTTTTCTACAAAGAAGTACTGACTGAATGTCTGTTTTAGTTAAGGGCACATAAATACCCAAGATTTTGATCAGCAAGAACTTAGTCCCCTCTATAAACCTTTCCTGACAAGTATGGGCATGTGGACTTGAGTGGGTGGCTATGAATGTGCACCTACCCAGTCTCATCAGTGACACATTCAGGCTGTCATCAGAGAACTTGCAGGTGCTACAGCTGGATTGACCTCACCTGGCAGAGAGTAGCAACAAGATAGTCATGTATGAAGAAGGAACTTGGAGACAAGTGTACAAACTAAAGGCTTTAGTGCAGTTTTCTTTGTTTCTCAGCAGTTCCAGACAGGATATGATCTTAGTCATATAAGAAAAAAAAAAAGTAAAAGTATCAACAAAAAATAAATGTAAATTGATAAAGACAGTGTCCTAGCAAAATAAGCAAAGACAGCTTTATAGGGGGGAAAAATGGCTCATAACATGAAAAACTCAATTTTGACCATATTGAAATGCAAAATAAAACAAAAGTAGCTTTGATCTGTCAGATTGGCAATGGTTAGTAAACCTGATAATTATTACTATACAGATAGTTTGGGGACAGATCCAGTTTTATATTGGCTACAAGTTGGTACAGTCATTTGAACAAGTTGGCAATATATCTCAGTGATAAATTAACATATCCTTCTATTCAGAAGTTCGAACTCCATAAAACTATGCAAAGATGTTTATTTCAACATTGGAAGTAATTTTACTCTATCAGTTTCCAAAGGAATGTGACTCCACATTGTTATTCCAGTAATTAGTTCTCAGAACACATATGACATGCTTCATTATCTATAGCTGATCTCTCCTCTCTTCTTCAAGTAGCATTCTTCACTTGGCTTTCCATCTCGATTTTTCCTCTATATGTCTATAGTCATAATCAGTTTTACAATCACATTTACTTATTTGTAAGCATAACAGAGAAAGAGGGAGAGATAGGTAAAGAAGTCTTCCATTAGCTGGTTCACTCCTTAAATTGCCAGATTGTTAGATGTCAGTACATTATAAATGTGTGATATTTAGTTATTTAAATTATAATTGAGTCCTTTCTATTTTGTAAAGTAGTCTAAGACTTGAAAACAGCTAAGGAGCCTTTGTAATATTATGATTGTTTCATTGTTGGGCATTGTAAAACCAAATGATTTTATTGGACTCATTAGAAGAAAACAAACAGTTCTGATTGAATGAAAGTTCTAGTTTTCAAAGTCTACTGGATTTTTTTAAAATGTCATTTCTATAATTCCTTAAAAACTGTGTGTCTTTTAACATTATACAGCTTGAATTTCTTAAGCTTGAATTTCTTTTTTTTTTTTTTTTTTAAGATTTATTATTTGAAAGTCATAGTTACACAGAGAGAGGAGAGGCAGAGAGAGAGAGAGAGAGATGTCTTCCATCCTCTGGTTCACTCTGCAGTTGGCCACAACAGGCGGAGTTGGACCCATCCAAAGTCAGGAGCCAGGAGTTTCTTCCGAGTCTCCCACTTGGGCCATTTTCTGCTGCTTTCCCAGGTGCATTAGCGGGGAGCTGGATTGGAAGTGGAGTAGCCAGGCCTCAAACTGGAGCCCATATGAGATACCAGCATTGCCCACAGGCGGCAGCTTTACCTACCCTGTAGGGCCAGCCCCTAGAGTTATATATTCTCTCTCTCTCTCTCTCTTAAGATTTTATTTATTGGCTGGCGCCGCGGCTCGCTTGGCTAATCCTCTGCCTGCGACGCCAGCACCCTGGGTTCTAGTCCCGGTTGGGGCGCTGGATTCTGTCCCAGTTGCTCCTCTTCCAGTCCAGCTCTCTGTTGTGGCCCGGAAAGGCAGTGGAGGATGGCCCAAGTGCTTGGGCCCTGCACCCGCATGGGAGACCAGGAGGAAGCACCTGGCTCCTGGCTTCGGATCAGCCACAGCACGCCAGCCATAGCAGCCATTTGGGGAGTGAACCAACAGAAAAAAGGAAAACCTTTCTCTGTGTGTGTGTCTCTCTCTCACTGTCTAACTCTGCCTGTCCAAAAAAAAAAAAAAAAAAAAAAAAAATTATGTATTTGGGCCAGTGCTGGGTATAGTGGGTAAAGCTGCTGCCTGCAGTGCCAACATCCTATATGTGTACGAGTTGGAGGCCTAGTTGCTCCACTTCTGATCCAGCTTTCTGCTATGGCTTGAGAAGGCAGTAGAAGATGGCCCAAGTCCTTGGGCCCCTGTACCCACACGAGAGACCTGGAAGAAGCTCCTGGCTTCGGGTCGGCCCAGCTCTGGCCATTGTGGCCATTTGGGCAGTGAACCAGCGGATGGAAGACCTCTTATTCTCTCTGCCTCTCTGTGAATAAATCTGCCTCTCAAATAAACAAATCTTGAAGAGATAAATAAAATATTTTATTTATTTATCTGAGAGGTAGAGTTACAGACAGAAAGGGAGAGACAGAGAGAAAGGTCTTCCTTCCCCTGGTTTACTCCCCAAATGGCCACAATGGCTGGATCTGGGCTGATCCAAGGCCAGTGGCCAGGAGGTGCTTCTGGGTCTCCCAGGCAGGTGCAGGCCCCAAGCACTTGGGCCACATTCCACTGCTTTCCCAAGCCATAGCAGAGAGCTGGATTGGAAGAGGAGCAGACAGAACACAAACTGACGCCCATATTGGATGCTGGTTCACAGGCTGAGACTTCGACTATTATGGTTTTTGATATCAGCTTTACTTTCCCGTTTGTCAGTTGATGAACGTTTGAAATGGTCCCTTCCCCACCCCTACCCCTGCAACTTTATGAATAATGCTGTGATGAACATTCATATACATGTGTTTGTATAGATGCATGTTTTCCTTTTAGGGGTATATACTAAGGAGTAAAGTTGCAGGGCTGGATGGTGACTAGTTTTAAGGGCCTTGTGAACTGCTAGCATAGCAGCTGCACCAGTTTGCATTCCAGTGTGTGCCAGTTTTTCCACATCCTTGCCAATACTTTTTATTGTCTGCCTTTTTAAAATTGTAACCATCCTAGTGGTTGAAAAGTGATACTGATTTGCGTTTCTCTAATGACTAATGATACTGAGAATTTTTTATTTTGAGTTTTTTCATTTGTTTAGTTGGCTATTTTAGAGAAATACCTACTGAAATCCTTTGCCCAGTTTTAAGTTGGGTTGTCTTTATTGTTGAGTTGGAAGGTTTTTTTTTATATATATATATATTCTGGATACTAGATCCTTATGAAGTATGCGAGGGCAGGTGTTTGGCATAGTAGTTAAAGTCGTCACTTGAGATGTTTGCATCCCATTGGAGTACTTGATTTGAGTCCTAGGTCCTCTACTTCTGCTCTAATTTCCTACTAATGCACACCCTGAGTACCAATAAATGATGGCTCAGATCTTGGATTGCTATTTCCCTAAAGGGAGATCTCAGTTGAGTTCTGGGCTCCTGGCTTTGGACTGGTACAGCCCTAGCTGTTATGAGTGTTTGGGAAGTTAAGCAGTCAATGGAAGATCTCTCCATCTGTCTGTTTGTCCCTGCCTTTCAAGTGAGTAAAAAAGAAAAAATGAGTTTTTAAACAGATTTAAGGCTTAAAAATATACGTGGTGGCCAGTGTTACGGCCAGCGGGTTAATGAGCCGATGCCTGCAACACCAACCTCCCATATCAGAGTACTAGTTTGAGTCCTGGCTGTTCCACTTATGATCCAGTGTCGCTCGCCCTCTTCATGGAGGAACGACACAGGACCCTGCGCTGTTCTTTTGTCTGCTCAGCCCTTCCTGGGTTTGCTGCTGGTCCTTCCCGGGTTGGCTGCCGATCCTTCCACCTCCGTGGAAGGGCGGCTCCCCCTGCCACTTTCCCCACTTCCGTGGGGGAGCGGCACACCGCCTGCCGGCTCTCTCTGGGGCTGCTCAGATGTTATCCGGATGTTCCTGGTGCATGTTGTCTCTCTCCTCCTTTATAGTCCTCTTCCACCAATCCCAACTCTGCTACCCACACGCCGAGTACGCTGCTCTCCTCCAATCAGGAGCAGGATCAGCTCCTGCAGGTTATTGGTCAAACTGGAGGCAGCTGTGTAGAAGTTGTTTACTCCTCTCCCAGCGCCATATATTGTGGGAGAGCAGATGCATAGAATAAGTCTTAATTCCAGTAACTTAGTCTAGTCCGAGTTGCTCCCCACAATCCAGCTCCTTGCTACTCAGCTACTTGGGTTTCTGCCACCCCATGAGAGACATGGATAGAATTGTGGGCTCCTGGCTTCAGGTTTACCCAACCATTTGGGGAGTTAACCAGCAGATGGGAAATCTCTCGACTCCCCTTCTCTCTGTCGCTCTGCCTTTTAAATAAATAAATCTTAAATAAATATGTATATGATTTGCAAGTTCTCTTTTATTCTGTTGGTCGACATTTTACTTTCTTGATGGTGTCGTTTAAAGCCCAAATTTTTTAAGTTTGAAAAATTCCAGTTTATTTGTATTTGAGAGCTACAAAGAGAGAGGGAGACAGATACAGAGAGGTACCCCTGCTATCTACTAGTTCACTCCCCAGATGTTTGCAGGGGCCCCCAGCTGTGGCAGAAACAAAGTGCCAGAAACTCAATGTAGGTCTCCCACGTGGGTGGCAGGGACCTGACTATTTGAGCCATCAGCTGCCATCTGCCTGTCAAACCCAGGCGCTTCAGTGGTATGTGGGCGTCTTAACCAATAAGCCAAACACCCCCCCCCTTTTTTTTTCTTTTGTAGCTTGTGCTTTTACTGTTTTAACTAAGAAGTTTTATTAACCTAAAGTCATGAACATTTACTCCTTTATTTTTTTCTAAGTGTTTTCCACTGTTAGCATTTAAATATTTAACTCTGTAATCCCATTTTGTAGTAATTGTTGTGGGGTGTAAGGAGAACAGCTGTGGATTTCCAGTTGTTTAACAAGATTATTGCAAAGACTTTGCTTTCCTCTGTTGAATTGTCTCGGCACCTTTGTCAAAGGTCAATTGACCATAAATGTAGGGGTTATTTCTAAACTGTAAGCTCTGTTATTCAATTGATCCATATTCCTGTCTTCACACTAGCCCCACAATGTCTTTTTTTCTTTTTCTTTTTTTTCTGAGATGTATTAATTTATTTTAGAGGCAGAGTTACAGACAGAAAGAGGGAGAGACAGATAGAGGTCTTCCATCCACTGGTTCATCCCCCAGTTGGCTGCAGTGGCTGGGGCTAGGCAAGACTAAAGCCAGGAGCCTCTTTTGGGTCTCCCACAGGGGTTCAGGGGCCCAAGCACTTGGGCCATCCTCCACTGCTTTCCCAGGCCATAAGCAGAGAGCTGGATTTGAAGTGGAGCAGCCAGGACACAAACCAGCACCCATATGGGATGCCAGCTCTGCAGGCAGAGGCTTAACCTATTCTGACACAGCACTGGCCCTGACAGTACAGATTTTTAATGTAGTTTTTAAAATTTTTTTATCCTTACGGTTTCATTTTAAGAAGCTCTGTCTCTTAGTAGAATGGAGATCTTACTTTGTGTTCTCATTGACCTGGGACATTACTCTGTACTCACTGACTTTTAGGAGACTAGAATCTCTATTTTCCAATTTTGTGATTCTCGTGTTTAGCACAGGACCAGGCACAAAGGTTCACAGTTAATACTGAATGAATGAATAGAATTAGAGCCTTTTTTCCTCCTACTGTGGACTCACTTGTTGTCACTGTAGTCCTTATGTTTGTGTAGAACCTTTGCCTTTTGAAAGAAAGCATCGTCTTTATTTTCTTGAGACTATGCTGCTTCCTAACTAGCCTCTTCTTCAGTTAACTTTTTCATTTTTACTTATCACCGTGATATTTTATATTTATCTTTACAGACAGCTCTAATCTAGAAACATCCCACTGAATCATCTTCCGACACCATCAATTTACTGGAAGAAGACATAGAAATGAGCCCATGTAGAATGCATTTTATCCAAACCTATATGCCAAAATCTGGAATTTTATAGAAGAGTCTTTTAGTCAGTCATTTGATTCTTTTCATTTCTTATTGTACGATCAAACAATCATTTTTAAACGATTTATTTATTTATTTGAAAGAGTTATATAGACAGAGGAGAGGCAGAGAGAGAGAGATCTTCCATCCAATGATTCACTCCCCAGATGGCCACAACCGCTGGAGCTGCGCCAATCTGAAGCCAGGAGCCAGGTGCTTCTTCCAGGTCTCCCACGTGGGTGCAGGAGCCCAAGCACTTGGACCATCTTCCACTGCTTGCCCAGGCCATAGCAGAGAGCTGGATCGGAAGAGGAGCAGCCAGGACATGAACCAGCACCCACATGGGATGCCAGCACCACAGGCTGCAGCTTTACCTGTTACGTCATAATACCGGCCCCTCAATAGTTTGTTTCAACAAATATTTGTTGAATGTTTAATACATCTTCTCTTAGATTGTAAATTTCATTAAGGCAGAGGAAGGGCTGTATCTATGATTTCTTTTGCCCTGGAAATGTGTCCTTAATACTTAAGCACTTCCCTCTGAACCTAGACATAGGGAATATTCACTAAGTAGGCAATGAATGAATACCTAAAAATTGAGTTAATGATACTGCCTACCTTATGTTGTGCACCTTCAGTGAAATCACATATATGAAGTGCTGAGTTTGCTCACAGCCTGGCCATGCCAGTCTGCTGTGGTCACTGAGAGCTGTTACAGAGAGAGAGGAGGAAAGAAAGAAAGTCTTCCATCTGCTGATTCACTCCCCAAGTGTCCACAATGGCTGGAGCTGAGCCGATCCAAAGCCAGGAGCTTCTTCCAGCTCTCCCACAGGGGTATAAGAACCCAGCACTTGGACCGTCTTCACTGCTTTCCCAAGCTGTAGCAGAGAGCTGGATCAGAAGAAGAGCAGCTGGGACTTAAACCAGCACCTATATGGAATGCCAGCACCGCAGGCAGCAGCTTTACTGGCTGCCCACAATGCTGGCCCCCTTACAGGGATTTTTAAGGATCACATGTTATCACATGTCACAATGAAGCCTTTTGCTTATAATAATTGCTCCATGAATGTGCTGATACCATTATTAATATGGATTATGTAGAAACTACCAGAAAATTTTCACTTATGTAGATATAATATATTCTTTGATGAGGTAGTTCTGTATTTCTATTACCCCATAACTCAGGATATCTAATATTTCCTATTTATTCCTAGTTATGACCATGATAGTTTATACTGTATTAGATGTGATTGTGCCTTGTTTTTAAAAACATTATTAGAAATGTAAGGATTCTGTATTGCTTAATAGTTGAATTATATTAAAACTAATAAATTTTAAAATGCTTTAGAATATCCAGTTGGCAAGTGACAATATTGGAAATGCACCTAGATTTTGGAGCTTATTTGGAATAGTGGTGTGCAGGCCTTTGTGTCCCCTAGGTACTGGGTGCTCCCCTGGCCTTTTCTGATGAAAGAATATGGAAACACAGTAGAGAAGGCAAGTTATTGCAGGAATAGTTCTTCTTTTTCTATAATTTGCATATTTAAAAAGTGATTTTTATGCAGCTGATATTTTAAGCCTATTTACTGAAACACAGTCTAAGCTGCCATGTCTAGCCTTTGTGTTTCATATTTGACTTATTTTACTTTCATCTTGACCACATGGCCCTGTCTTCTGACTTTCATCAGAAGGAGTTTGTTTTTTATAATCATTTGAATTTATATAAATGTTTGTGGAGAAAGATGCAAAACCTTCCTGTGACTGGTGATGTACCTTTATTATAGGCTCAGCAAAACAGTCCCTCTTCTACGGGATCTGGCAACACAGAGCATTCCTGCAGCTCCCAAAAACAGATCTCCATCCAGCACAGACAGACCCAGGTAGGTTGGTGATCCCTAAACGGAAGAGAAGATCTGCTTGGGAGCACGTGCTAACCACATACAGAATCTGTGATTCCTCTCCTTGTTTCCCTCTGTCACCTTGACCGTACCTTATTATTTGTGTGTTACATCTAGAACTTACCTGTGCAATTTAAATTCCTTTGGAAGGTGCCTTAACTTCTTGAGGGTTTTCTTTACCTTGCCTGTTAGAGTGTAGCAGAATGCTTACATCGCAGGGTGGTGTTGATGAAAGAGGACACACTTTAAAAGTTTCTAGTCTGCTGTTGTTGTGGAACATTTTTTTTTTTTCATACTATTTGTTGAACTCTTCACTTAGTATAGGGTTGATCTTATGAGTATAAAGTTAATTGAAAATAGATCTTAGTCAAAAATAAGAAGGAGAATAAGAGAGGGAGGAGGAAGAAATGTGGGAGTGCAAATGGAAGGAATCACTGTGTTCCTAAATTTACATTGATGAAATGCATGAAATTAAAAGGTTTAAAAAAAAAAAAAAACCCACACTGATTAAGTCACCCTTATCATGTATCAGAGTGCCTGCGTTCAATACCTGCCTCTGGCTCCTGACTCTAGCCAGTTTCCTACAGACACTGGAAGGTAGTAGGTGATGGCTCAAGTAATTCGGTCCCTACTACTCAGTTCCCAGCTTTGGCCCAAACCAGCACTTGGAACCATTTGGAAAATAAATGGGAAGCACACTCTCTCCTCTATCCTTCTCTCTCTCCTGCTCTCTCTCTCCCTCCCGCCCTCTCTTTCCTCCTCCCTACCCACTCAAATAAATAAATAATTAAAAAAAAAAAAAAAAAAACCTTAAAAGAGTTTCTAGTCTGGACCTCAGCTTGCTATTTTAGAAATTATCATAAAAAAATTAGGTTGACACTGATTATTTCAGACAATACTTACAAAATGCCTATTAGGACAGTGCTTACAGTAGGCATTCCATAAATGTTACTTCCCTACTTTATGAAAGTAGTTAATTTATTCCTCGTGCCTATTTATTATTTGGCAAGACCTAGCTGAACTTCTTTAAGAAGTGGTATGCCAACATAATTTCCTCCTTAAATAGCCTTCAGAAACTTCGGAATTTAGGAATGCGGTGAGTATTCAAAGATTGTATCTGAAAAGGATGGAGACTCTAGCCTCCATTTTGTAGCATCAAGTTTCGTTTCTTGCACTGTATTTTAGCACTGTCTGGTTTGTTTTCATGACATGATACTTGGCAACCTGGAATTTCCTAAGTTCCTGGTGCAGATTTTTAATTTTATTTGATCATCGACAGCTTATGAACAATTGGACAGACTCAGACAGGTGCACACTCAGAACTTTACCTCTTGCCTCTGATTGCTGTTTCCACTAGGTGGCATGTTTGTTCTTTGGAGATTTGGGTCATGTCTCCTTAACTTCTTTTCAAAGTCACTTCATTTCTAGAGTAATGCATTTCTGTGTTCAATGCCCAATAGATTGAGATTTCTTCTATTTGGTTCCAAAATTAACATGTTTTTGAAGTACAGGTATAACTAAGGTTTAAAGACTGGAATGAAGAAAGCAGATTAAATTTATCGAGTATGTAATTCCAGGCTATTTGAGTTAGCAAGTACATTTCTCAGAAAAGTAATGAGAAAGATGTGATGACATGTAATGTTTTGAGACTAATCCTAAATTTGTTTTGACTTTGTTTCTGTAGTCTGACCTCACAATAGAAAAAATATCTGCACTAGAAAACAGTAAGAATTCTGACTTAGAGAAGAAGGAGGGAAGAATAGATGATTTATTAAGAGTAAGTATTAAAATGTGGTAAGAGATTTTATAGCAAGCATCAATTGTTATGTATGTTTGGATTATGTTTGTACGTTATAGAAACAGTTTCTGTAACCACATAATAAACTTCTGGATATTTTCCTTTAATCTGAAGGAATCTGAGCTAGGGACCAATGAACTAGCAGATGGAAGATACCTCTCTATCTCTTTTTCAAGTAGATAAAAATAAACATTAAAGTATATAGAAGTGTCTTATGTTTACAGAATAAACTTAAATCTGAAATGAAAAATATAACTCTAGAATATATACCATATTATTTTAAAAATCTGTTTTTAAAATGCAGTTTTGGATGTCTTTCCAAAAAATAAAATGAGTGTACTATTTTCCTGTTATAAAAGTTATGCATACTCTTTGTAATAAATTTAAGGAATACAGCAAAATATATCATCCATAATTTCATTAACAGGATAAAACATTTGGTACATTTTTCTTCAGTAAATTTTTGAGCCATTTTATAGTATTACACACATGCCTATATACATATATAAGTACTACTGCTTCATAAATAAGAGTGACTAGCAATTTTAGCTTTTCCACTGATATAGAAGGTATATATGTTCAACTTTTCTTTGTACAAATGAAGTTGTTTCAACCTGGCTCAGGGGACCCTGTCTTCTCCAGGGCTGTCATGACATAGCAAGGTGAAGGCTGGTGGCCTTGCTTTTATTGTCAGTTTTTCTTACTGGGCTTCGGGGTATGATTTTGTTTGAATAAAGGGATCTGTTTAATAATAAGCTTAAAAAGCCACTGTATTTGTGATTATCTGGCCTCTAAAAATGTTTAACATATTTCTATCATTAATCAAAATATAATATAAAATAACATATTTTTACTGCTTCTTATACAAGACCTGGATTTTTTTTTACTTACCTATACTGGTAAAGTCTAATGTATTTGTATTATTAAATTACTATTTTTCATATTTCCTCTGAGACTAATTTATTAAAAAAAAAAAGATTTTTTACTTGTTTGAGAGTTAGAGTTACAGACAGAGAGAGAGAGACAGAGAGAAAAGTCTTCCATCTGCTGGTTCATTCCTGAAATGGCCACAACAGCTGGAGCTGAGCCGATCTGAAGCCAGGAGCCAGGAGCCAGGAGCCAGGAGCCAGGAGCCAGGAGCCAGGAGCCAGGAGCCAGGAGCCAGGAGCCAGGAGCCAGGAACCAGGAGCCAGGAGCCTGGAGCCTGGAGCCAAGAGCTTCCTCCGGGTCTCTCATGAGAGTGAAGAGGCCTAAGCACTTGGGCCATCTTCCACCACTTTCCCAGGCCATAAGCAGAGAGCTGGATCCGAATAGGAGCAGGCAGGACACAAACCAGCGCCCATATGGGATGCCAGCACTGCAGGTGGAGGCTTACAGTCAGGTTTATGACAAAATATTCTGTACTTGGTTATTGTTTGTTAAACTGATATCAAAGCTCATTGGAAGTATTTTTTAATTCACAGTTTCGGTACTTTTGTTTCATCTCTTTAATTGACTGGAATAATTTTTTTTAAGATTTTATTTATTTATTTGAGAGGTAGAGTTGCAGACAATGTGAGGGAAAGAGAGAGAGAAAGGTCTTCCATCTGTAGGTTCACTCCCCAAATGGCTGCAATGGCCAGAGCTGCGCCATTGCGAAGCCAGGAGCCAGGTGCGTCTTCCTGGCCCAAGGACATGGGCCATCTTCTACTACTTTCCCAGGCCATAGCAGAGAGCTGGATTGGAAGAGGAGCAGTTGGGACTAGAATCAGTGCCCATATGGGATGCCGGTGCCGCAGGCGGAGGATTAACCAAGTGAGCCACATCACCGGCCCCCTATTTCTCATTTTAATAGTTCTCCTTGGGGCTGGTGCTGTGGCATAGTGAGTTAAGCCTACACCTGTGGCGCTGGCATCCCATATGAGCCCTGGTTCATTTCCTAGCTGCTCCTCTTCCAATCTAGCTCTCTGATAATGGCCGGGGAAAGCAAGGAAGATAGCCCAAGGACTTGGGCCCCTGCACCCACTTGAGACCTAGAGGAAGCTCCTGGCTCCTGGCTTCAGATCACTCAGCTCCAGCTGTGGCAGCCATTTGGGGAGTGAACCAGCAGATAGAAGACCTCTCTCGCTCTCTAACTCTGCCTCTCAAATAAATAAATCTTAAAAAAAAAGTTCTTTCTAAATTTATTTATTTACTTATTTGTGAGGCAGAGAGAGAAAAAGTAGACAGACATAGTAATCTCCCATATGTTGGTTACTTCCCAAATGCCTGCCACAGCCATAGCTGTGCTGAGGCTGAAACTGGGAGTGAGGAATTCAATCCAGGTATCCCACATGGGTAGCAGAACCCAATTACTTGAACCATCAACTGTGCTTATTTTGTCTGTGTCAGTTGGAGTCAGGAGCTGGTGATAGTTATCGGACCTTGGCACTCCAGTGTAGGATGCACACATCAGAAGTGCTAGGCCAAATGCCCAGCCCTGTTCCTTTCTTCTCAATCTCAATAAACATTGTATTCCATACACTTTCTGCTATTTACTGCATCTTATGTGAATTTTGATTTGATTATTTTCATTTTTATATTGCCTACTCGTTTCCTAACCTAATACAAGTTCTTACCTATTCTGTATATTCTTTATGGTTTGGCTCCTATTTCATAAATATCATGTTTTGGCTGGCATCGTGGCTCACTAGGCTGATCCTCCGCCTGTGGCACCAGCATCCCGGGTTCTAGTCCCGGTTGGGGCACCGGATTCTGTCCTGGTTGCTCTTCTTCCAGTCCAGCTCTCTGCTGTGGCCCAGGAGTGCAGTGGAGGATGGCCCAAGTGCTTGGGCCCCGCACCGACGTGGGAGACCAGGAGGAGGCACCTGGCTCATGGCTTCGGATCTGCGCAGTGCGCTGGCCATGGCGGCCATTTGTGGGGATGAACCAATGGAAGGAAGACCTTTCTCTCTTTCTTTCTCTCACTGGCTAACTCTGCCTGTCCAAAAAAAAAAAAAAAGTTTTTTTGCATTTAATGGAGTATGACAAGGTGTTCCTTTGATTTCTGTAGGTGATCATTTTCATTGTTTTCAGGTTTTATACTTCTTTTTTCTTATTCAGAAATACATTCCTTAGGCCTATATTTTTCCTTGCTTGTTTAATTAGTTTTCTCTATCTTTGAGGAGTGCTGTGTATAGGTTCAGTACCTGTTGCACGTCTTTGATTGTTAGCATATATGTGTACTCACTTGAAATTGCTCTTACTCTTACTTTTATCCCTTTGGTGGGTGCTGGTTGATAATCATTTAAGATTTACAGTGAGATAGTTTGTGGGTATAAATGCTTGCAGACTTATTCTAGTATCTGGAAAATTTTTGTCTGAAGTAGCTGTGCTGGACTGAAAAAGGATCACGGCCCCATCATTATCTTTCATTACCTGACTGTCTTAAGATTGAGAAGATGAAGTATGTGAAAAACTTGAATCCTAACTTGGTACTGCTCTTCGGGTTTTGTTTTATTTTTGATTTATTTGATATTTACACAAACCTCCTCCCATTCACTGGCTCATTCTCCAGATGCTGGCAACAGTTGGGACTGGGCCAGGTCCAAAAGGCAGAATTCAGAAACTCTGTCCAAGCATGGGAGGCAGAGGCCCAGCTACCTGAGCCATTACTCATTGCCTTCTAGGATACATACCAGCAGGAAGGTAGGATCAGGGGTAGAGCAGGGATCTAAACCCAGTCTTTCCTGTGTGGGATGTGACTGAATCAAGTAGCATCTCAACTGCTAAGCCAAACACCCACCATTGCTTTTTCAATTTTGAAACATCTTTGCTTCCATTTTCCCGGAAGCAGTATGCTTTCTTTAGGTCCCATTACTCCTTTTTTTAATTTTTTATTTATTTATTTTTTTTTTTTAATTTTTATTTTTTGACAGGCAGAGTGGACAGTGAGAGAGAGAAACAGAGAGAAAGGTCTTCCTTTGCCGTTGGTTCACCCTCCAATGGCCTTCGTGGCTGGCGCGCTGCAGCCGGCGCACTGCAGCCGGCGCACTGCAGCCGGCGCACCACGCTGATCCGATGGCAGGAGCCATTTGCTTCTCCTGGTCTCCCATGGGGTGCAGGGCCCAAGCACTTGGGCCATCCTCCACTGCACTCCCTGGCCACAGCAGAGAGCTGGCCTGGAAGAGGGGCAACCGGGACAGAATCCGGCGCCCCGACCGGGACTAGAACCCGGTGTGCCGGCGCCGCAAGGTGGAGGATTAGCCTAGTGAGCCGCGGCGCTGGCCCCCATCACTCCTTTTTACTCAAGTGTCTTAGATCGTTCAGTCCTTACTTGGATGCAGAGCAGCACTAAAGGAGGGTGCGTCAGAAGGGCAGATCCCAAAGGGGAGCTGCCACATTTCCAGGTTGATGAGAACTGACGCTTCTGATCTGGAGTATAAACAGGGCTTGGCTTAGCAGACAGGAGTCAGTCATTGAGTTTTCCATTTTAGTGCGATACTGGGTATGGCTGCATTGAGAGCTCCTAGCTAGCTGCTACTTGACACATGAGTAACATGAGTGTTAAGAACCCATGGAAATGTAGCATTTAAAAAATATTAAATAAATCATCCCATATGGGTGCCTGTTCGATTCCTGGCTGCTCTACTTCCAATGCAGCTCTCTGCTTTGGCCTGGGAAAATAGTAGAAGATGGCCCAAGTCCTTGAGCCCCTGCCCCCGCATGGGAGACCTGGAAGAGGCTCCTGGCTCCTGGCTCCGGATCAGCACAGCTTCCGCCGTTGCAGCCAGTTGGAGAGTGAACCATTGGATGGAAGACCTCTCCCTCCCTCCCTCCTTCCCTCTCTCCCTCTCTCTCTCTCTCTCTCTCTCTCCCTCCCTCCCTCCCTCCCTCTCTCTCTCCCTCCCTGCGTCTCCTCTCTGTGTAACTCTGACTTTCAAATAAATAAATAAATAAAAATTTAAAAAATATTAAATGAGTGGCCTGAGGTTGGTTGATTTCCATACATTTTATTACAAATTTCAAGGGAATACCCACTTTCAAAGTAGACTGACTTTCACATAAACATTGCATGTTATTTGGCTTATAAATTTTTAGTCTAATATTCCATTGTCACATTTACCCAAACATAGTTAGACTTTGCCCCGATAATGTGGTCCTTCGAAGTATAAACACAAAAACCAATAAAAGGAAATTCTACTTATGAATAGAATAGAAACATTTGAAAATAGAAGCTATTTTATAGACTACTTGAAAAATGAAACATGAAGTTTGTATACCGTAAATTAAAAAAAAAGAAAAATGAAGCTAAAAGTCTCAAAAATTGAATGTTCTGTAATATCTTCCATTGTTATTTGATTGGGAAACAACAGATTTTTTCCCTAATTCAAGCAAGTTATTATAAAGTGGTATTATTTGCCCAAAAGAAGAGATCTTTTTGCTTAACATAAGAATAAATTCAGGAGTTGCAAATCAAATTTGACCTGGGTTAGTTGTTCTTTCCTTCTCTGTTATTGTGGGAGGCTTGTGTTTTTCAAAGTGTTTAACCCATCCTGTAGGCTTCTGACCACAGCTGAATTAACCATGCATTTACATTCTGGCATTGTGAACCAGGACCTTGTTTGTTAGTTCTGTCTTGTGTGGGCATGGGTGTGCCTGGCTTTTCTGGGACATTTATGTAAATTCATGATTCTTTTTTGTTAGAAATGAGATTCAAAAAACAAATTTAACAAAGAACATTATATGGTTTTAAAGTTATATAGTTTTTTGTAAGTGCTTAATCACCCTATGTATGTATTTTAAACTCTCATTGTTGGTTTTTAAAGATTTTTTATTTTGTGATTGCTTAGGCATCTGTGATGTACAAAAGTAACCCTGCCTGGTTATTGGGAAGAAAAAATATGATCAGTAGTTAAACAGGCCCACTTTGTTAGCAGATTCCATCATTAATAAGTAGATGATAAGTTGATTAAAAAGAAAGGAATTATTTACCTTTTTAAGTCACTCTTAGTCTTTTTCCTTTTAACAACAGCTAGAAATGTTTTCTCTGTCTCCCTAGATCTGTTTTTTCTATTAATCAGTCTTTCTTGGAGCTAACTTAAAATTGTTTTTCATTGAAGGCCAACTGTGATTTGAGACGGCAGATTGATGAACAACAAAAGATGCTAGAGAAATACAAGGAACGATTAAATAGATGTGTGACAATGAGCAAGAAACTCCTTATAGAAAAGGTCAGTGAAAATTGATGGCCCCAGCTCTGTTTTATAAAAGCTCAATGTGTGTCATCCTATGGCTCCTTATTCTTTCCCTGAGATGATAGTATTTAAAAGTAGGGTTTTTCAGGAATAGATTTCTCCTGATTTGTCAGGATTTCTTTACATAGACATTGGACCAGTCATCCAAAGTGATAATTTGGGACACACTTTCTTGCTGTGCGTTGCTTGGAGTGTGATGTTGATGGAGCAGGAACAGCTTATCCTCGTTGAGTTTATCTGGGGTGTCGTCTACTAAGTTTTTATTTATCCTATCACTTGAAATGGGTATCCTATTACAAACATTTATCATCAGTTAAATATTTCCATTTCAGAGCAAGTATTTGGAGTAACTTAAGTATATAAGAATGTGATAATTAAATGCTTTGTGCTTTAAAAACACCAAGTTGTCATATAATTACTTCCACTTGGCTGATTTCTCCTTTCTTATAGTAATTGATTTGTTACAGCTTTCCTTTAAAAGTCACTAATAACTATTTCTTGAAACTTTTAAAATGACGGTACTTTCTAATGACATTATTACAACATTTTACAAGCTAGAGGTTTGAGACATACCAATGTTTACTTTTCCTTCAATCTTTGAAATGCTGTTGAAAAAACAGGGAACACTCTTAGGTAGATTGTTTTATTGAGATTGGAGATATTGGAAAGAAGTTTGTTTCATTCTTTGACTCATTAACCAGTTGTACTATACTCTAAAAGCATGATATAAAAAAGAAACCAATATAATGCTATCTCTGAGTTCTTGGGGATTAAATATCTGATACACCCTGCTGGAATAGAAAGAAACAGAAAGGAAAATGCAACCTCAGGAAATATTCAAAATATTATCTATTAAAGGACTTGTATTCAAAATATATAGAGGCCTACAAATTAATGAAAAGGAAACCCATTAAAAATGAGTAAAATATGTGAACACTTTACCAAAAAAGAATATATAAAGATATGCAAAAGACTAACATAAAGTGCTGGCTTTGTGGCTCAGCAGGTTAAGACTCTGCCTGCGATAATGACATCCCAAATGGATGCCAGTTTGTTTCCTGACTGCTCCACTTCCGATTCAGCTCCTTGCTAACACACCTGGGAAAGCAGTGGAAGATGACCCAAGTACTTGGGCCCCTGCCACCCACCAGGGAGATCTGGAAGAAGCTCCTGGCTCCGGGCTTTGGCCCGTCCTATCCCTGGCTGTTGTGGCCATTTGGGGAGTAGACCAGCAGATGGAAAATGTCTGTCTCTCCTCTCTCCTCTCCTCTTCTCTTTCTCTCCAACCCTCCCTCTCTCTGAAACTCTGCCTTTCAAATAAATAAATAAATCTTTTAAAAAAGACCTAAATATGAAAAGACATCACTAGGCATCACTATAACCACAGTGAGATAGCATTACTTCCCCAGTAGAATGACTGAAAGTGGAAAGACTGGCAGTGCCAGGTGTTGTTGAAGGTTCAGGGCAGCCTAATTTCTCAGACTAATGGTTAGAATAGAAACTTTTGGACAATCTTATTAAGGTATATATACACTCATCCTGTGACTCAATTCTGTTCTAAGTATTTACCCAAGAGAAATGAAAGCAAATACCCACAAGAAGTCTTGTACTAGAGTATCATAGGAGTCTTATTCACAGGAGCCAAAAAACCAGAAACATTTCGAGTGCTTTGACCCATCCGTCGATGGGTAAATGTACCGACTGTAGTATGTTCACGTGGTGAACGACTGCCCAGCTGTGAAAAGGAGTGTCCTCTTCATGCATACAGTGTTATGCTTGGATATAAGGAACCTAATTCATAGCTCCTGCTCTTAGGGGGCTAACGGTCTACGTGAGGGAAAAGGGGAATGAGACACATTCATACATACAAGGAAACAAGATAAAGAGTGCATATTAGGAATATTGGGAAATCAAGGGCAGCGTGCCAGAGGAAGAAAACTTCAAGAAAGAGGAAAAATGTATTCTAGGCAAGGAAAACCACAGGTATGAATACCCTTAGTGAGAAACAAACGACTTCTGACGTCTTAAGTAAGTGTATCCCCGGTGTTATCTCACTGTACTTAGTCCTTTCCTTCAGATTCTGCATTACACTTTGTACTTAAAATTACAGTTTAATGCATTCAATTCAAGATGGACCTATAAATACAAGTTTCTCGGCATGTTCTATAACTTAACACTTTTACATCCCTGTCATGTAAATTTTTTTCATATTTGTTGAACAACTGATGTTCTCCAGAGTAAGTTAGGATGTCTGGAGTAAATAATCTGTGGGCAGGTAAACATAATTTTCAGCTCATGAAGGACTTTTTCATGTTAGTATCCAGTGTTTGACAGCAAAAAACCATAGAAGATTTGGAGCATTGAACTGGAAGAGTGCAAAGTAGTGTTTTGAGAAGATGAATTGATACCAGTTCTTTGGGAAGATTGAATGGAGAAGAAACATAAAATAGGGAAACAACTTAGGAATTAGGCATTGGGATTGTCTACATTTGAGATGCTGAACTCTAAGATAAAAATGATAGGCAAACCAGAGATACTTTACCAAGGAAGAACCTGGTGTTCTCATTATCCTCTTTTGTCCACTTTGTTTGAATAGGTGTGATATGTCATCCAGGAGTCTCTGCTGACTATTCTGAAATGTGTAGAATTTCAAGAGAATTTTCTCTGATGATCTAAAAGTTTTGTATTTCTAAGAAGTGTCTTTCTCACTTCCATTGGTGTTGAATTCCTTTTTTTTTTTTTTTTTTTTTTTAAATCCTTTCCACACAAGTCCAAACAAGAGAAGATGGCATGTAGAGATAAGAGCATGCAAGACCGCTTGAGACTGGGCCACTTTACCACTGTCCGACACGGGGCTTCTTTTACTGAACAGTGGACAGATGGCTATGCTTTCCAGAACCTTATCAAGTAAGTGAATTGTCATCATTAAATGGAGAATTGAAAAGTTGGTTTGGATTTTTTTTTTTTGTTTTCTATAATTGCAGTCATTAGTAATCCTAGAAGTGGTAGTCATCTTTTTATTATTTTTAAGTCACTATATGTTTAGAGAAATATAGAGAATAAGATAAAGTCCTGGGAAAAATGAACTAAATAATCAGAGAGATAAGAAGTAAGTTCTACAGTAAAGCTAAAAAGGAATCATAATTGCTGAAGCCACGGAAGGAAATCTTAACTTGAGGTCTTTTAAATTGTGTTATAGCTTTTGATGAGGAGTCTGTTACATTTTTCTGGGTCTGGGGATAAATTAAGTAAGCAAGAGCATAAGGAAGAATTTCTTGATTTAGGTACAAAACCATAGAAGAACCTTACAGAACATGTCCCTGAGGCTTTTAAGACAGTGTCGATCAACAGAGAGAGTTCTTTTGAAGGCAGGGGCCGAACCAGCCCTACCGTGGGTGTCTGACACCGACTTGGAATCCCAAGTACTCCTTCTCTTTTGTCATAACTTTTAATTTGAAACACTCAAATATTTACTCCAAGAAGGAAATCAACATTTAGAATCCTGTTTCCAACTGTGTGAATAGCTACTAATAGCTCAGGACTTTAAAAAAAAATACCTTTTGTTGTATCTTATTTTTATTTGTTAAAACATTTCTATCTGAGACTGGAGTTGGAGACATTGTAGTTTTGATCATGGGCTCTAAAACTTCATCTCTAGATCATGGTGAGGTGAAGGTTCCCTAGACCACCTTTCTCATGTGTTTTTCCATGCTGAAGTAGCCTGCTGAGTATGACTTGATGGGTGTGGGCTACTTTTTTTTAATTATTACGATTTTAGAGATTTTATTTATTTATTTGAGAGGTAGAGTTACAGACAGTGAGAGGAGAGACACAGTGGGATCTTCCTTCCGCTGGTTCACTCCCCAATTGGCCGCAACAGTCGGAGCTGGGCCGATCAGGAGCCAGGAGCTGCCTCAGGTCTCCCACGTGCACGCGGGGGCCCAAGGACATGTGCCTTCTCCTACTGCTTTACCAGGCCATAACAAAGAGCTAAACTGGAAGTGGAGCAGCTGGGACTAGAACTGCCGCCATATGGGATGCCAGTGCCACAGGTGGAAGATTCACCCACTGTGCCACAGCACCAGCCCCGGGGCTACTTTTGAGTAATAATGAAACATATATAAAATATGCCTGAAAAAAAGTATAGATAATGATAATGTTTATAACTTTGTTAAAACTAAGCTCTGGATTACACCTCAGTAATCACTGTATTCTATGTGTAACTTAGTTGAAATGTGTTTTGCTTCACAAGTGTATCTCAGATGTGTATATTCTGATGTAAGAAGAGGCTATTGGGTCAGGCATTTAGCTCAACAGCTAAGATGCTGCTTGGATCCCCCACATTCCGTATTGAAGTGCCTAGGTTCAAGTCCTGGTTCTGTTCCCCATCCTGTTTCCTGATAATGCACACCCAGAGAGGCAGCAATGATGGCTCAACTACTTGAGTCCCTGCTACCCACTTCGGAGGTGTAGATAGAGTTCCTGGTTCCTGGCTTTGGCTTAGCCCAGCCTCAGTTGTTGTGGGCATTTGGGGAGTGAACCAATAGATGGAAAATTTCTGTCTTTCTGTGTCTCTCTTTTTCTGCCTTTCAAATAAAGTGAAAATCAGTAAGTAGAATTTTTTTAAAAAAGAAGCAGCAACTATTAAGTAAAAAAAACAAAAAGTGAAAACAAACAAAAAAAAAACCCCACATCTTATATACAAAACAGAGACTTTCGAGTTAGGCTAGGTACCAGAGGTTCAGAGCAGCGTTCACTCTAGGCTGTAGGTGTAGTTGAGTGATGATAGCAGAAGCACACCAGGGCCGTGTAAGTGAGTGGCACGGAGATATGGCACCCATCCCATCACGTCTGACTCTGACATACAAATTGCCTTAAAAGTGACACACCATCCAGTATCCAGATTTGGTAGACTGGGGTCAGAAGAAGATAAAACTTTCATCTTCGTTAATGGTGAAAGCAGTCAACTGCTTAGACTGAGTTTCAGATGTGCTAATTCCTGCCAGCTCTTGATGAGGATTGCTCATTAGACGGTGGTCTCTTGAGACTTTGACTCAAAAAGGTCATGGGTTTGTACAGAGATATAAAGTGATTAAAGTTTTTTGTGTTTTTACTCTATTTTTTTATTATTATTATTTTTTGACAGGCAGAGTTAGACAGTAAGAGAGAGAGAGACAGAGAGAAAGGTCTTCCTTTTTTCCGTTGGTTCACCCCCAAAGTGGCTGCCACGGCCAGTGCATTGCGGCCGGCGCACTGTGCCGATCCGAAGCCAGGAGCCAGTGCTTCCTCCTGGTCTCCCATGTGGGTGAAAGGGCCCGAGCACTTGGGCCATCCTCCACTGCACTCCCAGGCCACAGCAGAGAGCTGGCCTGGAAGAGGAACAACCAGGACAGCATCCGGCACCCCGACCGGGACTAGAACCTGGGGTGCCGTCACCGCAGGCAGAGGATTAGCCTCTGGAGCCGTGGTGCCGGCTGTTTTTACTCTATAAGCAATCTGATGTTTAAAAGGTTCTGGAATTCTTACACAGCTGCAGAATATGAAGTAATGACTGCTATAGAGCCATCATATCAGAAAAATCGGGATTATGTCAATGAAATCTCTGACAAAGATTGTTCCTTGTAGGGAGATAGCACTTTTCTCAAGATTTTAAGTTATAAAAATGTTAGAATATCTGTCTCTTCATTGGAGACTGTTTCTGGCTGATGTCTATTAACTAAAGTTATTTTATTGCCTAACATTGTACAGTAATAGATTATCTTTCTTACTTTGAATGCATAATTTGGAATTGAAATTCTTTAGTTCTAAAAGGCTGTATCTGATAAGTTCACACATGACATTTCTATGCAGAAGAAACTCTACAACATGCAAAATAAGTTGATGGGTTAAATAGTATCAGACAAGGAGCCATTGCTGTGGCTTAGCAGGTAAAGCCGGCGTCTGCAGCACTGACATCCCATGTGGGCGCCGGTTTGAGACCCAGCTGCTCCACTTCTGATCCAGCTCTTTGCTATGGCCTGGGAAAGCAACAGAAGATGGCCCAGGTCCTTGGTCGCCTGCACCCATGTGGGAGTCTTGGAAGAAGCTCCTGGCTTCTGGCTTTGGATCAGCCCAGCTCTGCCTGTTGCAGCCATTTGGGGAGTGAACTAGCAGGTGGAAGACCTCTCTCTCTCTCTCTCTCTGTCTCTCTCTCTCTCTCTCTGCCTCTCTGCCTCTCTGCCTCTCTGCCTCCGCCTCTCTGTAGCTCCACCTTTCACATAAATAAATACCAAAAAAAAAAAAAAGAAAGATTTCTATCAGATAGCAGTACTAGGTCTTAGGGGAAGAGACAAACCTCAAGACATTTAAAATTGGGACTAGTGCTGTGGCATAGTGGGTAAAGCCGCGGCCTGCAGTGCTGGCATCTCATATGGGCGCCTGTTTAAGCTCTAGCTGCTCCACTTCCAATCCAGCTCTCTGCTATGGACTGGGAAAAGCAGTAGAAATTGGCCCAAATCCTTGGGCCCCTGCTCACACATGGGAGACTTGGAAGAGGCTCTTGGCCCCTGGCTTTGGATCAGTGCAGCTCCGGCTGTTGTGGCCAATTGGAGAGTGAATCAGCGGATGGAAGACCTCTCTCTCTCTCTCTCCCTCCTTCCCTCCCTCCCTCCCTCTCTCCTTCCTTCTCTCTCTCATTCTCACTTGCTTGCTCTGCCTTTCCTTCTCTCTCTGTGTAACTCTGACTTTCAAATAAATAAATAAATCTTTAAAAAAAAAAAAGAAAGAAAAAAGACATTTAAAATTCAATTCAGATAATCAAGTGTAGCCAACAGGAGTCTCCACACAGTTCTTTTTTTTCTAACTTTTTTTTACTTTTTTTTTTTTAAAGGTTCACTTATTTACTTGAAAGTCATAGTTACACAGAGGGAGAAGGAGAGGCAGAGAAAGAGAGAGAGAGAGAGAGAGAGAGAGAGAGAGAGAGAGAGAGAGGTCTTCCATCTGCTAGTTCACTCCCCAGATGGCCACAACGGCCGGAGCTGCTCCAGTCTGAAGCCAGGAGCCAGGAGCTTCTTCCAGGCCTCCCATGTGGTGCAGGGGCCCAAGGACTTGGGTCATCTTCCACTGCTTTCCTAGGGCATAGCAGAGAGCTGGATCAGAAGTGGAGCAGCCAGGACCCGCTTGGTGCCCATATGGGAGGCTGGAACTGCAGGTGGCGGCCCTACGCACCACATCACAGCACCGGCCTCTTTTCTTCTAACTTTGTTTTCTGGCTCCCTTAGAGTGATCTTTGATTTCCTAAAACAGAAAGTTTACTGTATAATAAGAAAATCATATCAGATTTGTAACATTTTTGGGCCGGATTAGTGAGTTTTACTTTCTGTAGTATATTTGAACCTGTTGAAAAAGTAGCTTGATAGCTCCAAGAAAGTAATGTTAAAAACTAGTGTACACTTTTTTATTTAAATAAGACTCAGTGGCAAGATAATTAAAATTCTTTACTAAGATTTCTTTCATATTTGAATAAAGTACATTAATGAGATTTGACCCATGTTCAGAATAGTGGTTGTTTGCTATGTGGGTTATGAGAGGAAGTAAATTACACTTCAGAGTCTTGTAATGCTAGTTCAAGTATTTGTTTTAATGTAGGGAGTTCCAGTACTCATTACAAAGCAATTTCTGATGAACCCTCTGATTTTCAGTCATCTGATCCAAAATCGTGTAACCTTTTTTTTTTTTTAAAGATTTATTTTATTTATTTGAAAGAGTTACAGAGTGAGGTAGAGCCAGAGAGAGAGAGAGAGGTCTTCCATGTTCTGGTTCACTTAAATGATCACCACGGCCAGAGCTGAGCTGATCTGGAGCCAGGAGTTTCTTCTGGGTCTTCCACATGGGTACAGGGGCCCAAGGACCTGTGCCATCTTCTACTGCTTTCTCAGGCCATAGCAGAGACCTGGATCAGAAGTAGAGCAGTTGGGATTGGAACCAGCACCCATATGGAATGCTGGCACTATAGGCCAGGGCTTTAACCCACTGTGCCACGGTGCCCGCCCCATCCTTTTTTTTAAAAAAGATTTATTTATTTACTTGAGAGACAGAGTTACACACAGAGAGAGGGAGAGACAGAGAGAAATGTCTTCCACTTGCTGGCTCACTCCCAAAGTGGCTGCAATAGGTGGAGCAGGGCCCAACCAAAGCCAGGAGCCAGGAGCTTCTTCTGAGTCTTCCACATGGATACAGGAGCCCAAGCATCTGGGCCATCCTCTGCTGCTTTCCCAGGGCATAAACAGGAAGCTGGATTGGAAGTGGAGCAGCTGGGGCTTGATTGGCACCCATATGGGATGCCAGTGCCACGGGCAGATGTTTAACCTACTGCACGGCAGCGCCAGCCTCTAATCTATTCTATTTTACAATTGCTAGTACAGAGTAAATGGACTTTAAGAAGTTCTCATCTGAGATACTCATGTGCCATTTGTACATCACTTACTAACTTTTCCTGCTGCTGTTAATGTCTGAAAATGTGTGCATTTATTTTTTAACACCTCTCCTACTAGTTACTTATAGTATGGTTGGGGTCTATAATACTGCTTTACTGTTGAATCTGTTTTCATTTCTAAAGTTGCTGTAACAAAATAGCATGAATTACATGGTTTAAAGCAATAGAAACTTATTCTGTCACAGTTTAGGAAGCCAAATGTTTAAATTCAAGGCACGGGATCCTCCTTCTGGAGAATCCTTTGGATCCGGGTAGGATCCTTTGCCTGTTCCAGGGTTCTGGTAAATCTGCATGTTTCTTGGCTAGTGGCAGCAGCACTTCAGTCTGCCTGTCTTCACATGGTGTTCTCCCCATGTGTCTCTGTGCCTCCTCTCTTGTTAATGACAGAGCCATATTGGATTAAGGGCCTGTTCTATTCCAGTATGATCTGATGTTAGCTAATACTTCAATGAGTCCATTTCCAAATAGGGTCATATTCTGAAGTATTGTGGATTAAGACTTTAACATGTCTTAAAAAGGACACAGTTCAGTGCACAGTGGCACCTAAGACTCATGATTGGGGCCGGTGCTGTGGTGCAGCGGGTTAATGCCCTGGCCTACTGTGCTAGCATCCCTTAGGGCACCGGTTTGAGTCCTGGCTGCTCCACTTCCGGTCCAGCTCTCTGCTATGGCCTGGGAAAGCAGAAGAAGATGGCCCGAGTCTTTGGGCCCCTGCACCCACATGGAGACCCAGAAGAAGCTTCTGGCTCCTGTCTCTGGGTCGGCGCAGCTGCAGCCATTGCAGCCATTTGGGGAGTAAACCATCAGATGGAATTCCTCTATCTGCCTCTCCTCTCTCTATGTAACTCTTTCAAATAAATAAATAAATCTTTTTTTTTTTTTTTTAAGATTTTATCTATTTATTTGAGAGCTAGAGTTACAGATAATGAGAGGGAGAACCAGAGAAAAAGGTCTTCGTCTCTTGGTTCACTCCCCAATGGTCGGAGCTGCATCAATCCAAAGCCAGGAGCCAGTGCTTCTTCCAGGTCTCCCATTTGGGTGCCGGGGCCCAAGCACTTGGGCCATCTTCTACTGCTTTCCCAGGCCATAGCAGAGAGCTAGATAAGAAGAGGAGCAGCTGGGACTAGAACCGGCGCCCATAGGGGTTGCTGGCTCTGCAGGCAGAGGGTTAACCTACTGTGCTACAGTGCCAGCCCCAATAAATAAATCTTTAAAAAAAAAAAACACACACAAGGACTCATGGTCTTGTTTTCTCTTGGCTTTTTAAGCAGAGTTAGTTAAATCTGAGAAGGGTTTATTGAGTCATCAGTACTTCCGTAGAAGATGATGAAATAGTCTCTTTCTTATGATGCTGCATAAGAAATGTTTGAGGATCCACTCTATGAAAGGCATTGTTATATGTGCTGGTGGATATAAAGGCTACTAAGACAGGATTCCTCGTTTAGCTTATTGATACAATCCAGATCTTTACACTGTACTCAAAAAATAAACCTAAAGCAATTGCCACTATCAGACTCTTACTCTTCAGTATGAATAGCTGAACAGTCTTAGAATATCTAGCATTGATATGGGTGTCCTTATAATTAATATGTAACACTGACCTTTGAGTACATAAGCTTTCATGTTAAAGCAAACTCTGTTATTATCTGAACATACATATATATGTATGTATTTTTTTTTAAAGATTTATTTATTTATTGGAAAGGTAGAATTACAAAGAGGCTGAGAGAGAGAGAGGGGTCTTCCATCTGTTGGTTCACTCCCTCCATGGCTGCAATGGCCAGAGCAGCCGGGACTTGAACCAGGACCCCTATGGGATGCCAGCCCTGCAGGTGGTGGCTTTACCCAAGGCGCCACAGCGCCGACCTCCCAAATATATATTTTAAGATTTTCCCAAGGGTGTTTTGTAGTCTGTGTACCCTGTGTTCATGGTTTATATATGCGATGGCTATTTATATGGATGACATAGGGCTCCTCTCTCGGTGAATCTGAAGAGAAAAAGTGTATGAATTCTCCTTGAAAATGATGAAGGTGGTTGCTAAAGTCTCAATCTCGCAAAGCAGAATTTTCAAAGGTAAAATATTGTGGAGTTCTGCTTGACCACTGTGGTTCATAGTTTAAAGTTTAGATTGTATGGTTATCTCCAGAGAGTTTAGGGTGCCTTGCTGTCATAGTCCCTGAAAGGTTAGAGATGAGCTAAGATATTTCTTTTTTTCTTTTCTTTTTTTTTTTTTTATTTGACAGATAGAGTTAGACAGTGAGAGAGAGAGATAGAGAAAGGTCTTCCTTCTGTTGGTTCACCCCCCAAGTGGCCGCCACGGCTAGAACTACACCTATCCAAAACCAGGAGCCAGGTGCTTCCTCCTGGTCTCCCATGTGGGTGCAGGAGCCCAAGCACTTGGGCCATCCTCCACTGCCTTCCCAGGCCACAGTAGGGAGCTGGACTGGAAGAGGAGCAGCCAGGATTAGAACCCAGTGCCCACATGGGATGCCGGGCACCACAGGTTGGAGGATTAACCATGTGAGCCATGGCACCGGCCCCAAACTAAGATATTTCATCAACTTTATTTTTAGTTGAGAAATTTGTGTTCAGATAAGGTAAATGTCTTCCTCAAGGACATTCATTGAATCCCTAAAAGGAAGAATGTGATTTTACCTAAGGATTCTATGTCTTTTTGTTTACTGTTTTAAGATTTATTTATTTATTTGAAAGGCGGAGTTAGACAGAGCGAGATCTGTTCACTCCGCAAATGGCCGCAACAGCCAGAGCTGGACTGATCTGAAGCCAGGAGCCAGGAGCTTCTTCCTAGTCTCCCACATGAGTGCAGAGGCCCTAGCATTTGGGCCATGTATTGCTTACCCAGGCTCATTAGCAGGCAGCTGGATTGGAAGTAGAGCAGTCTAGATGTGTACCAGCAAAATATGGGTTGCTGGGGCTACAGGTGGTGGCTTTACCCACTACACCACAGTGCTGGCCCCAGGATTTTGTATCAGTTTATTATTATTATTATTTGAAAGAGTTACAGAGAGAGGTAAAGACAGAGGGAGAGAGAGGTCTTCCATTCTGCTGGTTCACTTCCCAAATGACCACAACGGCCAGAGCTGAGCTGATCCAAAGCCAGGAGCCAGGAACTTCTTCCAGGTCTCCCACATGGGTGCAGGGGCTCATCTTCTGCTTTCCCAGACCATAGCAGAGAGCTGGATCATAAGAGGAGCAGCCGAGATTCGAACCAGTCCCCTTATGGTATTCTGGCACTGCATGCTGGGGCTTTAACCCACTGTGCCACAGCGCTGGCCCAGGATTATGTATCTTAATGCAATATTCTTTCACCGCATGAATTGATAAAATATTTTGGGAGGAAAACTTGTTGGTGGGGAAAGGCATATTCAATAGTAATTAGTTTTTTTCTTAGAATGTTCTTGAATTAAAATTTTTATTCCATTAAATCAATATGTGATCAGTAATCTGGCTTTTTTTTCCCCCTAAGATATACTTATTTATTTGAAAATCAGAGTTACAGAGAGAGAGGGAAAGACAGAGAGATCTTCCATCCACTGGTTCACTCAGATGACTTCAGTGGCCAGGGCTGGGCCAGGCTGAAGTCAAGCGCCAGGAGATTCATCCTTGTCTCCCACATGGGAGGCAAGGGTCCAAGTACTTTGACAGTTTTCTGCTGTTTTTCCCAGACCATTAGCAGGGGGCTGGATTGGAAGTAGAGCAACCAGGACTTGAACCAGCACCTGAATAGGATGCTGGTGTCACAGGTGGTAACTACCTACTGTGCTACAACACCAGTACCAACCTGGCTAATCTTAGAGCCTCCAGGATTGCATTATCAATTGAACAGTTACCTATTTGTGATACTCTGTATATGTTAATCCTGCTTTCAGTATTGTCCTTCCAGGTATGGGAGTATAACTTTATTATGAGTATCTTTCCTAGAGTATTCTGGGTTTTCTGTTGCCATTTTTTTTAGGAAAGATGTATTTATTGTGGAAAAGGTCTGACAACTACAGAGTTCAACAAGGGGGGTAGAAGAGGTTTCATTTGAAAATAGGTTTTAAAAGGGGCCGGCACTGTGGTGTAGCAGGTAAAGCTGCCTCCTGCAATGCCAGCATCTCATATGGGCGCGTGTTCAAGTCCCGGCTTGTGCACTTCCAATCCAGTTTTCTACTGTGGCCTGGGAAAGCAGTGGAAGATGACCCAATCCTTGGGCCCCTGCACCCACGTGGGAGACCCAAATGAAGCTCCTGGCTCCTAGTTTTGGATTGGCACAACTCATGCTGTTGTGGCCATCTGGGGAGTGAACCAGCGGATGGAAGATCTTTCTCTCTCTCTCTTTCTCTCTCTCTCTCTCTTTCTGTCTCTCTCTCTCTGTAACTCTGCCTTTCAAATAAAATAAATAAATCTTTTAAAAAAAAAAGGAAATAGATTTTTAAAAAGTTAGATTTTGTCATTCTGCAAAGGTGATGGTTGGTTCAAGAAAAGAGCGAGGGTGAGGGGAGCATAGTAGAATGTAGGGGCAGAGAGACAGAATGAAGTCTATTAAGTGGTTCGTCTGAAATCTTAGTTTATTTTTCTATACTAAGTCTATAAAATTTAATAGCTGTTGGGTTGTAGGGTACATGAGAGATGGTTTTTCTTATAATGGGATTTTTATGGATTCCTACTTTGAATACTACAGGTTGAGTATATTCCTTATCTGAAATCAGAAGTATTTCAGATTTTGGAGTTACTTGGATTTTAGAATATTTGCATGGACTCTACTGGTTGGGTATCCCATATCTGAAATGCAAAATCTCCAAAATCTAAAACTTTTTAAAAATATAATTATTTATTTTTGTATTTGAAAGATAGGGAAAGAGATATTGAGAGATCTTCCATTCACTGGTTCACTCCCCAGCACCAGCAACAGCCAGGACTGGGTTATAGGGACCAGTACTTGAATGAACCATCACTTGCTAGCTCACAGGGTGTGCATTGGCAGGAACTGGAATCAGAAGTTCAGCAAATATGCAAGCAGTGAGTTATTTTTGTTTGCTCTATTGCTGTTAGAATTGTTTTTGACCTTTCTCTCTGCAACACCTTTATATCTCTAGGCAACAAGAAAGGATAAATTCACAGAGGGAAGAGATAGAAAGACAGCGGAAAATGTTAGCAAAGCGGAAACCTCCTGCCATGGGTCAGGCCCCTCCAGCAACCACTGAGCAGAAGCAGAGGAAAAGCAAGACCAACGGAGCTGAAAATGAAACGTATGTTCTTTATTGATAAGAACTGAGACATCACATCCTCTCCCAAAATGCAGGTGTTCTAGTGAATTCCACTGGAAACAGGAATTCGAGAGGTTTCACAGGGTTTAAGCTGTTTTTCAGTTAAATTAATAGATTTGTTTAACCTTAGTTCTGCTCTTTACGGAGTTTTGAATGCTAAGAAGTAATATCACTTCATTTGATGTGGTTTTTGGCCACTCAGAACAGATCGGATGTCAGTATATTCAAATGATATTGCTTATGCGGGGTACTGTACTTCAAACATTGATGGAAAATTGATTTAAGACAAATACGTGTACAAAAAAATTTGAAGTCCTTGTAAACAAGGAATCTTATGAAAACTCATGAAAAATCTGTTTATGGAAAGATTATGGATTTCAGAATTTTGGGCACAAACAATAACATTTTTAAATTGCATTTTCCATGGATTTTTTGAAGTACTCTGGTATGTTATTCTACGTTATGGAATATTGGTATCATCTCATGGGGCTTCTCTGGCTACTATTTCAGACTGAAGAATGCTCTTTATTGGTCAAAGAACACATTGTTAAGAATCAGAAACTTAACAGAGTAAGCCAGGGAAAAAAAAGCTGTTATTTTAGGAAAAGGACGTTTTCCCAATAAGCCAAATCTTGACCTCACCAGAATTTTTTCCTATTCTGGGACCTAAGGAAAACATCAGAATTGTAAATTGCAGTGTGGTCATCTTTTTCTGTCAGTAAACAACTGTTACAGAGCTGCCATGTATAGTGGGGTTGAAAATCCTCAGCACAAATGCCTCCCTTCTTCATTCCTTCCTTTCTCTTTCAATGCAAGTAAGTTTCATATCCAAAGGTAGCCACAAATAAAAGGGATAACATTACTTTATTGAAAAGGGATAACATTAACTTATTGACCAATACGTCTTTTGTCTTTATGTTTTGTACATCAGTTCACAAAAACATATTAACCCATAATCACTTCAAATATAATAATAGTAATAGTATACCATTATTAAAGTCCATGGTATCCCAGAAATGCATCTTTCTCTGTTCCAGTGATAAACATGGCTTAGTGCCAATCTTTACTTTCCCCATACATAGCGATTAGCTGATGTCTTATGGGTAAATATTTTCCTTGACAGTTGTTTAGAGTATGTTAAGTGCTTATTTTAGGTAATAAAAAAGTTCAAGTGGGAGCCCAGATTTGAAAGATTATCATTGTTTTCTTTGTAACTCTGGTTATTTTTCACAGGGGTTTTCCCTCTATTACTTAAAAATCATTTAATGCTAGTGCACAAAACCATTGGCTTAAGAGTGGTAAATAAAGTGTAGGTTGTTTCTTTGCCACAGAACAACAGATTTTGTTCTAGGCAAGGCGTGTGTCTGTGAGAAATTGCCGCCTAGAGTTCTGTGTAAAATGCAAACTAGAAGCCTTTAGTCCAGTTTTTAGTTAGAATATTTGTGACGTGGCGCTTTCCTTTGACTAGAAGCCAAAAACAAGCCTTTCCTGGTACTGAACCTATTTCAAGCAGAGAATTCCTAGTTCTAGTCCCTTTTTTACTGGTGTGAAATGCAGTGATAGATACAGGTGTTTCTACAACTATAAAGGCTGAAGTAATAACCCTAGTGGATGTCTTATTTATACTCTTCCTAGTTCCTTTGAGTTGGAACTCAGATGCTCTATTTTGTAACTCTTCTTGTTTGCTAAGATAGCAATTCATTTTCCTGGTATTTAGAATACATCTAAACCATGAGTTCTAAAACTTTGAAATATGTATGTGTACTTCTGTCATGTGGAGAAGTTGGGGAGAAAGGAGTAAGATATCAGTTATCACTTGTACGTTCTGGAGATACGGGGATACAGGGGAAATAAGGGGAACGTGAAACGGGTGATTACCAATAGAGTCAGTGCTTTGAGAATTGGTTTAAGTACCATTTTCAGTATTCTTTTTGCATTCTCATTTAATAGTCAGAACACTTTGTTAGGTATTACTACTTGTTGCATTTTCAGGAAATTTACTTAAGAGATTAAAGTTACTTATTCAGGGCCACCTGACTAGCAACCCAGTTTTGCCTTGAACCTTACTACTCCTTGGGCTCCAAAGCTTAGACTGATTTTCTACTGTGTCTTTCTCCTTGATACTGCAGTGTCAAAGTCTGAGGGTCATTAAGAATAATCAAATCCATTGTCCTGTTGTCTTGCCCCTGAAAATATTTCTAGAAAAAAAAATTGGGGTTATTGCTCCTAATTGGTTTTCATCTGTGTAATGTCTGAGACAAAACTGATTTCATAAATAATGTAAAAATAAGTCCCTTTGTTTTCATATTTTACAAATTAGACTTTGGCTTTGGAGTACATCCTTCACATTGTATCTGATATTCTCATCAATTCTGCAAGATAATTTGTCTTTTAGTAATTTTTAACTGTGAGACTAAATATACTATATAGCATCTTGGACAGTTCTTATTAAATAGGCACATTATGATTTCAAATGACTACTGAAATTTCCACCATTATTTTCCAGGTTAACATTAGCAGAGTACCATGAACAAGAAGAAATCTTCAAACTCAGATTAGGTCATCTTAAAAAGGTAAGTGTAATAAGAAAATACATTTGGGGAAAAATGATTTCTAGTTTATATTTGGTGTGAAAGCTATTTGGTCATTGGGGCAAATGTAATAGTTTCACGTAGCTACAGAAATCTTGAGTATGCTGCTCTCACTGTCACATCTTGTTGTCTAATGGCAGACCTCGTTTCTTTTTATTTTCAAATCAATTCCAACCACCCGTTAAGATTACTTTGCAGGATCTGGTGTTGTGTCATAGTAAGTAAAGCTGCCCTCTGCAACATCAGCATCCCATATAGGCACTGGTTCTCATTCCAATCCAACTCCCTGCTAATGGCCTGGGAAAAGCAGCAGAAGATAGCCTAAGGGCTTAGGCCCCTGTTATCCATATGGGAGATATGGGAGATCCTGACTTCTGGCTTCAGACTGGCCCAGCCCTGGCCATTGTAGCCATCTGGAGGGTGAACCAGTGGATAGAAGATATCTCTGTGTGTCTCTCATGAACCAGTGGATGGAAGATCTCTCATTTGTGTGTCTCTCCCTCTTTCTTTCTCTGTAACTCTTTCAAATAAATAAATAAACTTAAAAAAAAAAAAAAAGCTTTTCTCCAAAAGTGTAATGTCATAAGGCTTCCCAAGTGGTTATCCTTAGAGTGAAAATTAAACATACAACCAGAACAGGTGATTTTTTTAATTAGTTTATCTGAAAGGCAGATTTACAGAGAGGCAGAGAGAGAAAGAGAGGTTTTCCATCCACTGGTTCGCTCCCCAAATGGCTGCAATGGCTGGAGCTGCACCGATCTGAAGCCAGAAGCCAGGAGCTTCTTCTGGGTCTCCCACGTGGGTGCAGGGGCCCAAGGACTTGGGCCATCTTATACTGCTTTTCCAATACAGCAGAGAGCTGTATCGGAAGTAGAGCAACTGGAACTCAAACTGGCGCCCATATGGGATGCCGGCACTGTAAGTAACGGCTTTACTCCCAGTGGCAGCCTCCAGGTGGTCTAAAATTGATTTTAAGACTCTTGTGGTGTGGTAAGTCACATAGCAGCTCTTAATTCTTGCCTAAAACTAACTAAAAAGTGGTCTTGCATAAACCATACTATAACACAGTGGCACTTAACAGAATGTATTATTGAAGGTATTCACTGAGATGTCTTCGATATAGATTGCTCAGCTCTTAAAATTCATCAACCCATACATTATTGGTGGACAGTATTCATGCTGATAATGGCAAAAAAGCATATAATAAACTACTGTTGTGTGTGTGTGTGTGTGTTTCACACTCTGGTTTTCTTTTTTTCCCACTGGGTTCTCCAATCTTGTTAATCAGTTGGACTTAAGACACCACATATAATCTATAGTTAGTGAAGAGAACCTGAGTTTTGTGAGCGGTGTTGCATGCCTCTGTGTATATACACAAAACATTTCCACAAACACAGGAGACTTAATAGTGTTGGTGGGCACCAAGAGGAAGGAGGGGGACGGTGGTGGACTTTCACTTTTCCCTGCACTCCTGTATATGGTTTGAATTTTATTATTTTCTGTGGGCTTTTTTAATGATAACATTCTAGTTGTTTTTTTTTTCCCAAAAAAATCTTTCTTCAAAGCATCTTCCATTGAAAAATGTCTAGTGTTGTTTTTGAAATTAGACTGAAAACGTAAAAATTCTATTTTTTTCTTTTCATTTTAGGAGGAAGCAGAAATCCAGGCAGAGCTGGAAAGGCTAGAAAGGGTTAGAAATCTACATATCAGGGAACTAAAAAGGATACATAATGAAGATAACTCACAGTAAGCAACTTGGGGCTATATTGGGTCGGAGGTTGCTGAGCCCTCTCTGACATTAGTTTGAAAGGTCTAGAATGATGTTTTTGCTTAATAGAAATTTGGTAAATGATGCAACAGTGTATTTTGTAGAGTGTAATACAGTTTTTATGAACAAAATTGTGATTTGCTTTGACTTAAATATGTAAGAATTTATGTATGCATATATTATTTTTAAGGAGTAGAGGTTTCTAAAACAATATAGCTTTGCAGTCCTAAATGGTTGATGTATCTGCCTATTCAGATTTCCCTACTAAACCTTGAGAAAGGGGAACATGGGCCCACAGTGTGGTGTTGTGGAAAGAATAGGACACTCCATTTTAGAATGACCTTTAAGAACTATTTGGGTGTGGAGATTTTAAGTATGACTCTTAAATTCAGCACACTTATTTTATGTTAACACCCACCTTTGTTGATAATTCACTTAAGTAATTGAAACTGGGGATAATATGTTACCAATGGGAAAAAAGCTTTTATAAGTAATCTATTCTTTCCCACGTTTACCTGACGCACATTTTTTTTCACTTAGTCACAGCTTGTATTTTGTTGGGCCAAGGTGAGCCGTGGACGTTTCCTTTTGTAAAGGAGCAGGCAGCAACAGTTTACCATTTACTGAGAACTCTGTGTATCAAGCATGGGACCTAGTGCCCTTACATTCTCTCATTTAATCCTCATGAAAACTCAGTCATCTTCAATACATCAATCACGAAATGAGCCTGGAGAAATTAAGTTAACTTGATCAGAGACCCAGACTAGTGTGGCCAACAGTGTCACACTGGATCTTGGAGGTCCAAGTAATGGCATCTCTCCCCACAGGCACGCTGCTTTCTTAAAGTGATTTCAGGATTATTTGTGAGGCTGTTTAAAGTCAGCAACTAGGTAAAGATATTTTGAAATTTCTTTGCAAGGAACGGTCATTTATTTTTCATTTTTTTTTTAGAAAAGGAAGCAAGGAAGAGTCTTAAATGGGCAATGCACTTGTAGCAGACTTCTGCCTTAAAGAGAGAGAAGTGAATGCACGTAAATCGTGCCACTTGCTAATAGTCAGACCCTTTTTAAGGCAATGTAAAATATCTTGGAATTTTATTGTGTGTAGTTTTGAAATGGTGAGAGCATGTGCCTCTTTGATTATTTGGAGGAGCCAAATAGCAGTTTGAAAATGTTATCTAATCAAATCCCCTTCCCCAAACCCCCCATCACTTCATAGCAGGGCGGAAATGGGGAGGACAAGAAAGGATATGGGTCTAACTCTGGCTGTGCTGGGACAGTGCCTGTGTCTCGTGGCTCCACAGCCATTGCTGTCATTGTAGTGGTGCTGCCTCCTTGAGCTAGGGAGCTTCATGCTCAGGATTCCCTGTGTTGGTATTGATTTTTAAACCAGCAGCAGCAGCTATAATCATGGTAGAATCATGTGTGTAGTTCTTTGGATTCTATAACTATGGAAGACTATAGCCCTTGATTTCAAGGTGTATGTTACATATTTCCTGTTTCCACAGATTTAAAGATCACCCAACGCTAAATGACAGATACTTGTTGTTACACCTTTTGGGGAGAGGAGGTTTCAGTGAAGTTTACAAGGTAAGTGTGAGGACCTGGGAACCCAGATTGGGGGTTAAACTGTTGCCTACTATCAACTTGGAGAGCATCCTGCATAGTGAAAGCTGAGTCATCTGTTGGCTGAAATTTAAAATTTTAAATAAATCTCTGTCTTTGGGAAAACTGTTTCCCATAAACTTAAGTGATGGGGCATCGAGATAGTAGAGGATGAGAGTGATTTTTTAAGAGTGTCATTTAAGGTTGTTTGCTAGCATTGGCATTCAAAAGGGTATCCTGGCTTAGAGAGCTTCAATTTGGGACAGCAGAGTACAGACCATCGTGCTTCCAGATTGAGTGTTACTGAATGAGAGATTTAGGCAGTTTTAAATATAGTTACAGATCCATATCATGTTTAGCCATAACCTGGTTTAATTTCTCTACGTGTTTCTGGCAGCTGGCTATAAAATGCAGAATCAATTTAGTAAATACTCTTCACTGCACAGCTCTGGGAGGTCCCCGTTTCCAGAAGTGCAGTCTTCACTGTTAGAAATCTTTCGAGTAAAATAAATGGTTTTTATTCCAGGTAAAACTAGTTCAACTGTTTGTCAGTTACCTATTGTGATTTATATATATTTACATACATATATATAATATATATATATATATCTTTAACCAATTTTTTTTTAAAGATTTACTTATTTGTTTAAAAGGCATTTACAGAAAGGGAAAGAGACAGAGGCACAGAGAGAGAGAGGAGAGAGAGAGAGAGATCTTCATTGACTGGTTCACTTTCACTCCCCAAATGGCCACAATGGCTCAAGCTGGGCCAGACCAAAGCCAGGAGCCAGAAGCCAGGAGCTTCCTCTGGGTCTACTGCGTGGGAAAAGGGGCTCAAGCACTTGGGCCACCTTCCATTGCTTTCTCAAACTCATTAGCAGGAAGCTGGATCAAAAGTGGAGCAGCTGGGACTGGTGCCCATATGGGATACCAGCACTGCAGGTGGTGGCTTAACCTACTATGGCACTGTGCCAGCCCCCTTTTTAACCATTTTTAAGTGTACGGTTCAATGGTATTAAGTACATTCACAATGCTGTACAGTTGTTCTCCATTTCTAGAGTATAGTATGATTTTTAATGCACTGCTGATTTTATTTTCTAGTATTTTGTCCATAGTTTTAACATTTTTTTTTTTTTTTTAATTTTTGACAGAGTGGACAGTGAGAGAGAGACAGAGAGAAAGGTCCTCCTTTTCGCCATTGGTTCACCCTCCAATGGCCACTGCAGCCGGCGTGCTGCGGCCAGCGCATTGCGCTGATCCAAAGCCAGGAGCCAGGTGCTTCTCCTGGTCTCCCATGCGGGTGCAGGGCCCAAGCACTTGGGCCATCCTCCACTGCACTCCCGGGCCATAGCAGAGGGCTGGCCTGGAACAGGAGCAACCGGGACAGAATCTGGTGCCCCGACCGGGACTAGAACCCCGGGTGCCGGCGCCACAAGGCAGAGGATTAGCCTATTGAGCCACGGCGCCGGCGGGAAGCTCTTTATTACTGATTTGGTTTCCATCTTGATTATTGGTCTGTTTAGGTTTCTGTGTCTTCATGAATCAATTTTGGTAGATTGTGTATATCCAGAAATCCATCCATTTCTTCTAGATTTTCCAATTTGTTGGCATATAGCTCTTTGTAGTAATCCCTGATTATGATTTTTATTTCTGTGGTATCTGGTTTTTTTTTTTTTAAAGACAACATCCTTTTCTTTATTTTTAAAGATTTTGTTTATTTATTTGAGAGGGAGAGACAAAGGTCTTCCATCTCCAAATGGCCGCAACGGCTGAAACTGCGCCGATCAGTAACCAGGAGCTTCTTCTTGGTCTCCCATGTGGGTACAGGGGCCCAAGATCTTGGGCCGTCTTGTACTGCTTTCCTAGGCCACAGCAGAGAGTAGGATTGAACCAGCACCCATATGGGATGCCGGCCCTGCAGGCATAGAGCATGGCGCTGGCCCCGGTATCTGTTGTATCATGTCCTTTTTCATCTCTGATTTATAATTTGGGTCTTCCCCCCGCCCCCCCCTTTTTTTTTTAAGTTAGTTGGGCTATTGCTGTATCAATTTTGTTTATTTTTCAAGAAACCATCTCTTTATTTCACTGATCTTTTGTATTTGTTTGGTTTCAATTTTGTTTTTTTCTTTGATTTTAATTCTTTCCTCCTACTAATTTTGGGTTTGGTTTTTTTGTTGATTTTCTAGGTCCTTGACATGCATTGATAACTCATTTATTTGGTGCCTTTCCAATTTCTTGATGTAGGCACCAATTGCTATAAAATTCCCTCTTAGCACTCCTTTTGCTGTATCCCATATGCTGTATTGTTATCATCATGTTTCCAGAAATTTTTTGATTCCCCTTTTCATTTTTTTCTATGAGCCACTGTTTTCCATTCTGGAGCATGTTTTTTAGTGTCCATGTATTTGAATATGTTCTAGAGATTCTTGAGTTGTTAATTTCCAGCTTCATTCCATTGTGGTCAGAAAAGATGCATAGTATGATTTCAATTTTTTGAATTTGGTGAGACTTGCTTTATGGCCTAGCGTATGGTCTGTCCTAGAGAAAGTTCCATGCACTGATGAAAAGAATGTATTCTGCAACTGTGGGATGAAAGGTTCTGTAGATATTAGTTAGGTTAGTTTGGTCCATAGTGTCAGTGAGCTCTGTTGTTTCTTTGTTGATTTTCTGTCTAGTTGATCTGTCTGTTGTTGACAGTGGAGTGTTGAAGTCCCCCATTACTTTGGTATTGGAGTCTATGTCTCCCTTTAGACCATTAACATTTGTTTTAAATATCCAGGTGCCCTGGCATTGAGTGCATATGCATTTACAACAGTCACATCTTCCTGTTGAGCTGATCCCTTAATCATTACATAGAGCTCTTCTTTGTCTCTTTTAACAGTTTTTGTGTTAAAGTCTATTTTGTCTGATATTAGGATGGCTACAACTGCTCATTTTTGCTTTCTATCACCGTAGAATATCTTTTTTTCCATCCTTTCACTTTCAGCCTGTGTGTATCTTTTTTGGTGAAGTATGTTTCCTGTAAGCAGCAAATAGATGGATTTTGTTTTTTAATCCATTCAACCAGTTTATATCTTTTAACTGGAGAATTTAGGCCATTTACATTCAGGGTTTCTATTGATAAGTAACTTTTTGGTTGTGCCATTTTCCTGTTAATATTTGTATTCTTTGGATTTCATTTGTACTTTCACTGGAAGATTTTCTGCCTTCACATTCTTTCATACTGATGACTATCTTTCTGTGTCTCTATATATAGTACATCCTTAAGCATGTTTTGTAAGGCTGGGCAAGTGGTGACATTCTTTCAATATCTCTTTGTTTTGGAAGGTCTTTATTTTACCTTCATTCATGATTAAGAGCTTTTCAGAGTTCAATATTCTTGTTTTTTTCTTCTAAGACTTTCTCTCCTAGCCTGTAGTGTTTCTGATAAGAAATCAGCTTTAAGTCTAATTGGAGATCCTCCAAAAGTAATTTGGTGTTTCTCTCATGCACACTTTAAAATATTTTCTTTATGTGTTACTGTTGAAAGTTTGACTCTAGTGTGTCGTGGTAAAGATCTTTCTTGGTCATGTCTATTAGGAGTTCTATGTGCCTCATGTACTCGGACATCGTTTTCTTTTTCCAATTTAGGGAAGTTTTCTGTAATTATGTCACTGAACTGTCCTTCTGATCCATTCTCTCTTTCCACACATTTAGGAACTCCTAAGAACCATATGTTGGATAGTTTGATAGTATCCCATAAATCTCCAACATGGTTTTTAATTTTTCTAATTTCATTCGGTTTTTCTGTTGGTCTGAGAAATTTGCAAAGATTTGCCTTCCAGCTCAGATATTCTTTCTTCTGCTTCACCAAGTCTGTTGTTAAGGCTTTCCTCTGTGTTTTTTATTTGACATTTGAATTCTTCATTTCTAATATTTCAGTTTGATTTTTCTTCAAAATTGCAATCACATGGGAAAATTTTTCTTCCATGTCATATATGGATTTTGTTAACTTGTGAATTTGCTGTTTCATTGCTTCTGAGTAATCCTATGATTAATTTTTGAAATTTTTTCAGGCATTTTATTAATCTCTTCATCTTTACATTCTTTTTTTTTTTTTTAAGATTTATTTATTTATTTGAAAGTCAGAGTTACACAGAGAGAGGAGAGGCAGAGAGAGAGAGAGAGAGAGGTCGTCCATCCAATGGTTCACTCCCCAATTGGCCGCAATGGCCAGAGCTGTGCCTATCTGAAGCCAAGAGCCAGGAGCTTCTTCTAGGTCTCCCACGTGGGTGCAGGGGCCCAAGGACTTGTGCCATCCTCCACTGCTTTCCCAGGCCATAGCAGAGAGCTAGATTGGAAGTGGAGCAATTGGGTCTCACATCGGCACCCAACTGAGATGCCAGTGCTTTAGGCCAGAGCATTAGCCCTCTGCACCGCAGCACTGGCCCTCATCATCACATTCTAATATTAAAGTGTTATTATGTTCTTTATTATGTTCTTTTTGGGGGAATCATGTTGTCTTCCTTATTCTTGTTTCATGAACGTATGCATTTATTATTAGGCATTTGTGGAAATTCTTGTTGGTTTTCTCCTTTGATGGCTTCTGTTTGAACTGTATCTCTGTGGCTTAGTGGAATATCTACTGTTTCAGTGAATACTGAGAGGCTGTCCTGGGTGTGTCCAGGGTGCTCTGGTCAATGCTCCAGGGTGGGGTGAGTATCCAGGGTGACACCCAAGTGGATGTGGTGGATCTTCTCCATTGTCACCAGGGGAGAGGGTATGATCACCTCTGTTGGTGTAATCCCACCCTCACCTCCTTTCTTCCGAGGTGATCAATGCCCTGGGTTAGCCCACAGTAGGTTCAGCACTCGCCTGCGCTGCCACATTAATGGGCTGCTGCACTCTGCTCTCCTTGGTCTTGAAGCCAGGGCTTCTTCTGGCTCTCAGTTGTGAGGATCACGTGTTGTGTCTGTGCTCACACCTTCTGTGCTGATCCAGCACATCTATTGCTTCTGTAGAATTTCCATTGCAGATCGCGCTCCAGCTCTCCGCTGAGAATTCACTTCCTCCACTTTTTTGCTACTATTTTCCTTTACCCTAAAGCAGTATATTCTTTCCCTGTTTTGCCTTCTTGGAATCCTCACTATTTTATTTTGATGCAGAAAAAATTTTGTAACCCACACGTTAGGATCTTTAAGAAGTTTGTGAAAAATGCATATAGAAATTATACATGAGTTTCAAAAACTTTTTACACCAAAATAAACATTTTTTATTTTCATTTTCCACAAATTTTCTGAAGTACTGTCCTATATTCTACATTTTGTGTATTTCTCCCTCTGTGGACCTCTGGGTTTCTGCTGTCTTAGCTATTGTGAATAGTGCTGCCTTAATATTGGTTGTGCAGAAATCTCTTCAGCTCTCAGCTTTACATTCTTTGGGATGTAGACACACAGAGGGATTTTTTTTTAAGAAACAGTATTCACATTTATTAATATTTATTAGGATTATTGTTCATACAGGCTCAATTATCATAAAGGAAAAAGTGCTTGGGATTATTATACAATATTGCAAGGATGACCAGACCAGGATGGGACTAAAAGTGACAATTTTTAAAAATCAACCAAAATCCACATCAAGCAATCAAAAGACACTGTTAACTAGAATTGAAATAAATCTCTGGTGTTAACACTGCAGGAAAATTAACTTTTAAAATGATTCTAGTAAAAGTCAGTTAAATATTTTTGACAGACTTCAAGTGAAAGTGGAAATTCACATAGGCTGATGGAACTCGGCATAATCTTTATGCCTATTTGATACCTTCCAGAGAAAGTTCAGGTGTTTTAGAAACAATGAGCCCATCATCATGCAAGTTTGATACTGCAAATGTGTCTTAGAGAAACATGGTCGGTGTAAACAATGATTCCAAGATCGCTTTTCTCAAATAGAAAGCACTGCTCTTTTTAAAAATTCCTTAAAAGTGACCAGCGTTGTGGTGCATCAGGTTCAGCTACTGCTTGCAACTCCAGTATCCTATATTGGAATACTGATTTGAGTGCCACCTGCTAACAACGTTCCTGAGAATGTTGCAGAGGATGACCCACATACTTGGGGCTCTGCCACATGTGAGAGAACCAGATGGAATTTCTGGCTGTTACAACCATTTGGGGAGTGAACCAGGAGATGGAAGATCTCACTTCCTCTCTCTCTCTCTCTCCCACCCCCTTCCTTCCTCTCTGTCACTCTACCTTTTGAATAAGTAAATAAATAAATCTGTAGTAAATAAATGATCAAAATTTCTTTTTAGCATTTCCCAAAGACTTGCCATGATGTTATCATCCGAGTTTTTCCTAATATATTTCTTCAAACATTTTAATGTTTCTGAAATCTGGATGCTGCCTAGAATGATGTGTACATTTAATGTAGTTACTCTTTCACTATTCTCTACGCTCCAAAGCCTGCCTTAACTCAGTGCTGAATCCCAGTGTCTTGGATTCAGAAGCGTGGTATGGTAGTAGAGAAACATCACTGGCTATAGTATTAGAGCTCTTACAAATGAGGTTTTAATGGCTTGACATGGTTTTCTGCAGTGAAGCTCTGATGGTGTACTTGCATGTGGGTAGATTTTAGAGTGTAAGAAAAATAAAGCTCAGAAGTTTCTGTTTCTGTGAAATAAGATATTATATATAAATTGAGTGGGTTTGTATTTTGAAACATACTTGTTTCAAGAGAGCGTAAATGAAAAGGGTCTGTTTTAGAAGCAGCCGACTCTGACATGTCATGGTGTCCTAGAGGAGCTGACCCTGGAAGAGATCTGTAGATCAGTGACCATCACTGTTTCTGGACAGTGTATCCTGAACCTGTCATTCTTATCTATTCGTGCATACCTGGAAACTGGCAAATGCGTGGGAAGAGTGTTAAAACTGAAGCAGTAAGCTTCTTATCTGATTTTGAAAAGCTAAGAAAGCCTTCATTCTGAGGGTTTGTCAATAAATCTTTTTATATGAGGGACTCTCTTATTGTGTTAAAATATTATTATACTGTGATTTATACCCAGCTTCCTCTGTGTTCCCCTCATCACCCAGGACCTAGACTGCCTGGCTGAAGTGCGATTCTCCAGCAGTGATGTCTCTGCTGGGGAAGGCCTGTTCCTTTGAGCAGTGCTGGCGAGGTGACTGGGTCTGACTAACTTCAACCACGGTTGGCATTAAAACTGCTTTTCATTTACCAGCTGGTAGGGGTAGAACTGAAGACAAGGCTGATTGTTTTTCCTCTTTTGTTTCTGTTTTTATTTCATAAACATAACATACCAAATTACAGTTTATTTTCTAAATCATCATACCAAGGAGGTATATCCTGAGGGGTTGTTTTCTCCTGGGGATAGGCCTTGTGGGTCTCCAGGATCTCAAAAGTGGCAACAGTTGTTGTTGAAGCATGTGAAGTACCAGTGTCAGCTGAGGTGGTGAGGGAAAACCCAAGGGAGAGCGGTCCCAAATGAGATAGACAACGTCCAGAAAGAATTGCTGGGAAGCGGCTGTTAAGACATGGGCTGTCTTTCTGTTTGTGGTGTGTGCTTGGTTTTATGTTCTAAACCCCTTGGTGCCAGTGCGTCTGGAGACATCTAAATTATCTAATCACAAGTTTCAAGAAGATGGTGCAACACTGAAACAAGTATGTGATGTGCTATCATTTGCTGGTGTTTTTATTTAATAATGTATTTTGTGTGTTGATTGTGTTGATCTGTAAATAGAAGCTTTAAGTTAGTTGCCTATAATTCCTGTTAGCATTTGTCCAGAATATGACTTATTCTTTTCCTTTATAGGCATTTGATCTAACAGAGCAAAGATATGTAGCTGTGAAAATTCACCAGTTAAATAAAAACTGGAGAGATGAGAAAAAGGAGAATTACCACAAGTAAGCGTGATTTTTTTCAAAATTTAATACTAATAGCTGGTGTTTAAGTGTTATGCTAAGATCTTTGTATTCAGTATTGTTGCATTTTGTTTCATTTAATCCTCATAACTGGCCTAAAAGAGTGAATATCTTCATTGTGTGTCTTACTTATGAGGAAACTCTTAACTTACAGAGTTTCAGTAACAGGAAATGAAAGAGCTGGTATTTAAATCCCAATTCCAGAGCCCATGCTCTTAACCTCTTCCACTGTATTTAAAAAATAGGGACAATGTAAAGGTGTCCTTTAGTGGTCTGGGGACTCTGGGGGGCTGGGGGTGGGTTCTTTGCTGTTGCAGTAATTTCTTCTGCAGGAGACAGGGCGTGCCTAGGTGAGGAGTTGACCCCTCGGCGTTCCTCACAGTTTCCTATCTCCAGTTCTCATTTCAGGGTTCTTCTTTCTTTGCCTCTCCCTTAAGTGTGCTGCTAGTGGCAGCCCTCCTCTGTCCTGAAGGTGAGGGGTTAGGAGGGTGGTGTCTTTAGCATGAATAGCCAGTACATGTATAGCTGGGGATTTCTTTGTTCAGCCAATGTCAGGTTTCACCTATGTTACCCAAGCCTCAGTGCACTGGCACATTGGTGGCTCATTTGCTTTGGAAGCCACATAGACTTAATTTGCCATTCCCCCCTGGGCTTAGTTTTGTTTCCTTTTTGTAGGTGCTAGCATTGACTGAGACAGACCCTGCTCCTCAAAGGAGGAGATAAAGCGCCTTTTGATAGAAACAGACTCACCGGTCTTAGAAAAGCAGTCTTGTTTTCTTGTAAATAATACTTTGGAGGGGAGTGGAGGATAGAAGACTTTGACATAGCCTTTTAGTGGCCTCTAAATCTCCAGAGGAAAACCAGATGTCTCTGTGTCATCAGCCAGTTCTTGAGACCTAGACAAAAGCCATTCTTGCATTATACCTGTTGTTCATCAGGGACCCGAGAACTTTTCCTCTGTGGACAGGTTGGCGGTGGCGCTCAGTGCTGGAGAAAAAGTTCTGTGGGGGTGTTAAGAGAAATAGGCATGGGTAGGAAAAGGAGTGCTGTGTGGTTTCCACCCCACCCCCCTGCGTGTGTGACAGGCAGGCAGCTGCATTCCAGGCACTTGACAAGCAGGGATGAGCAGCCTGCAGCATGAATGACAGGAGCACGTCAGAGAAGGAAACCACATGCTATTCCAACCAGTTACAAGGAAGAAGAGTGTCTTTTGTGTTGAGCCTCTAAGAGTGCTTAGGGGTATTGGACCAGCGCTTTTTAAAATGCCTTCAGTTATCTCTGGGCATGTTCTACATCTTACCCGTGCCTTGACCACTTGAAAACAGTTACTTCCACTAGGGATCAGCCCTGGTTAACCTTGAGAACAGAGTTCCTGTGCTGAGAATTTTCCGTACTTTCCCTAGTTTCAGCATCCGGCTTTATAGGCTGACCTTAAAGAGAATCCTAATGTTGAAAACTATAGATAGGCATTCTGTTCATGCAGCCTTGTGAAATGATAAGGGGTTGGAACCAGGTTCATGTCCCTCCTTAACACACTTGGCAGGCAATTTGAGTCCCCAGTGGTATGAATTGGGAGTCTCTCACATTTCTCTACCAGATGCAGAGAACAAGCAAAGGGAGGGGTCCCCTGGGCAGAGTGCTTGCTGTCCAGCTGCAGCTCCAGCGCAGCCTTTCTTGCAGGGGTCAGAGCCTCGGCAGGGCCGCTTCTGCTTGAGAGACACTCTGGGCTGCGTGCAAAGTTCTCGTGATCGCATTCTTCCTTGGAAGAAGACTCTTCCATATTCCCCCTTTCTTTGAAAGATCTTTGCTTTCTAAGTGACATGAAACCATACTGAGAATTTCAGCCTACAGATAATGGTGAATTGGCAAAATGTCATTTTACTCTTTTGAACTTGGAGGAGGTTTATGTCAAGTACAGAACAGATTTTGAAGAGTGCTTTAAAATTCAGTATTAAACTAAAAAGTGGTACACTTCAGTGCTGTGCTAACATTGTAAGGTTACTCCGCATAGTAAGATCTTTAGTTGCTTTTCCATTCATGGAGATAATTCCTAGTCCCGTTTTAGTTTAAAAAATAAAAAGGAGGAAAAACTCAAAGAAAGGGTCTTGTTTTGTTGAGTTTCGAGCTCTGTTCTGGATCGTCTTTCTTCCTTCCCCCTCAAAATAGAAAGTAAACCAATTGTATTAATTTTCATATGAAACGCTTTATAAGTATTGCTAGATTTAAATCCCTAAAATAGCATCTTAAAAATTCTGTAGTAAGGGCCGACGCTGCGGCTCACCAGGCTAATCCTCCGCCTGCGGCGCCGGCACCCTGGGTTCTAGTCCCGGTTGGGGCACCAGATTCTGTCCCAGTTGCTCTTCTTCCAGTTCAACTCTCTGCTGTGGCCCGGGAAGGCAGTGGAGGATGGCCCAAGTGCTTGGACCCTGTACCCGCATGGGAGACCAGGAGGAAGCACCTGGCTTCTGGCTTCTGGCTTCTGGCTTCTGGCTTCTGGCTTCTGATCAGTGCAGCACGCTGGCCGTGGCAGCCATTTGGGGGGTGAACCAACGGAAGGAAGACCTTTCTCTCTGTCTCTCTCTCTCTCACTGTCTAACTCTGCCTGTCAAAAAAAAAAAAAAAAAAAATTCTGTAGTAGGAAAAATTTCATGTAAAGTTATCTACATAATTTCTATCTACATATAATTTATATATGAATGGATATGTTCTTATACAATACTCTTTTATTTCTAAGATAAAAGCAACATTTTTATAAATCTAAATAAATCCACTTTTTTATTTTTTTTTTAATATTTGACAGATAGAGTTAGTGAGAGAGAGAGACAGAGAGAAAGGTCTTCCTTCCGTTGGTTCACTCCCCAAATGGCCACTATGGCCGGAGCTCCGCCGAGCCGAAGCCAGAAGCCAGGTGCCTCTTCTTGGTTTCCCATGTAGGTGCAGGGGCCCAAGCACTTGGGCCATCCTCCACTGTTTTCCCTGGCCATTAGCATAGAGCTGGACTGGAAGAGGAGCAACCTGGTCTAAAACCAGGCACCCATATGGGATGCGGGCGCCATAGGCGGGGGATTAACCAAGTGAGCCATGGCACTGACCCCTAAATATATATCTACTTAGGAAAAAGAAACTTTAGAGGCTAAGTTTTACTACCTCCTTATTAAAGTATGTCTTGATAGTGCGTGAATCCCTCGGATGCTAAATTGGAAGTTGAGCATGTGAGGGGCAGGACTCAGCTACTGCCTTGCTAAGGAAGTAAGAGAAGCAGATCTGAGCATGGGATGCACTGGTGACACTTGGCAGATTTCCTGAGTTGGCGAGGACTTTGAATGACACTTCCTTTGTTTCTTAATTGTTGTCTCCTTTAGTTTCCTGTTTTCTGTAAGATGGCAGAGAAGTTAGTCTCTACTTTGAAATGCATAAAATGAAGATGTTGAAAAAAATGAGTAGAAAATTATAGTGAAAATATGTAAAAGAAAGAAATTACTTAAACAGTGATCTGTTTAGTCCACAGGTTTTTAAACTTGTTCTGTAGACAGCAGTCACAATTATCTTACCAAATGTGATACTACATTGGATCCTGATACATTACAAAGTGTCAGTCTACTTTGATGGCATGGGCTTGGGCTTGGGCCACAGCTAAATTTTCTCAGTGTTTGCAGAGGATGCATTTCTGTCCTTGCATTCCAGTGAGGGGGGAAGTGCAGCTCAGGGAGCTGGAGTCACCAAGCCCCCCACAAGGAGAGAATGTGTGCTCCGACACCATCTGTCTCAAAGCCGGCAAGTCCGTGATAAAGAATCAGAAAAAGCAAAAGTGGCAGCCTGAAAAATAAGACCAAAGTTTCCATTGAGGGAAAAACCTTAATTTCTTTTAGATTCCTAGTCCCTTCTCTTTGCCCAATTTTTACTTCAGCTTTTCTTCAGTTGAGTACTTTCTGTGTATTTTTGATATCTTGGAATATACCAGTTTCAGTAAATACCCAGGCCCCCACTTTTTTTTTTTATTTTATTTTACTATGCTGTGAAAAGTTCCTCTTTTCTGACTTTTGCCTTTTTTTTTTTTCAAAGATTTATTTTATTTATTTGAAAGACAGAGTTACCAAGAGAGGTAGAGACAGAGAGAAATGTCTTCCATTCGTTGGTTCACTCACCAAATGGCCACAGCGGCCAGAGCTGCGCTGATCCAAAGCCAGGAGCCAGGAGCTTCTTCCAGGTCTCCCATGTGGGTGCAGGGGCCCAACGACTTGGGCCATCTTCCACTGCTTTCCCAGGCCACAGCAGAGAGCTGGATCAGAAATGGAGCAGTCGGGCTCAAACCATTGCCCACATGGGATGCTGGCATTGCAGGCTGCAGCTTGACTCATTACGCCACAGCGCTGGCCCCAACTTCATGTTTTCTTAGAACAAAATAAGGCTGATGGCAACTTAAATGTTCCTTGTGAAGAATAATATTTAAAAAGAAAAATTAAAGCAATGCTAATTGACAGATAACAGGTAATCTCTTAACACAAATGGTTTACAAGCTAAAAGTGACCCCTTTGCTGTACCCCAGAATGAAAACATGTAGAGATATGAAGTATCAGCTTCTGAAGAGAGAGAGGGCGAAAGTTCTCTTGTAAATTTTAAAATCTGATATTTGAGTGTAAATATGAAAGAGATATGAATGCCATAGCATGAACTTGAAAGGTGCAAAAGATTGACATACATTCATTTGACAAATATTTGAGCATCTCCTATAGAGAAAATAGGATGAATAATATCAGATGAGGGGATCAGATTGATACAAATAGAATGAACATGTGGAAATGGTGGAGAGATGAAAGAATATTTAGGAATATCGTTGAAGAGTTCTCCGAGAAAGACCAGAATACCTTCTTGTTAATTCCCTGCTTTGTTTACAGGCATGCGTGTAGGGAATACCGGATTCACAAAGAACTGGATCATCCCAGGATAGTTAAGCTGTATGATTACTTTTCACTGGACACTGACTCGTAAGTGCTCTGCCATTTTACTTCACAGATAGTGTTATTTTCTTGTCATGTTGACTAGTCATAAAATAGAAGTTAAATCTGGATTCAGGGAGTATTCTCTGAGAGAACCAAATATGTTAATTTATAAGGAAATGATCATACATAAATTCAGAATTGGGTTGGCAAGATATCTCTAGGCCAAAAGGCATGCACCCTTGTGTCTGGTAAACACTTAACAACCAGCTTGGAGAGAAGAAAAGTATTTTTCATTTTTCATGGCATAAATATTCCTGCCATGTCCAATTTTGAGCTAACAACTTAAAAAAAAAGCTTAGTTGAATTTAACTCATATACCATATGACTCCTACATTTAAAATATACAATTCAACAGTTTTTAGGATATTCACAGATTTATGCAACCACCAATAAAGCCAAATTTGTAATATTTACCACTTCAGGAAAACCCCATACCTTTTACTGTGTGCCATCCCTCTTTTTACCACCATTGTGCCTCTTCCTCAGCCCTAAGCAACAACTGTCTCTATAGAATTCCTTTTCTTGATTGTCACAGAAACATCAGCATTTGTTTGTGCTCCTTTTGTGACTGGAGTCTTTCACTTAGCATAGCATTTCCAAGATTCATCTGTGGCTAGCACGTATCAATGCATCGCTTCTTTTTATGGCCAAATAACAAGCTCAAAAACACTTCTGAAAATGTAAGTCAGCTCTTCAGAACCGGCACAAATTGTTGCTAGCATGCCTCTGATGTGCCCACCGCGTAGACTGTTCAAGGGGGTCTCTGCCCCACCTGTGAGACTGATGGGCTCCGACGGGCCTTTTCAACAAAACCAGCAATGTGACTTCACCCTGAATGAACGTGGCACAGATGAAGGCAGAGCCCAGTGCTGCACACTGACAGATAGGTTCGTAAGATGCTACAGTTGGGATGGAACTCAAGAGTCTAGCTTCTCATTGGATTTCAAGGACCAGAGAAGTTAAATGACTTGTCTGAGATCTTTGACAGTCTTGGGCATTACTATGTGTTGTTAACTGATATACCTTATCCCGAGAGCCTCCGGGTTTATACAAGATCTGAGAAGTATTTCGGCACTTGGAACTGTTCCTCTATAGGCGTCTGGACTGAGTCAGGAGAACCTACCCTTGTTCTTGATTCTAGTATTGATCAGTAGCTACCTCAGAGGTAGCAATGCAGACAGACCGCCAACCTGTTTCCTCTTGCAGCCATTCAGGGTATTTCCTTGTCATTAAGGTGGCCCTCACACCAAGTACAGCCGTTTGTATTGCCACAGACCAGGATTCAGAAAAATAATCTGGTTAAGGGCAGGTCTCTGTAGTATGATGCCACTTGCTTTGATTTGAGCAAATTCCTTAAATATTAGGTAGACTCCCCCCTGAGATATAAATACAAAAACTAGTTTAAAAATTTGGATTATCACTTGGAATTATGTATACAATTTTATCTAATACAAATCATTGAGTTGATTCTGTATTCTTGAGTTGTTTACTTTGATCTTCCTATTGTATGTATGATAACTTTTCACCCAGAACAAGTCAACCATTAGTGTAGAAAATTCTGAGAATGGTTGGGTACTAAAAGTAACATTTTATTTCCAGCTTGCATTTGGATTAAAGAATCAGTTCCCTGAGCATGAGAGTCTGTCCCAGATTTTAGCATCTTGGATCATAGAATCTGTTGATTCCAGAGGTTTATTCTTGAATAGGGCACCGGCCTTCCTTGCCCTGGTTTTGGAAGCATGAGCTGTCGTTCAGTTTTGGGATTCCTCAAGAATATGTGCCCACGTTCAGCAGCTGTGCTTTTGGAAGGCCTCAGGTTGCACAGACTCGGTGCTGGCCCTGAGCCTCTTCACCTCAGTTCTGTTCCTTATCTTCCCTGCTCTGCGTCTTCGGTAGGTGGACCCCTGTAGGCTAGGCTTTTCAGGCTAATGTTTGAGTTGGTGGCCAGCTGGTCCCAGCCAGTGAGGAGGCGAAGATGGAGAAGATGTTTCTCCACCCTCTCCGCACCCTCCCTGATGACCCTGTGTTCTGGCTGCACCATCTCCGCTCTCTGGCCTTAGGGTGCCGATGCTTCCTGCTGGTGATGACCTCAGGGGTGCCTCACTGGCCAGTTTTTCTTCTTAGCTCTTCCTTCACCTGTGTGATCAGTTCCCTAAATTAAAATCTCTGTTTTAAATACTCAAGTGTTTTTTTTTTTTTTTTAAGATTTATTTATTTATTTGAAAGTCAGAGTTTTAGAGAGTCAGAGGCAGACAAGAAAAAGAAGTCTTCCATCTTCTAGTTCACTCCCCAAATGGCCACAATAGCTGGAGCTAGGCCTATCTGAAGCCAGGAGCCAAGAGCCTCTTCTGGGTCTCCCACGTGAGTGCAGGGGCCCAAGGACCTGGACCATCTTCTACTGCTTTCCCAGGCCACAGCAGAGAGCTGGATCGGAAGAAGAGCAGCTGGGGATGCCGGCGCTGCAGGTGGAGGATTAATCTACTGTGCCACAGCACTATACCCTGTAGTGGTTTTTATTTCCCAGCCTAGCTGGTAGGGTCAGTAGCTCAAAAATTATTCACCTCTTAGGGATATTCCAGCAGTTTAGGATGCCTTATATCAGTTTATAATGCCTTGGAAGATAGACACATGACCCATTTGGTAGGTAGTTTTAAATTTGGATCTGTATGATGTATTCTGGTAAGTGAAGTAAAAAGAACCTGTGCTGGTTAATAATATGTTGTTGCATGTTTAGGAGCTGTTTTATACCTGTGTGTTTAGCAAAGAGAAACTATAGTGCAGTGTTGTGCCAGACTGCCAGGAGACATAGTATAGAGCCCAATCTTGAGACCTAGGCAAAACCTGGTTTCTCCCTCACTGTTAACACCCAGGATTATATAGCATTTACAGTGAGAATTGTGGACTTGATCACAATATGATTGTTTAGAAATGGATATATGATGTCAGTTTGTAAAGGAGACCTTCCATAAAGAGCTTGAGCTGACGTACAGTTTTTGTGAATGTCCAGGTTTACTGGCACTGGTTTAGCGAGTCGTAATCTGCTTGTTCTTACTCTGTGGCTCACGTGCTGGTTTGTGTGTCTTTAGGTTTTGTACAGTATTAGAGTACTGTGAGGGAAATGATCTGGACTTCTACCTGAAACAGCACAAGTTAATGTCGGAGAAGGAGGCCCGGTCCATCATCATGCAGATTGTGAATGCTTTAAAATACTTAAATGAAATAAAACCTCCCATCATACACTATGACCTCAAGCCAGGTAAGTCTAACTCTAGGAGACGACGCTGGTGGCTTTTCTGTGGCTTTATACGTGACGTAGAGTATTTGGCAGCAGTAGAGAAACCCTAATAACATCTGCCTTCAGCTTTCCTGGTAGGTGTGGGCAAAGGACCCCGCACTGGGCTCGGGAGGGTGGGTCAGATCAGATACTCCAGGAAACTGCCTCTGTGTGTGTGCAGCTGGCGCAGCTCCTGGTGTCAGTCCCATGAAGAAAGAACTTTCTGGCAAGTGCAGTTTTGCTTGATCGCATTACTCAGACTGAAGAGCAGATCTTCCACACCATGTCTCTGATGAGTGCCCCAAAATTAATGACTTCTCTTTTTGCAAGGTTGTCATCTAACTTTGATAGCAGAAAACAGCACGGGCCAGTTAGACTTCGTACCTCCTTTTTTCAGCTGATGTTTAGAAGCCTGCAAGCACACTGTGTACAAACTAACCCGCTCAGCTTGGGCTTTAGGAAATGGTTCCTGCTTTCCTCCTGGAGTTGCAAAGCGGTTGTGTGCTTCACTCCTTTGTTAGCTACATGTGAAATGTCGCCAGTGTTCAGTGTTCTAATACAATGCAGAGGACTAGGAGCGATGTGCTAGAAGATGATTGCTGTGATTGGGTTTTCCCATCACTGAATCCAGCACACTTTTCTGCTGTAGGAGCTGTAGGTGGCGCTGTGACACCAGCTTGGATACCTTTGGGTGGTTTGATTTTTTTTTTTCCTTCAGAAATTACTGTTCTAAATAACTTTCTTCACAGAAAGTTTAGATGAAAATTTCCCATCACTTTTGACCACTTATTCAAATAATTTTTATTTGGTGACTTATTTTTACTTCCAATGCTCATCATGGTGGTTTTGGCACATTCAGCAGGTGGTTCTAGGAGAGGAAACGTTTCCAGCAGACGCAGAGTACCCTCCCTCAGCATCTAGAGTCAGATTATTGTATCCCAAAGATGCAGATGTTTGCATGCAGGAGTTTGAGTTCAGTTCATCTCTTCTGTTACTATTTTGAGTTTTTCTCTTAACCAGGAAGCTTCTGTTTATTCATGAAGCTTTTTATCTTTTTAGGTAATATTCTTTTAGTAAATGGTACAGCATGTGGAGAGATAAAAATAACAGATTTTGGTCTTTCCAAGATCATGGATGATGATAGCTACAATTCGGTGGATGGCATGGAGCTGACATCACAAGGTGCTGGTACTTACTGGTACGTACCCAGGGGGTCTGCTGGGATGGCCGGTAAAATACGGCTTTCCTCTGCTGAAGCCGTAGTAACTAACAAGGGATTTCTGTGCTGTCTGTAAGGCAAAAAGGGCCCCCAGACTTTCCTTCCTCAGATCGCTTCCCCCTGTTCAGCTGTTTCTGTGTTTACATTAGTTCGTCCTGGTTTTGTGATTTCTCTCTCTTTCTGGAAAGAGAGCTTGTATTTAACCAGGTGTTTTGAGAAGTGTGTCCCTTCCACAGGACTGGCCTGAGGAGTGAACAGAGAGCAAGGTTGCCCATGTTGTGGGCATGAAGGATGGCCCCAGATTCTTTTCAGAGCAAATGTAGGTTTCTTTTTTTCATGGATTAATGAGAGGAAGGATTTGTTTCTAGAGTTGCCTGAGGATGATGGACTATCAAGAATTAAGGAGCTGTGAAGACCAGGATGAAAAATAGCCATGGCATCACATGAAATCTATACAGAAAAACGTGAAGTTTGTCCATGTCTGTTAGCCATGTTCTAAAAAGTTCTGGGTTCAGCATGGCACAGAGGATTAAGCTGCTGCCTGCAGCACCAACATCCCATATTAGGAACGCTGGTTCAAGTCCCGGCTTCTCCACTTCCGATCCAGCTTCCTGATGATGCACCTAAGAAAGCAGAGTAAGATGCTTCAAGTATTTGGGACCTTGGCACCCATGTGGGAGACTTGGAAGGAGTTCCTGACTCCTGGTTTTGGCCTGGCCCAGCCCCCACCATTACAGCCATTTGGGAGAGTGAAACCAGTGGATGGAAGATCTTTTTCTCTGTCGCTATGCCTTTCAGATAAATAAAATAAATCTTACAAAAATAAAAAGTTTTGAGGCACATGTCTTCCCATGTGTTGTCACCCTTTCTCCCAGCAGCTCTACCCCAGCTGGCTCTGCCTGCCAGCTCTATGACCTCTCCTATTTCTCCTGTTACTTACGGCAATGAGAACCATAAAAGATACTGCAGCTTGGGTGGTTAGCTCTGTGATTGTACAGTGTTGTTACCAAAGTTTCCTTTTCTCTTCCAAGCCAAGTTGGTTACTCCAAGTCACAAATTGTCTTATGTGTTTCTGAACTTGGAGAAGGCTGTATAGGACTAAGATTCCATAGCACATGCTGTTGTATCCTGGAGTGAAGTGGTCAAACCACTTATCTTTGTGGCCACAGGGCCATAGGCCTTAGCAAGAGGATTGACTGAGAATGAGAGGGTTGCCAAGGAAGTAGAAAAGGAAGAGGGGGTGCCATTCACATTACACAGGGTCAGCCATGTTCCACCCTAACACCATGTGTGCCACACTCTGCCTGCTGTCCCTCCATGTTATAGAGATGGCACCTATAGTAAAAAGTCAGTCCCTAAATTAAAACTTTGAAATCCTAGGCTTAAAATAGAAGCTACATTTTACAGTGTTTGTTCACTGTGGTGGTTCTTGTGGGTTAGTGTTCCTGTCACTAAATGAGGCAAAAAATAGCTGCTGTTGGGAACTCTGGAAACAGGTCTAGAACTCTGCTACATAAGTTAGCTGGGACTTGGATTTGAGCTTTGTGTTTGCTCCTTCTTTTTTAGATGCAGTTTTTTTCACGTTTAAAATAGTTATCTCACTGCTGTTTAGTGCTATATTTGCTTAGCTGTAAAAATTCAGCAATTGGAATTTAAATAAAAATTATGAAGCTTTTTTAAAAGATTTATTTATTTATTTGAAAGAGTTACACAAAGAGAAAGGCAGAGAGAGAGAGAGAGGTGTCTTCCATGCACTGGTTCACTCTTTAATTGGCCGCAACAGTTGGAGCTGGGCCCATCTGAAGCCAGAAGTTTCTAACGGGTCTCCCATGTGGGTGCAGGGGCCCAAGGACTTGGCCCATCCTCTGCTGCTTTCCCAGGCCATAGCAGAGAGCTGGATCAGAAGTGGAGTAGCCGAGACATGAACCAAAGCCCATATGGGATGCCACACTGCAGGCAGTTTTACCCACTACACCACAGTGCCGGCCCCAAATTATGAAGTTTTATTTCAAAGTTATCTGTTGGGGAAGGTGGAGAAGGGTATATATGAATAAAGATTGGACACATGTTGATAGTTACTGAAGCTGGATGATATTTCTGTGGTTCATCGACTCTGTTCTACTTTAGATTATATTTGAATTTTTTTTTCGTAATGAAAAATAAGATAGAGGGGGACATCTGAGAAAATTAAGTTTTATGGATTTCTATGGTGGTTTGAAGATCTCCATTTTGGTAAAAACATTGTCATAATCACCACCCTCTGTGTCATTCACTTATGACCTAGAGAGACACAAATAGAGTAGGAAGATGTAACATTCTGAATTGACTGTTTGCAGTGTTTGGTTGTTCAGAATTAAACGAGCCATAAACTATGCCTTGAGAATCACTGTTCCATATGAGGCCATTTATTGTGATAGCATGTGCAACTTTTTTTTAACACAATTTAGTGTACTAGAACTGTCCTTTTCTTTCCCAGAGTCCTTAACATGAAATTAGAATGCTTATTATTTTTTAGTATTATTTGGACAGGGAAATAGTTTACTTTTTTTATTTGCAAATGGAGAAACTAAGACTTAGAAATTGATCTGCCTGACTTGCACTATCAAGTTGACATCAATGTCTTTCATATTCTAAAAATTGTACTAAAATAGTACTCTGCATTTGGGTGAGTTCAGTGACCCCTAATCTTCCTCCACCACCTCCACAAAAATGTCATAAATACATTAAAATGGTTGTTTTAGAATCAAGGTTATGCTTGTTGCTTATCCAAGATTATGTTTAAGTTACATAAATCGAAGTATCAGAACTCAACCTGGTGTCATGGTTCAGTCGGTTAAGTTTGCCATCTGACACCAGCATCCCACATGAGTGCTGGTCTGAGTCCTGGCTGCTCCGTTTCCAATCCAGCTCCCTGCTAATGTGGCTGGGAAAGCTCCCGTTTCCAATCCAGCTCCCTGCTAATGTGGCTGGGAAAGCTCCCGTTTCCAATCCAGCTCCCTGCTAATGTGGCTGGGAAAGCAATGGAAGATGGCACACGTGCTTGGGCCCCTGCCACCCATGTGGGAAATGGATGGAGTTCCAGGTTCCTGGCTTCCACCAGGCCCAGCCCCAGCTGTTGCAGCCATTTGGGGAATTTGGAGAGTGAACCAACGCAATGGGAGATCTCCCCTTCACCCCCATAATGCTGCTTTTCAAATAAATCAATTTCCATTAAAAAAAAGTATCAAGAGCTGTAAAAACTAGGGTCCATGGGAATTTTAGTGATGCTTGAAAGAGCTACTCTTTTTATAAATTCTTTTCTTTTTCCTTAATTTTTACTTTTTTGCCTTTTTTTTCTCGGTGAATTCTATATATTTCATTTTATAATGAATAGTTTATAATATTTCATGTTATTATTTTAATGATATGTCTTTTGGGCAATGTAAAGGAATGAAAGAAAATTCACATCTAGTCAGATAGATAGATGTTTTTTAATTATGTTACTTTTTAAACCCAGGCATGTCATAATGTTTGATAAAGCTGTTGTGGAAGGGAATACCCTTTTTTAGTGCCCCCCACCCCTTACAGAGAATGTATTGAATAGCACTTTCATTAGGCACAGCCCTGGGCAGGGAGGCTGGGGGTGAGTCAGGCGGGGCTGGGGATGATGCTCAGCCCCCTTCGTGTATTCAGGAGTGAATTACCACCTCTCCACGTGACACTATCTTTTCATTGACTCTCCATGGAGGTCTAAGTTGACTGTTCAAATTTAGGTATTTCTGTTTTCAACAAGATCTCTGCCTCTTTGTATATGACTTAAGTTGATATCAGTATTTTTTAAGAAGTTCTGTTTCTCTTTTGGCCCAGGTATTTACCACCAGAGTGTTTTGTGGTTGGGAAAGAACCACCAAAGATCTCAAATAAAGTTGACGTCTGGTCAGTGGGTGTGATCTTCTACCAGTGTCTCTATGGAAGGAAGGTGAGGAGAAAGCCTTGCAGTGGCTGGGCTGCTGTTTGGGCGGCACGTGGACGAGGTGCCTCCACATGGATTTGTCTCTTTGAGTCAGTCATTGAGTGTTACAAAATGCAGTCTGGAAAGTAGTGGTCTAAGGAAAATATAGACTTAATAGTAAAAGCTTTATGTATAAACAGAAATTGTTGGCCTTAGGGCTAGGACCTAATGAATTCTGCTGGGCTGTTGCAAACTTGCATTTTTGCTTATCTCTATTAGATCTAGGACATGTTTTAATTTTGATAATAGATGTAGAGACTTACATGAAATAGTTTATACACTTGTACAGTCTTTCTGAGAGCCTTTCTGAAGAGTTCAAGAACTGAAAATTGAAATATCTCAGACTCTATATCCAACCACCCCAGTGGCCAAAGCCAATGCTAAGAACAGCATGCTTTATAATTCCATACTGCAGAGGTAGAGTCAGAAAATAGCCATTGTCTGTTACCTCTGATTGAGGTGACTTATCATTTGGATACGTAATAAATAACCTAGGTGGTAAACTATGCCTAATGGATGTCCCTTTTGTTTTTCTTGTGAGGGTGTATTATAAATGTGTTTATTCTAATCCAGCTGTTTGTTTATATCCCTGTATGTGCCTTTAGTATGTATATTTGGACATTCCCATTAGGCTGTGGGTATAACCCAGATGGGAGTTCTGCAGCTCCTCTCAGCTCTTAATATTTTGATTACACTCCTCAGACCAAGCTCTTAATTCAGATTACAGCTTCCTCTTCAAGTTCTCTTTGGTATGTCTGTCTTTAGCCTACCTCTCCAAAACAGGGAAACCATTCAGAACTAGTGGTGCTTAATTATTGTTTATGCTGTCTGATAATGTTGAATTGCAGCTGATAATAGTGGTAGAAGATATCTAAAAAGGATTGTTTGCAGTCTCTTAGTAGAAACAATGTTAGAGGTGACAGTAAGCTTGAGCTTAATTTTTAAGAGTTTACAAATGTACTTTAGAAAGTTATGGGGAAATGAGATTAAAAGATGAGTTTATTTTGTTGCCAAAAGATTTTGAAAACCATGCATAGATTCTTCATACTGCTCATTTTCTGTGAACTTTGTGAAAACCTTGTGTGTGCGTGAATTTCAGAAATCTGTGGCACCAAAATAAATGTATCTTTTAATTCCATTGTTCTGTAAACTCTTTGAAATACCCTCATAGTACAGAATGACAACCTGGGGCACAGGTGAAGTCACTAAGTGATCCCAGTTTTTGTCTTGGTTACCACTTTCACGTTAACCCTTCTCACTGTTGCTTCCTTTTCTGTCTTTTTTGTCTGGATCTTGAGTGGCCAATGGCACATGTCTGTAGTGCTTAAGTCTACAGGTGCCACTCAGAGTAAAAGTAGTTGTGAGTTCCTACTCTGAGTCTCTCTTTCCTTAGCTGTAAGCAAAGCTCTCAGGGGTGTTAACATATAGGAGGTGCTGCTTCTGCTCTCATCTCTGCCTTGACCTTGAAGTTGGACTTTGAGCAATTCTTAGTAGGAGAGGTCTTCTTTTCTTTCCCTATGATATTAAATTGTGTTCTCTCTAATTTTAACCAGAAACCCACCTTTGTTCATTTGTTTGTTTTGTGTTTACATGACAGCCTTTTGGCCATAACCAGTCCCAACAAGACATTCTACAAGAGAATACTATTCTTAAAGCTACTGAAGTGCAGTTCCCGCCAAAGCCAGTAGTAACACCTGAAGCAAAGGTAAGCTTTGACCCAGTGGCTAGCAGAAACGACTACTTGACTTTCCGTATTACTTTGGATAATAGTGGATGGATTATTTGATATGAAATTCAGAGTAAAAACATTAAGCAGAAATTATTATCCTTAAGAACACAAACAGAAGACTATTGCTGACACACTGCCTACCTCATCTTTGATTCCAAATGAAGAGAATGTTGACAGTTGGTTGTTTTAATCCACAAAGGCTCCCCCTAGTCAGGGCGGGGAAGGGAAGAGCATCTTCAGCAGATCTACCAGGTGTTGTGGGCAGTATGGAGGATATCCGGGATCATCCCTGTTTGGGGTTGTGGTCAGTTTGGAGAGCTGGAAACAGTTGTGTGTTGTTGTTGTTGTGTTGTTTTTTTGTTTGTTTTTTTTTTGTTTTTTTTTTTTTTTTTAAGATTTAGTTATTTATTTGAAAGGCAGAGTTACAGAGGCAGAGGCATTGAGAGAGAGAGGTCTTCCATCCACTGGTTCACTCCCGAAATGGCTGCAACAGCCAGGGCTAGGAGCTTCTTCCAGGTCTCTCGCGCAGGTGCAGGGACCCAAGGACTTGGACCATCTTCTTCTGCTTTCCCAGGCCATAACAGAGAGCTGGATTGGAAGTGGAGCAGCCAGATCTCAAATGGCACCCATATGGGGTGCCAACACCACAGGCAGCAGCTTTGCCTGCTCTATACCACAGGGGCAGTCCCTGTAAACAGTAAATTTTGTGGCAGTTAGTGAAGCCAATACTGAAATACCTGGAAAATGGAATTAAAAGGTGTTTATTTTGATACCAAAAATCCTGAAATTCATGCATGTAGTTTCTTCATAAATTTTTCCATAAAAAAATTTTTTTTTTCCAAAAAAAATCTTTATAGAGCTGGTGCTGTGGCGTAGTGAGTAAAGCCACAGCCTGCAGTGCTGGCATCCCATATGGGCGCCGGTTCGGGTCCCAACTGCTTCAGTTCCCATCCAGCTCTCTGCTGTGGCCTGGGAAAGCAGTAGAAGATGATTCAAGCACTTGGGCCCCTGCACCTGCATGGGAAACTGGGAAGAAGCTCCTGGCTTCAGATTGGCACAGCTGTGGCTGTTGTGGCCATCTAGGGAATGAACCAGTGAACGGAAGACCTCTCTGTTTCTGCATCTCTGTAATTCTGCCTTTCAAATAAATAAATAAATCTTTTTAAAAAAATACACACTTTACAAGAACTTTTTTGAAGATGCTGTATGTGTGGATTTCAAAATTTGGGGGCATCAAAATTTATCTTTTATTTCCATCTTCCATAAACTTTTTGAAATTCCCTTGTACTCCACAGCGCAAACCCAGAACAAGAGGCAGAGAAAGGAAGCTGTAAACAGTCACTTTAGGTGCATGTGCAAAGCAAGGTTACAGTAACTTTTATAGTCTGTATTTCCTGTCGCTTATCTCTCCTTATGTATCAACTAGTTCTGCTTGGGGGTGCTGGCCAGTTCCCCTGGGTGCTGTGGGCATTGCGCATTTTTCATGTCACAGTGAGCAGCTGCAAGTGTGATCCACTGCATTAGTGCCAGGTCTCTGCTCCTCCCTCACAGTGCACCTATGTGCAATGGATTCAGAAACAGTCTCTTTTCAAAGTGAGTTAGTTGGCCTGTGACATGTTGAGAATGAACATGTAGGTGTTTATAATTGCTGACTGCTAGCTCACTGCCCCCATCCCCTGAGACATTCCATCTGCAGGAGAGAAGTCCTGTAATACATTCCTAGGGTAAATAAATGTAGGTTTCCTGACTTCTGGGAGAAGGCTGGAGAGAGACTCAGCTTTGAAACCTGATAGGCCTAATTTTGGTGTCAGCTCCACAAGCAGTAGCTGTGTAGCTTTGGGCAAGTTTACTGAAATCTTCTGGCTTGCTTTTCCTTATCCACAAAACAGACAAAAACCTTCCTTAAACGGTGGCTGTGAGATTCAGTGGTCGGTGTCACCTGCTGCAGGTCCTGTAGTCCTGATGCTATAGCAGCCAGTCAGAGTTGACAGGAAGGGCATGCGCAGGTTGCCTGATGTTTAATTCTCCACATCTGTCAGATCTTTCAAGACTGTTTTCTTCACAGCACTTTGGTAAAATTGTGGTGTTCAGTCATTAACTAGTGAAATGGTAGATACTGAAGATACAGAAATACTGCCAAATACTTCCACTCATTGTCCCTAACTTCCCTCATCTTCCTCCTCATAAGTATGTATTTCTACCACCACTATACCATCTTCTGCCTCTCCTCCCACTCCCACAGCAGGCATTTATTGAGTGTCTGTTAATCACTACACACCGTTCAGAGTAGTGGAGATGGAACCGAATATGTAGCAATAAACTCCACAGACAAGGCTCCTGCCTTTAAGCAGATTACATTCCACTAGGTGAGAACAAACATTAAAATTTAAAAATGAGGCCGGCGCTGCGGCTCACTAGGCTAATCCTCTGCCTAGCGGCGCCGGCACACTGGGTTCTAGTCCCGGTCGGGGCGCCGGATTCTGTCCCGGTTGCCCCTCTCAGGCCAGCTCTCTGCTGTGGCCAGGGAGTGCAGTGGAGGATGGCCCAGGTGCTTGGGCCCTGCACCCCATGGGAGACCAGGAAAAGCACCTGGCTCCTGGCTCCTGCCATCGGATCAGTGCGGTGCGCTGGCCGCAGCACGCTGGCCACGGCGGCCATTGGAGGGTGAACCAACGGCAAAGGAAGACCTTTCTCTCTGTCTCTCTCTCTCAGTGTCCACTCTGCCTGTCAAAAAAAGAATAAATAAAATAAAAATAAAAAAAATTTAAAAATGGACATATTTCAGATGGTGATAAATATTATGAAGAAAGTAAATATGAATCAGGTTTGGGATACGGAAACCCCCCTTTTTTTTCTTTTTAAAAAGATTTATTTATTTATTTGAAAGAGTTAAAGAGAGAGAAGGAGAAGCGGGGGCGGGGAGGTGTCCTCCATCTACTGGTTCGCTTCCCAAATGGTTGCAATGGCCAGAGCTGAGCTGATCTGATCTGAATCCAGGAGCCAGGAGATTCATCTGGGTCTCCCACACGGGTGCAAGGGCCCAAGGACTTGGGCCATCTTCTACTGCTTCCCCAGGCCATAGCAGAGAGCTGGATCAGAAGTGGAGCATCCGGGACTCAAACCAGCGCCCATATGGGATGCTGGCACTGCAGGTGGCAGCTTTATCTGCTATGACATAGCATCTGCCCCGGAAACCATTTTCTTCTGATCATGTGTGTAGGGGAAGCCCTGATGAGATGGCATTTTGAGCAGATGTTTTGAGTGTTGTGTAGATTTGGGAGAAAAATGTTCTGAGCAGAGAGAAGTGATCATAGGTCAGGTGTGACAATGAGCCAAGTAGCCAGAGCAGGGGCAGAATGGTAGGAGAAGCAGTTGTGAATGGAATGGAAAGTAGTTGAAGGTTTTAATCAACACAGTTAACTGTGTGATTTGATTGACTACTGTTTTAAGAACCTGTACTTACAGCTATGTAGACAGAAAACTCAAGGTAAAAGAAGTTTATTTGACCAGTATCCAACACTAGATAACCTGTTTAACTCCAATTTAAAAGGCAAAGCGTCATTACACTCATTTCTGTGAACCTGTTTTTTATCTTCCAAATGTTTTTTTTTTGTTGTTTTTTTTTAAGAGATTTATTTATTTGAAAGTCAGAGTTACAGAGAGAGAGGTCTTCCCTCTGTTGGTTCACACCCAAATTGGCCACAAAAGCCAGAGCTGCGCCAATTCGAAGCCAGGAGCCAGGAGCTTCCTCTGGGTCTCCTACATGGGTGCAGGGGCCCAAGGACTTGGGCCATCTTCTACTGCTTGTCCAGGCTATAGCAGAGAGCTGGATCAGAGGTGGAGCAGCCAGGTCTCGAACTGGCACCCATATGGGATGCCAGCACTTTAGGCAGCGGCTTTACCTGCTATGCCACAGTGCCAGCCCCTCCAAATGGTTTAATCCAGCAAGTACCTAATTGTCTTTGATTTTGAAAAAACCAGGATTAGTATTATACATTCATGGTTTTTTTTTAACTAAATAGACAAAAAAGAGAAAATCGATAACTTGTTTTATGTTCTAAATTTTATTTTAATTCAACTATACTTTCTGGGCACTTTTAGATCCATGGCAAACCTGAGTGGGAAGTTCAGAGTTCTCATACACCATCCACCCTGTCCCATGCACAGTGTCCCTCATCCATATCTCAGAGCAGAGTCTAGATTTGCTAGAATCATCAGTGAACGTGCATGGGCACCCCAGAGTCATCCTCATGTAAAATGTGGGCTTTTGGTGGTGATAATGTTTAGATTTTTTTTAATGGTTTCATTTGTTTAAAACAATTACATCTCAGCCGGCGCCGCGGCTCACTAGGCTAATCCTCCGCCTAGCGGCGCCGGCACACCGGGTTCTAGTCCCGGTCGGGGCGCCAGATTCTGTCCCGGTTGCCCCTCTTCCAGGCCAGCTCTCTGCTGTGGCCAGGGAGTGCAGTGGAGGATGGCCCAAGTGCTTGGGCCCTGCACCCCATGGGAGACCAGAAGCACCTGGCTCCTGCCATCAGATCAGCGTGGTGCATGGCAGCCATTGGAGGGTGAACCAACGGCAAAGGAAGACCTTTCTCTCTGTCTCTCTCTCTCAGTGTCCACTCTGCCTGTCAAAAAAAAAAAAAAAAAAAAACAATTACATCTCAAAACTTGGATACATAGACCTATGTAATTTAAAAGCAAGGAGACAAGCAGGAAAAGAGAATGAATCTGTGTGAGGACCTTTATCTTAAGGGCTGTGGAAACTAAAACTGTCTAGTTTTTCATATCCGGTGCAAACGAAACCTCTGAGGCAGTCATGCAGTTGAACTCCGTATCAAACCCCACCCGAAGTCTTTTCAAGGCTGCGTCCCTCTTGGGGATGCAAGTCCAGTACAGGTCTGCCTTCTGCTAGGCTGTGTGCCTGACCATTCCCTTCCTGACCTCTCAGGGAAGAATGAAGTCCGCGCGGAAAGCAGACCACTGCCTGTGGCATGTGGCAGTGTTGATCACTGTGCTCTCCTTCCACTGCGTGTAGACTGGCCACGTCCTCGGCAAGTTCACCTGGGCATGTGGCTTGTCAGTGCAGAGTGAGGGAGTTAGGCTGTTCCACCCAGGCCTCCCAAGGCCAGGAGGATTTGCTGTTGGGTTTGTGGTTGTGGGGCAGGAACATTCAGAGGCCATGCCCTCTGAGGAATGGCTGCACCCCTTTTACCAGGAACAGGGGTAGGAGCCGTTTGCAGCACGGCGGGCTCCCTCGGGTGCTGTGTGAGGCTCGAGTGGCTTCTCTTCCCTGACCTTTGGGTCTGCCTGGTGTTTGCAGGAAGGACCTCAAGTGCCTCCTTTCAGGAAGCGTTTGCTCTGGGCGCTGGCAGCTGACCCGGAGCACTGGGGTTCCTACTCCATTGCCGGGATTGTCTGCTCCAACCTTCTTAAAGAAACTTTCTTCGCAGGCATTTATTCGACGATGCTTGGCCTACCGAAAAGAGGACCGTATCGATGTCCAGCAGCTGGCCTGTGACCCCTACTTGCTGCCTCACATCCGGAAGTCGGTCTCCACAAGTAGCCCTGCTGGAGCTGCTATTGCGTCAACCTCTGGGGCATCCAATAATAGTTCTTCAAATTGAGACCGACTCCAAGGCCATAAACTGTTCAACACACAAAGTGGACAAGCGGCATTCAGCAGCGGGTTTGGAACATAGCGAATCCGAATGGATCTCATGAAACCTGTACCAGGTGCTTTTACTTTCTTGCTTTTTTCCCATCCATAGAGCATGACAGCATCGATTCTCATTGAGGAGAAACCTTGGGCAGCTCTGGCCAGGCCTCGTAGGAAAAGGCCCCGCCCAAGGTTCCGGCGTCAACGGCCACTGTGTGTGGCTGCTCTGAGTGAGGAAAAAATTAAAAAGAAAAACTGGTTCCACGTACTGTGAACTTGAAAACATACAGACTCAGGGGGGTCCCTGATGCAATGCTTCAGATGAAGAATGTGGACTTGAAAATACAGACTGGGCTAGTCCAGTGTCTATATTTAAACTTGTTCTTTTCTTTAATAAAGTTTAGGTGACATCTCCTGAAAAGCTGGTAGCACAAAGGCTCAGCTGGGGATGGTGTTTGACTTTGGAGGAAAAAAGTTGCTATTGCCCGTTAAAGGCACTAGAGTTAGTGTTTTATCCCTAAATAATTTCAATTTTTAAAAACATGCAGCTTCCTTCCCCTCCCCCCATTTTTATTTTTGAAAGAATACATTTGGTCATAAAGTGAACCCCGTATTCGCCAGTTCGTGGCAACGTTCATTCCAATCAGATGCAGCTTTTCCTCCGTCTGGTCTCCGTTTGCAGTTGCTTCCCTCATCTCCGTAGGGAAAGAATTGAGTGGGAGGACTGAGATGCGTGGGTTTTTGCCATTGGACAAAGAATGAGGTTAGAAGACTGCAGCTTGGAGTCTCTCTAGGTTTTCAACTATTTCTTCACAATTTGAACACTTGACGGTTGTCCCTTTAATTTATTTGAAGTGCTATTTTTTTAAATAAAGGTTCATCTGTCCATGCAGTCCTCTTGGATTCTCTGAATGTAGTAACTGTCAAAGCTGTTCAAAGGTAGGCAGAGAATGGGCCCGGAGCCAGCTGCTCCAGGAATCAGTAGCTCCTTCCCCGTCTTTGCGTGCTTGCTAAATGGTGTCCATTTCTTGTTAACCACATTATTAAAACTTGATCAGCACATAAGCTTTCCTCTTGTTAGCTCCTTTGGCAGAAAGCAACCTTCCCTCAGTCCTCTCAGTTTTGTGGGTGTGTGCTCGTGTGGGTGTGGGTGTATATGTATACACACACACTTTGTCTAACCCACATTAATAGATTCATTAAGTGGATTTTAAAAAAATAATGTCAAGGGAAATAGGTATTTCAGCTGTGGACCTTCTTTTGGAATTAACTTTTCTTTTTTTAAATTTGGCTGTTTCTGAGATGTATGAGCAAAGATGGAGCTGAAATGGGAGCTGCATGGCCCCGCCATGCCCTTGAAACAGCAGAGCATTCGACAGTAGAAAGGGAAGGAGGCCAGAGCCTGCACATGTGGTAGCCAGCTTGGAATGTTACTGACATATGTGGCAAGAGGGCTTGGCCAGAAATATTTAAAGATGTAGTGCTTGAGCCTGTGACTCCTCTGGGTAGGGGAGGGAGTCAGGAAGGACGGAGAAATCACAATTCTTGGCTCTACTGTGAAAAATGTCACTGCTCACATGTTTTCTAGGAGCTTTGTCTGTTTTGTGAACCTACCGAGGAGATCTTTGGAGTGTTCCCAAATGGACAGAAGCTCGTGGGCGTGGGGACTGTGATGTGGAGCTCTGAACGGAAGGGAGTGAGCCTCAGAGGCCTTGGCGCCCCCAGCTTCCTCACAGCACTTTCACTCAAACACATACGTCCGCAGACATGCGTGTACACACATTCGCATCAGATGTGCGTGTGTAAATATGGGTCTGCTGCTTTTTTTAGCCTGCTCTCCGGCTGCTAAGCAGAGCGGTCAGCAGGGTCTCAGGCCGTGCAAAGTGCAGAAGGAATTGTGTCTACATTTGTGAAGACTTGGCCAAAGCGTAACCCACGTACAAACTTAGTCAAGATAATTGAATTCTGTTCTTTTTTTCTTCATCTCCAGTGATCTTGCAGTTGCTATTTTTTTTTTAACTTTTTTTTAATGTTGAAAGACTACTGCATCTTTAAGCCTGCTCCCTGGCTTCCTGCCTCCTTTTCCCCATGGGCTTGTAAGTGAGGGGGCAGGATCTTGTCATTACCTTTTCTGCTCATCCTGCCTATGCGTTGTTTGGGGCTGGGTGGGTGTGGCTGAGTCCAGGCAAGACCCCTTTCACCTCATGAACACGTCCCAGAAAGCACAGAGTGTTGACCTTTTCCGTTCTTTGAAGAAGCCAGTGAAATCACTACGTGGGGTTCTTCCAGGACGTATTTTGCTAACACGGGTTTCACTTTTTCCAAGCATAGTCGCTTGTTACCACAATGTTGGTTTACTTTACACATTGGTCAAAAAAAAAAAAAAAAAGGATTAATTTGTAATTAAACCCAGCCAGATTGTTTTGACCTTTCCTCGTGGAGAGGGGGGCGGGAGGAAGGGTATTAAAATAAGTTCTAAGAAGTGAACTTCCCAGCCTCTTGATTTTACTCTAGTCCTCCAGCTTCAGCCAGGGTCCTAGCAGAGTGTGGCTAGAACTGTGCTTGTGGGTGGGGATACAGCAGTGAGCAGGTGGGGAAGGCCCAGCTGTCACCTCACAACTGGAAGTGAGGCCACAGGACTCCAGGTGGGGTTGTGAGTGCTGCGGTCTGAGGGAAAGGGATCGGGCTCGTTCCCTGTGAGATGGGCAACCGTAAAGGGACAGTCATCTGGCAGAGCTGTGTGCCTCAGGCTAGCTGACCTGGCACGACAGCTCTCATTAGAGGGGCTGCGTCTTTCCTTCCAGCTGAGCAGATGAGCAGTCAAAGAACTCTTGTGTTTCTTAATCTAGAAACTGCTCTCTTGAAACACAGCTGACTTGATCCCTGCCTTCTTGAGCATCCTTCCTTCGCCCCTTACTCCATCCCCCATGCCTCGGCTTTCGTAAGGCAGACTCACATGGAGGTCAAGCTTAGGCTTTAACGTTAGGTCTGGGTTCAAATCCTACATCTCTGCAGGCCTCAGGTAGAGAGGAGGTATAAAGACCTGGCACACAAGGGTAATCAGAAAAGGTGGTTTAAAAGTGATTACAAGATGCAGTCATTTCTAGAGACTGCCCCTCTAGCTGGAGTTCAGTACCAGTTCCTTTCTTGGAAACAGCGGGTCTCTTCTTTTTTTCTTTTCTTTTCTTTTCTTTCTTTCTTTCTTTCTTTTTTTTTTTTTTTTTTTTTTTTTAAGCTTTATTTTATATATTTGAAAGAGTTAGAGATAGAGAGAGAGAGGGGTCTTCCATATACTGGTTCACTCCTCAAATGGCCACAGTGGCCAGAGCTGAGACGATCTGAAGCCAGGAGCCAGGATCATCTTCCAGGTCTCCCATCTGGGTGCAGGGGCCTAAACACTTTGGCCATCCTCCACTGCTTTCCCAGGCGTGCTAGCAGGGAGCTGGATTGGAAGTGAAACAGCTGGGACTTGAACTGGCACCTATATGGGATGCCGGTGCTGTAGGCGGGCCTCTGGCTCCAAGGCTGCTTCTGGAGCCAGCAGCATCGGTATCCCCGAGGCACTTGCACGAAATGCTGGGTCTTGGGCCCCCTGCATACTCACTGATCTGAAATCAAGGGGGCATTTACCCTCGAGGGGCTGCTGATCCAGGCTCACGTTGGAGAGCACAGCTGTAGGCTCTGACACCCAGGCGGGATGAACGCTGAAGGTTGCCAGTCCCACTGACTTCCTGTCTGCTCCTGTGGTCGGGGTGGGGTTGTCAGAGAGGGTGGCTGCCAGGCCTTTTCTGAACTCTCCCAGCCAGAAGACGGAGAGGACTCCTGCTCTATTCCTGTGGTTAGAATAAAAACCTGGCACTCTGGGCTCTCCTAGGACTGGTTGCACAAGTTCTGGGGCCCTGTCAACATGTCCTTTATCAGCCACCTAACAGAACACTCAGGAGTCATTCATCCTTTGGGCAGAGCTACTCACCCTTGGTCTTCTCGGTGCTCTTGCTGTGAATTATTTTATATCATTTTCCTGGTCCTTGAGGGGTCCAGGCTGCAGGAGCTGGCGAGGCAGCCTGGATCAGGGGCGGAGGGATGGGCAGGGCTGTAGCTCTTTGGTGGGGAGTCAGGAGGGATAGAGAGCTTGCACGAGAAGAGGAGGGCTATGGAGGAAGAAGCCGCATTGAGCTCTGTGGGTGGGTTGGGGTTGGGGGAACCTCCAGAGGCTGAGAAAACAGGAAGGAGCAGGTCCGGGACCTGGTCGGGGCAGGAACACAAGAGCACCATGGTGCTGGCAGCCAGCAGGGACCCAAGGCGGGCCGGAGTCGGCCAGAGGGTGTGTATGTGCGAGGAGCTGGGCCCAGACCCTGGTGAGGGTCCGGGAGCAGCTGGCTGGCTGGTCCTGGGCAGGCCTCAGCCTTGTTGCCTCAGGGAGCCGCCTGCAACTTGGGAGCTGCAGAGCAACGCAGGCCAGGGACTCCAGCACCTCTGCTTTGCAAAGAAGCTCCTCAGCTGTGCTCCTTGACAGCCTAGGCTTGGGCAAGGTGGGAGCAGCCGGCTGTGTACAGATGAGGAAACTGAGGCCCAGAGAGGCTTGGTGACTGGCAGTGGGTGGAGCAGCAGCGACTGAAACGTGTGGGAGGTCGCCTCTCTGAGTCCCATCTGGGCAAAGGCTGCCGGAGGTGAATGGAGCACTCGGGCTCCCAGCTAGAGGCAGGTCTGCTCTAAGCCAGGTCCCCTGCCCCTCCCCTCCATGGTTGGCAACCCTTAGATATGTTGGAAGGGTGAGCATTGGGGCACAGGAGGTTAAGCCTCCACTTGGGACACCTGCATCCCATGTCGAGTGCCGGCTGCTCCGCTTCTTACCCAGCTTTGTGCTGATGCACCCAGGGAGCCAGCAGGCCATGGTTCCTGGGTTCCTGTACTTCTAGACTCTGGTTTTGGCCCCGCCTGGCCTGGCCTGCCCTGGTGGTTGTGGGCATTTGGGGAGTGAACCAACAGATGGAAGACCTGTCTGTCTGTGTACCTTTGAAGTAGATGAAAATAAATAAAGGAGCTGGCGCCGCGGCTCACTAGGCTAATCCTCCGCCTAGCGGCGCCTGCACACCGGGTTCTAGTCCCGGTCCGGGCGCCAGATTCTGTCCCGGTTGCCCCTCTTCCAGGCCAGCTCTCTGCTGTGGCCAGGGAGTGCAGTGGAGGATGGCCCAGGTGCTTGGGCCCTGCACCCCATGGGAGACCAGGAAAAGCACCTGGCTCCTGGCTCCTGCCATCGGATCAGCGCGGTGCGCCGGCTGCAGCACGCTGGCCGCGGCGGCCATTGGAGGGTGAACCAACGGCAAAGGAAGACCTTTCTCTCTGTCTCTCACTGTCCACTCTGCCTGTCAAAATAAATAAATAAATAAATAAAATAAATAAAGAAGGAATCTATTTGTAGGCCCAGCCAGACGGGCAGCAGCCCTGGCCAGAAGTGAGTGTCGGTGAGAGAGTGGGGGAGTGGCCTCACAGACTATTAGTGATGCAGGTTCCCGTCACCATTTGGTCCTGTCATCTCACTTAGAGACCAGGAAGCCACAACCCTGCCCTGCCCTGCCTAGGGCCCTCTTCTTGCTGTGAAGTCCCTGTTGGATAAACAAGAATGGGGTGCTGTGCCCTGGCTTCCTGGAAGTGGCTGCTAAGGCTTGAAGGGGATGGGATACAACAGGGTGGGGCTCCCTGCCACCTCCACGTCACAGTGGCCCCTGGGGAGACTGAAGGGATGCAGACGGTCCCCTAGCCTGGCCCCATGCCTGAAGAGACAGGCATGCTGCTGGGAAGTGGGACCAAGGCCTCTCCCTAGAAATGAATTTCAGGAGCCACTGCTGCCTCTCAGAACCCTGCCCATGCCATGCTGGCCAGAGCTGTGCAGCGCTGGATTAGTAGCACAGGATCTCAGTGAGGCCTGCCTTCAGGTCACAGTCCACAGCTTGCCCCGCGAGCAGGCACACTCAGAGCCACGGCTGGCCCGTCTTCAGGCATCACCCAGGTGTTCAGAATCTGGGAGACACAAAAGCATGCTGACTTGACCTCTGCCTAAAGGAAGCTCATAGTGGCTGCATGGAAGTGGGGAAGTAGCAAGTTCATGAAAGTGAGATGATGCCCCTAAGAATTTCAGAGAGCGCCCTGGAGGACGGGCAGGATTAAACAGAAGGAGAGGGGAAGCAAAAGGTGTCAGAGAAGCAAAATATGCCCCCAGCACTCCTCCAGGCCTTTGCAAACACTGTCTTGGCCACGAGACTCTCAGCTCAAGTGTCACTCCCCTCCCCCTTCCTTCACCCACCATGTGACAAGCAGTTGGGCCTCCATCAGGGCGGCACCCATGAAGGGGGGGGGCTGCACGAGAGAGACTGCCCGTGAGAGCTGAGGAGGGGGTGGGGGGTGGAGAGGCGGGAGCCTGGCAGCAGCCCCACTTAACCTGGGAACCCGGCTTGCCATGGGCACTGTGGCGGTTACTGGTTTCCCTCAGTTTTAAAATGCCGGTCAACACTCAAGAAACAGCTGGCAAACATCAGTGTCTTCCCTATCCGCCCCTTGCTGGGGGCTGTAGAGGGTCTGGCCAGCCTGTTGGGGCGGGGCTGGGAGCCTAAGGTACCAAGAATGGAGTAGTAGTTCTGCATCCGCAAAGACCCTCCACGTGCCCTCCCTCTCGGCCAGGCTCAGTGGGCGCCGCAGGAAGCTGCTGGCAAGGACCTGGCCTGTGCTGGCTTCGGAGGTTCAAGTGCTGGGACCAGAGAAGCCGCCCTGCCCGTCCTCCCTGAGTGGGGGAGACGGCATCCTGAATGCGCCCGGGACTCGGCGCCTGCTGCCGCCCAGCCTCCCGTCTGTGTTCCCCTTCACTGAGCTTGTGTTATAGGTCTGGCCTGCTGGGGCTGCTCTGCTCCCCTGGGCGCCGCCTGGCTGAGAGGCTGCTGGGCCCCAGAGCCAGGGAAGAAGCAGCCAGTGCGAGAGGAACGCTGAGCTCCGTGAATAAGGACCCCACAACTCGTAGCTCGCAGGACCTGAGACTCCGACAAGGGAACTGTGGCTAAGGAATGGCAGTCCAACTCCGCTCACCTTGGAACCCCAGGCCAGAACCATCCCACAGCCCCGTGCCGGGCAGCTGTTGGATCTGCGATTCTTAGCCAAAGTGAGCATCAAGATGTTTCTACCTGGATTAGTTTTCTTTTCAGGTTGTACAGAGAGAACACTTAGAGTTGTTCAGACAATGAGGGGAAGTTGTGTTCGCTCCGGCAACTCGAAACACCAGTGTTGCGATCCTGATGAGATGGACCCGTGCTGATCTCACAGGCAGTTGGTGGGGGGCGTGGAGGGAGAGGCAGGCATGGCGCAGGGTCAGGGATAAGGGAGACATCTTGATGGTCTTGGTGGCCACGGAGGGAACTCCATCCCCTGAACAACTGCTGATCAAGGACTGCCCCAGCGCTTTGCAGTTGCGTTTAATTTTCAGGACAAGGGGGAATTGTTGCCCCAATTGCAAATAAGAATTGTGAGGGACAGGCATTTGGTGCAGGAGTTGAGACACCCCGGGACACTCACATCCCACATCAGAGTGTCTGGGTTCAAGTCCCACCTCTGCTCTCCATTCCAGCTTCCTGCAGATGTGCACTCGAGGCAGCAGGTGGCAGCTCAAGTGCGTGGGTCCCTGGGGATCTGGTTCCAGGCTCCTGGCTTTGGCCTGGCCCAGTCCAGGTATTTGGGGAATAACCCAGCAGATGGGAGATTGGTATCACTCTCTACCTATGTAGCTAGTTAGCTAGCTAGCTAGCCCTGCCTTTCAGATAAATTTTAAGTAGTATTGTAAGCTTAGGGAGAGTGCAAGTAATCTGCTGAAGGCCATAAAGCTGGTTACTGAGGAAACCAGGATTCTAACTCAGGCCTCTCTCACTGCAAGCTTGTGTTCTTTTCACTAAATGGGTTGGTTTTTTTTGTTTGTTTGTTTGTTTGTTTTTTGATAGAGTTAGAGAGAGAGAAAGGAAGTTTGTTTTTTGATAGAGTTAGACAGAGACAGACAGAGAGAAAGGTCTTCCTTTTTCCATTGGTTCACCCCCAAAGTGGCCGCTACGGCCGGCACGTTGCGGCCATTGCGATGTGCTGATCCGAAGCCAGGAGCCAGGTGCCTCCTCCTGGTCTCCCATGCGGGTGCAGGGCCCAAACACTTGGGCCATCCTCCACTGCACTCCTGGGCCACAGCAGAGAGCTGGCCTGGAAGAGGAGCAACCGGGACAGAATCCGGCACCCCAACCGGGACTAGAACCCGGGGTGCCGGCGCTGCAGGCGGAGGATTAGCCTAGTGAGCCGCGGCACCGGCTTATTAAATGGGTTTTGATGTCTGAAGGAGAGCCATTTCTCAGCATTGATTTCACTGTAGCAAAAACCCTGTTGGCAAAAATCCCTTGGGCCAGGGCAGAGACCTCATGAAGTCCCCAGCCTGCAGCCTTGTCGCTGACACATAGTAGCTCCTCCTGAGAAGGTGCTGGACTGAGCTTCAGGAGTAGTAGGGAGGCAGGGCCGCAGGGCTGCTGGGCCTTCCTGGGAAGTGCTGGGTTCCTGGAAAGCCCAGTCCTCAGCCCCCGGCCCTCCTGCAGACTCTGACCGCATTCTGCAGGCAGCTGGGCCTGAGCAGGGCCGTCAGGCCCTGGAGGACTGGGCTGCACTCTGCATGGGACAGTTGCCCAGCCTGGGCCCTACTCGTGCCCTGCAAGCTCAAGATCTAAGCCAGATGGTGGCTGGGGACAGGGCCCAGACAACCTGCAGAATGCAATCGGGAAGCTTGGCGTGTTGGAGCAGGAAGTCTCACCCTGGGCAGGGACTATGGCAGAGTCTCCAAGTACGAACAAACGCCTGTCCCAGCTGGCTCCTCAGACCTTAACCAGTCTCCTGCCTGGAATATAGTGCCCCCCCCCAAAAAAAAGTGCCTCCTCCCCACCAAACCAGACTGTGCTGGGCTGCTGCTGTGCTCCCTCACCTCTGCGTCCGCAGCAGCGGGCACGGGGTGGCGGTCAGTGCTTGCCCAGTGTGTGGGTGAAGGAACAACAGCTCACGTTCTGTGTGTGCTCGCAGCAGACCCAGGATCCCTACCGTGCGCTGGCAGTGTCCAGCCAGGGGAAGTGGGTTCCAGCCCATCCCAGAAAGGAGTACCCAGAGCAGCTCGGCTGGAGCTGGCGAGGCCCCAGGTCCCTTGGCGATAACAGAATTCGGAGAGGGGAGGCCACCGTGCAGAACTCCAAGAAGGGGCCATGAGACTGCAGCCAGCGGGAGGAGCCGGACCCTCAGGCCTTTGTTGGCCTGGCTGTTCCCCAGGGTTCGGGGCGAGGGTGTGGTGAGGGGCAGCCTTTTGGAGGACCCTTGGGGTTTCAGTGGGTGTAGCCCTGGGCCTGGTCATTGCAGTGACTCAGCCTGGCAGAGATGGGAGAGCTGAGTGAGCATCTGTGCCCCTACGCCCTCTGCGGAGACAGACAACGATGCACTCAAGGCACCCAAGGCGGAGTAGGGAGGAAGACATTGGAACTTGGTTCCCCAAAATGTACCTATCTGGACTGCACAGGAAACAATAAACTTTGTATCAGTCTCAGTATCTGACTTGATTCCTTGTGGTGCAGGACTCTGTGCCTCAGTCCTGCTCGGAGCCCAGAACTGCTTTTCAGAAATTGCTCAGGCAATCTGAGGTGGAGGTGGGGCTGACTCCAGCATCCTGACTCCCAGTCCAGTGCTCTGCGCCGCCTTGACCTGTTGCATAATACTGAATAACTGGATTGTCTTCCCTTTTATGAAATTTCCATTTGGTCCTGTGCTGCTGGCCAGCAGGCCAGTTGGTGGGAGTGATGTTGGTCTTCCGGGACTTCCCGTGGACAGTTCTTCCCCAGGTTTCTGGATGCGGCCCCAGCTAGCCAAAGTGCTACACCACTGTCGTGCCAGGGACACTGACACAGGGGTCACACAAATGCTAAAACAAGACGTGCAGGATTTGTTTGCGCTCCGCACCCGAGCCCTGCCTCCCCCTCCCCCCATCTTCGCCCGGGTGGCCAAGCCTTGGGCTCCGCCCCTTCCCTACCAGATCGGGGGAGGGGTCCTCCTAGTAGAAGTAGTGGATGCGTGGAGGCCAGAAACGCTGGCAGAGGGAAGAGAGATGGGGGAGGAGGGAGTGCTGGCGGCTCGGGTCTGACCGCCTGGGTCAGCCGCTTGCCCCTGTCCCCGCCCCCGGCCTCCGGGCCTCGCAGCCCAGGTCCCGCCACGCGGTGAAGTCTGCGGAAAGTTTTGCAGTTGCTTCCCCGCCCGCGCCAGCCGGGGAGTTGTGACGCAGCGTCTGGGGCTCCAGGACGGTTCAGAGCAGAGAGGGAAGGCGAGGCGGGGAGAGCAAGGGCGTGCGCGGGGGTCCTCCTCTCCCGCCATCCCCTTCTCCCCCTCCAGCCCGGGCCCCAGCCCCAGGCCGCCCGCGCCTCCTCCCCTTCCCCTCCCACGCTGCCCGCTTCCCTTCCCCTCTGCCCCTCAAACCCTCCTCCCGGGTTCGGCGCTCCTCCCTCCGCCCTCCCTCCGCCCGGCCTGCCTCCTCCCTCCCCCTCCTCCCCTGGAGGCATCACTTCGTCCCGACCCAGAGGAGGACGCGAGCCCCTCGCGGGCGGTCATCACAGCTAGCACCGGGGCTGCTCCCGCGCGCCGCACCCCTGCGCCCTTGGCCCCCGCGCCCGCTGAGTGCCGCGCCGCGGCGATGGGGCCTGGCCGGCCGGCCCCCACACCCTGGCCTCGTCACCTGCTGCGCTGCGTCCTTCTCCTCGGGGGCCTGCACCTCGGCCGCCCCGGGGCCGCCGCCGCCGTCCCCCCGGGTAAGACGCTGCCAACTTGGCCAACTTCGGGGCCGGGCGGGGCAGCGCGCGCGGGCCTTTCCACTTTTCCCTCCTTCCCCTCCTCCCTAGCAGCGGTGTGCGTGTGCGTGTGCGTGTGCGTGTGTGTGACCGGGTTTTTAAAAAATCGTCTTCGCTCCTCCGCGAGCGGGGGAGGGGGAGGCGCGCGCCTGGAGGGGGAGGACCTGAGTGGAAACAGATGTGGCGGGTGGCGGGCGGCGGGGGAGGGGAGCCGGGACGCGCGCGGCCTCGGAGGAAGCGCGCGCTCGGAGGACCCCCGCCCGGCCCTCAAGGACCACCCGGCGCCAACCCTGCCCTCGGCGGGCACCCGCGGGGCGCGTCCAGGGAAATCGGGGGCTCAGCGTGAGTCTATGGCCGCCCCACCGTGCGCCGCCAGGACGGATGCGTTATTACCGCGTTCGTTCTGTCCGTTCGAAGGTTCACTTTCCCTTCCCGGCTTCTCGATGGTGTTTATATTTTCTTTTCCACACTGGGTCTTCAGGGACAGCTTGTGGCACGCGGCGTCCGCACCGCGTAAGCGGGGAGTTTTGGGGGGGCAGTTTTTTGTGGGCAGCTCTGGCCCCGCTGGCGCCCTCCAGGGTGGACAGATCTTGAAGGGCAAAGAGCAGCTGAAGATGCAGAAATCCAGCCAGCCGACCCTGAAACTGTACCTGGTGTTGCTTTCTCAAAGGGTGACAGCGGAGGGGGGGATCCCAGGCCCCCTCCCCAAGAAGCAGAGTCCCTGGGGGTGGGGACATCGAGAGCAAAAGCTGCCGTGTGCAAGGAGGGCATCACCCCAGCGCCAGCGCTGCGCCCAGCTTGTCCTGCTTTGTGTGGGCTTTGGGGATGGATTGCGCGAAAGGGGACAGTGGGCAGTGCTTGCTGTTTTGTGCGAGGACCAGACAGCCCCCTGGAGGGACTGGGGCCTCCAGGGTGGTCAGGCATCTGCCTGAGGGGAGCGGTGGGGGCTCCGGGTCCACATTCTGTGCACTTTGAGCCCCTCCTGCCCTCCTGAATTCCGACCTGCTGGAACTGAGTGTTGGACAAACAGAAGCCCTGCAGAGCCCCCTCACCACTGCAGGACAGGCCGGGGGCTGTCTCTTGCCCACTGCACCACTGCACATCTGCCTGGGGAAGCTGGAGTCTGGCAGGGTGCGAGGGGTGGGGAGCGTGGCCCCTGCAGGGGGCTCAGCACATTGGAGAGTCAGGCCCTGGAAGAGAGTCATGGCCAAAACGCTGCCTCGCCTCTTCCCCTTCCGCCCTCTTGATGAGGGAGTGGAAGCCTGGAGAGGCCCCAGGCCTCTGCACCTGGCCCTCCCCACCCTGGAGGAGGAGGCACTGCCTTGATCACCCTCTGAGCAAGCTTAGGTCTGGGCCAGGAGACTGTGGGGCAACGGGCTGTTCTCCACAGCAGCACTTGAGCAAGAGGAGGACCGAGTTGTAGCACAATGCCCCTGGCATCTCCCAGCACACAGCTGCCCCCTCTGCCAGTCTGCTCCCCCTGCCACCTTCCGGGCCTCCCTCTGGCCAAGTTCCCCACTGGAAGAGCTCCCATACCTTGTACTGATGCATAAGGTGGCACTGGGATGAATTCACCAGCGGGCCCCAGAAACACATGTTGGAAGCAGGATCTGGTGCTGCTGGGGCGAACTTACCCCGGGGAGAGGGGACGGCATGGTATGTGGCAGCTTCCTGGCCCCCGGCAGGGGAGCCCTGTGGGCTGAGAGGCAGGGGCACTGTAGCGAGGTGGGCAGCACCCTCTTGCTGTGTGGTGGCTGACCCATCTCCCTGTGCCTCCGCTGTGCACGCCCCGAAGATGGTCACTGGAGGTGTCCTTGTTCACCGCTGTGCTGCTGCGTGTTTGGAACACTCAGCCCGGCGCTGAGCCCAGTACTTGGAGGGGCGGGGGGGATAGAGAAGAGTGAAAGCCACGTCCTCAAGGGGGTGAAACGCAACCCCTGGACGGGGAGGGGAGATGGGGTGCCTGCCATGGCCCAGAGCCGGGAAGAGCTGTGTGTGCCGTTTTACGCTTAACTCTGCCAACAACGCAACGAGATGGGTACTGTTGGGCCCATTTTGCAGGTGAGGAAAGGCAGGCGAAGGTGGAGTTTGGTCATTTCTGTGTGGTTGGATAGCCCATAACTGAAGGGCTGGTGTGGTGGAGGCAGGGAGCCTGCAGGCCCAGGGAGGCAGCAGCAGCGAGGGCTCTGCCGGGGATGATCTGGGAGTTTGCTGGGCCCTGGTCGGGAGGAGGCTGAGTGGACAAGGAAACTGGCCAGGTGCCCGGGAGGCCAAAACAAGGAGGTGGCTTGCGGGCTGGCTGGGGCGGTGGAGAGTCCCCCCCCCCGGGGGGGGGAGTTTGAGCAGATGAATGGGGTTGCTGGGAGCCCCAGGGGTACGGAGTGAGGAGGCTTTGGGAAATCTTCCTGGACAGGGAGGGAGGCTGTAGAAGCTGCTGCTGCTACGACGGCCAGACTGCCAGTCACATCGCGTGCGCCCCCGGCCCAACTCCTGGCAGGTCACGGACGCGGGGACCATCTTACTCCTGCCTGCTCCCCAAACCTGCTTCCTTGCTGCACCCCATGAGCACTCCAGAGCTGCCAGGCCTGAGGGGGAGACTTCCGGATGCCCGCGTGGTCTGGTGTCACGGGCAGAAGCCTTCTGGAGACTGTTCCTTTAAATTCCCCCTAATTTAAGCGTTTGAAAGGAGCCCCGTGATGCCCTCTGGGGGTGTGAGGCGCTGACAGCGATGACACGGCCAATGATGTGCTGGGCGCTGTGCCCAGCTCCACAGGCAGCGCCGCCATACGCCACGCCCTGTGTGTGCCCCATGCTGGGCACACGGGAGTCACCAGTGGGAGATGCCAGCGAGTGGTGAAGTGACAGTACACCCAGGTGAGGGACAGAGCAGACCCCTCAGGCACCAAGGAAGCACTACAGGGGGAGAGGAAGATGCTGCAGTGTGGGGGTCCCCCAGAACACCAGGCCTTCTCCAACCTCTCCCGTGTCCCCCGGAGAGGACCCTGAGCAAAAGGGTGGAGCGCACCCAGCTATGTGTCCCCGTCCCGGTCAATGACGGCTGTCTGGGCACTTGGCTCTCCCACGTCCCAGTGGGTTCAGCAGGCAGGGCCTGAGCCCCATCAGGTCCTTGGGCTGTGAGGTGCCCCCCCACCCCCGCAGGGAGGCGTGGGTGAGCCAGCGCTGAGTGAGCAGAGGTGCCCAGGCCGGCACCCCTGCTTCCCGGGGTCAGTTCGCGTGCTGCTGCCTTCATTGGTCGCTTAGTGGGGTTTCCTGGGCCTGTGCAGTGCTGAGAGCCGGGGTGACCGTGGCCTGTGCCTCTCCACCGCCCACCTCGCTCCGCGCCTTCTCCAGCGGGGGTCCCTGGGCCCGTCTGGCCTGGGTCTTGCAGACCGGAAGTCTGCCTTCAGGACGGGGGAGGGGCCGCTTTCCCATGACGGGGTCCTATAAATCCGGGTGGGGTGGACCGTTGGGGTGGTGACGCAGCTCTTGGCTCTCACCCTGGGCACTGCAAATGCTATTACTCCTCAGCTCGGCCCTGTGTGGGGAAGCCGCAGGCCGGCGGAGGCTGCGCTGTGGCTCGGGAATGCGCACGACGCACACCCCTCCCAGCCGCTAGGCTGGACCCAAGCCCGGTGCTCACCTCCGCCCTGCCCCTGCCCGCTGCTCAGGTGTTGCTGGAGGGCAACTGTGGAGCGTCAGCCGCCACCGCCAGGCCCCCGGGGCCGTGGTGAACAGGACGTGGTGGCTCGAGCCCCCCCCGGAGCCATGGTGAAGAGGATGTGGGGGGCTTGGGGTCCCTGGGCTGTGGTGAAGAGGACGTGGTGGGCTCAGGGCCTCTGGGCCGTGGTGAACAGGACGTGGTGGCTCGGGGTCCCTGGAGCCGTGGTGAAGAGGACATGGTGGGCTCGGCCCCCAGGGCTGTGGTGAACAGGAAGTGGTGGGCTCGGTGCCCTGGGGCCGTGGTGAAGAGGACATGGTGGGCTCGGCCCCCAGGGCTGTGGTGAACAGGAAGTGGTGGGCTCGGTGCCCTGGGGCCGTGGTGAAGAGGACATGGTGGGCTCGGCCCCCAGGGCTGTGGTGAACAGGAAGTGGTGGGCTCGGCCCCCAGGGCTGTGGTGAACAGGAAGTGGTGGGCTCGGTGCCCTGGGGCAGTGGTGAACAGGAAGTGGTGGCTCAGAGCCCCGGGCCCTGGTGAACAGACATCGTGGGCTCGTCCCCCCCCCCGGGGCCGTGGTGAACAAGATGTGGTGGTCTCAGAGCCGCTGGGGCTTTTGTGAAGAGGACACTTGGTGGGCTCGGTGTCCCCGGGAAAGGGTGCAGCTCAGTCCAGGCTTCACTGGCAGTCTGTGTTCGGAAGGAGCCGGGGTGCGGCCCCTGCCCTGACTGCGGGGCGGGAGCGCGGGTGTGGCCCCAAATGTTCCTCCTCTCTGGCCTCTGGAGAGGGGACAGGACCCTTGGACCAGGACTCATGTCGCTCACAGCCTGTGTGGCCTCAGGCAGAGGCTCAGGTGTCTTCCTGGATAGGAGCACCCATGTAGGGGTGCTGTGAGAACCAGGGCTGCGTGCCTGGTGCACCCCGGGGCAAACAGTGGGCAACCATTTCCGTCTTCATTATTGAGACAGCTTGAATGTCAGGGGCCCAGAGACCGTAAATACAGCCCTCAGAGTCCTAGCTAGACTGCCCCGTTTTCAACGGAAGCAGGTGGAAACCCATCACTTCTTGGAGACGCCTACAAGGCTCAAAGTAATCACGCTTCTTATAGAAGCAAACTTACATCCTGAAGGGAAAACTCCATCCTCAAGCGCCCCACTCCCTTGACCCTCGCTTGCCCTCTCTGTCGGTAAACCCCCCCATTTCGCCTTCACTCGGGTGCAGCTG